>NC_140911.1:15595540-16195540 GCF_045865225.1 Trachurus japonicus
GGGTTTCTGCAACAATTTTCAATGTGCGCACACACACACACACACACACACACACACAATCAAATTCCTTTGAAAGACTGTGTCCCGCCCCAAACATTGAATATCCCGCCTGCTCGATAACGCCCACTCAAATTTGTTTTCCTTACTTGTATAAATTTGTGCAGAAACTCGTGGAAGAAGGCGGGACAAACAGGACAAACGGCCATTTCTGAACACCTTTAAAAAAATAAAAAAGAGTTCAATTGGGTAACATTTTTCTGTTCAAGAAAAAAAAACAAAAAACTAACAAACATTTTTTTTTTTACAATCATTACGTTAATTGGCGATGATGAAGAGTTGTCAGGCGAAATTACAGCTCTCAGTGTCATTCTACGGCTTGTTGGTTTACAGTTGAAATTAATTTACCTAAAATGAATTCCCCAGCTTTGAAGTGACTCAACTACATTGAGGTGAAATGAACGGAGCTGAACTGATCAAAGAATTAAAGTGCGAGCGGTGACAGAGTCAGTGACTGTTCTCTGAGCAGCTCTGTCACCGCCGCGCTATATTTAGCCAACACACACCAACAAGCCCCACAACAGTAGGCGCGCGCTGACCCCCACCATCTGCTTGCTCTCTCGCACACACACACACACACACACGCGCGCTCGCATATAATACACACACAGGTACGGCCCCGTATAACTGACACACACCTGAAGGTTTCAACACCAACTGCTGTTCATATCCCCTCCAGGTAAGCCCATGCAGGTGGACTTGTTATCACAAGGTGGTCTTACTCACACACACATATACAGTGGGACTCCCCACTTTGTTGCCGTGGCGATACAATCGGTGCTAAATTTTCTCATTATGGTGGATGCATATACTGTATGAGTATACAACAACAAGGCTTCTGAAAGAGTCACTGTGAGAGCAGAGAGCTATGGGGAGCCATTTTAATGAGCTTGCCTCTGTCTGTATGTGTGTGTGTGTCTGTATGTGTGTGTGTGTGTGTGTGTGGAGGTTTAGTCTGAGTATATAATAGCACATCTATCACACATTGCTCTACCTCACACTGCTTCCATTATGGTAAAAGAACAAAATGACCCTACAATTTTGCTATTACTTCTCTTTGTGTCTATATTCATATTCTGAGCCGCTCTACTATTCTTATAATACCTGAGCCTCAAGACACACTCTTGGACTTTTTCATTTTCGATGTGGAAATATTGTCCCACCGCTGGCTGGGAAATAAGAGAGAGATTTAACTTTGCTACTTAAACTGAGACGTTACACTGATGTGTATCTGCGTAGAAAATCAATTACCAAAGATGTGAGAGGTGACTGAGACAGCAGCCGGTGTGAGTATACTCCGGCGATACACATCTATTTTCTGTTCCAATACAGCACGGTGAATGAGATCATGTTTGGCTGTAAAAAAACAGAACAAACATTTTGTGTCAAGCAAGTCGCACCAGGCGGCACATTTATGGAAAATCATTATTTTAATATTTCTTGAGTTAAATTGATAGAAAAATATAGATTTAATTTCTCTCTAGTTGAACTCTCATTTTGTCAGCCAGCGGCCTCCTACAAATCCCTCTGGTCACGCATCTACATCAGACATTGACAGGAATCAGTGATGTTATATTTTCAAGTGAAGATGGCTGTGTTTACGGGGTTCAGAGAGCGTTCTGTCCTCTGCTCTTAAAAGATTGGAGCGTTATAGGGTGAAGATGACAGTGTTGTTGTCCTCACAGGCGTGCAGCCTATTAGACAGGCAGACTGACAGTGCAGCCTAGTGGCAAAGCAATGGAGCCTCACACATGAACACACACACTGCAGAATGGGGACAAAAACAGACACACAGAGTAACCACGTCTGCTCGGATGCGATGCGTATCCGTCTGCGCTTCTGTGTGCTTGTGTTTACATGCGTGTCTCGCCTGCTCCACCCTTTTATCGGGACATTGCACGTAGGCACAAGGCTCCCCTATACATGCTGTGGAGGAAGCATTATCAATTCACACAGAAACCCCTGTGTCTCCAGGCCTGGTGGTGGTGAGGGTGGAGGGGGGTGGGAGGGGTTGGCAGGCATAGTGCCGCCTGAATTTGGCCTGGACATCCATCTCAACCCACTCTCCATCTCCTTCACTTAGTAGGCCAGCTGCATATACATGTATGTTAACACTCAATATTCATCGGACACATTTTTGTGTGTTGTAAGTTGCAATGTCGTTCTTTCTGTTACATGTGCGTGCGAGGCGAATGTACATAGTGGCGATGCAGCAGCGGCAGCAGCAGCAGCAGCAGCAGTGCCGTGATGGCAGTCGAGTGGTGACAGTCTTGCGTTGCCGTGTCCTGTGGATTTGAGGGCGTAAAGTTCAGTATGGAGACTCAGCACGGCAGCAGAGCTGGCAGACCCCTGAGCACGACTCATCCTGTCTACATCAGACCATAGTTACAAGTTCCCTCCGTGTGAGGAAAGTGAACTACAAACCACTATAGAGCATAGAAGAAAACATAGTGAGTTATTTATTTACCCTTCAGAATTATGAAATATCTTAAACTTCAAATGTCAATTAAAAACAATTCAAAATACTGCCATAATTATTTAAATGTTTAATTTATTATTATTTTATTACTGTTATTACTGCATTAAAAGACATAGTTGACCATACACAGTATAAAAAAAGACTATTATTTACCAGTAGTAATAGCAGTAGAATTTTTATCAATTAGTAGGATTTGTTATTTCAATTTAGTCATAACTGTAGTAGCAGCAAAAAATAAAATATGAATTTAAAGTTATTTTTATTATTGTGATAATGCTGAAGTAGGCTCATTTATCAGTCAAAGCATAAAATCAACACATTATATGAATATTGCATAAATAGTTAAGAGCAGTTTTACATTTGCTAATAGCATCATCAAGCAGAAATACCATTATTGCAATAGTTGTAGAAGTGGTAGTAGGAGTATATAGTAATTTGTCTGATGTTGGTTGGCATGGTGACCACTATTCTTATATTTCTGTTGAACTTGAAGTTTATTGTTGACTCTAGAAACTGCAAATGAGAAGAGTGGGGCAGCTGTTGTTGGGTGTTTATGGAGCGACTGATGTGTCATTGTGTTGTTATTATTAGTTTTACATCAGTTTAACATCAGTAAACATGAATCTCACCTCATGAATGCAAATGTGGCTCAACGCAGTTTTAGAGACGTGACACATGAGTAGAAATCTCATTTTCCATCAGCTGTGTGTGTATGAGTAATGATTTTACTTCAACACAGCTCAGGTCACTGCAGTCGGGTGTGAAGGAAGTTGTATCTGTGTGTGTGTGTGTCTGTGTGTGTGTGTGTGATAATCGTGCTGCAGTGTGACCAGATTGGGAGAAGCAATTGATTAGGACAGGTACTGTGATCTGGCACATTTGCAGAGTTCCCCACCATCACACTAATCAATACATGATCACAGTCCTTGAATAACAGACACACGGTCTCATACACAAACACGCACACACAAACAAACAAACAAACAAACACTGTGTGTGTAAGGTCATACTCTGCTGCACCTGGACATACTGTAGATAATAGCTTTATGATTCAATATAGCAGATCGATAAATGATCATTGAACTTGAGCCTCGCGGACAAGCTTCTGTTTTTACTTCATCCCATCAGTCAGATATTTGCCACTGGGTAGGTGAGTGTGTGTCTGTTTGTGCGTGGGAGAAGAGAGCCAATGACAAATGAGGGTAAATAACATAGAGTGTGGGCGGGGGGGGGGCTGCTCTTGACCCAGAGAGATAAACAGAAAGTGAGAGTTGGCCGGGCAGGTATAGTACAGGAGGGTGTGGCAACGGAGGGGAGCGTTAAGTGAGCAGAGCCAGCGTATCCTGCGCCCCGATTGGCTGCTCAGACTTTGACAGACGCGCCCGTCCCTCCCCCCCTCCCTCCCTCCCTCCCTCCCTCCGGCTGCCTGCTGAAAGTGTATGTATGTATGTGTGTGTGTGTGCGAGGGAGCCGGCAGACTGAAGCGAGCCACACAGAGGCAGGCAGGCAGGCTCTAACTCCAACCCAATGAGCTCGCAGCCCCTCACACTCACTCATACACACACACACACACACACACACATACTCCTCTCTCTTCTCCTCAGCGCCGGCTCTCGCTCTCGCTTCAACCCTGGGACACAGAGGAAGAAGAAGGAGAGGAGAGAGAGGCAGCGAGTGGCAGAGAGGGAGAGTGAGGGAGAGGGAGTCAGAGTGGAAAGAGGGAGAGAGAGGCAGAGGGAGACTGGTGGGGTGTCAGGGAGAACACCATGGCTTCAGATCCAGGGCTGACTGCGATGCTGCTATGGACTATATCACTACAGGCTCTGGGCACCACAGGAACTAACAGCAACGAAGGTAAGAGTGTGTGTGCGTGTGTGTGTGTGTGTGTGTGTGTGTGTGTGTGTTCATTTGAAAATTAAATAATGCATCTCTGGTTGCGGGGGACTGACTTCATACACACTCACACAAACAGTTGTAAAGACACACTCACAGACATACTAGACAGTGTGAGAGCAGTTTGTGTGTCATCATAACCTGGAGCAAGACATCAAAGTTTTTTGCTCCGCACAATATCTCTCAATGCAATCTGGGTAATAATGTCTATGTGCCTGTGCGTGTACGCGTGTGCGTGCGTGTGAACTTGTCTTGACATTGCTCATGTTTGCCAGGGTTGCGTGTCAGCAGCAGTGACAGCGCATGTGTCTGATGTGAGGTTTGGTAGTGACGTGAAAAGTGTGTGTGTTGGTGTGTGTGTGTGTGTGTGTGTGTGTGTGTGTTCGCTGTCTCCTCATATGTGATCCAAAGTAAACATCTTCATGGATTTCACTTGTGTATTTTCCGTTTGAGCCTCTTAAACTACATGCTCGAGTGTGTACGTGTGTGTGTGTGTGTGTGTTTCTGTACTCCCCTAAGCCCAGCTTGGGTTTGTTTACCTCCATCCTCCTTGTCCTTCATCTTTCCACCACGAGACGGAAAACTGTTGTTGTCACTTGTTCAACTAATGCCGCACGCACACACCAGAAAGTCCCCCAGCGCCTTCCTATATGTGTGTGTATATCTGCTTGTGTCTGTGTGACAGGGTTCTTGACATAGGTCTGCTCTCAGGAGGCTGAGTGACAGCAGCAATTCCACTGTAAGGGCCCTGTTCGCCCCGCACGGCAGAGACTCGGCTTTTACCACTGGTGGGGGGAAAAGGCAGCAGCAGAAGAAGAAGAGGAGGAGGAGGAGGAAGAGATAGTGGGAGAAAAAGAAGGAGATCAGTGCTTTGGTTCAGGTGGGATCGCCTCAGCAGTGGAGGAGAGGTTAGGGCAGCCACTTATCCTGTATTAAGCTCTGTAAAGTCAGGCTGCCTCGGGTCAGACAGAGCAAGAGGCATGGACCTCCATGCAGACAGACAGACCGACAGACAGACAGACGGCCTGTCCTCATTTGTTGCCATATTCATAACCCACCATTAGGTCCATATGATTTACATGTCACATTTTATTCGCTTGTCTGCCTGTTCCTGTAACTTCACTCATTGACTTCCATGTGAAGCTACCTCATCTCTTTTTTCTCCCTCTCATGTGTCTTAATTTGTCAAAATCATTCCGCTTTTCATTAACCAATGAATGATTCAGTGTAATTAGATAAATAAGGTGATAGACACACTTTATTTCTGTCCCGTCACCTGCAGCCGGCTCCATTAATTCCTTTATCCCGGTCACTGAATAAGCAACAACTTACTGTCTGGGTCTGGATGAAAAAACTCAAGAAGTTTGTTTCATCGTGCATCATTTATCCTCAGGTTTTTAAAAGTGCAACTGCTCCTGTAAGTTTGAGCCACTCGCCTCAAACTTAGCAGTTACACACACACTTCTACTGAAACTAGAACTCTGCAACAAAATATTATCTGCTATGCAAAAAATCAAAATCACTTAATTATTCATTTTAATTAATGCTGATTTTGTGCAATGTGCATTTTATATCCTGAAGGATACACTCTTAAGCTTTTACCTTAATTTGAAAAGGAACACACAACTGAGAGAGGGGTCTGACATGCAATAAATGGACAATGAGAAAATAAGTAAATGCCATAACCATAACACAGGGAAATCCCAAGTGTTTTTTTGTTTTGTTTTTTTTAATGTGAAAATGGTTTCTTAATATTAAGGCATTGTAGAATTTCCGGACTGGAAATCCCCTTCAAATATAATTTACACATGTTGTAATAAACAGTAAAATAAATGCATTTGAAAATCAGAGAAAAACTACTGAATGTGGAAAAATAGAATATTTATATTTTTGTTGAACTAATTCAAATGGCGCAATGCTCAAAGTATACAACAACATGTTTGAAAGTTGTGAGTAGAAATGTTTAATGGTTTTCTCAGTAAATGTATTTGTTCTGTCACAAGAAAAACTGAGCAGCTTTCAAAACTCATAATAAACTTCCCCAATTCCATCACTTAAGTTATTGTGGTTGAATCAGTTGGTTAGTATTCACACCAGTTCTTCCCATAAAGACCTTCTTGCTCCATTAAAAAAGAAGAAAAAAAAACTCAGTGAGATGTGAATATAAATGAGATTATGCTCCTATCCCATTCATTTATTTATCTAAATAAACAGAAACCATGTCAAGATCCTGTTGATCACTAACTACTATTTTCAGTTGACTAGGAGCAAAAAATTGTGATTAAACCCCGTGAAAATAGTTGATGTCAAAAAGATAATTGATCACGTTCAAAAATGATAGTAGTGGAAATTTAATTTCTCATCTTTGGCAGCAGCGCGACTCCAGGGCTATTACAAATATAACATGTACATGGATGAGATAACCTCTGGAATGAATGTGGAGCTGGAAATTAAATTGGCGGAAGAACAGGTAACGGTTCGCACAGACACGCGGAGCTCCACTTCACAACACATGCAAACACACACATACACGCACATACCATGACTGGGTGTTGTATGTATGTTCGATGTTGGAGCGGGAGCCGTAGACAGCCATTTTGTTCTTGTTCATTGTTCGTGTTTGCAGTCAGACACATCTTGTGCAGATACAGTACGTGTTTCTATACGGACACTACACTATTGACTGGCTACAGCAAGCTGGTGAATCATATATACGTATATATATATGTGTGTGTGTGTGTTTGAATCTCAAGTCGTTTTCACATCATAACTTACGTGTCCTTCAAATGCTGTCATTCGCTTGTGTTGGGGTGTTTGTGTGTGCACACTATATGAGTGTGTATGTGTGATAAGGAGGGTCACAGCTGGAGGAGCAAGGAAACAAAGGGAAAGCTTGTCTTAATATGTTGACGTCTCATAACATGTTTACGTGCTTCTTCTTCGGGAGATGTGAGATATTGAATCTTGCCTGACCTGAGAGACACAGCGATAATTATAGAATCAGCTTTTTATCAACCGAAACAGGAGGAATATGTGGAATGACGAGGACGGTAAAACCTCCTCTGCTCATCTTACCCACATGATTCATTTGCAGTTTTGTACCTTCTCACCTCATGTAAGGCTGAACTCTATAGGAGCTGAAATCCCAGAAGTGAAATGCTGCGACGTCAGTGGTAAAGTTGAGGTTGTGCGTATTCTTTCCATAGGTTAATAATAAAAACATGTCTGTTTTAGGCTTCATTCGTTTTTCACATAATCCAATAGATCTTTAAATATGTTTAGAGCAATAAAAAAAAAATCAACAAAACAACACATATTCCTTTAGTTTTTTTTTTAAAGAAAAAAAAAAAAACAGCAACAACTGGGGGCATCAATCCATAATATCTACACATAATGATACTATGATTCCTAAAAAGTTGTGGGAGGTTGGTTTGATGACTTTTGCTACTCAGTAGTATATTTATTTATATTTAATGTCTGTGTCGGATGTATGGCACCCCAAAAGACATTTGTAAAACAAATTATTTATTACCCACCAAAGATGCAAATACAATTAAGTTTGTTTTTTTGTTTTCTAATTTGTTATTGAGAAATATACTAACAGATTTTTAAATGAAGCTCTGCTTTTAGTGAAATGCTATTTTCGGTCATTTCTGTTTTTATACAATCCTTTGAGATGTTGTAGAGATTTTTTTTTTTTTTCCAAAACAACTTCATCCCAATTTCACCACCTTTCATCACAAAGTGTCTGCAACTCAAGGCGAACAGTTTTAAACCAGTTATATTGTTCAGTCTCACCTAACACAACCCGGTCATACAATGGGGGATGAAATAAAAAAGACATTTTGAATTAAAAACTGCTACAGTTAAATAATGAAATGGAATTAAATTATTTCATCAAATATTCTTTTCATCACCTTTATTTACTAATTTTGGTTGTTTTATTTGTCTCGTAATGTTTCAAGTTTTTGCTCTCCACAGTACTTTAATGCAGTTCAAGGGCAAAATTGAGAAGCTCACATTTTACATCTTGCTTCAAACAGTTTTCCGCACTGACAACAAAGAATCAATGAACATTACACACTCGTACTTGAAGAGAAACTTTCTTCTTGTGAAGTCTGGGGAAGCTCTAAACACCAAACATCACCGCAATACAGCAACAGTGAAAGTGCTTCAAACAGGAGCTGTTTGGTTCGCAAAACAATTCTGGGAGCTATCACTGTATCTCTGTTATTTGCTGGGATGAAAAAAAACTGCCACATTAAAGTTATTGGCCCACAACAGCGATCATCAGTATTTGAATCAGCCTTCAGAAAAACCACATAGGGAGCAACAAATGGAGACCGATCTCGCTGTATTTCCAGCAGCTCCTTCATTTGTTGTGGTTTTGTGTGTGTGTGTGTGTCTGAGTGAGTCATTTGCCTGTATGGAGGTGGTGGTTTCCCTGAGCAGCTCCTCCTGTCTGCGGGTCTACTGTCCCTGACTCAACTCCCGCACACACCGTTTCACATTTCCAGCGAGGATAGAGTGCGTTCCTTCAGGTTGTTGTTAGTACTGCGGAACATGAAAAGACTCATGCAGAGAGCAGGACTCGCTGCTAATGAGCAAACTGTAGGTGGATGACTATTACCACATACCTCTGCTGCAGGAGGACCAACAGGAGAGAGAGAGAGAGACGGAGGAAGGGAACAATGAATAACAGGAGAGATTTTCTTCCTCTTTTCTTTTACATTATTTTACCATTTGAGCACTTAATTTTGGAAGCTTCAAATTCACAGGGAGGACAGGAAACGAAGTTGAAAAGAGCCAGACTGCACAGAAATGCAGTTTGTCCTCTTTGTGCGGTAAAAGGCAAGACAATTTCAGTTGAAAAAAAAAAAAGGGAAAAGAAAAAAGCAAAGCGAGGCTTTTGATTGTGATCACTGCTCCAATTGGCTCAGACACTATTTGTATTGATCCCTCCCCAGTCAATAAAGTAACCACTGCATGTTAAGTATCATCACATGAGAATTTGTCATAATTAATAGCTCGGAGGGGAAACCTTTCTGCAACAGATTACCGAGAGAGAAGGAAAAAAAAAAACATATTTAAGCTGTTGTACAAAGCGCAGAAGTTGCTGCAGTGTGTGTTGCTCAAGGACACTTTAGCAGCTTTGCTGACGAGGAGAGATGTTTTTCTTCGCAGTGTCTCATATTTCAGCTCCTAACACCTTTCGCTGCCGCTTGCTCCCACCTCCTTGCCGCACACATTGGCCAAACCGTATCCTGTAAGCTTCGCGCATCAAAAATAGATCACCCGCCTCATCAATCAGTCTGTCAGTGTGTTTCTTTTGCTTCTTTTGTTTGTTTTGCTCAGTCGCTTACAGCTGTCAGTTCCCAGTCAATAATGGATAGAGAGGCATTAGGAGACACAGCAGGATCTAGGGAACATCTATCGGGTTTTGCTCTGTCCTACTGATGCTTTATATTAATTACTCAAGATTTCACCTTGAAACATTAAAGAAAGGCAACATTAGCTGTGTGGAATATCAAGTGCATGTAATCGACTTCCCTGTATCACTTTAAAAGCAAAACTTCAAACCATTCATGTCTGTAATTGCTAACATTGTCTGGTCCCTTGTTTCATGACCCTTTCTCACCTCCTGCCCAGCAGTACCGATTTCAAGAGTCGTCTTAAAGGCGGGAGAGTGAGTGTGAGTGTGTGAGTGTGTGTGTGTGTGTGTGTTAGCAGCGTTGTGGGAGCGCATTAAAAAAGCAGAGAGGGCGTGAACCTTTCCTCTCCCTCCCTGTCTGCTGGTTTGTCTTAACACAGGTTGCTATCGGCTGACCGGCTGCTCCCCCTTTTCTCCCTAAGGCACCGGTCTTTATTGAGACATCAGCCTTGTTAGCCAGCTGTCGACAGGAATATAGGAGCTACCAGATCAATACGGCTGGGTCTGCCAATCCTCCTGAGCTGCAGCCAGAAACGAGCAAGGCCTCACAAAGCATGGGCCTCTCTTGAGCCCTTTCCACCCATTAGCAGGACCTGATGCTGGGCTGGCCAGAGTTCAGCCACCCCTGGGCCGACTCGGCTATGCTCAGTGATTGCAGCTATATTGCTGGGTAATTTATGTTTCTGTGCTCTGCAAGGATGTGGGGTAGAAGATCCGTCGCTGAAATAGCTGAGGATAAGGCAAAGAGTGAGAGACGGGGAGAGAATGTTGCAGGCGATGCTTGACAGCTCTGTAATGGGATGGTGTTGTGGTTGTGTTCGCACATCCCTCCTGGAGAGAGATCTCTATGATGTTCCCTTCATGGGGACTGATGAATGACGGAGATCTGGTGCTGCAGCAACAGCCTCCTCTCCTCTGTTATAGACAGACAGAGGAACACAGCGTGTGTTAGAAACAAAAGAGAGACTGTGTGATGGAGGGATGCGCCGAGAGAAGAAGGAGCAGAGGAGAGAAGCGAGAGTGTGAGGCGGTCACGGCGCGAGAACAAAGTGAGACGGAGAGAGGGAAAGAGGGGGAGGCAGCTGTCTCAAATGCGTCTCTTCAACTTCCATCGGTGGGTGTCTTTATCAACACCAGCGGAGAGCGTCAAGCTGATAATTTGCCGCTCTCAATTCCCTTCAATCCATTAAAGGATTTAAATGTTCATTAAGTTTAATAGAAGCCCAGCGAAGGTCTAATATGCTCTGATAAACGCTGGCAAACCTGCCAACCTGTTCCAATTGCTGCTGCAACAAAGAGCCGTCCAACTAATAAGGTCAAACTCAAAGTTTGTGCTCGGCTCACTTTGTGAAGAGCGTTTTCCTCTGAGTCACGGCGGCGCCAACACCAACAAGCTGAGAGTGTGAATTCATCAACAAGTCCTCTAAACTAAATGTCTGAGCAGGTAATGCTTGTCATTACCTTCCACAATAACGTTTATGTGTTTTTTTTTTCTGCTGTGCCAATCTCAGCGGTATAATGTCATTTCTGTCTGTTCAGATGGTTTTTTCATCTGCCAATTGAAGGTACCTCCAGAGAAGAGTGGTCATGGCTAAATGAGACAAACTGTAGGCGGAGGGTTGCATTTAAACTTGGATCTCTTGGTCTCTAAGCAGTATCAGTAATGGGGTCTTGATTTCTACAGTCTGTACCCTCAATCCCCTGTTTCTAATATGCAACAATTTCTTGCATATCTGCAAATCTGCAGTGCCAACATTGTGCATTTTTATATTATTGTAGTGATTTTTTTCTATGTACATGTATTTTTCATCTGCTGAAATTCATCACTTTTATTTCTGCCCACAACACTATTGGGAGTTTAATTTAGGTTCACACTCATATTTTGCCTGTAAGCAGCTATCTGCTCAGACACAATACGCAATTCTTTTTTTTTTTTTTTTTGAAAGACCTGATTTCGTTGCTCGTATCATGGTCACTATAAATGAATGAGAACATTTCAATAATTATTAAATTACTCTTAATAGTAAAGAGGCTGTGTGATAACCATGAAAAATATTGGTTGTTTCCTGCTTGCCACAGTCAGACAGAAATTCAGATTTTCATAAATATAAGTGGACGGCAAATGTGGTAGTTTTCTACTCTGGTTGACCCCAAAAGTTTCATACTACAAGCTGCGATGCTTTCGCACGTGCACTACATACAGTAGCCGGGGTTCAAACCTCCAACTCTCTGATGGTTGGGTAACCCACTCTACCTCCTGAACCACAATCTGCAATTTGAGCACAGTTGTTTCCCTTGTTGTATAGATACTTTAAATGACAGAATTACATATTGGTTAGCTACAGGATTACCAATTGTTTGCCTGTGATACTTGTTTTGGACATTTAACAAACACTGTTGCTTCAGCCAGTCAATGAAAGAGTAGATGTGATTTGGTAAGACATGTAACTGCAGATAAAACAGCCTGAGCATGATTCATGCATACTGCTTGTGTGCTAGCAAAATGTCAACAGTGGTGTTGGCCCTCGGTGAAACAGCTTTTCTCTGCCACTGCCGCTCAGTCGGTGTCTTTGTTGGCCCTACACTAACCTCACCGAGAGGTTAAGAGGTTCTCCTCCTGCTCTGAGAGAAGAGGTCCTTGTCAGGTGAAACCAGACACGAGCTGTTTCAGGTATTTTTAACACCTGATGCTGTCATTACTCTGGTGCGGACAGACTAGATTTTAAACAATGTGCAGGAGTTGAGATTCCCACTGTAATCGTGGTATAGGTGAGCTGGATGTTCATGTATGATGCAGTGGATCTCAAACCGACCGTGATGTGGGCTGATGGATCTCTCCCTCAGCCTGTTTCCATAAGGAAATAATGTGCTTTACACTCAGTAATCAGTCCATATATCACAGGCCTGATGTAATTAATATGTGGCGGGGAGGGGCTGCAGGGCAGATAACTCATCTCTCATCTGATGAAAATCCAGACACATGTGCGTACACAATACACAAAAAAAATGCACGCAAGCACACAGCAACAGCATGTATATATTATGCTTGCTCTCTCTCTCTGTCTCTCTCTCTCTCTGTCTCACACACAGACACACACACACACAAGTTCCACCTAAGTGAGTTATGTGTGTGGCTATGATATTAATGTCTGGTGTATGTGAAGCATTAGTCTAAAGGGAAGACAAGCGTTTACAATGTCTAACTTGCACACAGATAATGGTGAAAAAAGACAAAAGGAGGAGAAGGGGAGGAAGTGAATAAATGAAATGAAGGGTATTTTGGAAAAAGGTTTGTAAAAGTCTATTTCAATGTCTTGCATCAGCGCCTAGCCTGTGAGTTACCTCCTGCTGAAGTAACCACAGCATTTAGTGTTAAAAAAGTGTGTGTGTGTGCTTGCATGTGTGTGTGTGAGGGGGTGTAGTTAAAAACACCCTCTCCTTGGTTGGAGGACAGGACTGTTTGTGTGGTAAATGGAGCCTAACAAGAACCTTTGCCCGTCCTGACCCGCTGACTTTTACACTGTACTATCAACATTTTACGGCAAATTCATCATCATCTCAAGACATATTCAGAGCACAGGCCAAGACAAGGAGAGCATTTCTATATACTTCAGCGATAAAATGTCTTAGAGTCAAAACACCTGACAGAGGTTAGAAAAGTTGGCTGTCAAAGAAGGAGACACTAATCTCCCGACTGCTGAACCACTGGGCCATATTTATTGTATTTACCACTTGTAAAAATATTAAACACCTCTACCTGTGTGTTTTATCACTGTGTGAATTTGTGCATGAATGCCTTACTACTTTACGAGATCCAGTCAAAATATGCACAGCACATTTAAATACAGTACATGGTTGCCCATGAAGTTGGAATATAATTTACCTATTCTCATGAAATGACTGTGACAATGTGTACATATTTATTCTTGATAGAAAAAGTGTATATCTAATCAAAACTCTGATCAATCTCTTCCAAACGTATCACTGTGAAAATTAAACCATAATTAACCCTAATAATAGGAATAAAAAGAGGAATGTGTCTAAAAACAATTATTCCAATTTTATCGGTAACCGTGTATATTTTGGATGACTGTAGAAAGTTGCTGGGAAAAAAACCCCTAAATGAATAGATATTACCCAAACTGCACTGGTTGAGCCTGGAAAGAAAGAGGACACAAGAAGATCTTAAAGACATCTGTTCCAGTGGCCTTTAATGGGACGATTCAGCAGCAGCTAACCCACAAACACAGCCAAACAGGGAGTCCAAAAGCTCCTTCACTCCCCTCTCTGTTCTCTGTCATCTTCTGTCTTCTGTTCATAACCAGCGCTTTTAAATGCATGAAGCTAAATTCATTCATTTACTCCCACTTGAACTAGATTAACAACAAAGCCTGTGTATCCCTTAAAGGCTCCAGAGCTGAGACAGTGCTGGTGACTCCTCTTTGCTGTGATGACAGTTGGCTCAGTGCTGCAACTTTCCACACCCCGACACATCACTCTGTGTGGAAAACAAACACATTAATACAGCAGCATGTCATCACATTAGGTGTTGGAACGTTTTATCTTGGATAGTGAGTCATGCATCTCACTTCTTCTTGCTGATATTTCCATCTTTAGGCTATTTTAGTTGTTGCTAATAACGCTGAAAGTCAGTGTGCTGTTTGGGGTGTCGCTGCATGGACAGCTGGTGACTGTGTGACGGCGCTCATTCAAGCGTACAGCATCAGGACTTTGCCCTGACTGAGCCTGACACACACACACACACACACACACACACTCTCTCTCTCTCTCTCTCTCTCTCTCAAGATCATGTAGGTTTACAGGCGTGTATAGGAACATTTACTAAGAGTGTATAGGGACATGACACTGTGCGTCATGCTAACATTTTCTGTTAGCTCAAGTGATCCTTGTTCAAAAAGATGAAATGTGAGCAGCTGTTGGCGGTGATCGGAGGTGGACAAAGTACACGTCTCCGTAAACTGAGTCAGCTCAAATATTAATTCACTACAAGAAAAAGGTTGTCACTTAAGGTATGTCAATCCATAACAAGATATATTTTTGCTTTTATGAACCAAAAACCATCTCAATGTAGTTCAACATCTCGGGCTTGTCTCTGGAGCTCTGCAGGTCGGTGAGTTTTCTGACAGAAGGAATAAAGATATAAAATTCAAAGGAAATGCCAAACCAAATCCTGTAATGTTGGATGTTGGGATACAGGTGAAGCAGTGATGACTTTGGTGTGACATCACAAAGTTACAGAAATCCTGACGGCTTGTTTCAAGGCTGAGTTTATGAAAACGGGCTGTGCGTGCGTTTCTCTGTGGGCTGAGGCTTTGATAATTTCACAGGATTAATACAGAGCAAGATCTGATTATAATCAAATAAGACATTAACATTTACCTTTGTACTGTAAGGGACTTTTAACAGACAGAGGGGAGAAACTTGATGGAGCACGTTGCCACCAGTCCACATTCTGTACTTGTTTGCTGTCTCTTTAATTGTGCACTAAAAGATCACATCCATGGCAGAGACTAGAGTATCAAAATGGATGGGTGGTGGTTAGCAAGAGGGAGAGTAAAAAAAAAAGAAAGAGAGTCAATCGAGAGACAGATGGTGAATTGATCTGTCAAACAAAAAAGAAAATGAGCTTCCCCTGCTTTCAACCCAGTCCTGATTGTTTGATTGTTATCATCAAAATAGAGAGTGATATGAAAACATATTATTTGGCCTGTGTATTGTTATGGGGTTAGATGTTGACGGTCTGAGATCAATTGTATTTCTTTTTTTCTTATGTTACTGTCAGGGAGGTAAGAAACTGTTGTTTTAAAGACGTCCATGCAACACACATATTTAATATGTTACTGGAACTTCTTCATGACATCATTACCCCGTATGGTAGAGAACAGTACAGTATATGGCCCACTTTAACATGTTTTTCAGCTTTAGATATTCCAGATTCCTTTCTCTTTTAAGCACGCACACTCCAGAGCTGAGATATTGATGCAACCGCGGCACGTTAGACACACAGACTGACAGTAATTATCAGCATTCATCATTAACCGTAAGCCAGGAATGATAAGAGCTCTTTATGTAAAATGTCAGCCCAGTGAAATGATGAAAATGATTAAAGGGCATCAGTGTGAAATAGAGACATACATGCTGCAGCGGGGCTGAAACGAGCTGACAGCGCGGGGGCCTACGGGTGGAGCAGAGACTGGGAAAATAAATAAAGAATAAAAGTAATTTTATTTATTAAAGAGGAAGGCAGAGAGTGAGAACTGGGCTGGTATAGAAACATCACAAAAATCTCTGGGCTACAAGTCGAGTCTGTATTGATAAAATATCACTGTCGTCTTGACTCCGCTATTCTCTCTGCTCCAGTTCAGCACAGCTAACCTCTGCGTGAACTCTCTCGACCATAAATCAATAAGTTGAGGCATACTGTGTTAGTTTTGGCACTGGCAGGACATGTTAAAAGTCCGGGGCTCTGTTCCGTTCAGCAAGTGTTGCAGACAACGTCAGCCCAGATCTCTGCGGACGCTATCGGCTGCAGGTATCATGCTGTCATCTGCTTTTAGCCTCTTCTGTCTCTCTTCTTCTTGATTTCAACGCCCTTTCTTCGTTCTTACCCCCCACCCCTCCCACCCCCCTCCCTTTCTTTCCTCACCTCTCCTCTCCTCTTTACCTGCTCTATAAATAGCTCTGCATGCCTCTCCTCCACTACGTCTATACCCCTCTCGAATCTTTCCCAGGGGAAGCCAGGCAGGCCTGGGCAGCAGTATGGCCTGCTATTCACTCCTCTCCCTTGGGAGAAGGATGAGCCTCGCTGGCCCTGAGCATCTTCCACCCTTCATCATGCAGCAAACACGATGCCTTGCAGGGATATACAAAGCAGAGCCTCATGCCCCAGCCTGGGAGCACCTGCTAAAATAAGATATGAGGAATTGTTCCGGGGTGCGCTGGCCGGCGTCAACTGAATCATCTCATCACCACTCCGGCAGAGGAGCCGACACTCTACTGCCCGCTCTTTCTCAATCTTGTGATTTTGGGGAGGAGTAAAATAGGGTTTGTTTATTTATTTATTTTTCTTAGAAAAAGCGCTGTCTCTAGTGCATTTTGTGCTGATATCATAGAAAAAGTTTCACAGTGCACAGTACCTTGCTTCATTTCCATAACAATTTTGGATGCTCCGGCAGTGATGATGTGTGCTGTTGTGCCTCTTGTGTAAAAATACTTGTAGGTTACAGAAACAGCGGATCCATGTGTGTGTGCAATGGGATGGACCATTTTTGGATTTTCTGCGTATTTTGTTCTCCCATTTAGAACTGGGGCATTGAGCCTTTTATGCATGAATCCCTGACTGAATCATATTTCATGTCATGTGCTTATTAATCAATAAATGAAACATGGATGTCCACAAATGTAGTTGTATTTGCTGAAAAACTGAAGAAAAGGTTCAAATGCCTGATTAGATAATATCTTGAATATCATTTTGTACACTTTTAGTGCATTTTGTTGGTCAATGACAAATTGTAATTGTAAAAAAAGTTTTTTATATCTCCTCTCTGAGGCAGTGCATCCAGGTTTGCCATGTTAGGAGCTTGATGACTGTTTTATCTTGACAACACAAGGTTACAAAAGCCCTGACAGCTCGTCTCAAGGCTCAATTTCATCTAACATTTTCACAGTATTAGTCTAGCGAGAACCAAAAGCTGCTTGTTAGACAAAAAAGAAGTAGAAATTTCACTTTCTACACAATATAGGACCTTTAGAAGGACAAAAAGTTAAGTGAGTTTGACATTGATACGTCAGTGAAATTAAAATTCTGTGCTGTGCTTGTTGTCTCCTGTAACATTGATCTGGCAAAATCAACAAATCAAAAATGCATGAGACAGGTAACGATTTCATCAAAAAAGTATCAAGCATGTGACAGAGTCCCATTACTCTAGGATAATGCTAGAAACTGTTTAGTTCGCCTCACAAATCAAGTCTTCAGTGCCAGCTCTGTTTGCTGGTGTCCCGAGGGACCCTGCTGTGCTGCATGGTGCCCAGTTGCAGCCTGTGTAGTCCTTTTTCTGTGTTTATTTATATTTTAATGGTGTTAAATGTCAAAGTCCTTTTTTTGTGTGGCATTTTTTTTTTTTTTTACAATTATCCCAAAGAAACTGGACACAATGACTGGCTCATACATTTGTTCATTTTCAAGTCTTTCATTTGAGAATGTGTCCACGGCTGATTGTGTATATTTTCACATTTGCCTCATAATGGACATCTGTGGACCAAACATGTTCAGTCATGTTCTATTTTTCCTATTTTTGCTCCAACCACTTACAGTACAACAATTAGTAGAGAGGAGACTCTGAACCTCTCCTCTGATTGGCTGAGTGATTTATCAATGAAACCTGCAAGGACAGATGTTGAGACAAGGAAGAGTGAGTGCAAGGCTGAGAGTGATGACTGTTGTGTTGTGACATCACAAAGTTAAAGAAGTCCTGATGGCTTGTTTTAGGGCTCAGCACTTTGATACTTTAACAGTATTAAAGGGACAGGTCACTCAAAATTGAAATTTCACTCATTATCTACTCACCCTCATGTCGACTAAGGGCTGGGAGAAGTTTCAGAGTTATCCGTGCCTTCTCTGAGTTACAGCGGGGCTCCGTGCAGCACTGCATGTCCATATGACGGTTGCAAATGGATACCACTTTTCTTCGTAACAAAAAGACACACCAAAAAACATCCAAATACCTCCATAGTGCTCGTATGTAATGTCCATCTTGTATTGAAGCCCCAAAATGCAAAATTGTTCTGAAAAAAATTAAATAAGTCTATATTTCAAGCTTGTTTGCAGCGGAAGCTCCTCTTCCTGGTCCGTCCAAATCTCGCGAGATTTGCGCCGGCGTCAGTGCGATTACTGAGGCCGGCCAAATCGGCCAAAGAGTGTGTTTGGTTTTCAACGTAAAATTTTCATCAGTAATTTTGTGAATTAGAAAATGTATGTAGGATGGAATGAAAATAATCAACTGCATTAGCACTAAGGGACAGCACCTTGTTGCTTTCTACCACTGATAAAAACATTTTCTCAGCTGAAAGTCAGTGGAATAAAATGAACGCTCTTACTCTTAACAGGCAATTTTCAATTTGTCTTTGATCACACATAAACATAAACATATGCCAGTGTCGCAATTTTGCATCTTCTTTCATCATATCATCGCTACACTTAAATGAAAACTATAAAAATCACTTAACGTAAAAGCTACTTGGTTCTCTCATACGAGCCAAACAGCGTGTCTGTGTCTTTGTCTGTCTGAGCTTGTGGCTGGTTAGTGTTGTTTGCACTTGTTGGCTTTGTTTACCGCTATAAACCTCCAAAATACCATTCCCTACTCTCACCACAAACAGAGCAGGGTTCAGGGGGAGAAGATGAAAAGTAGAAAACAAAGTGTTTTTTGGGTGATGTCTGCATCAGAGTGTCATAGAAAGTCTCTCAGCAGTCCTCTCTCTCTCCATCCGTTCTCTGCACCAAGGACAAAATGCTTACACCACAATGGAGACACAGGGAGAAAAGAAGGGCCTCTGGGGAGATAAACTTCAGGGAGAGTTTGGAGAGAGATGAGAGGAGAAGGTAGAGGAGGAGGAGGAGGAGGGAGGAGGAAGGTGAGTGTGGGTGTTGAGGTAATGAGATGAAGCTTTAATGATCCCTGTGGGGAAAATAGGCCACTGCTACAACAAACACTAAGAGAGAGAAAAAGGAAAAAAGGGGGAAGGAAAGAGCGTCACATCAAAGATTAAAAGACATTCCTATATATCTGTAAGAACACCACCACTGACAAACCCATAGTTGGAGATCAATTGATTCTGGATGAATATGTATGGGAAGATGGCATCAACAGCATCTGAGACAACATCGATACAGCCGACGCTGTATGTGACATAAACAGAAGACATGACAATTTGTACTGCCTTAGTTCAGAAAATTTGGATTGCATGCTAACAGGATTTCTGTAACTCTGTGATGTCACAACAAAACTCTCAGCCACGCCCTGCCCACCGTCCAACCCTTCAGGATTTACTTCATTCCCCCCAAAACCCTGAAAGGATACGCATTATGACTAATGAATGAATGGATGAGTGACAATGATCATTCCATTACCCTAACCACGAGTTTACTGTCATCAAGATGACAAAGGTTCCCTTAGCAAGTGTCATTTCAGAGGGCATGGGCAAGCTTTTAATTTGAAGAACTTGTTTCTGGTTCCCTGTAACAGCCAAAAGACACAAAGGTCAGTTGAGCTAAGTTTAAAGTCTTAATTGGCTGCAGGTATGAGTGTGAGTGTGAGACACTGGTGACCTCTTGTCATCAGTGCCTTGGTCATTACTTGGTCTGCCAAGTGCTAGTACCATCATCAGCACAAGCAGGGAAAGAAAAGAGATTAAGTCAGCTGATTGACCTTTTTAGGTGATTACCAATAATCATGGTGTGTGTTTTCCTTTGGGAGCAGGTGTTACCGGCTACAAAACAACAGATCTCTCATGCTTATAGTTGATCAAAATTGGACTTCTCTTATGGGTAACCACTGTTTTGATAATTAATGATAAACTGGGATTGGCTTCACTCCGTCATGATGATCTGAAGTAGTAATGTATATGGCTAACAGATGGATGAATGGAGATTTTGTTGTGAAGGGGTTACACCATCAGTTCTAAGTGGTGACATGAGGCTTGAATAACAAAAAAGGTAGTTTTACATGATTATTTTTAATCCATAAGAACATCCCCCACTATTCTACAAGCACTATAAATAAATTGATTATTAACTCATTCCCTGTCCCAGTGTGCCGCCTTGATACAATGCCAGTCGCTCGGACATGGCTGGCAGGTGGAGCACTTATTATAACCAATTCATTTTATCTTAGCCTCCTCATTTAGCCCAGTTTAACAACGGACTACATGTTTTGTTGTGGTGATCATGTTGTTGTTGATCAGCCATTTTTTACTTAACATTCTCCTCGTCTGCCAAGAGACAAAAACTTTTGACACAGCTGGTTGCAGGAAAATCTTCATGTCTGTAACCTGCACCGCTGCTGCTTCCTATTGATCATCTCTCACTGCCAGAACCACAGGAACAGGGTAACAGAATACAGAAACTTGATGGTGTTTTGTCATACTGAGATTAGTGATGAGCTGAGGTGAATGGATGTTTAAGAGCTCTCTCTCACACACACACACACACACACACACACACACACACACACACACACACACGCTGTATGTGACTCTGAATGATCATCACTGATGAGAAGGTAGTGATCTGTGACAGAAGGGAGCAGCAGTGAAGTTAACTCTACACTTAAGGGAGGAGTGACACTTAATGAACTGTTTTACTTTCCTGAAGAAGTTTGCATCCAAAATCTGCACTGGGTTCAGCAGTTTTAATTTAATTAAGTTACACAAAGTCAGCATATAGTTTTACAATACATAATAATGGAGTTGTGAGCAGATATTACAACATTATATGTTACAAAGCGTCTATTTTGAGTTATACCTCGTACCTTCTTCAGTGGACACAGGATTTTCTTAGAGAAAATGTTTAGGAATGAATAAAAAAAATGTTCATTAAAATTAGATAAATTAAGAAACCTTATAAGAGGTACTGTTTGCTCAAACCATTTAACATCATATCTACACTTCCATGTTTTTATTTTAAATACAGTTACAGCGTTTTCATATTTAGTATTTCTCAACAGGGAAATAATCCAAAACTTTTGTCTTTACTCCCATTCTTCACGAGTCGTAATAAGACCTCTAACTCTAACCTCTAACACACACACACACACACACACACACACACACACACACACACACACACACACACACACAGACCAAAAAACAATTGTAGCCCAAGTCACACAGTTCAGTAACTAACAAATGTCTTTCTTCAAAATGAAGCTGTACATTTTAAAGTGGCCTTTTAGAATCACACACCTGTGCTCTGATAATGCCTGTGGCATAGAAATGTATTTTATTTTCATAAGAATGTAAGTAATAACTACAGTGCTGCAATAATATTATATATAATATATTATGATTGTGTCAAACCTATTGATCACAGTTCTTTTCTTAAAAAATGTATGCCATTTTTTTTGTTTTGTATGGTTTTGTTCAGGGGTTATTTTACACCCTACAATGTGTACATGATGTTTGCTAGCAGACTTTTCCTCAGGTCAATGTCTGTGCATTGCTGTAGGTTCTTAGCTGTCAATCAACAGATCATTGTCATTCACTGACAGGATGTAAAAAAAAAAAAAATAATAATAATAATAATAATGATAATAATAGAGGGCACCTTTAATAGAGAGGACAATTAGTTCCATCCCACATCCACAGTATCTTGTACTGAAATTTTAAATTACCAGTTAAATAGATTAACTGTGTCGGTTTTTAATGAAAATACTTTGGTAAGATCTCGCTCATTCAGTCAGAAAAAAATAATTTTCATATTTTAAACGTGCATGGTGACAGTAAGTGCCACAAAAGTGAAAATCATACATCTTAAATATTGTCATGCAGCACAGTCGTACTTTTCCTACTTGATGGTTTCGATCTGAGGATGCTTGAAGAGACCTGCTTTAAGCCCCCACCGTGCCTGTGCACTTGAGTGTCCTTGTGTGCTGCAATAACATGATCCACTACCTCCGTGCTCCTTTCTCTTCTATTTGCTCACGGGCACCAAATTAACAATTTGTGAATCAAAGCAGCCATTGAACATCGTTAATTCT
The DNA here is from genome assembly GCF_045865225.1 of Trachurus japonicus. Taxonomy (NCBI): domain Eukaryota; kingdom Metazoa; phylum Chordata; class Actinopteri; order Carangiformes; family Carangidae; genus Trachurus; species Trachurus japonicus. The sequence continues at coordinate 15,618,177 of NC_140911.1, forward strand.
ATTCCACCTTTCATTTCACATGCCTAATTTAGTTCAGCACACCTCCATCACTAGTAATTCTTGGCGTTACTGTTACAAAAAAAAGAAGAAAAAAAGGGGGGGGGGGCACTGGTGATGAAAACAATTATTTCAAGTCATTTTGTATTGGTGTGTTGCTCCCTTCAACCAGCAAAGGCTGAGAACATTTCTTTCTCTCTCTCTCTTTTTTTTTTTTGAGAGGTAGTAATTTATGTGGACTTGCTCTAGTAATTGGAGAGTGGGGAATTGGTGTTACAACTGTGGAGCAAATGCAAAACAAAACTAGAAAGGATGGAAAATGCGTGTGTGTGCGAGCGAGAAAGAGGGTTTGGTGTTTTGGTGAAGCTCCTCTCATCTCTGTGAAGGCTTTTATCATTTCCTCTGGTCGCAGCGCTGATGAGGAGCTTTACGGGCGGAGAGAGAGAGAGACGAGAAGAAGAAGCAGCTTGTTAGAGAAGGGAGGTGTTGATGAGATAATTACACCACTGTCATAGTCCCTGTCTAGCCCAAGAGCCATGCCATCATTGTGTCTACTTGTGTGTGAGAGTGCGTGCGTGCGTGCGTGCGTGTGTGTATACAGTATATGTCAGCTGCCTGTGTCTGTACATGTCTGTTTGTCAGAATAACATCCTTTTTCAGAAAACGGTGGAATGCACATTTATGATTGCCCTCACATGTCTGCTGTCTGCGTGTATGTATATGCTCCATACCATATGTGTGTGTTGGTGAGTGTGTGTTTAGGCACTTGGTGTAGAATAATGGCTGCACTTTTCCCTTTGAAATGTATGGCCGTGTCTTTTCAGGTGGAAATGAGGTTTTAAAGCATCTCCTCTATTCTGCCGTGCACTTCCCCCTTTTTTCTCTGTGTGTGTGTTTTATTTTTTAAAGGCGACATTGTTGTTGTCGGGTGTATGGAGTCACTGCAGGCGCTGCAGACAAACTCCACTTCCTCCTAGACAGACCATAATTCTTCTGTGTTGACTTCAGACACACACGCTCTCTCTTTCAGCCCGCCATGACCGCTGCTGCCGGAGAAAGAGAGTGTGTTTGTTTGTGTGTGTGTATGTGTGCGCGCGTCACTGCATTTCAAAAGCATTGGCGGGCCTGGCTTATTTGATACATGCCCGAGACATGAATGCTAGGCCGCAGGCATCCACACACACCCCCTAACCTACTGGCCAGATTGAGTTGCGGGGCAATGTGGGGGCGGAGTGGCGGGGGGGAAGTAATGGCAGAGGAAAGTTGACCACCGCCCTGGGAAATATGTGGCATGTCTCTGAGCGAGTGAAAACAAGCTCTCAAGTTGGCGGACAGCTTTTTCATTTGGCGCTCTCCACGATGTGGAGGAGTGCAGGGTAGAGAGGGTGAGAGAGGAATTGGTGGAGGTGGTGGCGTGGGGACGGGGAGGGCTGGTATTGGTGCTTTGTGTTTCTGTTATGAACAGAATGCTGTGAAATGGGAGCAAACTCAATTTCAAGCCCAGAGTCCTCAAGGAGAAACACTTGCCTCCACCCGCCTCCACCTCCAAATGAAGACTTTAACCTCTTCATTGCTGCAGAGTTCAGATATTTGTCTTTTAAGCTTCTACTCATCAAGGTGCCCTGAATGTCAAACCGCTTTTTCATCTATGACCTCAGGTCATAACAAGCAATGTAATATAACGTATATGTCCTGATATCAAGGCTTACTATAAGGGCACATACAGTAGGCTACATACAGATATATACGTATATTGTTTGACTTGTTAATTTATTCTACCAGGCAATTTTAACATGTTCTCCAGCTCACATGAAGTTAACCTGGATTATTTATTGTTTTTTTCAATCCTTATTTTTCATGTCTTTTTATTTGTTAATACAATTTGGTAAATACAACATTCATTTCACACATTATTTTATTCCAGGTCAAGAAAATTAAAGTGCAAGAAGCTCATCAAAATAACAGAAAAATTATGTCTCACTGCCTTTGGACTTAGACTTGTGTAATTCCAACATATATTAACATGATTTAGGGTGGATGTAGACAATATACTGATATAGCTACAATACATATAAACAGACATAACTGTATGGACTATAGACATAGTAAATGCAAGTATGAGTTTTCCCACTTTTTAAATACAGATGTCAAAAGTTTAAATACACTTGCAGGGGGAGATGTGTTTTTGAACTGTTTCTATTTACAACATTGAATGTGCAAATTCATATATGTACATAACATTTTCATGTAGAAAAACCTTAAGATTAAGTTTAGGAAATTGGCTGCAAAAACAAAAGCTGTGTGAGGAAGGTGGAGCTGGGATAAGGAAAGAAAGAAAACTTTTTTTTTTCCTGCTGCCCCTGTCATATTAAACTAAAAACGTGTCATCCCACTAAACCCTTTTCTCTTGTATACAAATCATAATTCAGACAACTAGAGCAAATGAGATAAATGACTCCCACAACCTTCAAAGACGGGGATTTCTCATTTGAGAGGAAATTATATTAACACCACAGGGAACGGCTTGTGAATCATCACTTGGTCCAGTGTGGCGATAACACACCACCTCACATGTTGGAGGGGTTATATTTGTCTTCTTTTTTTTTTGGTCCTTTAATAATAACAGTATAGCAGAACAAAATTCCCCCGGTACGTTGAAGAATTATTAAATCCACTTGCACCACTACACTGCTTTCATTATGTCACTTTAGTGTGCTGATGAAGAGCACTCAGAGGAGTGTAATTGGCGGCATCCATTTGTGACCTTGGCTATAGTGCGAGGGGGCCACCGCATCATCAATACGAGACGACGGGATGTCGGTGGCCTGAGGGAGGGAGAGGCGGAGAGAAGGCTGGTAGATGGGGGAGGGATGGATGGAGGGATGAGAGGATGGTGGCACTGCCATCTGTCTGTGTGTTCTGACCCACTGCTCTCCTCAGCGGCCCAGTGCCCAAATTAGGAGAAGTGACACACCAGCTAATTGCAACATGTGAGTTTGTGTGTGTGTGCGCGTGTGTGAGAGAGAGAAAGAGAGAGAGAAGCAACAGTCTTTGCACGGAGAAATTAGAAGATCATGAGGCTCCACTTGGCAAGATTTTTGATGGAAAAGTACTCCCGTCTTATTAGGGTAAATCATGAAGTGGAGCTGTGGCAGACAAGAGTGCTCTATCCCCATTACCACGTTTTACACTCATCCCATTTACCTCCATGGATTGTCAGTGTCTGCACTTCTTGACCCAAAAGAAGCAACAAATTGACACTTAAAACTCAATCCAAAACTGCTGCAAGCACACACTTCTTTAGTGTGGCACCAACCCAGGTTATCTCACGTCTCTGAACACACACACATCCTGTGTGCAGTTTATTGTCACATTACGGGAGCTACGTTGCTATAGAGGTTCATTAGTTTCAGAAAGGCTGACTTCTGCTATTTCGAGCCACCAAAGAGACTGACTGCCTGGAATAGCTTTAATAAAGTGATCTGCAAAATCAGTTATATTTTTTGGACATCATTTGTGATGCAGCCTTGTCAGCCCACATAGGTATTTTCAGTTATTATGGCTAATTAGATTGTTTTAGTTGGCTGGAGCTGTGCAGAGCTTGTTAAAGTCTCCAAACTGTGAGCACTAAAAGCTGCACTCATTTGTATTTTTATATATTAACATATAAATGTCTGTCCTGCAGTGGTTGGTCCACCCCTTTGGATGGACCATGCACCAGCCAATTATCTAGAGACGTTCACATCAAGATAAGTATAGTTCAATCAGGAGGCTTCACTCTGAGTTAACAAATAAAGTTTTCTTTTCATGTGCAAAACAAGAGAGGAAAGTAAGGGATGTGCAAGTCTTTTACAATTAGACTCCATTGTGATGAAATCATATTTAAATGGGAGGTGAACCTGTGTGAAGTATAGGAACTTGACACTAGTGGTGACAGAAAGAGGGGAGTGCTGGAGGTCTGGGTTTGATGAGGAGTGGACTCTGATGAGCTTGACCTGACCCTTGACATGAAAGTGAATGGTATGGAGGATGGTCTGAAATAACAGCTGACAGCAGGAAAGAGGAGGGTACAGGTTTTATAATTTTACACAATGTGAATGGCTGGTTGAGATTGTGGCAAAAATCTGATTGGTTGGTTCACTGAAAACACCTTTTTCCTGCCACACTGGATTAGTTCTGACTGCAACTGTTGTTGATTTCTGTCTTCAGCAGCATCAATAGGTCGTGATTTTAAAATGGCAAGTATTTGATTTTTAACCAAAAGAAATGGCATGCACTTTGTGGTTAGTTTTGAATAGCTTGGTACCATACCAAAACTAAACAAAAATATTGTATAAGGTTGGTGATCAAAACAAAGCTAGATGGTGTGTTGTTGCCTCATGTTTAATGAGTATATCAAGTTACGTCAATTTTCATTTGTATCTTGCCAAGTCACAATGTCTCAAGGCACTTTTCAAATAAAGCAGGTCTAGACTTTCTTTTCAGAGAAAAAAGAGACCCAACAATTCTCACTAAGAGCAAACACTTGGTGACATTTGCCTTCCAAAAGGAAAAAAGAAAACCTTGAGTAGATGTGAACTCAAAGTGGGACTTCAACTGGTCGGGTTGGAAGAGATGGAGAGATAGAGATAGAGAGAGGGAGCAGGAGAGAGAGCAAGAGGAGAAAAGAGGGGAAGACCGTTATGCAACGATGGTGATATTAATAAGAATGATAGTTTCAGCAATAATAATGTAATGGTAACTGTAATGATCCTACTGGTCAAAGAAGTAACCCTAAGCTAATAACAGTCATAATTATTATCATTAATTATAGTAAAATGAACAGAAGGTGTTAAACAGAATCAAGGGTGCAGTTGTTTGCAGTGAAGATCTGGAGGATGAAGATAAAGGAAGAGAAGGGAGAGGGCATGCACACAGACTGGGTGTCTGAGGGAAACATCAGTTAGGAAGATGTAGAGATTTACAGTAAGTTTACAGTGATTTTGTCATTATTATTAATATTAGTGAGCTTTAAAAAAGACAATAAAGCTGGCTGCTGTTTAGGAGATGTCACTTCTCCCCGTCGGTTTGTGTTCTCCGTTAAATTTTGTGTAGTTGTTTTCTGTTTTCTTCAACCATTACTGCCTCTCTCTTTGCTATCAAAAAGAAGAAAAAGAAAATCACATAATTTCCTTTCCACCAGTGGCCTGAGTTATATCAACCAAAACGTTCTTATTCAGAGCATGTAATGTCAAACATTTCTTGAACTTTCAGTGTGAAACATTTCCTTATGTTAGCAATGTGATATAATCTGAGTGTTTATCTCATCAGTATGAGTAAAAGCACTAGGATGTGAACTTGGCTAGCTGAGGGGGAGGAGGTCAGACCATGCAGTTCACTCCCTGCTTCAAGGCAGAAACGTTGCATATTGTCAGTTTTGCAGTAGAGACAAGGAGGAGAGCAAGTGGCAAGTGGAGAAATGAATGAGAGACGGGGAGCTAAATATTGTCGTTAAAGTTGTTCTAATGTGAGGAACGTCACATGGCTGTCGCACAAGCAGATTTGGGGCAGAGATCATAGGTGTTAAAGTGGACACACACTCTTACACACACCTGTTTGAGTTTAAGATACGGAGCTGCCAGTGAATCTTAACCATTTTTTTGTCATCTGTTCATCCTTCTTGTTATATGGGCTACAGCTGAGTTCAGACAGGATGTGAACTGATCTTCGAATGTGCTAAGATTGCATACAGTAGCTAGTTAATGGAAAGATGTGAGTGAGCTTAAACAGATGCAAAGCTCCAGGCAAAGACTGAGGACACATCTGTGTGAGTAGGGAATTGTTACAACTAAGCTAAAATTTGTGCTTATTATAAGCATTTATGAATCTAATACATAAAACACTAATAAAATAAGAAGAGGACAGAATGAGCGGGAAAAAAATAGGAAGAACTGGAAAGTTTGGAGATCAGTCAGACGAGCAAACTAGTTGGCAGTCTGCTAGCAAAGTAGCCTAGGCCTGCAGTCAGTCTGTTTATTGCTGGCATCTGCACCATCTGTATGGGCACAAACATTTTGGCAGATTTACACATTGACATAAAAATTTCATTTGAATTATTAGAGCAGTAGCCTATAATAGAGCTAATGAAAAGCTAATCTGTTAGCTGCTTGCACTAATTTTGTATAGGCTACTTGCAGAAAATAAATCACCATTCCAAAATGACAAACAAAAACAAAATAACATGTGGCACTGACATAGGCCTAATAATACAGTGAATGTTATTTAAAATTTAGACAAGTTTTAAACATTGATCATATGTGTAACATGGTGTAGCCTATATCTCAACACATTGTCTGAAAGGAAATTAATGAGGCTACCAGAGCGGCATCTGAGAATGACTGAGGCATTCTGGGTAATTTAGGGGCAGCGCCCGGGATCCCTCCATTGAAAAGTTCAGCCTAACTGGCTTAACAAACTAACTAACTAAAAGTTGGCAATTAACAGGCTATTTACAGACAACACTTAGCCAAAACCTACCTGGTGATTCGACCACATACGTGTAGATGTCCAGGTAAGACATTTCTGGCCACTGTGTGGGGTCATTGATCACTGTGGGAGGCTAAATAGGCATACCGGTAGATTAATTAATTGTAATTTTTCAAGATAGCGTGAACGGTCGGTTTCAAGGAGGGTGTCAAAATAATTATGAGACATAGTGCTACAAAAGAAACAAAAAATAAAACATTAAAATTGATTGTTAGTTATTCTACGCTCCATCAAAACACGAAAAGCTACTGAGTGCAATGTAAAAATGCCGGGCGCAGTCATTCTCAGATGCCGCTCTGGTCTATACACTTGTCAATAAGAAAATGGAGATAAATCTCAAAAGAAAAGAAATATAACTGAAAGAAATGTTTACTGTGAAGCTGAGCTGAACACGGACTATTACCACCATATTCACCATTTGGGATGAATGGACACGGACTGATTGTTGTTTACCATGAAACTTCTATTTCAGTAGCTCAGTCTAATAAAACTAGTAGACTTAATAGGCAAAGCTAAAAATGATTACCATTTAGAAAAACTTCAGAGAGAAACTATTATTAAACCAATAACAATGTAAAAGGTTTCTAGTTTTCTAAATAAAGAGTGAAAAAATGGGAAACTTACTTCCTTATTGAGGGCCTTAAGCCCCGCCTACCACCTGTTCCTGATGTAGGAGCAGAGAGACTCAACCACATGTTTGAGAGTTTGTTGAGGAGCTTGTTCTGACTAAACCTACAGTCTATATGGACTAAACTCAGTGACTAGAGGACGTAGCATATCAGAGGTAAGCATTGTTATTTGTTGATGCTGTTTGTTAACTTTTATGTGGCAGTAGCTAACAGTGTGGTTGTGCTAGTGCTAATGATAACTCTCTTCTACTCTCTCTCTCTCTGTGTTGTGACAAATGAAGGTTTTGCTCACTGGTTAAACAGCCACATGACATGTTTGAGATGAGGAGTCTCAGTTGAGAGCAAAACCAGAGACCATGGATGTATTATATTAAGCCAGAGACTAGCAGTGAGTTGCATATACATAGGTTAGCAAAGTTAGCATATTGTATTCATGTTGTTTGTTAGCTTGTAAGTGTCAGTGGCTGACTGTGTTGCTAAGCTCCATCTCTTCATGGGAAAGGTTTCAGGTTTATTTTTCCCAAACTACGTCCTCACAGTTTGATAAGATTTGTTATAATGTAGGTTAATGACGACTGAAATAAATTAATTATCTTGGTAATATATTTATAAGGTTTTCATGTTTCATAGTTTTAGTGAAAATAACACAGCACCAACTTGTCTTAAATGCCCTTTGATTGACATGTTACTTGACAAATTAAATAGGACCTTATACAGGAATGAAAAAGGCTAGTTTTCTGGTGGTTTCAGAGATCAGGCTGAGCAGAACAGCTAAAGTACAGTCAGTGTGTTAACTGGCCACAGCAAAGCTTGGCATTGGCCAAGTGTTGGTAATTTGTTGAATTGGTTCTGAATTTCTGGCATGGTTGTCAGTGTGTTTATTCTTTTTTTTGTTGTTGTTCTTGTTATGGTGTACACAGCCCGGAGCCGCAAATATTATATTGATAAACTGATTTGCTATTTCCCTTTAAGGGAAGTGACTGAGTTTTAGTCAAGCTGGTGACCTTGACAGTAGAGACTGACAATTCATGTTTGTTTGTTTTTGTTTTTTTATACTGGTAATCAATTTAGAACTGGTATCCAAACACAAAACTACTTCTACATTGCTGTGTCATCCAGGCGTTTTTATTATTGTATTCCACCTATTTCAATGAATGATGGAGCAGTGGTTAGTCCTGTTGCCTCACGGCAGGAAGGTTCAGGGTTTGATCCCTGGGTCTGCAGGCTTTCTGTGTGGATACTCCAGCTTCCTCTCGCAGTCAGAAGGCAGAGAACATATCTCAGAAGAACACATCTCTGTATAATGCAACACGGCTGAAAAACACTACATCCTCCAACATGACCATACAGCTGAATGAACAATTCAATGTCTGACTGCTGCTTTTAGTTGCTTGCTGATATGAAGACTGTGTGTGACCGTTCACATTAATTTTAAAAATAAATGTGACACAGTAACATGCTGTATTTACTCAGAGATTTTAAATGGCTCACTGTACTTTTTTCTGAGAACAGGCAGCCACTTTAACTGATTCATTTAATCGTTTACTACTTACAAAAGAAAGAGATCAATGCTAATAATTGGAAAACAGATAATCGGCCACACCTACAATCCATCCATTCTTGCTCCATATTGAAATCAACAGTTTACTGAATATCAGTAGTGACTCCCACCTGGTCCCCACTGAGACTGTCTCACACTGCACATTCAACTTGTTTCCTGTTCTATTCTGAGCCTGGACCGCTGAGGTCTCGGCTCCGAGGTGCTCCGAGGGCGAACCAGGTCAAGGTGACATCCCACACTGTGACACCCAGCTCAGAGTTGCCGTGACGAAAGTGCTGCCTCATCAGTCACACCTGTCAGACAGTTGTAGGCCTATGTGTGTGTGTGTATAGTATATGTGTGATTCTGTCGAGTGCCGGTGCGCACGGAGGGTGGTGAAGAAGGGCAGGAGGATGGACAGGCGGAGGATAAGGAAAAAAAATACCTCTGATTTAAAGTTCATCACTTACCTATTTTGTTCTTTCTCTGCAGTGAATCTACTGGACACAACGACGGTGAGCGGAGACTGGGGCTGGCTAACGTATCCGTCACATGGGGTAAGTACAGTACTGTAACGCAAAACTATCACAGGATAGAAATACAGCAGGAAAGGCAAACCTCGGACAATAAGCCGGTGCATATTCTCATTTTTCCAGGTCATAGTATTTCAAAGGAGGTTAAATCGAAAGCAACTGGACTTAGTTATTTGTCTAGGAAGACTGGTCCCACTGACCAGTCCCAGCCTGGTCAGATGCGTACATGAACTGATGAAGCCTCTTGGATGAGAGGTGAAACGTCTTCCTAGACAAATAACTAAGTCCAGTTGCTTTCGATTTAACCTCCTTTGAAAAAGGAAAAAAAAACCCTCGGACAGCGTCTCTGTGTTCGCTGCAAAATCCTCATTATATTTCTTAGAAATCCCAACCGTACTAAATTCGACCACAAAGCGGCACCTGTTACAAAGGTTTTCCAAAGGAATGTGAGTCAGTGAATCACCAGTTGAGGGGGAGCCAGTGCTTATTAAACGGAGCCTGGTTGTAGCGCCGTCACCACGGGCTAATTACATGTTCGTCAGTTGGAGCCAGACAACTACTACACGCAATGCTCTGCTAATTCCAACATCAGCCTCGACATCGCTTTCAGCCCCCCCACCACATATTGGCAGCAAGGTGCACATCGCAGAATGGGGGGGGATGGTGATGGTGGTGGGGGGGCATTTCAGGTGGGGATGGGTGGAGGGAAGAGGGGGCGAGATGAAAGAGAGAGTGCGAGGTGAAGGCGAGGGCACGGCGTCGCTACATTAGCATATTGTAATGCCACATGATGACGCCCGGGGTGATGAATTAGGACTCCAGCCGTGATCTTTATAGCAGCGCGATGCCACCGTGTCCCTGACTCCCCCAGCTGTCAGCGGAGTGGTAGAAACATTTAACTCACCTCCGGCCCACACAACAGAAGGCGGCGTGATTGAACAGCGGCCAGGAGGAACAGATGGATTGTCTTTCAAGTCCCGAGAAAAGAGGTGGAAGAATTGGATTAGAGTTTTGAGCGAAATGACTCCTTCTGTGTAAAATCAGCGTGAGAAGTGAATCTGCTCCGTCTCTGACAGGCCCGTGTTATAACATCTAGATTACATAAACTCAGCCAGTAGTGTTTCATTTAATTGGTTCAATATGCCAGAAATATTCACTGACTTGATGAGATGTTTTTTTGTTTTTTTTTCTTTCACCCAGAGCTCCTGCACATCAAATGTTTGATTGAGTGGATTTAAAGCTGGAGCTCAGCTTTGTGGCATTATGGTTAGATTATAGAAGGTGTGCATCTTGTGCTGAATGGAAAGGAGTTGTTTGATGATCTGCACTCATGGCATCCACTACAAAGGAGAATTGACTGCACTGTTGTCTTTAAGGGTGCAGTTGACGGTCCATGTGAACTACTTAGCTACTGGACTGTGTCTGAAGCTCTCAGCTTCCAGGAGCTTTCAGTGCAGTCAGTTTTTCTTTTTTTTTTTTAATTGCCTCAGGTGTGGACTCTGTTAAGGTGCATCAGCATTTCTTTGAGCTCCATTTAAAATGTAAAGCTGCTATTTCTACTGCTGTGTAGGAATCTCAGGCTAGAGAGCGCGCTGTATTACTGTGACAAAGCTGTCAGAAAGGTTATTATACTGGTATTTAGAAAGTTTAAATATATTATGAATGACCAGGGCTTCTATTTACCTCAGTTGCAAGAGGAAATACGCCTTTATGTATAGAATTTGTGTTTTAGTATGAAGCCTTGTTTTGTTCTGCTCCTACTGTATTACATGTGACACATGTAAACATGCAAAATTAAGACACCTTACATCTTGTCCACTGGCACCTGCGGACTGTGTTGTTACTGACTGAGTCATTTTTTGTGTGTTCACTGTTAGATAGAAGGAGCTAGGTTTTCTTAGTACATCACAACACTAAAGGAGCTGCTCTCCTCCAAGTGGGAGGTTTGATTTTCTCTGAAAACTAAGTGCCACTGAAGACGGAGTATGTTCTGAGCTTGATAATGAAGCATTCAAAATGAATCTTCAGCAGAGCTATCAGAGCAGCAGCAGCACTTCATTGCTGCAGGTCCGCTTCTGCTTTCAGTGTTTTCAGCCACACTGAGTGGAAACCAGAAAAGTACTGTCTGATGGTTTGAATGCACTTGTTTGCACCGCTACAGACAACATTTTCAGTGCTTTTCCTCCTGGAAAAATTGGCTGAATTCTTCAACTTAAAGTTGGCACTGAGTTTACAAAGAGTTTACAAATAATGACCATCGGGTTATGATGGGAATGATGATGAACAAAAACCAAAGCCCTTCTGAATTGGACAGATAATGGTCTTCTCTTCTGCTGCAGTGTGTCTTCAGTTATAAAATGGCTTTGAATCAGATTTTGGGCTGACAATATGTTGTTCATTCATAATCTAATAGTGGGATTGTCACAATCTTTCCTTCCAAGACAGTTTCAATTGGCAACAGCAGAGCTGTACTGTCTAGCATCATCTAAAGCACAAGGACATTTCATTGATTTTGGGAAGCTTGATTGAAGAGGCGTATTCTGTAAACACAATATTGATGTGTAAAAAGTTAATATGGCAAACATACAGTAGCAGGAAACAGCTGCTGTTGCCTGTTAAAACATTTGACAGACACAGATTTTCACATCTTTTCTGGTTGTGTTTCTGTTCAACAGTATTTAGTCTCTTATAGCTGAGTGAGATATCTCTATCCTCTTGTTCCTCCATGTTCACTATCTAGTTGCTAACTGTGTGTATTTGCTGTTTCTGCTCCTGTAATTCAGGGCACCAGAAAACCAGAACAATGAGCTTAAAGATGCTGAAACACACTGTACAGCTGAGGGGGACTGCAGACTGGGCGGCTGTTAATCTGTTTCCTAACATATTATGGCTCGTGAATATTATAGGTTTTAAAAAGTCTGAGTCTTCTCTTTAACTGAGACAGCACTCATGATGTCAGTGATGTTCAAGGTGCTTCAGACAGTTTGTTGAGAGTCTGTGTGAAGTGTGTGAAAGAGAAAAACAGCACTGAGACCTCATGGGCTCTTTGGTAAATGGATGTTTTGGCGGCTTATAGTCTCTCGCACTCTCACTGTTTCACATTTACACATCCAGCAGATGTACAGTACAGTATAAGGTCATTTTTAGCCGCCCTGACAGTTTACAGTGTTATGAATGCACCATGCTAGCAGCATCAGTTTTTCAGCTGCCCTTTGCATGCAGGCACAAGCCGCTCTTTGATGGTCTTAGGTCGAGAAAATGCAACTGCCTCGCAAGGGAAGATTCCTGCCTTCACTAAAAAGCCGACATCGTTTGATGCTGGGAGAGACTCTGTGTTTGATTCACAAAGCAGGCTGAGAAGTTAGGATTCTGCACCGTCACGTGAAATGTAATGTTACATAACAAATACTTAAAACCTGGCTCTGCTGTTATCTCACAGGTTCAATAATGTTATTTTTTACAAAGAAGAGGTGGCACACATGCGACTGTGAGCAAGTGAGTGAGCCAAAGGTGAGCGGGAGTGAGAGAGAGAGTTTGCCCACAGGGAATACAAGAAGAGTAAGTGTCAAGTCCACGCCGGAGGAAGATGGATTAAAACTGTCAGAGTGTAGTTTCCTGAATGTGGAGTCATTTTCAGACACAGGAACGGGGGTCAGATGTTTCCACAATGCAGCGCCAACAACTGTTTATTTTTATTCTCTGCAGATGAATTCCCTTTGCATTTATGTCAAAGGTTTGTGTTTGTTGTCAGTTGGGCAAAAAAAAAAAAAAAGGCAAAAATATGTCATTGCTGTGCAGTTAGGGTTAGGACGTGGAGTGGCTTGTTCATAAATCTGAAGGTTGGTAGTTTTATTCCTGAGAAGAGCTATACAGGAAAACTGCTCAGCGAATGTTGCTTGTGTTGTAAAGTTGGTCTGCACATTAAATTCCAATGTGGCCAGGTGTAATCAAATCGCATGAGCCATAAAAAATCACAGCAGCTACAATTTTTTTGATAAAGCTAAAATATGTCACATTGAAGTGCTTTGTTGGCACCATAAGTGTTTTGGTGCTACACATACAGTATCCTACCCCCTCCTACCGATATAAAATAACTAGAACTAACAAAAATCCGATCATCATTTTTAGATTTTTTTTTTTTTTTTGTGTGAAAATTGAGGTTGCAATATCTGCAAATATAATAAAATATGGTTAAAATATTCTTTTAGCATGTCTATGAATATTCTCATTCATCCAGGTCATTATTCTCTCTCTCTCAAATTGAATCATAGGCAACTGGACTTGTATTTGTCTAGGAAGAACGCTTCATCAGTTCATACGCATCGGTCTCACTAGTCCGCACTAGTCTTTTAGAAGTATTGTAAACCATTCTGAGTGGGCGATACAGCTGCACGCTCCAATCTTAATCTGTAGCTCCCATCAGACTCCATGTTTACCAGTCACCCCCAACTTTAGCAATCAGACATGAAACCCACATCCAGTCATACATCACACTACTGGGGCTTCAGACTTCAGCTGCACTGATCAATTGTTTATGCATTAATTAAATATGTGGAACACGTCATGTGACGGCTCATTCATAGAGCATCAATAAAAAAACAAAATGAAACCCACAGTGTTAACTATTGGCAAACAACAATAACGCCAATCACTGCTGACAGATTCCATTAAAAGCTGCTAGAGTTGCACAATGCTTACAGTATACCAAACACCAAAATGTACTACAGTAAGTTCCATCATTACTAGGAACACACATACATGGGAATCTATTTTGTCTCTGTCTCACAGACAGAATGCGTTGCTGTAAATACACAGTGGGAACAATCCCCCGTACATACGTAGTCTACAGTATGTATTGAGGAATGGATTAATTTTTCTGTGGGTTTTTCTGTGGATTTGTTGAGAATGAGCGAACACCACCTTCTTCATCCTGTAGCAATCAAGACAATAAATCACATACAGTAAGAATCCTTACTTAAAAGAGACAGTAACCTTGTACTGTAAACGATGGAGAGAGAGGGAAGGAGGAAGCTTTTTTTTTTCTTTTTAGCAGTGTTACAACCAGATTAAAATGTTTCCACGAAAATAGCTGATGACTGTCAGCTTGCACTCACTGTTCAATCAATGGTGTGTGTGTGTGTGTAGGGTGGGGGTTTGGTCTTTATTAGTACCCTGACCTCTCTTTCTTTTTGAGTCTCGTTTAGATGACATCATGACAGATCACGTCTTCGACTCGAGGGGCTTCTTTCCATCCAATTTATTCAGGCAGCGGTTAGCCCGTGGGCTGTCCCAGGAGCATCTTTCTCTGTTTTTCTCTCTTGCTCTGCCTCGCACTCACACGCACACACTCACACACACTTCCTCTCGGAGCCTGTCAGATGGGGCAGGAAGACTTCATTATCCACCAGTCCGATCTATGTTGGCCATGACAGGTTCATCCACTGGCCACCTCACAATCGATACAGCTGACAGTACAGTGTTCGTGTGTGTGTGTGTGTGTGTGAGAGAGAGAGAGAGAGAGAGTGTGTGTGTGTGTGTGTGTGTGTGTGTGATGATTAACGTGGTCTGTGGAAGCCATGATGTGGATGAGCAAGTGATGAGCTGAGGTGTCAAAAGCCCACAGTCTGCAGACATTACTAACTATTTCTCGAACTCCTTGTTACTTCTCTGGCTCTTTCAAACTCCCTCTCTCTCTCACACACACACGCACACATCTATATACTATATATATATATATATACACTTTTTGCATATTGAACTGATCTGACAGTACCTTCTACTGCTGGTTGTTAAAGATGGCCATGCAAATGCCACAGTGTACTGTAGAAGAGGTGGATGTGGATATAAATTTTAGGTTGTTGTTTTTTCTTGCCAAGTATAAATTTAAATGATTCACTGACATAATAGATGGTATAATGGTGTATACACACATATTTCCACAAAGACACATTTTTATTTGATCATGTGCTTCTGATTCTGATTCGTATCCATATCGGATCATATGGACCCCCTCGAAAATGAGATGGCACATCTCAAAGGGCTATCCTGTAAAATAAAGTCATAAAGTCATATCAAATTCCTGCATATTGTAAAAAATGTAACACAAATTATTACTATGAAGGATTTTCCCTCATCAGGAGCTGTGCCTGCCCTTAGTGTTATGTCACAAAATAATCTTTCTTTACAGAAACTTGAGGTTTTTCAGGTCCTTGGTTTGTTGTGCCATTAGCTGTCGAACTGAGCTGAAACCCAGTACTTACATTTGAAAGTGTTATCCTCTCACTCTCAGTTGCTGTTTTTTTTTTTTTGTTTGTTTGCTGCCATATTACTTTCACTACCAGTGCACAATAAATGTTGGATGGATGGGTCAGCAAAGCACAGTAACTCACTGCTACTGAGTTTATTTATTACTTCCCATGTGGAAGTATAGTGAGTTTATTTTATTCATGAACGTTCAACAGAGTTAACCAAGCTGTTATTATTGTAACAGTGACAGAGAGGATTGTTAAAGAACCGTTTATAATTGTAACCATTGGCTTTATCAGAGGGTTAGAATAAGGGGCCTACTATACTGTAGGTCTAATGTTGTTCATGTTGGAGATTAGAACCTATCCTGAGCCAGTGTTAGTTTGCCATCCTGAAACCCAGTTATTGTTATATTCATACCACAGGTTGTGTGTGTGTTTTAATGTTGGTCTGCTCTCTGTACTTAAAACTGCCATCCTTTGGTAATAGAAGACCCCTGAGCATCTTTATCACATTGTGCTGTTATTCCCCTGTTTGTAATTATTTCTTCATCCAGATGTTTTCCCACAGTTGATCAGACTACTTTGACCATCAGCACTGATTGTTTTTTCTTATCATTTCACAAAAAACAAACTTTATGATTTGGATTTTCCAAGGAGGAGAGGATGCAATTTAAAGTTTTGGGGGTGTAAGAGAAAAGTAATATAACTATTTGTTACAAAGCAAACACAGAGGTACTGCTGTACATACAGAACAGTGTCTTTGACACAACTTAATGATCTATTTCACTTTGCTTTAAAGAAATCTTTTCAAACTTTTAATTGAGCTAAGTTTATTTAATGTATGGTTTTAATTTTCAACTTAGGTAATAAATTATGAATTGTTTAGCCTTGAAATCAAACTTTATGTATTTTACTAAGCTCTATTCTCACTCAATGATAGCTTCATATTGAAATGAATTGTGAATGAGTCTTTTAAATGAGGTCCAACAAGTTTTTGGTGACATTTTTTTCACCACTCTGCATTTCTGCTGCTATCAGCAGCCCCATCCCCCAGGTCTGATTACACACTTGCTTAACGCACCCTCAGCCAGTCTTTGAACTTCCTCCGTTGCCCTCTCAGTGACTGCCCGCTGCAGCGTAATTGGCCGTACAAGCTCCCGTGAGACAGCAGCACGGCCGATACAGCACAGCTGCTGCTGGCCAGTGGTGGTGCTCGCACACCTCTGCAGCTGCTCTTTGGAAGTATCTCGCCTAATAAACAGACCAGGTGAAGGAAAAGATGTGCTGGATCACTCAAGGGTTTTGATGTAACATCTGAAAGCACCACAGTGGTTTGTGTGTGTGTGTGTGTGTGTGTGTCTGTGTGCAAGTACACACACAGATAGATGGTAGGATGAGCACAGAGATGGACCATCTTGACTTTGAAAGATCTTGTGCCAAAGCTTCCCTGAAGGAAACAGAGGCCCACATAAGCCAGTTTTCCTGATGGCTGCTTCAGACCTCAGCGGGTAAACTGCCCAGGTGTTTGACTGAGAGGCGCGAGGCAGACGGAGACAGACCACCTCAGCCACGTCAGGGGTTTGACAGACAGCTCCATTCTGCTGTCAGCTTTATCTGGAGCTGAAGGGATGATCTGCTCAGAATGAAATAATCGTCTACCGTCTTTGTAGCTTCAATGAGACCTGCGCACCGCTGAACCAGCTGTTCTCATGTGTTCTTAGTTTCTCCTTTATACTGTCTCCATTGTTCTTTCATGTTGGTGGGGAACAAACCCCACACAGTTTGTTCACTGATGTAGCCCCACAAACAAACTGTACAAGCACCCACACGCTGAAGAGGTAATCTGTCTGCTGTGGTCTGAGCAGTCTAAAGCAGCACTTGACCAAATGACAGCACGGTGCTCGTCCTGCAGGCAGGGTGCCTCAGTACAGGCCATCAAACAATGTCATCAAAAAAAATCATGGAACCTATCATGCAACAGCTTTTCTTTTGGAAAACACCACAGGCTGTATATAAACATACAGAGCCTCATTCACGGGTTTGTGAGGAGCACTTTTGAGGCTCAGAGTGAGCTGCCACTCAGTCGCCATCTTGGCAGGTCCTGACTCCACCCAACTAACTCAAAAGATGGACTGATACTGTGTTAAAACAGAACAGTAACCGAGACTGAGTGTGTGTGTGTGTGTGTGTGTGTGTGTGTGTGTGTGTGTGTGTGTGTGTGTGTGTGTGTGGAGCTGAGGCTTTGGTTGTGTTGAACCTGGTTGCTGCAGATGGATCAACTAAAGGGATAGTTCAACATTTTGGCAAATTCACCTATTGCCATAATCTCTATAGGAATAGGTTCATTACCTTTAATTGTCAGTGCAAGCTATTTTTAGATTGGTGGGGCAGAGATGCGAGCTGCTCACGAAGCGGTACTTTCTTCTTTCCCTCAAAACTCATCAAATACACAATCCATCAACGCCAAAATGAATTGAATGAATGAATTTATTTATTTAAAACAGGGACAATGCACAAAAAACATTAATCTTGTAAAACAAGAAGAGATGCTTTGAAACAGGTTATAGCAACAATTGCTAATTTCCGCCTGTAGTCCCTGGGCAGGTGAAGCGCTAAACAGATACAATATTAAGATTAATTGAAATAGGACATAATAACCATAATATTTAAAAAAAAAAATTGACAGAATGCACTAATAAAAGCAGGGAAACAGGAGCGCCAAATCATAAAGTACACACTAGGGACTAACAGCACATACACTCTCTCTCACTCTCATCACACATTCAAACACATACACACACATACAATACACAGATAACAATCATCCTCCTCTAATAACCACACTCATAGCCAGACACATACACACACTCACATAATACTCAACAATGTGTGCAAACTTGCTTACTTAGTAACCAGCGCTTTGACAAGCATGAGAATGTGTTTGGATTTGTACATAGAAAAAATGCTCTCGTGAAGAAGTTATGACCTTCACATTCGCCACGCTGTGAAATAATAACGTATATATGAGGCAAATACTCTGAACAACTTGTACTTTTGAAATAATGGACTGTAGTTAAGGTTACACATTTGCCTCAAAAACAACTTGTCTTGTAATGTTACCTCATTATCTGAATGTGCAGGTCACAACTTGTCCACGAGAGCGTTTTGGAGTTGTTGGATTATGTATTTGATGAGTTTGATGAGGGAAAGGCAAAGTACCATGTGCCTCCGTTGCGTTACTGTAGCTACAGTAAGCAGCTCGTGTCTGTGCCCTGCCGATCTAAAAACTGATAATTAAAGGTAATGAACCTACTCCTAAGACTATAGTGAAGATTATGGCATAAGCAATTTGCCAAAATGTTGAGCGATTGCTTTAAGCCTTTATTAAAGTTGAACAGGTGTATAAAAAATCACTGTTGTGCTGCTGCTGCTTTTAGTCTACACAGACTTTATGAGACAGTGTTTTGCTGTCAGGTTGATGTGTCACCTGCTGAAGAGTGTTATGAACTACAGAGGAGGCTCTGTACTATACAGTACTTTAAGTGTTGCTACTGTAAAGTGAAATTTAAAAGTCATACTGCTTTGTAAAACTGAGTGCTGAACACAAATGAATGGACAAAACAGGAAAATAACCCTGCAACTAACCAAAGTGACTTGCCATCAAACTTTTAAATGCTCACAGGCTCAGCTGGTGCGAAAGGCTGCTGATGTTGAGCTGCTTGTTCCAAACTCACAGACTGGCACTGAAGCCACTGAGTGAATGGATCTAGATGGATGTATCCATGTTTCTTGGCTACGTTGTGTCCATCGGAACATCATCTCCCAGTGAGCAGGTGGATAATATGAAAGAATAAAATTCTTTGAAACCAAATTGAATGGGACATTTCCCAAAGGGGGAGGGAGAGACTGGTCAGTGGCTG
Source organism: Trachurus japonicus (assembly GCF_045865225.1). Lineage (NCBI taxonomy): Eukaryota > Metazoa > Chordata > Actinopteri > Carangiformes > Carangidae > Trachurus > Trachurus japonicus. Next base: position 15,637,569 of record NC_140911.1, read on the forward strand.
CACAGATGCTAATGTGGCTCTCATTTGTAAACCATTGCAACACTGGGTATTTAGTACAACATACGCATGAACAGTTTCTTTTTAATTTTTTTCTCTCTCTCTTTTTGTACATTTTATTTATGTTGCTCTTTATTAGAATATTTTGATCTTTTTGCTCACAAGTACAACACACTGTCCCATAAAAATTGCATCTCAGAATAGATAGCAATTACAACATCTACCCCACTGATCCCAGACCAGTGCAATTAACACTCCTATTCCAGAAAGGTTATCGCTGTCAAAGAGCCCACAGACAGACACACACACTGACACACACTGACACACACACACGCACACACGGGAGCAAAGTTATTAAGTCTGTTGTGGTCTTGTGGCTGATAGTATGAGAGGCAGAAAGGTGTTGGGCAGAGCCTGATATTTCCACCCAGTTAATATGCAGACCTGTTACTTCACATAGAGCCCAGCATTAAACCTGGAAATGCCACTAGCAAACACACACACACACACACGCATACACATAGCCATCACACCCTACTGACTCTCTCTCTCTCTTTTTTTTCATCACCCTCTCCCATACCCGTTCCTCTGTCACTCTCTCTATGAGTTCTAAAGAAACCTCCATGAAACATACTAATCTGAAATTAGATCTTTCAAAGAAGACACCATTCTCCGGCTTTGTCTTGTCTCTCTTTTGACGCCTCTCCTGCTAAAACACGTGTGTTGTGTCTGCAGCTGTTACACTTTAATGCGAAGGGGAGAGTGATGGTAATGGATTACAAGAAGCCAGGAATGTTTTATACCCTGATCATGAAGCACTGAGGTCTAACAGTGCGTAGATTACTGACTGGACTATTGCTTACTGGAAGTATGGGCAGATTTCAGTCCTCTGTCAATGTGAATCATCATCTCATCATTTTCTTTTTTCATATGAAGTACAGTAGGTTTCAAAGGGGTCAGGTGAGGTCCAGCATGAGAAAAACTAGAGACAGTGGCTGTAAACATCTGGTTAGGTAACCTCAGCTCATAATAAGAATGGATAATTTTTAGTTCACAGCAGACACAGCAGGTTTTGTCATTTTCCCATCCAGCACAGTTCTGTGTGGCACAATGTGTGTGCATTAACAATTAATATATTAAAAAAACTGGTCTGTATAAAATCTCAACCCCTCGTCCTCTCAGTCAAACATGTTTTGTTTTTTTAATCACTGTTTAAAGTTCAATATAATCGTCATGAACCCAGTCAGAATTGTAAGTGATGTGTACACAGGCCGTTTGAGAGGTTACAGGTCAGATTTGTTATTCCGGTGTTTTTAGCGCGTGATGCATCTATTGTTTGTTAATTATTAATGGCACTAGGAAGCTTGCATGGGACGATACAAACGGAGTACAAATGACAACATCTACTCAGTCATTAATAATAACACGGAACCTCGGAGCACAGAATAAATTGTGGGTGGTTTTTTGTCTCATTGTTCTATATAGTTTTCATTAAAATGTCGGTACATTTTTGTAGTATGGAAGCCTCTGAGCAAATCTCATCAGAAATGCAGAGTTGAGCAGGAAATAATTTCCATCAACGCACAAGACGAGACTCTCTGCAAGAATCTGTGTGTTTGTAGCCGCAGCTGCCTTCAGCTTCCTCTGAAACAACAATGATGAATGGAGCCTTAAACAGGCAACTCCCTTTCTATTGTCCCTCATACCAGCAGCACATAATCATCTCTCTTTTCAACTGGCTTTCTCTCTGTATTTGTTAATCAATCTTTCATTCTCTCTTTCATCTTTTTTGGCATTCACTCTCCCTCATATCATACGTTATGAATAGACTGATATTGATTTCATGCTACAGGGCGTCAGACTCATATGAGAATAGACCCCAATATTTAGACGCCAGCTTTAGAGGCAACTATGCTTTTATTCTTGCTTAACAACAGCTTCTCTGATCTTCAGGCGACTCAGGTTGCAACTTCTTTGTCGCTGTGGAAACCCTAAATGGGCTGAATAAAACAAAGGAGATTGAAGAGAGAAAGGGAGCGTGGAGAATCGGCGAAATCGAGGAATGTGGATTATACGTTTATTAATTGTGGCACAAAGTCAGAGGAGACCGCGCTGTTTGGCTGCGTGACCCCAGAACATCCAGATCAGAAACGCAATTAGCAGAACATGAGAGAAGAAAATATCATCAGGCTGGATTTTACAGCACCAGTCTTTGTTTGTGTTTTATGTAATGAAGATAGGGACGATCAAGTCGTGATATCGGTTCACTCGGGGATCAGTGGATGGAGGCACGGATGAGTCACATCATCACAAGTTCAAATTCAGTATGATGAGATAATCATCCTCTCTCTTTACTCTGTACCACTTCATGGAGCGTTTCAAAACAGTGCTGCAAAGTGACTGAGAGGGTTGTGATGAAGATGTAGTAAATAAAAGGTAAAATTAAAATCAAAGGCAAAATCCTTAACATCAGTGTTCTTACATTGAACTGATTAGACTTCCTTTCAAGACTGTGTGGGCCTGTTATCATAGTTGCACCTGTTATGGTGGGACATCTTCCACCTCTAGTTTTATTATTGAGACATGACAACTACACTCTATTCAGCTAGTGAAATGACAACACCTACAGGTATGAAGAACTGTTAACCCTGCATAAAGCATTTTTTGGCTGGACAACAATAGTGGGGTCAGCCCTTTAACTTTGTCTGTTGCCGATTGACTGAGTGATAAGGTGCACCATTTATTCTTACACTTTTAAAATAACAGTGTTACCAACTCCAACTCCATTTTATTTTTTGAAGCACCCTTTCGGACAAAGACTGTAGCAACTTGCTGAAGAAGAGTTGTAAGGTTGTTTTTTGTTTTGTTTTTGTTTTTGTTTTTGAAAATAAATCTACCCTTTTGACCTTTTTGAAACTTAAATATAAAACAAGATTTTCAGCTGACAGAACTCAGCCGGACTGAGTAAACTGATTTGAGCTATGCTACTTTTGCTGGACCTCAGCCAAATTAAAAATATATATATATGAGAGGGAGTTGAGGAGCATAACGACCCATATCTGAAACACATGCAGTGTCTAACCTTCAACAACATACTTTCCTCAGTTTTATCTGAATTTAGTTTGGGGATGTTTGCAAATCCACTGACAAATGCAGTGGAAGTGTAGTTTTAGGCTTAGTGTTGTTGGCATGTTATTTCCACACACTTAAGTCGACTTGCAGTATTTGCATTTGTATATATTTGCGCTCTGTGCACGTTATTGTGTTTGTTAACAGCTTTGCTCTTTGTCTGCCACGTTTGATTTCTTCTGATGAGAGCTCTGATGAGCTGACAGGCAGGAAACAGATGTGCAATTTACAGCCAATTAATTTCTCACTCCCTCTCTCATTTTGTCTCTGTCTGTCACACACACACACACACACACTGCATTGTCACTTGCTGGTCTGTAAAGCGCTGCATTCCTGTTGTTGTCGTGATAGAAAACTCTCTTATCGCGTTTTCAGTAGATAAACACGCACCGCTGAATCTCTCTGACTTCTCCTCTTCTTCTCCTTCTTCTTCTCACTGCCTGTCTGCCGAGGACAAGCAGAAAGGATTTCCATTATTCTCACAACCAAACAACAACCAATCTGGTCCAATCTCACCCTCTCCCTGTGGGCAGTACAGCTCCCAACCTCCTGAAAATCTGCCTTCGGTGCTTTTGATTTTTTTCACTCCTTGAGGAAATTATAAGGAGCTAAAATCTAAGATTTCCCAAGAAAAAAGCAGCAAAAAAAGCCAAAAAAAAAAGGTTGAGAGCAGAGATGCCAAGATGAGAATAATGAGAGAGATAGAGAGGTTATATACCTCACTAATTAGCCGGGGTCCTCACAAGTTCAAGGACGGTTTCAATTTAGCTGATAAAGATGAGAGGATGAGGAAGGGAGGGAAGGGTGAGATGGGTGAGACTTCCTACATCTTAATTATCCCAATGGTTTTTTGGCGGGTGGTGCCTTGGGGGAGTGTGTGTGTGTCGGGGGAGAAGAGCAGGGTGAGCTGGGGCTGACGAGAGGAGTTGGAGGGCTTCCATGGAAAGCCCAGTCGTCTTATGTGAGGCCAAGTTCAGCATGGACGCGGCCCCGAAGCTTTGCAGGGTCGACACTTTCCCTTTCAATTACTCCACCACTCGCACAAGGATCCCCAGCTCAGGAGGATCGTGGGTAACACCAGGGTTAAACACACATGCATGTCTTCACACATGCATACAGATTGACTCGTATTCTGGCAATACCTGCAAAATGATCAGCGCTGTATATTGTTGGAGGTTGAAATTTATTGTGGACGTGATTGGAGAAACATCAGTTTTGGCTCAGGCGAACCAATTTCCAGCCCCAGAATTGCTTTTCCTTTGGTGGTGGTGGGTCATATACGTAGTTTAGTTCTGAGTGAGTCACTGGTTCTGTTTACATCCACGGTTGTTCTTCTTTTCCATCTTTTTTTATTTTTTATTTTGTTAATCCAGAAACAGAATTACAGAAATGCTTTATGTTAATGTGCAGGGTTTCTTAGCGGAGAAGCACTGTTTTATGGGGGCTCCATCACATATTCTACACCTCCTATCTAATTGTATCTTTCATTTCTTTTGGGGTTCGTATCTGACTGGACAATGAAGCAAATTAATCATATCACAATCCACACAATATGATTTAGTTAAACTCATGTAATCACATCACAAGTTGTGCATGTGGTTATCAGCACACAGAGCCTGTCACTTTAAAACAAAGCTAAAAACCCACCGCACAAATCGCTGCATCCACTTAGTCCTGGCTGGAACCCTTCTGTTTTACGGATTGTGTCAAAACCACTCGCACATTCTTTCTACTTCTGAGATCATATGCAGCATTCATTTGTACAGCACTGTCAAATATCACTGTTAAACAGCTAGTTCCAGTTCATTTCACCTCAGGTTAGCAGGTCTCTCTTCCTGCAGACAGACTACAACTCCACCATCTTTGACAGCAGTTTGTTCTGTTGCATTTGAGACCTACGGTACAAGTGATGCCGTGCCAAGCTCGCAGAGGCTGCGAAGCAAACTAAGCTACCAGCAATTTTTGTGACAAAAAACCCAAAATGGTCCATGTATCCTAAAACGTGTTAAATTATTGACTCAACCAAGACACCCTCGCCATTTCCTCAAAACCACCCCCGTTTGTATATCATCCAAATGTAAATCAGATTCTCAAGTGTCAAAGAGTTTAATGTGTCATCTCTATTGAACTTATGTGAGTTGGCACATAGAAATGGGACTAAACTGCAAACTCATAGAATATTATTCTGGAGGAGAAGAGTGTGGTAGTCATCACAGTTCCCACCCATCTCCCCTTTCTAGCCTATTACTAATTAAAATAAACAAAATAGATTTTCTTAGATGTAGTAACTGTGTGCCTGTGTTAATTCTTCAGGTAGCTATATTTTGGTGCATGGAAGGTCACAGTCTGTGCCAAAAATGATTTTTAGTGTTTCTATATCAAAATCCCTCTCTTTTCCCTTCCTGTATTAAAATACATTTGATGACTCATCCTGCTTTTGGGAGCACAGACATAAAATTGTTCAACCAATTGTGACCTGTTGCGACCTGTTTCCTCCTCCTATGCCTCATGAACCCACATGAACATTAGTTTTAAATGCTGGAAGACCATCTTGCACAAATGAACTCATACAAAAGCTCTAACCACATTAAACATAACAGTAATAATCTCTCTCGACTCTCAATAAATCTTCTGCTTCTTTTTGTGGCTGATATTCTATTGTTTGCCTTTTGCATATGTCACATGCAAATTTCCTGTTTCGGCAGCAATACAGGAGGAAGAAAGCTGCTCTGAAATTCCCATTCCCCTGCAGTTTGGGTTAAGCTGTTTTCTTGAACTTTTAACACCCTGCAATTGAGTCTCCATGTTACCATGAATAAACCAGTTGACAGAATATCTATTTCTTCTGTGACTGAGCTGTGGTGGGCTACTTTTAATACAGCAGCAAAAAAAGGGATGATATGGTTTTCTTCCTGACATGAAAATGTACCACTTTACTGTGCAACTGGATTTACAGTTAATAATGGCAATCATAAATGGAGGTTTTAAGGGTCGCTATAATGTTATATGGAAACAACAACATACTGTATAAGCTGTTGAAGAGTAAAATAAGCAGCTTTATTTGGCTGGATTGAAATTGGTGCACAAAGGGAAATTACATTATTTTTCAAACTGGTCTAATTTTGCTTATTTTTTGATGACTATGAGTCATGGTGATGATATTTTAGTCACCTCGCCGCCTGTTTGAGAGATTTGGGAAACATGGACCCTGATAAAGACAACACTGACAGCAATACTAGGCCAGGAAACTAACAAGTGTGCAGCACTGTGAGACTGTTGACATTGACAGCAAAGATTTCCAATGAGTACGTTTGTAGCTCAGACGAAGCTGATCTACTGGCACCGCTTTGGCATTTCCTTCCTCCGCCTACCCCTCGCTTATCCAAAGATGGGCAAAAAGGTGGAGCCAGTTTGTGTCGATACACTCAACCCACCTGTCCGTGCCACTGCCTCATTATGCAGAGCTTCAAGCCTGGGGGGGATTGAGTCACTCACAAGGGGGCAGTTGTCGGTCTGAGAAGTGAAGCTCACTTCCGTGTTCAAAAAACTGCAATCCTCTCGGCTTCCTCTGGGGGCTGGTACCAGAAGGCAGCATTCTCCATAGACCCCCATGTTAAAATCACAGATTTTACATCCTCAGTAAACATGATCAAAGCCTGGTGCCATCACGTTTTTTGGTCTCAACCGATAGTTTCTACCCCCGCACACACTCTGAGGGGGGTGAATTTTTTTTTTAACGCTATCATTTTACTATTATTAGGTTTAAAATTCTCGCATAAATTAGGGCGTGGAAACGTTGAGTGACAGGTCCGGAGCAAGGCTAGCTCAGTTTGGCAGTTGCTTCGAGGCCAGTGGGCGGGTTCTCGGCCAGTTGACCCGTTGAGTTACCGCCTCTCCTCCAAATATGGAAAGTACACGCCCACCAAAATCCAACATGGCGCAGTTCAGTCCGCCATATTTGAGTCACAAAAACGACTCCCCAAAACCAATGGGTGACATCACGGATGCTACGTCCATGTTTTTTACAGTCTATGGGGTAACACTTTATTTTAAGGGTCAGTTCTGTGTATCTACTAATTAATTACATACAGGAACAAGGACCCCTTAAAATAAAGTGTTACCGTCTATGGTCACTACAGTTTTCGGCACTTCAGTGGTTACTTCATTTTTCATCACTGGAGGTTACTGCTTGGATAAACTTGAAACAAAATTTACATTTATGACTTGATGCCATAATGGGAAAATTCTGAGGATTTTTAGGATGAATAACGTTACAACATCTCACAGCCATCTATCCAGTAGGTGTTGAGATGCTACTGGAGATACTCAGTTTAGATGAAAGTAGTGGACTGACAGACAGACAGACGATACCCTTGAGCCAGATTGCTGGCAAAACTTCAACAGGAATGATCTCAAATACTTCTTCAAACACTGCAGGTGAACAACCCAGTGTAAATCCCTGCAGCTTGGGATTTACAAACAGACCTAGTTCATTTGAAATGTTGTCCTACCACCTTGGATATCAAAAGTACTTAGAGCGAATATGAATGACAACACAGTTGGTCGATGTGGAGTGATAGATAACACACACGTTCTCTGACACCCTGTCTTCTAGATGAGATTCAGAACCAAGCTGAAAAAACAAATTCTGCATATACATATGTCCTGTGATAAAGTGATTTGGACAGATGTCTGAAGACTGATTGACAGATTTGATTATTTATTCTGTTAAGTGACAACTAACTATACAGTTCCAAGTGTATCCTTCCATAATGAAATGCTAATGCATGCATATGTAAATGTCTTGTTTACATTTGTACCGCTTGTGAACACTGGCGCAAAAAATAAACTGGCTGCTATGTGAAGTGGGGCTGAGAAAAAGAGATTATTTTCAATCATCTTGTCTTACATTGCAAGTGTGTCTGCGTACATACCTACTGATGCATTCAAATAAATCAGAATTTTGAGTTTAATCTTCTTGTGCGTCGTACTATATAAAATCTGTGCATGTGTATAGATAGAGGTTTTTTGGGGTGTGCGGCTTATATCTTGTCATAAAGCACACAGAGGGGGAGCGGAACAGACTGTTTCCTGTGATTTGTCCTGGTGCTGGATGCAGAAGGTGCACACAGAGGTGTAACGCACATGCACACATTTAGAAATATCCCCCCCAGCATAACTCTATTATTGGGCGCCAGAAGCATTCAGCAAACAATGTAAACCTATAATCACATAGAGTACATGAGGGGCATCTCATTAAAGGGAAATGTGTCCTGTTTGAATCACATTAAGTGAATACCGACATGCTGAAATGTAGAGCACATGATTGCATTGTGTTAACTGCTGGAGCACTATAGTGGAATACAGCATACTTAAAACAGGAAGTAATTCCAGTTTAACTGTGTTTAGGAGACTTTGAAAATAGGTTGTTTTTAATGAAGAATTAGAGAGTAAATGAGAAGGTAGAAGGCAAAAATATCCCTCCTTTCTGTCCTCAAGTCATATGGATAATGAGATTTGGAAAACCATACTGTTGGTCTTCAGAGAGATTCAAATATAGCATATCATACACCTGCCACACCAACATGACTGCCTACTGTGTGACAGGAGTCGTCACATGTTTCATTTCAAGTCAAAGCCAATAATCTTCCAATGTGGTTAGGGAGACGCACAGGCTCAGATAATCACGTGGGAAATATAGACAGCAGCTTCATGATTTGCTGCATATGAATCTGAAAAACATTGAGACAAAGTGCGAACCTGCAACTGACCCAAGCACGTTTCCCTCTCCCTCCCTCTCCCCCCTCTGTCTTTCTCCACACAGTGGGATGCCATTAATGAGATGGACGAGTACTTCACTCCCATCCACACTTACCAGGTCAGTAATGTTCTCAGTGTGTAGCGGTGTTGAGTGTTTTATTAAAATCAATTATTATATGAACTTCACTGCAATCAATTTGGTCCCAGGGTAAATATGTATCATAGACATTATAATTAATCAGTTCACCGTGTAATTAGATGGCTATACAGTATATTGTTCTGCTGAAATGATGATTAATTAATTTATCAACTAGTCAGTCAACTGTTGACTTTATAGTAAGAGTAAATTATCCAAATCAGCTTTTATAAGCAAAGATTCAACTCAAGTCCATGTATTTGCTTCTTTTCAGCATTCTCTGTAACACTGAATGTAATTTAACACTCCAACTAACAGATTTAAAAAGAAGACATTATAATAACCTGTTATGTGCAGTTTCTCTATTTTTAAATACGTTATACACACATTTGATGTTTATTCATTATTCAACAAATAATGATTGAATGAACTGATAATTGCTTGTGTTATTTCTCACATCGAGGTCACAATAACCAAGAGGTGTTAAGTTGTGTGAGATGAATTCTACTAAAAATGTGTGATTCCCCAGGAAAAATAAAGAAAACTGTATTGTATGTTATGGAGGCTGGGACTTGAGTCTCGTGAATATGAAGCCATATTGTATAAATGAACTGACTGGTTGAGACAGGGCTATGACTGAGGAAACACTGATCCACACAAAGCATCTTTAATGGCTAATCTTCTTTTTATTGATGACAATGTGTCTCTGGATCAGGTCTGTAATGTGATGAGTCCCAGCCAGAACAACTGGCTGAGGACGGGCTGGGTCCCCCGGGAGGGAGCCAGGAGAATCTACATCGAGGTCAAGTTCACCCTGAGAGACTGCAACAGCATGCCTGGAGTACTGGGCACCTGCAAGGTAACGCTGGAGGGAGATGATGGATGAATGTGTGGGAGAAACAGACAAAGGTGGCAAAGATAAAAAACAAAACAAAAACAAAACTAGTTCCTAAATGATTATAGTCTAAAACATGTTCTGTTAACATAAACATTTAGCATTTATAAACCATAATCAAATCCTGCACAATTGGACTTGGACAAGCAGCAAACTGAAAAAGGGAGAACCTGCAGCAGCTCTTAGGCTATTTAGGATTAAATAATATGGACCTGACTTTTGGGGAAAATGGAAACAAAGGTACACAGCAAGTTTGGCATATATTTAATGATGTCACTTTTGCATGATTTGAACAAATTCATTGTAAAATAGCGACTGAATTTATCAGTGTCTAACATTCATGTAGGTTTTTCATGGCCATTATTCTAGTAGTCCAAACAGACCTATATTTAGACCCACACTTCTCCCCTGGAGAAATAAATCCGGTTTGTATGAGGCATTTTGCAATAAACACAAATACCAGACTGAAACAGCTGTGTTTGTTCTAGGAAACCTTCAACCTGTACTACTACGAGTCTGACAGAGCGGTGGGCTCGGCCATACGGGAGAACCAGTTCATTAAGATTGACACCATTGCTGCTGATGAGAGCTTCACGGGGGTGGACCTCGGAGTCCGGAGACTTAAACTCAACACTGAGGTACAGTACAGTATGTGCTGCGGCACTAAACACCAGCAAGCAAACTAACTGATGGTACAAGGCAAAGTTAGTGCACACTCTATGAGGCAATTTCTTACTTTGGATAGTGAGTTTATTCCAATTCTTAGCACGTACACCTCCATAGGAGTTCGAGACAAGTTGGAAACATCCACAGCCCTGGAGAGCCTCCTCCAGTCTCGTCACTGAAGCTGTTTTGTGCTCGGTTCTGCTGCAGATCTGTGAATGAAAACAAACAGCAGGACTCGGATCAGTACCATGGGAAATACTTTGATATTGATAACAGCTTCGAATTTGATGCTGGGTAGTGGAACCACAGTTTTATTGATATCTAACATTGTTACAAAGATGACAAAATAAAAGGCTCTCTATAATTCATGCTCTTATCTATCAATCTATTTGAAGGAAGGAAGGAAAAATTACACATATAGGGTTGAAACAATTGTGGCCCATGACTGGAAAATTATGCAGGGAAATAAATCCTGAATCCTGTTGATTCTGATTACACAACATATGTTTAGTTCCTGTCATTTACCTGAAATAGCAGGAAAAACATCTGTACAACAACTCTGAGAGACTCGCAAGGCTCATAATTAGCTATCTAATTAGCACACAGTGTTGATGCGAATCAGGATCTTGGTGCATCAGTTTGACAGTGAAAAATCTATTCAATCCATCATCTGAGTTTGTAAACAGAAGCTACTAATTAGGCAGTAGTAATGTTGCTTCTGCATGTAGACACAGTACTGTCTGTACATCAGTTTGCCTACAGGAGAAATACAAACTATACCCTGTGAAGAGAAACAGTGTACAGTAGTATCCTTGAAATCCTAAACCAGAGTCGCTTTTGTGTGTAAAATACAAAATAGAGGAAGTTACTGTAGCTTTTAGCTGTGCTGCACAGCTCGATTTTTCACTTTGGAGTGTTAACTGCTCTAAGGCCAACGGTTTGTAGGCAGGAGTTGATGCTACACATACAGTACAGTACGCCTTTTGAATGATCTGTGTGAATAACTATTCCCATCAGAGACCCAATTAAGCTACTGAACTAATCTTGCTAACCGTTGGTTTGTTAGCTCGGATAAGTTTATCTTCCTCATCATCAGTAGCTATTTTTTATTGAAGAAAATTGTGTTCAATGGTCAACAAAAGGCCAAGGAGGAGTAAGTGAATCAGAAGTAAGAAAATGATAATGTGAGCAGTTGTGACTGAGTAGCTCCAGTCCAGCGAGCTAGTGAGCTAATTGTTAGCCGGGCGCATGGCGTCTGTCCAACTTCCTATTTCTCTGACTTCACATTTCTCCAACCATACATTTTTATATTTTTGTGTGCATTAGTCCAACCTCCCATTCCTCCGACTTAAGTAACCCTAACCCTAAACCTAACCGTAACCGTCTACAATAAGTCGGATGAATTAATGGGTAGTCGGAGAAATGGACGGTCGGACTTTTGGGCGGTCGGACTAATGTATGTTGGCCAGCAGTTAAACCAGTTCCCAAACGTCTGTTAGGGTTGGTCTGTAGTCAGCAGCTGGTTTAATCAGCCTCCTGTATACAGCTTGATGTAGCTCAGTGTAGAGTGATGGTCACAAAATGCTTACTTTAAACAACAAAAACAAGCAACAATGCTCCCCTTTTGTGATTCACAGTTGTGCCCTAGGTTTGTGTTAGTTTTGCCTTTAAGTTCAATATCAGGTAAAGTCCAATTCTGGCTACAATAATGATGTAATTATAATTAAACGGACATCTGTGATGCCAAAGTATAGGTGCCTCTATAATTTTAGATGCTTCTGCAACAAACTTTTAAAACAGTGTGTTGGATCAGTTCCTGTGTGTTAACAAGATCAACTGTGATGTGATATTTTACAAAAAACAAACATATACAATGTAATAAGATCCATGTTCCCAGGTAGTTGGGAGTGGAGCAGTTGATTAATGACTGCTGCCAAAACACAACAGCAAACACCAGTCCAGATATTAAATTAAGGCTGTGTTCACACTGTTCCACCTGTTTTGTTTATCAACCACTGTTTAACTTCTAGCATGAAAAAGTGACAGAACTTTTCCCCTGCAAGCTGTTTGTTGTATAGGGAGGTTTGATGTGTCCATATGTCATGTTTTCTTTATGTTATATACAGAACAGATGTACATTTACCACGTATACTGAAAGCACCCTTATAAAATCACCACAGGTGCTCAACATAATAATGTCTGTAAAGTTCAACAGCTTTACTTCTTCAATTAAATGACTATATTGTCACCCTGCAGTTCCCTTATGGCTTAGGGCAGCGGTTTTCTTCTCCTCTTATAGCCCCTCATAATGGGCCAGTGTCTTTGTCATGAGTTGTGAATTGGTCCTGCAGGTTTTGTAACACTCAAATACCTAGACTCTAAAAAAAAAAAACGACAGAGAGTGGATATTTCTGCAGTTCCTTTATTCTGTTTCTTATCTGTTTGAAGTTGGTACAGTAGAAAACAAGTGGAGGAAGGCAATGCGATATGCTTTAGCTCACCAATCAAGCTTGAGCAACATTTGAACCAGAACCTAATGACAGCAAATGCGATGTTTAGTCAAAATCAAACCAGAGTCATGAGTTTGACAGTGTTACAGGGATGCACTGCATTAGTGCTGCATTTTTCTCCTCCTGCACAACTGCAATTTCAGCCAAAACAAGCTCTGATATGACACTGCATCATTTAAGCTGTATGAAAAAAGATAGAGCCTGTTGAGACTACCACCCACTGAAATTTGCAGTGTGACTTTGTTTGCACCACCGCTGGCTTTGTGGCAGCATACACAGAGGGTCTTTAATGCTTTCTTTCATTCTTGTTTAGACATTGACTTTGTTCTTTGTTCTCTGACTTCAAGCTTCACCTTGTTGTCACATCCAGCTGGATCCTGTTCCTGTTTACCCCCTCGAAACAAGGACAGACATGAACACATAGAGTCGGGCTCCGTCGCTGTCAAAAAGGCATTAACACCCCCATGATGACCTGAAACGTGTTAGATGAGGTGCCAACTACTCCTCTCTCTCTCTCTCTCGCAGGTGCGAGGTGTGGGACCTCTGAGCAGACGTGGTTTCTACCTGGCCTTTCAGGACATCGGTGCCTGCATCGCCCTCACCTCAGTGCGGGTCTATTACAAACGCTGCGTGGGCGTGAGCCGCAACCTGGCCGTGTTCACCGACGTGGTGACGGGCGCCGACTCGTCCTCGCTGGTGGAGGTCAGGGGTCAGTGTGTGGATCATGCCGAGGAGAGGGACACGCCCAAGATGTACTGCAGCGCCGAGGGAGAGTGGCTCGTGCCCATCGGGAGGTGTGTGTGCTCGGCCGGATTCGAAGAGCACAGAGACTCCTGTGTGGGTGAGTTAACTGATGATACTTTCTATCCTGTTTGGTATTTTTCCTCCAGTACCTCTGCCAGTTTCAGCTGGTCTCTATGGGTTATGCAAAAGGATGTGATTTGAACTCAACTACACAGTCACACAGAGATACTGGGTGCAGTTTGAGATGTGAAGGTAAAAAGAGCTAACCTCACGTCTCTGTGACTGCAGATATATGACTTTAGTGTGAATGCAAAAGCTAAAAGGTACCATTTTATACAGTGTGAATTCCACATGTTATTTTGCTAGCAAGGCAGGTCTGTGCTCTATGTATATTAATACTGTGATCAAGTATCAGTATCAGTCCACAGAGAAATGGTCACAGTCTGTATTCAGACACAGAGCTAAGAAGAAGCCGTCGGAACTTCTGTAACTTTGTTCAGTGCAAAACAAGTTTTCACTGCTCTCAGCCAAACCCACCCACTTTGACCCACCAACCATTTGGTGTATTTCATTCAATCGGCTCGGAGGGCTCAGAAGTAAGAATAGAGGTGTTCTGCTGGAGTCTCGAAGGCTCTATGTACAGTATTGTGACAGTTTATCATCACTTGAGGTCCAGTCGCAGTCTAAAGTTGTTCCTTTACGAAAGCACAAGACATTCCTAACGATTTATATCGTCAAAAAGAGGAAATAATTAACAAACTGTGGATGAGACAGAAGATGAGGAGATGAGAAGAACACTGAGTATGAAGTCTCTGCAGAGAGCTGGAGGGAGACTTCATCAGAGTGAGGTGAACCTCAGCTGAACTATTGCTCTGCCCTAAACCTGCCTAACCTGATAAAGTGGATTATAAAACTGCAGTTTGCTATTTGCTCTTAGGATTTGGCCAATTTTTTTTTCTGCACATGTATTTTATCATATTCATATACATTTTAGCTGCGTGTTTATCAGGTCCCAGGACACCAGCCTCAACGTCAACAATGAATAGAAAATCATTTGATTATCAATTCGCACCACTGCTGTACACAATTTAAAAAACAGCGGTAATTCATGGACGACTCCACCACGATAATCCGTTTTTAATGTTTTATCAGGTAACAACTACTCCAGACTCTGCTCCGGTGTAATTTTCCAAACAGTTCGGACAGTATTTCAGGATTTGGGATTTCGGGACTGTTCCGAATTTTTCAGGACGTGTGGTCACCCTAATTGGTTGGACATTGATGGACAACTTTAATGGGGTCCACCCAAAGTCTAGAAATACCACTGTGGCTATGTGATGCCTACAGTTCTAAACTCGTTGTAATACACTTCTCTCTCTTGTGTACCGTAGTTGCAGTATCCACTCTGATGGATATTATTGTCATCGTTATTGGTTGTTGCAGCCATTGTTTCTACTGGCCACACTGGCCACAAACACATCCCTTATATAAGCAAGTCTTGTTAGTGATAAGGGACACAATCCACAGCCCTATTTCGGTGAAAAAATGGATGGAACAGTCTGAGTTAGTGAGTATCTCCTGCATCAACTTCCTATCACGGTCTCATCACTCTGAAACAGCTGAGCCAGTCAGAGAAAAGTACAACAACAGCAGCTCAAGAAAAGGGAAGAAGCTTTTACAGGAAATCATATTGCTGCCTGACGGCTGCAGTGAACACACTGCACCACACATGTTGTTTTTCTTAAGGAGTTTACAAAGTTTGTTGAAGCTGTTTATACCATCACATCATAGTGTTTTTTCATTCCTACTTCTACTGTATCTCATTTACATCATATTTTGGCAGCATCTGCTTTTTGATGCATTCCAAGAGTAAAACAAGAATCTCTAGGAAAAAAAAGTCTTAAACTGTAAGAGCAAAATGTTTTAACTGAGTGAAAGTCTCTGGGGCTAAAATTGGAAGAGAAGTTCCAAAATTGCAGTTGTTGCATCAGACTCCAAAAAGTGAGTTAGTCACCACAGACTCCCAGGTTAAAATGTCTGTTTTACAGCAAACATGTTAAGAGCCTGGTACAAACAACAGCTTTGGTCCCTATAGCTAATTTCTATATGACTCACCTGTTTGAATTTTATTAAAGGTCCAGTGTGTAAAATGGGGCAAAAACCGTGACATCCAGCATTCAGATTCTAGATTGCAGCACTCGCTCGCTCACACTCAACCCTCCCGTCGGCAAAGTGACGGTGGCCTCCTAGGACAAAAAAACTTGTTTACCATGACTGGGAGTATTTCAGGAGCATGAAGCAATGAGGTGAAGATGTAAACCATTTTACAATATGTCTGCTGTTTCCTACTCCTTCGGTTTATTTATGAACGCAAAACTTGTGAAACGTGCTCTCTGACTGGCTGGATTTTCCGTTCGGGCTGCCGTACAAACATGGCGGTGCAATATGGCGACACTCTCTTAAGCAAGACCCTTTTATATGTACTGTATATATAAAATAATAATTATAAGGCTACTGGAAAACCAAGCGAATTTAATTTCATAGTGATTATAGACTTATACAGATATATACATAGGTAGTACTGTGTATTCAGATTTTGCCAATAAACCTTGCCAATTATTACACACTGGACCTTTAAGGCTTAAAATGATTGTTACGCACGCCCTTTCCTCCTCAATAGAGGATGTGGCTGCTTTGTCGTAGTGAAGAGTGACGCCCTTTTTTCATAGACATCATGTCCCTAAAATTATGGAAATAATGTAATGTTAAGTGAAACCAAACCAGTTTGGTTGTGGATAAAAATTGGACTAACAGGTTTGCTGCTGCACCATTTTAAGTATTACTGCTTTATTTCTGTGCATGTACTTTTGGCTCAGTTCATAAAATAACACTTGCAGCAGATTGGCGCTGTGGTAGGAACAGACATCAACTCTCAAAAGACACATTTTACACCACAGCACCAACCAGTTGCTTTTCATTTCCTGATCTGAATGAACCTCCCACCTGTTTGCACCACACGCACTGCACTGGGCACCGAAATCCCACACAGATGGACAAAGCAAGTTTCAAGGTCAGGAAAGTACCAAACTGGCCGAGTGTGCCTTTCACTGTTCGTTGCATCGCTACAAAAGTGGAGCCCAAAGTGGACCAGAAAGGAAAAGGCAGTCATCCTCTTGCCATTTCACTTTCTCAGAAGAAAAGTGTTCCTATAAGCATCACAGTTGCTCCTTCTTTTTTTTTTTTGCAACTATGTGAAAGTTTCCTCTGAGCATGGAGCATCAGCAGAAATGTCTCCACAATGAAAAAAAAAGCCTTGGAAGTAACATGAATTCAGGAAAGTTCGAACCTTTCAACTGAATCAAGTAGTCTGTTTGAAGCTCTGGCTGTGGCTCATGTAAAAAAATATAAATGAAGTGAAGGAGTTCAAGGTCTGGTCAAAAGCTTTCCTGAGGTGTAACATTTTCCTCAGGTAGCTAAATACAGAGAAAACATCGGCGTGTCTTCATCCTATGATGAATAACAAGTGAGTCGTTTGAGATGTGAAGATTCTTGATCCTTCTTTCTTTTAACGACATTGTTTGTTTTTGTCTCTTATGGGGGGTGTGGGGGGGGGGTGTTTCCCACAGGGTTTTGATAGGGTGACCTCATCTGGAGACCTGTGCATATTTCAGGTTGCCATGGGTTACTGTAATTAAAACCTATTAATCACAGAGCGATGGATAATTAAACGCTAAAAGCAGTTTGTCAGCTAAACGAGCCGAACGAGACACGCAACACCGGTTGCACCCCCCCCCCCCCTCCCCCTCCTCCTCCTCCTCCTCCTCCTCCTACACCACCCTTTACACACTTTCACACACACGCAAATCTGTTGTGGTGCTTCCAACCTGAAGCCGGCAGCAAATACCCTCTTGCTTGAACAGCGAGAGCCTCCTTGTCAAAATATGTTTAAATGCGCCGTCGGACATGGTGTGTGTGTGTGTGTGTGTGTGTGTGTACCTGTTTGTGAGTGTGTGAGTGTGTGTCCGGTTCAGAGGGCCACTTACAGACTTTCTATAATTAGCTGGAGGCAATTAGCGCCAGCAAGGAAATGCAAAACAGAGAAAGCCGAGGGAAAGGGTGGAGGGAAAAGAAAATGTCACATTTTGTTTATGGAGCTGATGTTATCCAGGTTTTAAGGCTGATTTAAATGTAACACACTGATGGAAGTTATCTGATCTGTATGAAAAGAGTTAATTTGCTGTATGATAATTTTCCTCAGGTGATGTTTTTACCCTCCATTTTACTCACTATTACATCACTGCGGCCAGAGCATAAAGCATTTTCAGTGGAGGGAAAATAAAATAAAAAAATAAAAGAGCTCTTCAATATATCCTCCGCTGACTTCTTGTCTCTTCTGGCACCAAACTGGGTCGTTGTGCTAATTCACCCTCGCCAAAGCCAGCCACAGTCACGCACACACGAGACCAGACAAGACACAGAGAGGAGGGGTGGGCACGAGATGGTGAAAGGAAGACGGCTTAAGTGGTGAGGATTTGTGTGTGTGTGTGCGTTGGTGGGTGTGCGTACTGTAGAGGAAGAGAAAAAAAAAAATCAGACATGAATGTGCGTGAATATGTGTGTGTATATGAGCGTGCTTAAGTGGTTCTCCCTTGACAAAGGTGCAGAGCTTTGGCTGTGATCACGACATGTTGTGTGTGTGTATGTGTGTGTATGCGCGCATGTGTGTGTGTGTGTCTGAGCACAGGGTTGCGTGACATGCCGTTAAAAGTGTCACAGGGAGCTAAGCAATGAAAGACGAAGGGAAAAAGGAAAGAGGATGGAGGGGGGAGGGGGGAGACTCTGGTGGAGTGGTCGACTGGACCCCTCGTCCAATTGAGTTTACGTCAAAACACTGAGTCTGCGTGTGCCCGTGTGTGTGTAGTTGTGCATACATGTGTGCAGGTGCGTACTGTATGTGTGCGTATGCGTGCCTCCCAGTGCCACTGAAGAATGGACTAAAGTGCCCCATACAGTGAGAGCGATCGAGGACACACTGATATGAGACACACACACTTAGGCTGGTCACATTTACTCAGCTCAGCCGACTCATCCAACCCTGACACACACACACACACACACACACACACACACACACACACAGAGAGAGAGAGAGAGAGAGAGATGTTGGTGTGCACATGTGGGTTAGCTCGCTCCTCTGCTCAGTCAATGGACCACAGCCTGTCCTGTTCTTCTGTGAACTGCACTGTGCCTGTGATACTTATGATGGAGTGTGCAGGATACAACAAAACTCTGTTTGTGGAAGAGAAATTCACACTAAATTTACTGGGAATCACCGCATTAAAAATCATAGTTTTACCCTTTTATTTAGTAAGTATATTCATTATCTCATCTTCAGAAAGCATTCAAACCAAGACTATAGTTTTTTTTTATACTGCACAGCATATGTTTTCTGCATTAGCATGTAAAGCTCACAATTTGTTTGGTCTTTTTTTTCCTTTTTCTTCTGTGTGATTGAGGTGTAATCGACTGAAAATGCTTTGGCAACATACGTAAACAATCTCCAAAACTATAATCAAAGTTTTATGGCAGTGATGCTTTATTGTTGTTGGTTAACAACTGACTGGTTTTTCAGGAAAGTAATGTTTGAGTGAACAAACACCTGGTCAGTGAGGGGTGAACAGCTAAATGAGTTAAACCAACATGATTGAACAAATCAACCAGTCTCACACTCAAATGTATCATATGAATTTCCATATATAATATTCCATTTATGGTTTTCCATATCCTAAATCGCATATTTCATCAAATGTAATACTAATAGTTATTTATGTATAGTAAAGAACAATAATTAAAAGAGTACACTTACATGTAATATGTATATTAAATAAAACTATTTCTTGTCTATACAAATGTGTACATTTATGTGTTAATTGTAGGAATTCCATGAAAATATATACAAAAGTCAGTGTACTGTATGTTGATGTTATGTACAATCTTTGAAAACATAAACATTTTAAAAATTAAAAATATATTTTAAAGAAAAAAATACATAGATGAAATAAATCTTTTATATTTATATTGAGATTACTATAGTATTTACCTTTACTACACATGTTGTAGATAGCTGGGAAACCAAAAAGGTATCAGGGAAAAATAATTAGACTATTGATTGTGCATTTACAAAAATGCTAATTGCCATTCACCACCTTTTTTTTATGACTGAAAGTCTCAGCTTTAATCCTGCCTGCTGTTGTTATATCCTGTTTACAATATATTTGGCAGCTCTGTCCGTATGTTTCTCATCACAGATTATTATGGTCTTCAGATTTATTTCCTTTTGTAAAGATAAAATCATGACGAGAGCAAATGACGAGATTTAGGAAATTGCTTTGTCAGTCAGAGATAACTGTACAAGAGAAAGGATTATGCCACACAGTGTTTTGACTGGACTATTTTTATTTTTTATTTTTTGCATTGAAATTGTGGTAGCTTTGGATACCTCTGAACTGGGGCTGAGTCAATGGTGTAATTTTAAAAAGTATACATTTATTTACACTGTACTCATGTACAAATTTGAGTCACTTACAGTATTTGTGTATTATTCCATATTCAATAAGGGACATTATACTTATTTATTTTTATTTTTTTTTACCACATTTATCAATAATAGTTACTAGATACAAATTAAGGTCTTACATAACATTTAAATATAAAAATTCTGTATATATTTCATGTTTCCAGCCTCACAAATTGATAAATAGCTAATTGGTGTCTTAAATCATAGTAACCTGAATACTTTTGAAGTTTAACCATTGACCAGACAAAATAAATAATAAGGAGTAACATTGCCTCTGGAATTAAATTCAAATTGAGGGTCATTTCTCACCATTTTCTGCTTATCCATAAACCAAGTAATCAATTGATTAATGGAGAAAATATTTACAGATTAAAGATAAAGGTCACTTGCAACTTTTCTTCAAATTTGCTTCACCTCAAACAGTTACAGTAATGCATTAATGGAATGATGTCACCTTCACTTTTACACTTTACTCTGAAGTAGGTCTACATTTCCATAATTATTTTCACACATTGTGCATTAGAGTTTTCAGTGCAGAGCTTTTTGTGTATGATGTGTGGCATCGACTGTACAGCTGAAATCATCACACAGTAAAAACTACTTTGTTAACAAAAACTATTGATAGCTTTTTGAAAATGTAACCGTGATTTTAGGGTAAAGATTTATGCTGAGGTCATGGTTTAAGATAGGAATGGGTGGCAGTATAAGGTAAATCTCCAGGGAGTTAATGTAAATCAATGTAATCGCCTCTAAAGTAATGGGAACGGGACTTTTTCTCCCTCTTTCTATCTTTCTCTCTCTCTCTGTGAGATCCTGGTAGGTCTTTTAATCTGTCACCTCTCCTTAAGCAGACAGCAGCTATTGGCCCAATGAGGGATTGCAAGAGAGTTCAGTCTCTTTGGCTCTTCTGTCAGCGAACTCACCCCCCTGTCAGTCAGAGAGAGTAAGTGGAGGGACAGAGTAGGACAGGGAAAGAAAAAGCAGCAGAACTTAAATAAAAGGATAAAAACACTGAAGACAGCAATGGATAAACTGTGAACTGAGGCTTCGGTGGAGAGAAGGTGTGACTCTGGCAGATAACTATCACATTATGAAGCAATTTGGCTCTGTTGAGAAATACCAGAGGACGACAGCAGCAGGCGACAAGGAGGACTTAATATTCCTCTATAATACACACACACACACACACACACACACATACTGTACATGCACACACTCACACACAGGTCATTGAAACTCCCGAGACAGAGCTGCGCGCAGTGGTTTTCTGACAGGGTGAAGCCGTCTCATTGGCCCTAGGTCCCTGAGGTCCAGACAGGTGAGAATAGCTGACACTCAGCAGTGGAAAAGGGGTTAGAGCAGTGTAACAGCTTCCTTATATACTATATGATCAAGGATTATGTGGCCAAGGTTGTTATTTTTATTTAATACTGGGTACAATTAATTGTCTCCGTCCTTGAAAAGATGGAGTTAGGGGTTTTTCTTCTTTTTTCCCCCCTCTGAAATCAGCCTAAATTGATCAGAATATGTTGTCAGTTTCAATTGACTAAATGATTAATTCAAGGCTTTTGATTATTCTGTTAAATTGTCTGTAAGTTTTCATGAAAAAAACATTCTTGAATTAGTTAATACATTCAAAACAAGTTAACTAACTTGAATAGGCTATGAATTGGATCTCCAAAAGAAAAAATGCATTAAACTCACTTGTATTTGCTGCGTTTGGTATGACTGCAAATTGTAAAGCTGTACAGACAAAAGAGGCGGTTCACCTGGCTGATGCAGGTTAATCATTTAATCTAATGAATAGACTAAAAATTGTGAGTTTAACATCCTAAACAGAAAAGAAAAGTTTTAGAATATGAACTGTTACAAAATGCAAACAATTCAGTTTATACAGTAAAGTATTCAACTGTTTTCTGCTGGATTGCTTTTTGTACCGTCGGTGGTTTAAGCAATAAATGCACATTACAGTAGGGGAGGTGGTTTTGGTTAAATGTAAATAAACCTGTTGTGTCTGGAGTCAGTAATGTTTTCTGTAGTAAAATCAGACCAGGATCTTTTGCCAACCTTAACCAGGAGAACAAGAACCACATAAGGTAATAAAAGCTGAATGGTCAGCTGAAGACAGCAGCATAAATGTAAGTGGAAATGTTTAATGAATAAGAAGAACTGAACGCTGAAACCTTAAATGACACTTATAATGTACGACGACAGCAACTGAACTGTCATTTAAAGAGTAAGAGGTGACATTAAATGAATATTAACAATAATAACTGGAGAGATGTGACAACATGCTGTTTGTTTTAGTGCTTTCAGCCCTGACAAGTCAAATGTCAAGTGTTAGCCAGATAAAATTGGAAAATCAGGCAAATCAGTGTGGGTAGAAAATGTCAAGCAATGATTTTTAATGCAGAAAAGAAGAAGGAAAAAGAAATAGCATGCTCCAAGACTAAAACGACCGTGATGCAAGCCATCACGAAACACCCTGTTCAAGCAGCTGTGTTCATAATCCATGTGATTTAGGGTCGGTTTGGGACTTTAAGGTGAAATTAAGCTCATAAATCTAATTCTTTGTCATGTAGCGACCTCAATGTAGCTGCTAGTTGATTCCCACTGTCATTTCCTACTTCCTAATGAAGATGCAGTTAAGTGATTTGAGGAACAGATGATTTGGTGAGAACTTCATTATTCCCTGGCTCATGACCACTTGAGTGGAACACAGTATTCATAATTGCTGTCAGAATCAACTTGTGGCGGGGCCGCTATCGGGAACGTATACAGAGCTCAAATTGAAACGGTCTCCGGAGAGGGAGAGACGGGGGAATAGTGAGTGATCAAATTAGTTCCATCCTCCTGGCGGTTTGCAAACAACTGCTGATCAACAACACTGTTTCTGTTTGGAGGCAAATGACACCGTGGCTCCCGAAACACGCCCGCGCTCACAGCCTCGGGGAGGGAAAGCTGCCCGGTGTGAACACACACACACACACACACACATTTATTCACAAACATATGTGACAAAAACTCTCTCTCTCTCACACACACACACACACACACATACACACACAGGTTTGAATCCTCTGACACTATTTCACCAGAGATTTATCTCAACTGTATTTGAACTCTGAGGAAGATATCATTAATTTCTATTGAAGTGAATTAATTAAGGCAGATCACATTTCATGGTAAAACGGCGCTCACCAAATCAATGTACAGCTGGTAAATCTTAGCATTAACAATAAACAAATATCTTGTCAAGTCAATCTACATGCGCATCCTGGGTAGAACAAAGTATCACATCCCTTTGTCAGTCCGAACCGTAACTAATTTAACAGGCAATGATGTAGTCATGCAGTTTTCAATCAGTGCCAATAAAAGGGCTCATTCCTTGCAAGGAAGATTCGTTCTTTAAACAAACAAAAGTTAATCAAAACTGTTTCCAGCATGTAACTTGCTGGTTGTTGTTGTTTCATGTAGGACATTTGTTTTTGAAAATGGGATCAGTCAGAAGAAGTTGAAAGAGGGGAGAATGCCATGTAAAACATGCAGCCTACAGTAATAGGCTATTGCAGCTTTCATACCCACAGCTTACATCTAAAGCAGAGGTGATGCAGGCTAAAAATGTCAAATAATATTTAGAAAGCAAAATTCATTCAAATTCAGCATTCAGCTCCTTATGTAATTTATATTTTGTTTGTTTTTTGTTATTTTCTATCATTGCCTGTGTTTCTGACAACAGATTTGAACCCTCTTTACTTGGATGGGTCCGGTCCTGCACAGTTTTTCCGTTGATTACAGTTGGTGGTACAGTACAGGGGCTTTGTTGCTCCACCTTCTGTTTTAAAATACCCCAAGTCATAATCTTCAACCTTTTCTCTTTTACTAACTCTGTATTATATTGGAGACCTCCTCTCCTGCCGAGCGCTTGGCACTGGGAGCCATCTTAGATTCTTAGTGACATCTATAATTTACATCTCCCCTATATCTTTCCCACTCATCCTGCCCCATCTTTATGTTTCATTGTTGGCCTTGATGGTCATTTGTGTTGTGTAAAGGGAATTTTTTTTGTTTGTTTCATTTGACCAGAGCGTGCTGCCAACCTTGATCAGGTATTTCATGTCCTTTAACAAAGTTTTATCTTGCAGTTTTTGTATTGTCTTCTCAGATGTATAGAGGTTAATGACCTCACGCGTCCTTTACGCTATTGGATCAGTCACCTGAAGCACACAGATTATCCTGCCGTGTCAGAAGCACTTACCTGTGCGTTTTCCGCTAAAACGTCACATAAATAGTGAATCGCATGAGGCGTCATTTTCCAAGGACGAGCGCTGAGCCTTCTGTGACTGGCAGGGTGACTCTTCCTGGTGCTATAAACCACTGCTGCAGCTGTGTTTCAGCTTCTGTTCAGTAGCCACTGATGCTCTATTAATAATACACTTATTATAAGATGGCGTGGTGCTGAGTCTTCCATTCATGCTGGTTCTTGGTGAGGATTTGCTCACCCACCTGTCACTCAAACCAGCACGCCCATAATTAAGCAGAAAATGTAGCCTCAGTAAAATTTAAAAGGTGACTTATTTAAGTCACCCCCAGCACAGTTGTTATGACGGAGGAAATTAGCTATAGAGATGGTTGATCAGGGGTGTGCTTATAGTTTGTTGTATACTGTACGTACTAATATTATTTAGAACAAGAAAAAGTAAACATTCATTTCCAAATCCAATAAGCATAGCAGCAGTAGTCTGGTGACGTCTTTGCTGATAAATGCACAATGGCGATGTTTGATTTGGGACAACACCACCCACCATTCATGCACTGTAGTGAGATGACTGTGTACACAGTTTATTACATGTGAGTGTACTGACTGAAGACAGTGTATATCAGTGTGATTAATGCTAACTAGCTACCTAACATCAGAATAAAACTACAGTTATTTTCACTTTTCTCTGTCAGATAAAGTCCTCGACCTTATTTCTAATGTGAGCTACATGAATAGATTGTACATTCAGGTGGACATGGCCATGACGTCACCCACAGGTTTCTGAAGACCAGGTCGAGTGACTCCACCTTACTCCCAGCTAATTGAAACAGGTTTTGTATGTGGCGGCTGAGTCTTCTGGTGAGCAGATTCCCACCACTTATCAGCCAATGTGCCTATAATTATGTAAAACTTTAAACCTTGGTAAATTTTAAATAGGCGAGTTCTGTATCCCTGCACAGTTATCATGAAGGAGGAACCAGGCTGTAAACATATTTATTCTTACTGTAAAGTTAGGAGGCAGTTTCATTTTTTTTCCACCACCTTATTACTGTAAAGTAGCTTCATTCTTTAGCCCCAAAGGTTGGTGCTTGTTTCATCCTGTTGGACGTTTTTGTGTCATCAAGTCAAGTAAATTCAACAGTTGCTTTGTGGAATACATTCTAATCACAAAAAAAGTAATATCCTAGAATTAATAAATGTTAACACCAATTGACTAATTGAAATGTCTCAGTTTAACTTCATGATACCCCTGGATGGTTTCCTTATAGTACATGCTGATGAAAACCTGCCATGTCCAAACTGTGTACAAGCAAACACACATGACACAGAGCATTGTCAACAAACTGATGTGGCTGAACAAAAACTTTACAAAAGCATAAAACAAGAGCTATCACAGCTGCTGTGGCTACATGCTGTGCACTGGGAAACAAGGCGGCAGGAGCATGTGTGTTGATGAATGTGCGTGCGTGTGTGTGTGTGTGTGCGTAAGCAGTTTACATCTGTTTGTGAGAGAGTGTGAGCATCAGTGCTAAGGGATTTGTTGTTGCCAAGACTAATTAGTTTTTTTGTGTGTGTGTCTGGTTGCTTCTTGTTGGTGGATCGCCGAGGGTTTTGATTGGTCAGTCTGTAGATGAGGGAGGAAAAGGAGAGGAGAATAGGAAAGAGAGATGAAGGAGAGGGAAAGAAAACAAGGACATTAAGGAGCAGATGAGATGAGGGTGAGAGAGGAGAGAAGGGGAAAAGTTAAAGAGGAGGCACAGGGAGAGGGAGAATGATGGAAGGAAGAAGACGAGAGGAAATGAGAGGAGGAAAGGAAAGAGGAGACAGAATGAGAGGAGATGGTATTATTAAACATTTTAATACTGTTGAGCCGTTAGGTCTGTGTGAGAGAGAGTGAGAGAGAGAGAGAGAGAGAGAGATAACAGAATGAATCATATCTCAACCAGACACAGCACTGTTGTGTCACTCAAACTTCCCTCCAATCTTTGTTGTGATTGGCCGGAGCCCTATCTCCACAGCAGGTGCAGAGGGCTACACATCAGTACACAAAGCAACTTTGCTAACACACACACACACACACACACACAAACACACACTCACTCACTCCCATGCACGCGCCTCTGCATACCCATGCTACCAGCTCCACAAAGGCACACTCTCACAAACAAATCCTCTTATGTGCAGTCCATATGAATGCTTAATTCAGAGCAGAAAACACACACACAAAAGGCCGAGAGCTGCCGGGTAAATTATTGATTGAATGTGTGCCACCCTTGGTCTGCAGTAGCCACCCATGTCCCAGTCCAGTGTCTAAGAGCTATTAGTGCTGACAGTAAAGAGACAGGCAACATGATAGCAGATCACTGAGAAGCTGGCAGCCTCCGTCTGAAGGGACTGCGGGACTTCTTCAAATGATTTTCTGCCCTGACTTCTTGTTGAGTTAAACTGATGTGCACACAGGGCGCTGTCATTTACTTCTCCCTCTTCTAGGCCTCCGCCGAAGGGAGCGGAGTTTGTATGGATGTGGTTGGGTGAATGTATGTTTGTGTGTGTGTTGTGAATTGTAATGATGTTGGCATTTCAAATAGGGGGAGCTGTTGTTGGAGAGACGTCAATCAAAGTCAGTTGATTGCTTGCATAAATCACACCGAGACTATAGAAATATGTTAAATACGCTGGGGTATATTATGTATTGTGTCATTTGTTTTTGAAGACTTTGCAGTAATAGATGGTGGTAAAAATTTTACTTGAAGGTTATATTGACTCTCATTTCCAAACAATGTAACGAGTCAAAATCTTTTATCTGAAATCTTGCTTACTTAAGCTGTGTATTCTCATTTAAAGTTGACACAACGTAACTCTGGTATTTGTCATGTGCATCTGCTGCAACCTGGACTGGAACAAACTGTCAGGAGGAGGAGGGGGAAAGCTGAGAGGAGGACCAGTTGTGTGAACATCCACTGTTTTCTCTGTACACTGTGTATTTCGTGTATTTTATACTTGTCTGCTGTTTTATTTGCAGAACCAAAATCCATTTCATCGTAGAGTATTTTTTCATCTGCTCTCTCTGGCTTTTCCCTGGAGCTGCAGGTAAATGGGCTCTGCACTGCTCCCTGATAGGCTGATTGTTTTCTGAGCGATCTCACAAAAATATAGCAGATGGATGGTGAGTCCAGGTGGGCGGAGCTTGGGGCAGACGGTGGTGACATGCTTTGTTGTGACATGATAAAGTTAAAGGGTCCTCAGAGCTTGTTTGAAAGCTTAGTTTTTAAATAGGCCTTCTTATTGTAAGCATTTCTCTGAGCACTTTGATACTCTCACAGTATTAATATCTCTGTGGCTCTCATCACATGAAAATGTAAGTCATTACTAATAAGTCTCATTAGTTTAAGTTGTAAGTCTTTTTTTATGCTCAATCATTTCCTCACACCTGGGCACTGCTACTCCAATAGCAGGAGATAGAGTGTTTGTGTATTATGGTCTAGAGAGCAGCAGCAGGACTGCGTGTGTGGGCTTGAGCTGAGCCAAATTAAACTATACCTGTTCACGGCAATGAACAAACATATCACTTAGTGCATTAGTGTGGCTCATTGGTGTGTTTTAATGGTTTTTAGAAACAATGGAGCTCCATGGCACAAAAGAATAACAGTATTTGTTAACTGTATGATCACATTGTGGGTCTGGTGCTTTAATGCAATTTTTTGATATTAAGAAAGATAGAGATCAGGTGAAGAGCACGCAACAAATTAAGTAGCTTATACTGTACATTTCCTCATACAGAACTATTCTGGAATAATAGATTTCTTACAGAAAATTGAATAATAGATTATTGTGTTTCATTTAGACTGCGGCAATTTGTGGATTGTGGACTGAACAAATACGTATTTAGGAATACCAATGCACCACCTCAGCATCTGAAAGACACATTGTGAAAACATTAGACTGTAATGCAGTTCTGTAGAGGTACAGTAACAAATCTTACACAAATAAATTACCACAAATGAGCAGCCTGGGGCCTTTGAGAGCCCTGGATGTTTGGGACCTTGGGGGCCCTGATGCCCAAAATTAATAAAATGGATTTAAAATCTTGTTGTAAGATTAAATGAAACACTTTCTGAAACTCAAAAATCTTTTTATTATTAATATTATTTATGTTTTTGCATTTAAGAATTTGATAGGAATTCATGTATAGTTAACCACCACTTTTAAGCAGTGCAGTAGTGCTTCTTTTATTTATTGAATAGTGAAATCCTCATTTAAAAATGTATAGGAAGGAAAAAAGACTAAAAATTCCTCCTATCTTTAAATGGTGATTTTGCACAGAATATACAGTATATATACACGGTTGCCCATAAAGTTGTTTTTTTTTTTTTTTTACCTTCTCACCTTCTTTCTCATGAAATGATTGTGATAATGTGATTTATTCTTGATTCTTGAACTTGATTGATCAATCTCTCTCTATTATAAGGGTTAATTTATATATTTATATTATAAAGGTTAATTGTAAAATTGTAAATTGTAAAAAGAGGAATGTGTCTGAAATCAAAATTGTTCCAACTTTATGGGCAACAACCAGTTCACACTGCTGTGATGATATTATTTCATCTTACAATTTTTATATCAGAATAGAGTTACCTTTTGACTCAGTGCTTTTTGTTTTTGTGAGTTATTCAGCTTCCTAATACTGATGGAGCAGAGTTGTGCAGAGGCAAGGACATGAAACTAATTTGTTGTTTTGACCCAGAGCAGTGAGAAACTCACAGTTACAGGCATCAAAGGTTGATCAGAGCCTTCGAGGTGTTGCTTGTCTTTGTGGAAGCGCTGCCCGGCTTCCTGTCTATTCCCTTCATCTGTTTTTGTTGTCTTGCTGATGTGCATCCTCCCCTCAAGAGAGGATTTCGCTCTCTCTCTCTTTTTATACTATTTCCTGCACATAATTATTATTTGCACCAAACCTCGTCTCGAACACACACATTTCATCTCAAAACACTTGTTCCAAACTCGTCCTGTCTGTTTCCTAATCCAAACGTAGCTTCCCTCTTTGTTATGTGAGCTGCTTGATGAATCAGAGGAGAATGAGAGGACTTAGACCTTGTTTTGAATATGAAGTGTGTGAACTTTTTCTTTCTTTTTTTTTTTCTTTTTTTGATCCCTCTCAGACAGATTTGTTTTGACTGGAGCTTCCTGGTAGACAGGCTGTGACCATATTAGCACAGTGTGACTCCTGCCTCTGTTCAGCTCTCTCCTCAGCACACGTTGTCCTTTTCAAATATATACAGTAAATAATCAAAAACAGTTGATTAATTTCCCCTCTGATGCACTGCAGCAATCACTAATGTCGGAAAAAGTGAAAAGTTTATCCTCCCTCCCTTTTGTCACCCCTCCTCCCACCCTGCCTCTCCCCAGGCCTTTTCCCTTTTCGCTCGCTTTTACAACACACGCGCTTCACACTGTCTGATCTTCTCAGTCTGCTGCTAATATGCCTTTCAGAATGCCCATCTTTTTTTTCCACCCTCCTCCCCCTCCTCTTCTCCTCCTCTCACTCTTTCCATCAGGCACAGTTTAATGGTGACAGCCATTCAATCGGATAATTAACATCCGTTTAACGCTCATTAACCGGGATGTATTTGTCTCGTTTGATTTGTAATTACCAGGCCTTTTTCACAGGAAAACACTGCGATAATGTTCCCTTTGTGATGGCTTCATTGATGGAATTGATTTGAACCCAGCAGGGAGGCCAACAGAGAGGAGGAATGTATGTGGTGCTGACAGGTGACACAAATGCTGTCTGCTGGAGGAATCAATTGTGCCATGAAATCTAGCTTCTCTACTTATGCCTGTATCTATGAAATACAAACAAACAAAAAGACTCAACTCACATGTACTGCACATAGAGAGCAAGCAATAATACTCATCCATCACTGATCTCTGAAACATTTTTCTTTTGGGGGCTCTGAAATAGAGTGATACAACATGCAGCATCCTTCAGCTCTTGGTGGTCATTGACACTTTGTCTTTAGTCTGGTCTTCTGTGAGAGGAGAGCAACTCAATCTGACTGGGATATGGTGACTGACTCAAACAGCCCATCATATTCATCGTGAAATGCTCTTTGGTTGTTTTGGCCATATATTCAGTGTTATCCTGCTGATTGAAGAAACGCACCAGTTCCAATGGCAACCATAGCAGAACCATTGGTATGTTTGACGTATCCACAAGTTTCCGAACGTCATCTATGGTCAAAACTGGCTTCCGGTTTGCCGGTTTGGTGGAATTGTACGTTTACGTTTCCATGGTTTTCAGTCGTTGTCATAGTTGCGGTAAACGCATGGATCTATTAACGCTGGCTTTTAACATGGATGTCAATTTGTGTGATATCCACTGTTAAAAGCTGGTATGATGATCCATGCGTTTTACAGATTTTCATTGAAAAAAAAAAAAAAAGAAATCCATGCATTTACCGCGACTACCGAAACCATGGAAACGTAAACATAAAATTCCACCGGAAGAGCAAAACCGGCAAAACAGGCTACGTTTTTGACGTTCGGAAAAAGGTGGATATGGAGTGGTGGCTTTGAGTCAGGAGCTGTTGAAGGTTCATTTTCGCCATCAGTGTGTGAATGTGTGTGTGAATGGGTGAATGTGTAAAGCGCTTTGGGTATCGTTCAGGTATAGTAAAGCGCTATATAAATACAGACCATTTACCATTTACCATTTTATGGACCTTTCTGTTTCTCTTTCTGTTATCAGGTATTTGTTTATTGGTTCTTGTCATCTTGATTGTTGGACATGTCCCCCTACATCCTAGAGAGCATTTCTGACTCGCTGTACATCATACAGGTTTTGACAAACCCTAACAGTTAACCCAGAAATTATTTCCTGATGTTTCTTTTTCTGAGCCTCAGTATTATCTTCCTCACTTGCTGGTCACCTTTCACTCCTCATATCGACAGAAAAATTCTCCTCAGTCTAATGTTGAAACACGCAGCTGCCCAAGAAACATTTCGTAGCCAAGTGTCCAATTAGTACTATTGACCTCTTACAATCTGGGCACTGCGAGTCCATATCTCCCACACAGGTCTTTCAATATTGATGTGAACTTGCTCAAACTAAAGGTGATCCTTGACGCTTTAATGTTGTATCCATTATTTTATTTCAAATCAAATGTGATCCCCAGAATACAAAATTTATAAGTGAACAAATACTGGATATTGGTCTACAAATCAACTAAAATCGTGACTAACATTGTCAAACAGCCAGACAGTGATCACACAATACAGTACAAAACGGCAATGCATATTATCTTTTTCAGTAATTACTCTTTCTATTTCTTTGCATGCCCATATGTCTGACGTTGCCTTTTTTCCAGCAAGACAAAACAAATGTCCTCTTAAGGTAAAAGTGTACTGCTGACCTCAGTTTTCAGGATAGATAGCTTATTAGCTGTTGGCACACTAAATGGCTTACATATAATCTTGTGGTGCTTATTTTTCCACAGTTATATTAACTTTCTTTCTTAATTGACAGCTGACTTTATACTTGCTAACTTGTCAAATGCCTTCCCACTTTTTTATTCCTTCTTAATGATAACAGTATTGCTTAAAATAAGAAGAGATATGCTGCATGGTCAACAGCCTCTGTTGGGTTTAATGCACAATCAGGTTAGCTAATTATGTGATAGATTACTTTTAGTGCCGGAGGAAACCCAGGTGCCCAGTAGGATAAACAAATACTTTTTCACTTGGACAGTCTCAAATTTGCCATTTTTCTCCAGGTGATGATTTTTTTCCCTTTTTTTTCTCAGTTGGGGCTTAGGTGTTAGGTTGCCAAATGTGGCTCAACACCAGGCTTTAGGCTTTTTTGCAGTGTTTGGTCTCACTTGTTCCCATTTTACAGTCTTAGACATGCAGACATGTTTGTGGCGTTTTAAAACCAAGAAGAAAATCTTGAATCTATCCTTAATGGATTCTTTTTACCCATTTTCTAGTTCATTTACAATCTAATCTTGTATCTGTGGTGCAGCCATAGCCACTTACTTTTACCCCCATCAATCATTTTGGCACTAAAGTATCTACTTAAGGTTATCAATCTGCAGGGAACACTTCATTGGAATATTTTCTTAGTTTCTTTCAAACTAAATAAAGTTACTTTGCATAAATCATAATATTATATCACAGGATAAATTGAAGGGATGTTGATATCAAACTGACCACAACCTTGAAGCAACAGCACTTCCTTTTGTCTGCACGGAACATTCAAAATAGGTTTTCTTTCAGTGATGAGTAGATCAACTTTCAGATACTCTTGTCCTCCACCACAAACAAGTTGAATCTGTTCATTTTCTTCATGATGGAGTCTTAACCACCCCCCTTTTCACTCTGTTGCTATGGCCATCTATCTCCACGCACCTGGACATAATGCAGAGTAAATCAAGCTCACCTTAAATTGGAAGTAGACTTTCATTTAGCAGAGTGAAATCCAGCTGTTAATATCTGGACTACCGACGTAAGAGATGGGACAATGTGGATGGTGAGTGTCCCATTTCCACAGCTGATCTCACCGACACGTTCATCCATCACTCAGACAGCTTCAGGAGCTCGTTAGGGGCTACATGTGCTCCCTGGGGAGTCGGCTAAGGAGCCTTTGGCTAACTTTGTCACTAGATTTTGGCGTGCGTTCACTTCCTTTACAAGGTCGACGCTGCGCGAGGTCTAGGACATCAGAACTGGATATTTTGTTGAGGAGCATGTAGGACTTGTACAGCTGTGTTGATGGATTAAGTTGTAAAACTAAGCATTTGTGGTGCTTTGTTTACAATATAAATATCTGCTTTTGACTGCGGCGCAGAACAAACATAGTGCAACTTGTATCCAGTTAATAAAAGACCAGTATTTTTCTTTCTGCCATTAGCTGATTTTTCAGTGTCAAAAATACTTCTATCCATCTGTGTCTTATGGAGGCTTTGACTTGGCCATGTCCCTGTCTTGGCCAATGGTCTCACCTGTTATTTGTATTTATTTTCTGCCCTGTTCAGTGTTGCTGGATGTTCTCCTGGCACGCTGGAGAGGCTGTTTCACTCTCAGTCATTTATCAGTTCCACACAGATGCAAAAATCATTTAGTGTTCTACACAATAATCTCAGCCTGGTATCCCTATAGGATGTGCATATTGGATGATTCAATTCAGGTCAGTGACAGTGCAGGAAGATTTGTGCCCTGTTTACATGTGTAGACTGGCAGAGGGATTTTTCTCCCATGACCTGCAGTTAATGTATGCTTTCATATAAACTGTAGCCATCACATTTTTTCCTTAATCCTAACAAAGTGTTTCATATGGATTTGAAATGTTTAAATACAGCCAAAATGAAAAGCAATTGAGCTGTGGTACAGAATACATTTTCTGGCAGTAGTGTGAGTGTTTACAAGTGCAGGTAGTGTTGCTTTTTCAATGTCTTTGCCATATAACAGCCAATTATCATTTTTCTCTGCATCTGTATGCTTGAAGCCATTGTATCATCATCATTGCTTGCTTTGTTTTTAAATGTTCCTCTTTTTCTATTCCTATACTTGTTTTTTATGTTAACAACCACAATTATAGCAATTGATTAGAGAAAGTGTGCAAATGTATGATATATGATGTATGATTGTATGTATGATTTATTTTCTATTGGTATTACATTTTAGTCATTTATAAATACAATCTGAAAACAGTTTGGACTTGAAGTTGTCTCTGGTTCAACTTCAGTTGTTTTGACAACAGCTGGTGACAACTTCTGATGACATTTTAGGAATATTTACAGTCAGAACTTCACTGAGAGAAAAGTTGGACTTGTTGAGATTTTGTTTTTACAAGTCAACTTTTAAATTAACAGAAGAAAATGGACCAAGAAATCAGAACTTCTCTTGGAAAGCCATTAAGAAATAACTAATGGAGTCAAAACAGCAGCACAAAGTTAATTGGAGGCCATAAGACCATCAGAGGATGATAATACAGCAAGCCCTCATTATAGCATGGTCATTCTGGTAATTTTTAGTGACATCAACCTATACTGTACTACATTTTTTCCGAGACATTTAACAACCAAAACCCAAACAGCCAAAACACAGAAGAGAAGTCAATTAGTTTTTTCAGTCCTCATTTTTGTTTTTCATGAAGAAATGCATTTGTTGTTTTTGTTCTGTTGTAGTTTTCTAGATTTGCTAAAAGCCATCATTGAAGCGGAGTGGGCCCAAAGCCAGCACTGTACACTGAATGGGAGCTTTCACAAGCAAACCCCGGTTGCACTTAAGACCTCGCTCCCCTCCGCTCCTCCCTCAGTCTCCTCACGCGTGGGATGATGATGTGTTTTCTCCAGCTCGCCCTTTTTTTCCAATGTATTTATTTATCCACTTATACAGGGAATAAATCAAGGTCAGCACACAATGCCGCACACGGCTATTAAGATTCATTGTAATGCAAATTCTCTTGTAGCGAGTTCACTCCATTGACAGGCACTGACATGCCGAGCAACACACAAGCAACCACAAACAGGAACACACGGACACACACGCTTAGTGTAAGTACACACATTCACCAAAGTACACATCCTGTAAACTGTTTACCTAAAGGAAGAGGATGAAACAGAAAAGTATGTGTCTCTTCAAACTGAGCCTCTCCTTTTATTTCCATCACTTCTTCTGTTCATACTCCAAACTTACAGTCCAGACCATAATTATCTTAGCAACTACACAATCTTTGTTCTTTTTTGCTTTGTACTTCAGCACATTAAATTTGAATGACTTGCTGTGCAGTCATAAAGGGATTTTTCACCGTGCCAATGATGATGATTTTCCCATCACTTAACAAGATGTGTGCTCGTCAGTCGGTGGCGTTTTAGTCATTTTCCTGTGTGGACCGCCGGTGTTTCAAACTATCTGATGTTTCCAGGTAGATTTTTATAATCAGTCCTGAGCTACATTTGAGCTCGTCTTAGCATGAAGGAACAACAAGGACACACAGCTTCCCAAGAAACATCTATTTGCACCCAATTACTTTAAACCTTAATACATAATTTTTGTTATGTCAAAAACCATCATTAGTTATTTTAATTAAACAGCCCACAAGACATAGATCATATAGGAGAGATTATTACTCACTTTCTTAATTCACCCTTAATGTTTTTCATTTCATTTCGCATGCAAATTTTTCACATTTCACAAGCTTTTCACATTACCCTGGCTTTCTGAATCTATGGTTAAAATGACCAGACCATCCCTTCATTATGTGTTCAAGAAGCAGAGGCCAGCCTTTACTCCTGTGCTGTAACATTACATGGTCCCAGGTTGTGTCGGTTAGTTTGAGGAAACTCGATTACACTCAATCAATGGTGTTCATTGTGCTGATTAAACATCTTCCTACAAGTCAAGACCATGGGATGAGGTGATAATGCAGAACCGGGCCTTAATTGATATTGTTCATTTGGGGATAAAATTCCTATGTTGCTCAAGTTTTAATTGATCACATTGTTTACAACATATTAAGATACAGTGAGCATGGGGCTTTTGGGTCTGTGGATTTAGTTGATTATTCAACTATGTCCCAAACAATGAAGTACTTTATGTGCTGATGGTCAGTTTTATCCAACAATTAATTTAATTGCATATACAGTGTATACAACTGCAGGTTGTAGTTTAAAACAGTAGAGATATTGCTTATCAGCTGAATAACTGTGACTTTGACTTCCTTCAAGGAAAATATCAGCAATTTACTATTGCTCCTCTACAAAGTTGGGGAACTCACCAGAGACGTATTAAAACACAGGCTAGTGGAATCCGAAGCAGTAGAAGCAGCTATATCATAACTTTTAGCCCTTTATTAATAAAGTTCCAAAAGCACCAGCAGTCCTACATTTCCTAGAATGCAACACAGTATTATATTTCTGAATTGTCTGAATTGAAAATAGCAAAGGCAAAGATTCCCTCTCAGCCCCAACAAATACACATAGTTTAAATGAAGTTTTAAACCAGCAGGAGTAGCTGTTAAAAGTGTGATACACCTGCAGAACGTCACTGAAGCTGATGCAACATCATTGCTTACATTACTCACATAAACTCACTCCAGTGTAGATAGTATGAATTGAAACTACTGGTTTCTGTGCTTCTGCCTTCCATAGTTCACACTGCTCACAATATAAAAAAAAGTGGCATCCTAAACTGAGGCTTCGTTTGAGCAGGAAGAAGTTTGTGCTCTCAGATCTTTTTTTTTTTGCCAAATCTGAAAACAAAAAATATTAAGCAGGGCCTGTTAGATGTTGCTGATCTTTTCATCAACAGTATTTTACAAGTCTCTAAAACAACGATGTGATTTATACTGCAATCACTTTTAAGTGGATGTTTATTGTGAGGAATGTTTATTAGTTTTCTTTTCCTTCTTCCAATTTCAATAGAGTATCTGAACCCACAGTCCAAAGCCGTCATTCCTCTCATTGATGATATTCATGTCATAGTTGTCAGCATTATTAATCTTCCTCTGATGATGATCTTATTATACCCATTTACATCTTAATTTTTCCGGAGCACCAAATGAGCAGCATATCAGAAGTGAAGTGAAAGGTTATCACAGCTGGCACTGACAGAGGACGCCTTCTCAACCCTTTGCATATTCACCTGCGTTGTTGATGAATTCATGTTGCATGTGGTTACTGTGGCTGCAGCAGACACCCCGTGTGTATGTTTAGCATTACCATAACCTTTGCATGTGTGTGTGCGTGTGTTTGCGCGCGCACAGAACTCCTGGTGAATCTGTCAGAGACTTCAAAGCACTTGCTGCCTCTCTCCTTGATGAACGAGCTGTTCCGATGTTTATCGTGACCTGCTTTTCAACTCAGGGGCTTCATAAAAAAACATCAAGGGATGGAGGGATTAACGGGATAAAATGAAGGAAGAGAGAACAGTTTGGGATAAATATTGTAAATAGAAATAGTGTCTAGCTCCTATGGGGGGGCCTTGACAGTGAAAGAGAAGAGCAATATCGCCCCCAGCCTGTTTTGATATAGGTTGTGTATGTGTGTTACTGTATACTGTACATACCGTATATATCTGAGCATCTGTTGGTGTGTTTATGAGTTGGACATGAAGGACTAAAGTGATTCCTAGTCACAAGTTTGACAGTTTTAAATGGTGGAGCTTTTTACCCCTGGAAATGTAATGCAAATCAATTAAAGGCTCAATATCCCACTACTTAATGTCACTTACGGTATAGATCACAGACATTTACACTAATTTCACACTAAAGTGATGAGAGCAGATCAAGCATGTGAATGCTGTGGTGTAGACAGCTGGATGAAGTTATGAAGGGAATGTGGCCTTATTAAAAAGTCCATCTTCAAATGCCCTTAGGACAAAGTTTAAGATGTAAAAAATGATCTACATCGTATACTGTATTTCTTCAATGCAAAATGTTCACTTAGCAAGTGAAAAAGGTCTTGCCCCTTTTTTCTCCTACACAATCCACCCACACAGAAATGTGGGTGGATTGGTTACTGGTTTGAGGATGACAAACCAAATTGGTTACTGGTTTGAAGATGGTTTGAAGATTAAATAAATGTCACCCATAGACTAATATATTATTATATTTTTTATTATTTGAAGATGTAACTTCATATCATGATTTTTTTCCAGACATAACTGTATGTATGAAGTTTGTAAAAAGTAGACAAAAGTAACATTTCTACATTTATGTTAACCTAATTAATTTCCCATACATTTTTAAACATGTTTATCTTCACTTACTTGTGATACTCTATGTATACGACACCAGCATACCATATATTGAAAGGCTTTGGGATAGATGAATATGTATGTTCATGTATATGTGAACCATAAAAGCATACATTTATAAACCAAAGTAGGGGCTAGACCTATATGCCCATGTTTTTCCATATCTTCATATATCTTTCATTTATATATTTTTTTCATCTTTCAGATTTTAATGTATATACATCTAGTATATCGCAATTCAATGGATGTGCCCCCAGTTGTAGTTATACGTATTTCTGAAAATGTCAGTCATGTAAGGGCAAAAAATAAAACTGTCAAATTAAAAGTAGCTGTCTGTTTGTGACTATCCAGATGTATAGTCTAGTATAAAAAGATCTAGTCATTTCAAGATGGGACTGTTTCTTTCTTAAGCAGATGTTAATGACAATGAGCAATAACGCTAAAGATCATCCTGATCATGCTCAGGTTGTGTCGAGGTCAAGTGAAGTCGGTATGTGAAATATATTTTAAAAAATACATGTGATGAGATAATAATTCACAAGCAGTTCCACTTCTTCTTTCGTAGATGTAATTCTACTTGTTTCACTTGTTAAAAATAGCCAATCAGAATCAACTTCTTGGCAGAACCCCAGAACTCAGGGACTTCTGTGTAAGTTGTTCAAATTGTCTTAGCTGAAATGTGCACCGCAAACACTGCATGTCCCTCTAGGTTTGAAACCGTGTCAGCCGGGTTGTGTCTAAATAAAATCCAGACATTTTTTGTCTCAGCACATGATTCCTTGGTAAATACTGGAACGAAACTGAGCTGGTAAATCCTTTTCTGCAAGCTGCCCACAGCTCCTGCCCATCTCACACCTACTGGCTCAAGTCCCAAGCTGAAAAATCCATCATGTTTTACTGGTTTCAAAGCTGTGAGCACGTTCCCAATTTACTATATGTCACATTTCAGTTTCCCATAGTGTCACTTGAAAGTAACACAAAATCAGTTGTATGCCTGGTCCTTTATCACAATAAATTGCATTAAAAAGTTTGCACCGAACACAGAGACTACCAGGCCAATATTATCTCAGAAGACGTTATTAGATTACTCTCTCTCTGCCTCTCCTTCACTCACTCCCATAACACAGAGCAAGAAGCAAAGCGTTTTGCTCCCTCTGTGTTTCTCCTGCTCGGCCCACGTCCACATGTTATTATGTCACTGGAAATGGGTCATTTTCAGCAGCAGTGCTGACAACTGAGATGTGGTGAAGGATGAATGGTGGGAATCAATGTGGAAACACTAACGTGTGGTGTAGCATCTCATCTCTATTTAAAAAAATGACTGTCTTGATTATACTGTATTAGTCTTAAACCTAAATTTCAGACCCCAACAACCATACAACAACAACCATAGATGACACCATCTAACACACCATCTAACAAGTGCATCAACTAAATGAAGTTCTGTTGATCCATCCATCCATCCAACATCCTTCTAACAGGGAATATGTTCCTCTTTATACTACGTCCTATTTTGCCTTTTCTCCTGCGTTAATTACAACAGCTGCTAGATCTGTTTTTTTTACAGGGTAATCACAATGGGCCATATTCTCCAATGTTTTGTCATGTAAATCAGTGGTAGGGTCAACTATTGTCTCAGTGGTACACACAATCACCACTTCACAGCAGCTGAAATGCTACCAAATGCCAGTGCCAGGATCGGGCTGTTAATATAAGTGTCTGATTGACTGATTATAGATTGTATTTCACTGGAGATAGAGAGCAATGTCATTTTTGTTGTTCAGTTTAAAACCACCAGAGACAACTGACAAAAACTGTTATTTTACTTCAGCTGTGGTTCTATTACTGCCTCCAATGGCTTTTTTTTTTTTTTTTTTTTGGTGCTTTTACATATGAAAGTCACAATAATACAAATAAACTAAATGAAACCTGTAACAGTGAGAAGATGCTGTGAAACAGGGACTGGACAATTGTAGGGTTGTGTAAATATATACTGATCTGTGAACTGTGGGGTGTGCACAGCAAGTTAATACTGTAGTTTATTAAATATGAAACTATGAGACTTAGCCTTCCAGTTCTGCTTTGCCAGGCTAAACACATGAATACTGATGGTATCTCAGCCCAGTGGTGAGGTGTTTGTGGCTTGAAGTGACAGGAGAAGTCAGGAGAAGTGTAAAACAACAAGGTGCTAAAATGTTTGAGATGTTTTTAAAGTCTTAAATAAGTAAGGTGATCCTCAGAGATGTTCAGGTGGCCTCGACTTTTCCTCTGTTGTGCCTGTTTATGAAAAACAGTGAAGTTGAGTCAAACACTGACCCATCTTCATGCAAAATGAAAAATAAGTCACTGTGCCTTTGTATTCAGAAAGTAAAGTGCGACTCAATTTGTGTTGTTTTGTTTTATCTGTATTTGTGACATGGTTCCCTTTATTACCACATAATGTTTCTCTTTTAAATTGAACCCTTTTATCGTTTTTTCTTCTAAATACAATTTGTTTGATTTGTGTTTTCCCCCCATGTAATGAAAAGGAGTTGTCGAAACATGAAAAAACCTAAATTGTCAGTTTTAAATTTAATTATAATTTTCAAGGCAACAAATGTGTTCCATCCATCCTTAATGTCCTTCTTTCTAATTTTTCTAATTCATGTGTGTATCAAAGCTTTGCATGCATAATAGAGAAATCAGGCAGACTCTCTAACTCTGGACACACCGATAAAGATGAAGGGTCATTTAAGTAACATGAATTTTCTGGGATAATAAGGCTGTGAACCTTTGCTTAACATTTTAAATAATTACTATTTTCAAGAAAAATCCTGTCTAATAAGGTCCCACACTTTATTATACTTCCTGTGTGTTCTACTTGAATTTTTTTTTTTACAATCAGAAGATATATTTCTCTGGGGCTTTAGTAACAATAGGTCGGTGAGCCAATCGCGAGAGAGGAGTCTCTGACCCTCTTCTCTCATCGTTTTTCTGTTTTTAAGATTTAAAGGCATATTTCAGGTGAACACGCAGAATAATCAAATCCTACAGGTGGTGGATCTGGTTAGTCCAGGCCTGGGGAATGACTGAAAGTGGTCACTGGCTTTGTTGTCGATGTCACAAAGTTACAAAAGTCCAGATGGCTCAATTTCTCAGTAAAATCTTTACGTATTTATCTGTGGACTAGAACTTACTTACATACTTTCGAACTGTTTACAAATAGCAGAGACCCGCTCTATATAAAAAAAAATAGAAAATAAAATAAAAAAAACATGGGCATCAACCTAAAGCTAAATATCAAATGACTACAAAAAAGGACGGTGAAATTAAACATCCTTGTGCACTACACAATCAAATCTGGAGAAATTGTTGAACATCAGGTCTGTGTGTGTGTGTGTGTGTGTGTGTGTGTGTGTGTGTGTGTGTGTGTGTGTGTGTGTGTGTGTGTGTGTGTGTGTGTGTGTGTGTGTTCCTGTGCAACCGTGATGAACGTGGCAGCTTGTGCACTTTTCAGGTGCAAACATGAGACCATTTTACTCTTTTCCACCTAACATCTAAAAATGTCTCACCTAGTAATCCAGAATACATTTTAACTATTTGCTCTGTTATATTTCCACTGATGTTGGTTATCCAATTTCATGGTTCTTTCAGCACCTTTGAAGTCTAAGCATCTAAAATGGTCTCCTATAAACTTAACAAGGAAAGGTTAGGAAAACACTGCATTTGTAAACTGACACACAGCAGTTTGGGGGAAGCACACATAAATTACCCTGTGAGGAAGAGCAAACATAAGCACGGTGGTGTCTGCTGCTGTTGCTGCTGCTTTCTGTGTGCATGCGTGGTTTACCCCTGCCCCATTTACCATAGCAGAAGCCTATTAACCGCCTGGAAAGAGAATATATTTATCAGAGCCCCCTCCATTATTAATCAGTGCAGAGTTAAAAGTGAATATGTATCAGAGGAGCTGAATAAGGTTGAAACACGGTCTGGATTTTGATGGTCTCACTGGGAGTATCAACAGTGCAGAGCCTTTTCAGCCCAAATCTGAGCAGAAAGAAGTATGACTTTCATCTCCCCTGCTCCGCAGTCTCTACGGTTACAAGGCCTGTAATTATACATAGATTTGGAGGAGGGGGGTGGGGGCTATGTCCTAAAATTAATGCTTTGGAGGAGATGACACAGTTTTGAAAAAGTTGAAGCAGCGTTGATATGCGCAGCTTGCTATATGGAGGGTGATTCATGCCTTTCTTGCTGCACTCTCTCAATTTTATCATGGTCTGAATGATTATGGGAGTGCAGAGCCCTTCCCAGCTCTCTATTAACTCTATTTATTCTACCCCTCTCTCTCTCTTTCTCTCTCTCTCTCTGCAGCCTGTGAGGTGGGTTTCTATAAGCCGGTAGCGGGCGATGGCCTGTGTGGTAAATGTCCACAACACAGCCACTCGGAGACCAGAGCTGCTCTCTCCTGCCCGTGCGACTCCAACTACTATCGAGCAGCAGATGACCCGCCAGCAGCTCCATGCTCCCGTAAGCACAAACACGCCGCACACAAGATCGCCTAATCCCACAGACGAGAACGCCTCAAAGTAGTCCGGAGACTTTTGTGAATCAACACAACTCGCTCAACCCACAGCAACCATGGAATGACATGCTGAAGTTATCTGTGCCTGAAAAACACAATTTCCTTTTTTTTAGACAGCGATCAAACCTGTGAATGAACTCAAACCTCCATCTTTCTTTTCTGCAGGCCCTCCATCTGCTCCAGTGAATGTCATTTCCTCGGTCAATGGGACATCTGTGAACTTAGAATGGGATCGCCCTCTGGATACCGGAGGTCGCAGCGACCTGCAGTACAGCGTGTTGTGTCAGAAATGCTCTGGGGAAGGAGGACCCTGTGAGGACTGCGCGTCCTCCCCGGGGGGAACCGGCTCTGGTGGGAAGGCAGGTGGAGTGGCGAGTATCGGGGCCGGGGGAGGAGGCGTGGTGGAGCGTTTGGGCTCCGCCGCAGTTCGGTTTGTCCCTCGCCAGGCCGGGCTGACGGAGTCCTGGGTGACTGTGCTCAACCTAGTGGCACACACCAACTACTCCTTCCGCATCATGGCCATGAACGCTGTGACGCACCTGAGCAACGAGCCGTCGACATACGCCTTGGTCAACATCACGACAAACCAGGCAGGTAGGGTTCAGAACAATGAGGTGCAGTTTTTTCATCATGAAGTTTAACTAACTGAACAGCACAGTGTCTCAGTGTGGATCCACTGTTGTGTCCTCTACTTTTGCCACCGACCCCCCCAAAGAAAAAACTTAAAGAGACAGGATAGGACGAAGGATGAATACTGTAGAGAGAGATGCTGGGAATTGAGGATGTCTCAGATGACGCACCATTTGCCATTTCTGTTTTGTCCCGGATTCAACTCCGACCTTGAATCGCTCACTGTAAAGTATCCAAAAGAAGAGAAATGTCACAAAAGCAAAACATTAAATTAAACCGTTGGCCAAGTGGATGTCTCACTTATATTCTGAATGTGTATCCAGCCTTGGCCCATGTTCACATATCTTCCTCTTCCCTCTTTGCCGCCTCTCTCTGCTGTCAGATTCAGCAAAAGTGCCAAAATAAGAATCTTTAAAAGAAATTTGCTGTCTTGACCACATTTTGTGCTGATAATGAAAAACAGGTTGTGGTGCACACACTTTGTTTTTCACAAGGACCGGTTTGGAATAGCTGCCACTGTCAGCAAACAATGCTTATGTCCAACTCTGACACTTATTCACCCAACACTGACTTTACTGAAGACTACAGTATTAATGTTATTTAAATCCTCATTAGTGCTACAGCTGTGTTAACCTTCCCCCCGTTGGTTTGCTCACTGATAAGTACTGAACTTTTTTTGAACTTACTGTAATAACATTTTTTAGAGGCGCTTATTTCTGCAACCAGTTCTCCTTCAGAAAAACAAAACATCTCAGCAGGTTGAGTACTTTGAAATAGTGTAAGCACAATCAATAAATCAAGAGTTTTATTGATTAATTTGTTGTTTAAAGATCAAATGTTTAGTGTTGGATTGACTCACAGTAAGTAGAAAAGGTGGAAGATCATTGAGAGCTAAAGATACCTAAATTTGACAACTTGCTCCATCTTTCAAAT
The DNA here is from genome assembly GCF_045865225.1 of Trachurus japonicus. NCBI lineage: Eukaryota > Metazoa > Chordata > Actinopteri > Carangiformes > Carangidae > Trachurus > Trachurus japonicus. Next base: position 15,682,126 of record NC_140911.1, read on the forward strand.
AGCAGATCAGAACTCTGTCCCATCTGTGACCTCCATGACAGACAATAGTGTTAAGCAAAACAATGCAGCCTCATATTTCTTTTCATTATCTCACAGACAGGTGTCTTCTCTTTGTCTGTCTGGATTAGAAATGCTTGTCTTGTTTTTGAAAGCAAGGTGTGATACTTATATTTCCATATCCCTATGCTGATTATGTGAGAGCAATCCTCACAAGAAAAATATTGTGTCTCAGAAGTAGTGTGATGTTATTGCAGTGCAAAGCATCATAAGTAGGAGCTGCTCTCTCTCTCTCTCTCCATTCCCAAACATAAAGTTGAACTTTTTGATATGGATATGAGTGTCAATCATAATGAATAGTTACTGCCTGGCTTTTCAGTTCTTTCATTCGGTCTCTCCACTCTCATCAACCTTGTTTCCAGCAGCAAGCAGCTTAGTTTATTCAACTTAAAAGCTCTAATAACCTCAGTGTGCACTACCTGACCTACACCGAACACCATACAGAGTTAGAGAATAGCTGGTGAACACAGTTTAGCATTAAGCTTCTAAAGACCAAAACTGTTACTCTGTGTCTGCTGGATTAGTAAGGACTATTTCAATTAAACCAGTTTCATTCTCATTTTGTCATCAATCATGAAATGCACTTCCATTGTGAACAGGACGCCACTGAAAGGTCATCACATCTTAAACTGACAACGCAGCAATCTCTCCTTTTTCCTGTGCAGCTCCGTCTGAAGTGTTAGCCATCCGCCAGGAGAACACCAGCCAGAACAGCGTGACTCTGCTATGGCACGAACCCGACCAGCCCAACGGAGTTATTCTGGAGTACGACATCAAATACTATGAGAAGGTATACTCACCAAACTGCTGTGCCTGTACAGTAACGCTCAAAAACTCACACAGGGCCCAAACGTTTTCAGTTTTAGGTTCATGTGAACATATTGTGTTTATTTCCAGTTGAGATAAAAAACTATTTAGGCTGCTCATGGGAGGAAAAAACAGAATGACGCAGTTGTCACTTTTACCTGCAGAGCATAAGCTCATTGTCTTCAAAGGGCTGCGACTAAGCCGAGCCAAGATATTGTGAATGCAGAGGAGTGGCGGTGGGGATAGACTCTGGATAACTTAATCCAGGAGAAAGATCCTACTGGCAGCTCAGCTAATTGAAAGGAAATGGGGGTCGAGAGAGGGAGAGCAAGAAAGAGGATGAGACGGTGTAGATTGCAACTTAGTGAAAGTGACAGTGACAGCAAGCGGCTGGCGGGCGTATAAGCCTTGTGACGACCTTTTTGCCACGACGGTGTGTGTGTGTTTGTATAAAAATCTGTGTGTGTGTGTGGGTGAGTGGTTATCTAACAGAGTGAAGATATTTTGACCAGTCCTTCATTTTCTGACACACCTTCACATGGTGGTTTGACAGTTAAGACTTGGTTTCACAGTTTGCGTTGGACGCTTGGGAATGCATTGTCAGTGAGTGTTTGTGTGCGTGATTGTTTTACAGTATTTGTGATGTCTGAAAAGTGGAAGCTCACTATACTTATGAGATACGGCAGCTTCATGGGGACCAAAATGCTGGACCCCATAAGTTTAAAGGGCCGTATGAAGGTTAATACTTAAGGTTTAAGGATGAGGAGGGTTAGGGTAAGGGACTAAGGAATGGATTTCGTCAAAGATGGGTCCCTTCAGAGATAGCTGAACAAACCATCTCTGCAGGTGTGTGTATGAATGAATGAATTTTTTTTATTTTCGTGTCATGCCACCACTGTGGCCCATCCCATATGGGATTACAAGACACATTTAACCCATTTAATCCCAAATTTTTCCCAGACATGAAAATATCCAAACCATGTGCCATTAGCAACTCTTTGAAATAATCAATCATTATTTTTTTTAATTTTCATGGAAAAATAGGAGAAAAAGTGTGTTTTATAGTCGGTCACAATTGTGACCGGTGGGATAATATGTATACTAATTTTACATATCCATCATAGCTATCAAATTGCTTATATTCCAGCCCAATTTTAACTGGGCTGTACTACAGAACTCTTTTTTTACTGTTACCAGTGCCAGCATACATAACAGATGCTTGTGTGCTTTATCACATGTTAGTGTGGCTATTTTACATATCAAAAACATGTAGAACGACTAAAAGCAAAAACGAAAAGACGCCTATCAACATTGCCATTGTCACTTTTGTGAAAAATTTAAGACATGCATATTGTAACTTTGTTATTGGATTTACAGTGTGTTACAGTTAGTGCAATATTGCTTTAGTGTACTTTTCATTTTACCATTGTAAATGTACATTTTTAGTGCAATATTGACTTATTGACCTAGGGGTCACTCAGAATAACCTGCATAACCTCAGTCTTACTTTTGTTCAGGTTCAAATGTAATTTCAAAAGACATAAAACCAACATGACTACAAAATACACATTTTAACAAATTTGATGCAAGCTTTTAAAATAGTTTTTTAAGAAAATCCATGAATTGCTCATCTTGCCAACCCTTATTTGTCACTGACCCATGTATGAGACCTCCTTCCTACAACATCTCTGTAGAAGAGGTGGCTGCTTATGAGTGCATTGAGGGACCATGTAAAGGTGGGCCCCCACCACTTCTTGGACCTGATTAAGATATGACACCTTATGAAGGTTGTTTGAATGTTTAGATTTTATTTTTGACCACCTGCAACCTGCACCTGCTGCTTGGTTGGAACAGAAACCTGCAGCCGCGCGGCCCTTTGTGGGAAGGTTTGCCCATAGCTGCTCATGTGGGTATAGGGATTTGCCTCTTCACCAACAGTGGGTGGAAGTGGGGTGGTGAGAGGGAAGTTATCATCCCTAATAACATTGTTTCTTACATAATCTTTTTGCCTAACTTTCATTCAACAGCCTGGCTGGCAATTGGCCAGTCTCGCCCTTATAGTCCATATCACAGTCACTGGGGACAACATCTATTTCACTTTGAGAGATAGGTTAACTGAAATGCTTTAGGGTCTGTAAGGTCCAACATATACTGTGTTTGATTCAAATTTAAATAATAATAATAAAAAAAGAAAGTTTTTAAAAAGTAGAAAGTTAGCTACTTACACTGTGTTATCCCACCGGTCACTATTGTTGCCGTCAACAATTTTACTCATGCTGTGACCACACTAAACACAGTTGAGTGATTGTAGATGCATATATCAATACTAGACACCTTAAAGATGATGTGTGCCAAAAATCTTTCTCTTATCTTTATGTCAACCTTCTTTACTGACCTTCTTTGTTGAGGCTTTGATGCAGCCATCTTCCTCGGATGGTGCAACCAGGAAGTAATCAGCTCTGATCATGTGACAATTTACACTAAACATGTGAAACTGCACATATGTGATCAGAAGGGTTTCTTGCTTCAGTATTTTTTGGAAATATGTTAATACTCCATTTACTAACATTTTTAGGGCCTTTCAACTGGAAATATTTTTTACGGTCACTTTTGTGACCGATGGGATTAAATGGGTTAATGACAAATACAAAAAAAAGACTAGACAGTCCTTCCTGTTGGTATTACCTGCTACACAGGTGTGACACATAAATTAACAATTTAAGATTACTTTAAGTACTCAACTATACATCGCTCTTCGTCTCATTGCCCAAGTCTTTTCAAGAAATAAAGAAAATGCAAATATATTCAACTGAAAAAGATGTTTTAGCTTCTCAGCATTGTCTAACCACACAAATTCATTATTTGGATCTACCTTACTAAACAATTTTTGTCTTATAAAGTCATAGAAAGAACAGTAGAACACAAAATGAATTTCATTCTCCATCTCTTGGATGTCATATAAATTACAAATTCTATCGTCTTCTGCTGTGCCGACATAGGTGTGTGTATGTGTCTGGTCTTGTTTTATGTCATATGTGGGGTCCTAAAACCGGGAGCAAACTTGCAGGGTCCAGCAGACTTATAGGAACCACAATTCTGGACCCCATAAATGTGAACAGTTAAATAGTTAACTTGATCATAGAGTTGGGTAAAGGCTAGTTGTGATGTGAGTTCTGATTGTTAGAGTTAAGGTGAGGGGCTGAAGATTAAATTATCACAGGTCCCCATACAGTAACTGTAGAGAGGGAAGTGTGTGTATGTGAGTATATGTGTGTGGGTGTGTGTTGATAGAAATGAGCTAATTGCAGAGGGAACAGCCGGGGAGCAGACAGTCTCATAGCCATACAAGCAGGATGGTGTGGGGAGAGCTGAAGGATTAGCTCGCCTCTCGCGCTGGTGTCTTAATCTGGCCTCACTCAGGGGGCGAGACGCCTGTGGGGGATTTCGAGTGGACAAGTCAGCAATGTGCTTTCTTAAGGTTTCTGTAGTACTGTAGCGAACAACAATGAGTCACAGCGAGGGTGGTGGCCGCCGCCCCAGCACTCTAGCTGAGGATGATAATGAAGACAAAAAAAGGCTCTTATTTCTTCACCTAGCACTTCGTCATAATTAGGCTCTTATCCTTTCCAAGGACACATGAATGATTCACTTATTGTGCTGTTTGGATGCACCTCGCACCTCCTACTGCTCTTGAAGTTATCGTACTCCCAAACTTAGAAAATAAATCTGAATTAAAAGATGCTGCAGTGGGCAGATGAAAGGAAGGAGAGGACAGTAGTGATGATGAGGGCAGTAATGATGAACTTGATTGTTAATTGAGACTTCCAAAAAAAAAAAAGAGAGAGAGACAGTTCTTTCAAAACAATAAATGCTTCATCTTTTTTAATGAATATGAACGTGAAAAAATAAATAAATAAATGAAATTTTGAATAGTGAATAGGTGTAACAAGCTTGGCAATTTGCATTTGAACAAATGATGCATCATAAATGAAGCAATAATTTGAAAGGAAACATGAAAATAAAACAAACACATTTCAAAGCGCCTGTCATTTTTCTGGCTAATAGAAGCAGATCAAAGGATGTGTAATTGGCTGCCAATTACACCTGACTGGCAGATAAGGTTGTATTCATTAAGACAAAAGTTTGGACCCACTTTTCCATTGAAATAAAGGAAAGTATACAAACTTTTGGCCTGTACTGTAGACTGTATACCCCTGTGTATAGAGATGTATTATAGTAGCTACACATTAATGAAGTTAATCTCTTGATACTGTGAACCTCGACTCTCTGCTCTGGCAGCACTGGGACAGCTATTTGTTGCAGTCAGCAATCAGCTTGTTTTGAGTTTGGCTTGGTTTCTCAGTGTAGTCCAGCTCCGTCTGGTGGTGTGTCTCGTCCGTCACTGTCTCACATTGGTGGAGTAGCCATTAATTAGAAGTTAATTATAAACAGTGAAAGGATCATGTCAAGCAGGAGTTTTTTTCTTAACCCCTGCAAACAATACTTTGGATTTAAGCTTGGACGTCATGACCTGAACTTTTTGAAAATAATGAGAAAGAGAGAGAAAAAACAACTGAGGCATATAGTATGGGAAGGTAGATAATACATGTTATGTTGTTATTTGTATGGCAATAGTACAACAATTTGATGCTTAGAAGACCTCTGCATTACCAGAATAAACATAATTTTCTTTGAGCTGATGTTCCTTTGTGATTTGATTATGTATTTGATTCCTCATCTAAAAACAATAATTTTTAATTATTGTGAAAATAGCAAAAAGGAAAACTCCTAGTATATGTCATTGTCTATAACTCTTATATACTATACCTGTATCCAGTATGTTATTATACTATGAAGTTGTATTGGGTGTATAGATTTTTGCTATTTAACTTTACCTGTATGTGTGCTATTAAAACAGTTTGATAGAGTTGAATTTTGAAATACATAAAATCTACAGTGCACAGTCCTACAATTTGTTATAAACCTCTATTTTTAAAATGTTAAAATGGAGCAGCAGAGCTTAGGTTTGATGTGGACAAATGCAGTGAGCTCATGAGCTGACCAGTATTTCAATTTCCTCAGCGTTAATCTTTAAATGTGGCTGTTTTGTCTTCCAGGATAATGAAGAACAGAGTTACTCCACTCTGAAGTCTAAAAATACCAGCGCCCGGGTGTCGGGGCTGAAGCCAGGCACCAAGTACATCTTCCAGGTCCGAGCCAGAACATCAGCAGGCTGCGGTCGCTTCAGCCAGAATGTGGAGATTCAGACAGGGAAAGCAGGTGTGTGTATGTGTGTGTACTATGATCTGTATTTGACAGAGAAACAAACGGGTCATACTGTATCAGTGAATGTCCTGCTCCGAGCCACAGGAACACTTCAGTTTAATACGCCAAAAAAAAAGTCCAGTAAGAAAACAGTTTGTTCTGTTAAAAGACTCAGAACTGAAAGTTTCTCAAAGCCAGGCCAGACTGCACAGCATGGTCCAGGGCTAAAGGGGCTGGTGTGTCAATGAGTCCGATAACCGCCTCGGTCCATCCCTCTGTTGCATTGATCTGCACTTTGTTAGAGGGTCACCCCTGTCAGCAGAACTGCAGCCTATCCCAGCTTCAAACAACTGTACACAGTGCTGCGGTAGGGAGGAAGTCTTCATGAGTCTTTCCACCAGAGGCAAGTACAACACACAAAGTTGGGCATTACTAAAAAAAAGAAAAGAAAAGCTTTTATGAGAATATCTTTCTTTTCTAATAGGGATTTTGGCAGATAACGTGCAGAGCAGACTCAGGGTCTGAAAAGCTCGACCTCCCGCCCGGTTGGAGTCCCATTGCTGTTCCATTGACTAATAGTCTCCCTCTTCATTCTGCTGCTCACTCGACCCCAACTCTCCCCCTCTTGATGCTGATTCATTTTCAAACTCTGAAAACAAGAGGACTGCATGCTGAGTAGTCGATATGTCCTAAAGTTTATGAAAAACAGACACTAGGCTTTTTCAAGCGCAGTTATATCTGTTGTCCTCCTGTGAAGAGCACTGTGGTTTCCCGCTGCTGAGTCGTGTCCAGGTCTGAGTGCCTCAAAACAACAACAACAGAAAACTGATTTAGGTGTGAGTGGAGAATCAGACTGAAATGTCATTTAGTCTCCCCATTAACATTCGGTTGAAGAGGAACATTAGAGTTTTATCAGAGGTTAGAGGTTTTCTCTTTGAGGGCGAGTGTTATTCTGGAAGCCAACCAGGTGGGACTGATGTGTCAGCTGTGTTAGTTTGCGAATATCTTTTTAAAATTTTAATTTTAAAATATCAGGGAAGTATTTTTTTTTGTCAAAACTGTCTAGAAAATGTTGCAAATGAGCATTTTGCACATTATTAAACCCAAGCTCATCTAGAATGCACTTGTAACATGCTTTCCTGTTCATGTCAAGCAGTTTACAACACATGCCACATTTATCCACACACACACACTTGACATGTAGAGTAACAGCTGAGGATCAACCTCCTGAGTGGTAGACAACCATCTCTACATTTTGGGCCACCACTAGCATATCACCCACAGGCATTTCAGTGATACAATACAGTTTGCAAGACTTGGGTGTAAGATGCAAGATAAGAGGCCGGTAACTGCTGCTGACTTTCAGGGGCCAAGAAAAGTTCATGCTGGAAACCTCACTCTTTCTTTTTTTTAATTATACATGAAATGCAAGAAATGCGGATATAAAAACTGAACTAACTGCATATAAAGTCATAAAAATAAATACTTGATAATGGAATAGTCTGCAGAAAATATACTAAAAATGTTCAGCACATAACACAATAATCAATGACGCCCTTTTAGCCTTGAGGACATCTGTGCTGTGCAGACTCATCCAGACCCCCATTCAGACCCCCATTCCCCAAGTAGTTAAAACTCCAAAAACTTCATCCCTCACTCATTTCCCACACACCAACACCAAGAGGTCGTGTTTCCACGAGCTGAGTCCCTCACTCCTCTCTGTAGTGCTTGTTTGTCACTTTCCCCTTCCTTTGCAATTTGTCAATCAAATGGACACCAAGAAATGTCACAATAACAAATGTAATAAGTACATGGAAAAAGCTATTACATTATGTGCTCAACATTTTATTAGATTACGAGTGGTTTTGATGGACCTACAGTATGACATTAAGTCCAAACAGAAATGCAGCTCTTGGAGAGGCAAGTGCTTGGTGCATGTTCTTGTACTAGCTGCCTTTCCTCCATCAAATAGAAGTATTTGTAACAGTGCAGGCTTAATCACGTCTAACTCAGAATAACCTCAAATCTTTCAAACCAGATGACAACATCGGGCTGAATGTTTCCTACCCATAATGCCTCAGACACACTTTCAAAATACAAACAGGATTTAATTAGAAAAGCAAAGCTCTTTAATGAAGCTCCAAGTTCTTGTTTATCTTGTTTAACCAAGACCATTCTACCTGCCGCCTGTGTTTACCAGTGTGTCAGTGTAAACTCTCAGCTGCCAGTGGCCATATTTCTCCTCAGCTCAAACAGCGTGTGTGTGTGTGTGTTTGTGTGTGTGTGTTTGCAGCTCCACTGCGCTACAACACCATGACAATCATATGGATCTGCATGGCCCTGGTGTCCGGCCTTGTGACCTTTCTGGCCATCATCATCTGCAGGAAACGGCAAGGCTACACTTTACCACACTACCCATCGCTGCTGTGTGTGGAACACTTTCTTACACTACTCTATCGTGCCTCTCTGTGTGTAATGTTGCTTGTGATGAACAGTGTGTAAACTGTATTTTCTACGTGTAGTATTTGGTGAAAGCGAAATGAGAGTGAGGTTGTCATTTGTGTGAAGCTCTCTTAGATTATACCCTTAAAATGTTTTGGGAGGGGGAGGAAAGGATCTTTTAAGGTTGTTTTTGAGAAGCTAAACTACCTAGAGTCCCACTTATCATGTTTAAATGTTCAAAATATCAGCGTGCACAAATAATCTGCATGCTTTTTCCATCATTAATAAGGCCGATGAGTAGAGAGGAGTTCTGAAAATGAATGCTTCAGCTCCTCTCATCTCCTCAACCCTCCCTGTCTTCTCACTTTCTAATTTTCTAAGGCATAATTTCCACCTCATAGTGGATTTAATTATGTTGATTCATGTCCAGTAGCTTACAAGCCAAACGTTCCCACTTATCCCATCAGCCACCCCTCCCTCCCCCTCTTCTCTTTTGATGTCTTCAACTTACATCTTTGTAGTACTGCACCGAATAATTAATTTCATTGCACTTAATTAATTCATATTTCAATGCATATTAAGTTTTTCATTTCCATTCTGTTTGCAAAGAAAAAAAAAGTCGGAGGATTTAAAGATTTTATCCAGGCAAAATCATGTTATTGTGAGTGCAAAGTCCGGTTTAATGCCACTATATGATGATGGATTGTAAAAGGAGGTACTCACTGTTGGTGGAGTTTAGAAGTTCCTCCTCAGGGAAACAATTAAATTAATGAGAAAATAATACCACAGAATCCTTGTGATAGAAATTAGCAGGGACAGATTTATGGGTTATATAGGAAGTAAGCCTAGATAGAGTGCTGCAGGGATGATGTATCTTTATTGGTCAGTCAAGACTTTTGCATCACTCTACTTTCCTTCACAAACAGACCATGGGCATCTTCACATTTTGTTTGTGAAAAGAAGCTATGTGATAAACAAAAGTGTATGATCATCCTCACCAACCGAGAGCACAGGTTTTGTAAATGCAATCACTGGAATCACAAAGCTGACATTAGGCGATAAACCAACTACACCATAGTCACATGACTTCAGCTTGTTGTGTGATATAGCTCAGATTTTTTTGGACAAAAGCCTTTCATCTTACAAAGCCAGTGATAGTTTGTAAGAGTGTAAATATAAATAATGCAGCTGTAAAGGTACCGTAGATTGAGGAATACAGTTCTCATGTTCACTGTGATGACGTTTAACATCCCCAACAATCTCTGTAGTCTCATTTAAATACTTGGGAGACGTAAGAGACAGGCTGGAGGATTCAGGACTGGGCTATTTATCATACTGCACTCTCATAATAAAACAAAACATGAAGCTTGTGTTCATCACAGACTTAATTTCAGCCATCCAACCAAAAACACATTCAGTAAAGTCAGACATCAGAACAAGGGAACCTGAAGTGCTAAAAATGCTAAGTAACTTCCAAGCTTCAGGACTCATTTCTGCAGCACTCTATGATGAGGGGGAAAAACTCCCTGCACAGCAGATGAATCAGTGGCTCCACTGAGTAAATGAGATTTTAATCTTTAAAGTCAGGATAATGAAACACAGCACTTTTGGCTAACACTAGTGCTCTGCTCTCACTTAAGATAGTGTATGCCATGTTAGCATGTTAGACACTTTTGGGTGATTTTAATTCCTCCATCTCATCACTTACTTGGACCATTTGCCAAACAATGGGTAGATTATCTCTTAGCCAGCGAAGAAGGGGAGGTTTGTGAGCTTGGTCAGTGTGTATATCACATCAGCCCTGTACAGACAGGAAGAACATGTGCCTTTCTAACAGACCAAGTTTTAATTGGATTAACACTGCCATGTTTTTATTAATAATAACCTTTATTTATCCAGGTGAATCAGTTTGGAACCAGTTAGTTATTGATAATAGTAAGGAGTTAAATGGTTACTGTTTCACAAGTGAACTCCCAATAGATGCCTAACACCTCATAAACAGATAGACTCTACCACTGTATAGTGAGTATTGAGTTGAGAATGAGTGAGTGATTTCAAACACAACCAGTCCATAGCCAGTAGTTCAGGATCTGATTTCCACAGTAAACTGCAACGTTTTTACTCTGCTCAGTAGCTTGTGGCATCACTAACTACAAGTACTCTGCAAGCTTTAATGTTTATATTCACTCATACATACTAAGTGCAGTTTCTAGTCTGTGAGTAGAACATGTAGTAAGTAATAGCAGTTAACATGCTTCTGGCAGCTTTGTTCTGACAAATCTCTTATGTTTTAACATGTTTACTAGTTTTATTGAGACACTTGTCATACACAGATATCAGAGCTCAGAAGACTGATCAGATTTGCAGTTCTGTATCTGTATCAGATTACCTATGCTGGAGGGACTAGTAAACAACTCTGTGCCTCTGTTTCTGCAGGCATTAAAACAAGTGCGACTCATTCTCACATCCTATTCACTATAGCAGCCTATCACTTCCAGGTTTTGAGACTGGGGGCTCTATTTCAGTGTCGATGCATGGTGCAAAATGCAGTGGCGCACCAGAAACCTGGTATTTTCCAGCAGTGCACTGAGATAACCATCTTGACTGCAGCACTTTGGTACCCTACTGACTCGACATACACCCAGAGGGAGAAGAGGAATTTCTAATTTAGTGCATGGTAAAAATTTGCTGAGCGCACAATTATTTTATGGTATTTTGGTCACAGCATTTGGTAAACTCTCACCAATACCAATACGCTTATAAATATAAACACACAGTTTCCCTTATTCATGCTTTGCTTGTCTTTCAGTTTTACTGCAGATGAAAATGTTGCATCTTATCAATATTCAGCTTACAAATCTAAACCAAATTAAACATAAAATCATTTCAAGAAGAAATGCAACAAGGAAAAACATGACACTATTTTCAACTTTCACTGTGCAAACATTACAGTTAATTGACAGATAATGGATAATTGTTTGACAGCTAAATGACATACATTACACACATAAAATATGATAATCATAAGAGCATCAATGTGTCCAAAGTGAATTCAAAAGTGAACTGACCATAAAAGACACATCATCTGCTCTTGGCAGAACTGCTTTGTGCATATTTTTTTTTTAACTCTATACATTCGAAACAAAGACGAGTTTCTTCTGAGAAAAACTCTTCACAGGATTCCCAGTGACAGGGACAGTCCTGTGTTAAAAGGGTATAAAAGTAGTGATTGTGACTGGCAGTGATTGTTAGATCCTCTAACGCAGCCACCATGATAATATATTCATTCCATCTCCAAGAGCGCTGCAGGAAAATACTAAAAGGCAGACCTGTGATTGCAGACTACTGTATGTACAGGCACAGGCACAGGGTATAAGTCAGGGGCACACAGTAACTGAGTATACAAATTCCTTGCTTAATATTAAGTGAGCTCAAAAGCCGCAGACACCCCTTACGTATAGTTTCATCTGTGAATGAGGTGTTAAATGTCCTAATGGGATGTGTTTCATGTGACTTCCTAATGTTAAGCTTTTTTACTTGCCATAAAAGCAGAAACCTTTTTGTTAGCTCTTATAAAAAAAAAGTACAAATTAATAATACAAAGGTAATTAATTAAATTGGTTGAGTCAATTAAAGATTGACAAACAAAAGAAAATGAAAAAGTTGTTTTCTCTATTACTCTCGCTGGTATGAAAATTAATTGTATTTTCATTCTTTTGAATTGAAGTGCCCATGCAAATTGGAGAGACGATATAATCCCGAGCAGAGAAAAGACTGGTTGTAGTTCCTGTGTGGTTTGATACCATGAGTAGTAAATGACAGAACATGTCTTTTTTGATCTTTTGTGTTTGCTGCCTCTTCACTTAAGAGTTTAAAAAAACTGAATTAACGGTTTGAGTGTTTTTTTCCTCACAAATAGGTCAATAATGAATTAATCGATTATTGATTGTTAATTATAAGGTGTAGTTAGAGTTTGAAAGTACAAATGTGTCACTATTGTCCTGTATTCATCCCGCTGTATGTTTATGTGTGTGCACGTGTGTGTGATCTGATGACTGGTGTTGTGTGTGTCCGTGTGTGTGTGTTTGGTTTTGTTTCTATAGACACTGTGGCTACAGCAAAGCCTTCCAGGACTCCGATGAAGAGAAGATGCATTACCAGAATGGTCACGGTATGTTTGACCTATTCCTCAATTATTACTCAATGATAGATTAAATTACCTTCCTTAAAGCGTTCGTATTTTCATTCCCATGTAATAAAGTTCATCCTCAGAGCAAACAATTTTCATCTCAGTCCGAGTGATTACAGAAGCACACGGGCCTTATTCCCTATATGCTGTTTATTCTCTCCCTCCCTCTGTCTGCTCCTTTCTCTGAGTCATTTCTTCCCTTTCATCATTTTTCCCTCCACACACCAGTGACAGGGGCTCAGATGTGATGTTGCTCTCATTCTCTGATATGTGACCAAATGGTAATGTTGTTTATCTTAGTGTCATTCCCCGACGCGAGGTTCTATATCGACCCACACACATACGAGGACCCCTGCCAGGCGGTCCACGAGTTTGCCCGAGAAATTGAAGCTTCCAGGATCAAAATAGAGAAAATCATTGGTTCAGGTAAAACCATGAACTTGTGTGCACTTACACACACACACACACACACACACAGTCAGAATCATTGGCTGAGCTAAGTTAAAATCATTGGCTGGTGTAAAGGCTGTGGTGTGCAGCAGAGAGGAGGATGACAGAGCGGAATCAGAGCGTTGCGTGGGGCTGTCAATCAAAGTTCCTTAGACAGGCAGGGAATACTAACAATGTGTCAGCACCACAATACACTGATGCATGTGACTCCTGCAAACACAAAGAGACATATAGAGTACAGACCCGAGGAAGGCAAATAAGAGAACGTACACTACGGAGGATAAGGATAAGCATTACTGAGGAAAAGGCTGATGGGTCACTTTAGCTTGTGCACATATACAGTGCGTGGTCAGATCATCTGTAAGTGAATTTGTTTCCCTTATCTACAGCAGGAAATTAACTTAACACATATAGGGTGGGGTGTGGATGCAGCTATGCACAGTGCATGTTCAGTACAGTGGAACATTTCATGTTGTTGATCTGCTCTTGTGTATAGGGGAATTTGGGGAGGTTTGTTATGGACGTATGAGGCTTCCCGGGAAAAGAGACATCCCAGTGGCCCTGAAGACGCTGAAGGCTGGATACTCCGAGAAGCAGAAGAGGGACTTCCTGGCTGAAGCGTCTATCATGGCCCAGTTTGATCACCCAAACGTCATCCGCCTGGAGGGCGTGGTAACTCAAAGTATGCCGACACGACAGCTAGATCAGTATTTAATGTTAGTTTTGAGATAATTAATTAACTATAACGTAAAGGATATAATAAGGCACCTGGGAAAAAGCATGAAAATAAGAATCAACACATTGGCTATTACACACACATCATATACTGTACAGTACGTGAGTATAATGAGCTATTCCAGCTTTTGAACCACAACACAACATCTTTTACTCAGTTTTTTCACCAGCTGTCACATGAACCTGAAGACTGAAAGACATAATGAAGGGTAATTAGCAGAGGTGGACAAAGTACACAAGTTCATTACTTGAATAAAAGCACAGATACTCCTTGTTAAATATTACAAGTAAAAGTAGCTTAGTCAAAATATTACTCAAGTTAAACTGCTTAAATAATTGGTTAAAAAATGTCTTAAACATCATTTTCATCGCAATTGCAATTAAGGATAAACTGAAGCAGATTCACACATCATGTTTATTTATAAAACGATCTGTACGTTAGCACAAAAATAATGGTAACTGAGCACAGAAAATGTAAAAACCATGTTTTGTTTGTGTGTAGTAAACAGAGCAATCACTTAAACCGATAGGAATTATTCTTCGTTTCAGAAACCTTGAACATGGGCTTAAGATACGGCCATGGATGCTCAGGGGTAGCATCTTCATTCATCTTTGCAGAAGCCATTGTTCAAACAACACCACTATCGCATGTGAACCGCCAAAGTTAACCATCTGAAGGCAGCAGCTGTAGATATGCTGCTTAAAGTATTTGCAACAAACTCCAGACTACTTTGAAACAACGGCAGAATTATTTAGCGCTATTCTATAGTTTCCACAGTCATGTTGGAGACTGGTACAATTGGAAACAGTTCACTCAGTCTCATGAAAAACCTCTCCACTGAAAACTCCTTAACCTTAAATTACTAACAGTGCCAATGTTGGCTGCACATACAGTACGCACAGTGGTGGTTCGGCTAAACGCTAGCATATGTTTGTTAGCCTGCTAGTGCTAACAAGCATCATGTGAGGATTATGGGAACTTTATTGGTTTTGCAAAAGTTCATACTGTGTCCAAAATCACTCACTACTCCCATTAGCTCATCAATTTTTTAAATGTGTAATGAGAATAATTGTACCCTATACTGTGTAGTCATAGTATCCCACAATGCATCATGTAATGTTACATATAACACTTTGCACGAAATCTGTTGAGACATTTCAATCAAAACTACAGTTGTCACACTCATGGCGGCCTTGTGGAAAAGTCAGCTTTTCAGGCAGCTGGTTCAGCATTACTGCTCCGTGTCTTAATGGAAACAGTTTCAGGTCTATGGATTACCCAGCGTACCTCTAACTCATTTGTATGGATGATTATTTTATACAATCAGTCTTGTGTGAAGTAAATTCGTGCAGCGTTCATGTGAATAAGCTGTTTAAATACTGTATCTATTCAGTGCAGCACAGGAATAATCCTGTGTGTTTTAATTTTTCCAGGCAAACCGGTGATGATCATCACAGAGTACATGGAGAACGGTTCCCTGGACTCCTTCCTCAGGGTTGGTATTGTGGCTTTCATTTGAGCACCAGAGGTTCTTGTTTTGCTTTTCATTTCGAGTCAGACTTTGTTACTATTTTACTCTAAGGTTAGTTTACCATCAAACCTCACAGACATTAGCATGTGTCTTTTTTCCTTGGGTGGAGGATGTCACTGCTCATCAACCATGTCCAGTGGAAACATGCATGGCACCTGGATGTAAGCTTCTCAGCAACTTTAACCAAAGCTTTGATTAAAAGCTTATAGCATTCGTTTGAAAAGTCCAGTGGATTTCTAGCAGGCTTTTCTTCACATATTAAGGAAGGTGTCATTCTTTAACTTGCATACATTTCACAGGAGAGCAACCTGGTGCTTCAACTATAATTTCTCCTCAGTAGGCGACTAGTAGATTATCAGGGGATGGATGGAGTCATTCTTTATAATAGTGGATTGTTACCAGGAGCAAATGCTCGGGTGCCAGTGGGTTAGAGTAAGAGTTGGTTAAAGTTTTATTTAATAAGATACGCTGTAGGTTGATTTAACATTGTATTACATCGACAATGTCAGACATCCACAGTGTTTGCTTATATGAAAATACTGCAGATTATGACTTAAAAGCAAATCCCCGTCATGTTTTATTCTCTTATCTGTACTCTGTTCTCTATCTTGATTAAAATCTTTTCTATTATCACTCTTCATCATTTCTGCTGCAATCCTATCACGTTTTTTTTTCTCCCTCTTATCTGCTGCTGTAACTTTCTCTCGCTGCCTCCATCTTCCTGATCAGTCTTTGTCTCCTCCTCTTTTCTTTCCCGTAGAGACACGACGGACAGTTCACCATCATCCAGCTGGTGGGGCTGCTGCGTGGCATTGCAGCCGGTATGACCTACCTGTCCGACCTGGGCTACATCCACAGAGACCTGGCCGCTCGCAACATCCTGGTCAACAGCAACCTGGTGTGTAAGGTTTCTGACTTCGGCCTGTCCCGAGTGCTGGAGGACGACCCTGATGCTGCATACACCACCAGTGTGAGTTTTCACATTGAGGCAAGCATTAAAGCAACAACACACACACATTCAGACACACGCACAGATCTTTACAAGTGACGGCCATTTTCAGGGATCACCAGTTACAAATAATGACACTGCAAAGAAAGGTCAAATATGCAAAAAATCTAAAAAAAAAAAATAAAAAAAAATGAAGGCAGATATCGGATTTTATATTAAAGTTACATTTACAGGCTCATAGTCATTTATATGATGATTAAATACTCAAGTGGTTTAGTAATATATTTCCATGAAGACTCACAAGAGACAGATTAAAAACTGAAGCTGAGGCTGAGCTATCCCGAGGGGGCAAGAATGAAGAGTTTTTGATGTACTTTTTATGCTGATTCTAGTTACCTTTTCAGTATATACTGTAGCACTTCATAAAGTTACAGTTTTTCAAAGGGAAGTTATTTCTAGAAAATACAAGCAAAGGCAGCCGTAAAATATTGAATGTAACAACAGCTGCACAACACAGTTAGGATCTTGCATTTAGCACTATTAGTTGTGACTGATAAGGCCCAATCAGGAGGCTGACGAGTCTCCAGCTCTACCTGTCCATGAAGCAACAGTTTTGATGAGTAAACTGATAGAGTTCCTGGACTGAGCATTGTAGCAGCCTTGAACACTATTGTGAGATGAGTTCTCCCATGGCATAAAGTTATGAAATGTAACAATTCCACATTAAAATGTCTAAAAACTACTACAACTACAGTATGTTATATATTTTTGAGCTGTGTATTTTCATAATCTTTTGTTTCCAGCTATATCATTTTGATGATTTTAGTCAGTATTCTGTTACCTTTAGTCACCTGTCAATTATCTACTTTGAGTAGGTCACAGAAGGTCACATTTGATGTTTTATCAATTTTTACAACACACTTTTTACAATTGAGTAATTTTTTTTATGTGAATTGCTTTATTCAGTGTTTAATCAATCACTTATACGTATATAATCCATCCCTCCACCATCCATCCATACATTGGCTACCTATGTCAGTGCAGAAAATTAGATTAATTACATAATGTGCATTAAATGTGATTGTAGCCGTTATTCTTGGGCAAATACATATCTTTAGATATTGTTATTAAACGACCAATTTAAAATGTGTTTTTTGTTCCTATAAAGCTTTTATTTAAGTGCACTGTTCCTCTAAGAGCTGGCAAAGAGAGAAGCAAAAAGGCAAACATAAAAGTTAGAAACAACTACAGTACAATTGTTCAATGGCAATATAAAAAAAACACAATCAAAGTCCCATAAAAGTGCAAGTAGAGTAAAATCATAACAGCTTCAGCTGAAAGGAGCCCGATATTAAACCTGCAGCCACATGGGAACAAATATATTAAGTCTTAACTGAAAAAGGCAGAGGTAGCTCCTTGCACCAGCTGATGCTATCAGCTTGCAACACACAGATGGAAATCAGCATTTGACACATTTGTCTGTTACACTCTGTTAAAGCGCAGCGATCAGATTACAGAAAGCAAGGTGATTATATGCGGCATCACTCAGAGACACTCTGAAGGGGATAAGGACCTCAGATTTTGATATTATACAAAATACAGTGTCATTACAGCACATCGCCAATTAATGGTTGATAATGGCTGAAGATTAATACAGTTCACATTGCGGTCAGAAAATCTGGATAAGTGGATGAAGCTGCTTATTGTGTGGAATCAAAGTGACAGCAAAGTCACTTTGAAAAACCTGCAAGTATAAGGATAGGATAATGAACTAAGGTTAGTGAATTCCACTGGGTCGTGTTGCTGGTTTTAATATTTAGCAGGATATCAGGTGTCTGTAATGGCCAATGTTTTGAGAGTAACCTTCAGATGTTTAAAATAGCCCACAGGGAGCGTTTTGTTTGTTTAAGAAGTGATGTATCCATTTGTCAGCCTAATTAAGTGCCAGCTTTATATCAAAATAACACAAGAGCCTCATAGTTGCTAACATTTGCAAGTCTATTCTCGTCCAGGCTGCACATCTAATATGGCTCTCTTTAGTCTTTAAGGCATTTCATTTAACTTTCATGCTTTCATGAACATTTACTGAGTGGTATTGTTACTCAAGTGTTTTATTTAACTCAGTATGTTTCACGGGGAATTGTGTTTATTATGTTTGTTTGTTTTTTACTTCCATGTATTTTCATACTTTATTTACTTGATATTGTAACATTTTTGGTTATAAGGCAGATTTATGTTTTATATGAATCAAGGTGTTCAGTTCACAGAGAAATGCCCACAGTCTGTAGCCAAAACTGAATGCCTTAAATGTCAGTAAAGAAATTACTGATAAAAATATTTTTTAAACTAATTATTATTCTTTAAAAAAAATATGATTAAAAACACCACACACAATCCTAAACAACTGTAAGAGAGAGAGATTTCTGAACTAATGATAGTTCATTTGTTTATGTTCTGTCTGTTCAGCAGGTGGTGGTGGGATTCATAATGGATTAGAATTAGAAGTGTATCTCAAAAAAACTGGATTTTTACACCTATTTTGAATTTTACTCGAACACAAATACAAATAGAAATACTTTCCCCCCCTCAACAAATACAAATACCGGATGCTTTGCACACCCCTAATTGCTAGTATTAGTGCATACCACTAAAATATTGATTGAGAATCGCATATAAGACCCAAATGACACGTTAAATAATACTGACAGCACTTAAACGCAATTTTTAGTTGGTTGGCTGGTAAAATATCTGCCTGGCTGGTAAGTGAAAAAGTTAGTTTTGGACCCTGGTTGACAATAATAACAAAAGTATCGAATCAAGTCAGACTTAATGGTGATCATGAGTCTGACAGCCTGTGATTTTAAGAAGGCCTTTAAATGTGTCTCTGTAACATCTTGGTCAATTTATTTGTCACTTCTGACAGGGTGGAAAGATCCCAATCCGCTGGACGGCCCCGGAGGCCATCGCCTACAGGAAGTTCTCCTCCTCCAGCGACGTGTGGAGCTATGGCGTGGTCATGTGGGAGGTGATGTCATATGGAGAGCGACCATACTGGAACCTCACCAACAGAGATGTGAGCACTTACTGTAGACCAATAATTAATAGTAGGCTAAGCGTATTTTCATGCTGGACACTGTGGTCTCATGCTTTATTGTGCTTTTTACATGTGCAGGTGATCAAATCTGTGGAAGAGGGCTACAGGCTGCCTGCTCCTATGGGCTGCCCCGCTGCTCTACACACGCTCATGCTGGACTGCTGGCAGAAGGATCGCAACGAGAGGCCGCGCTTTTGCCAGATAGTCACCGTTCTCGACAAGCTAATCCGCAACCCAGAGAACCTGAAGTCTATGGACACACTCTGCAGGTGGGCGGGGCCGTTGAATAGAACCATATTTGCAGAGAAGCTACATGGGTGCACTGTGTCACATGCAGAGGAGCCTTTTTGATTTAATTTGGCCAGACTGTTCGCCAAAATTTAATCAAATATTGGTTCATGTGATTAGCGGATTAAGCTGCAAATCAAAGCAAGACACAGCCTGCATGGGGCTGAGAAGATGATCTCTTGGACAATATATAGTGACAGACTGTTAGGCTACTAAGTAACTGTCCTAGGGTGGGAGGCAGACTAAATCCAATCTCATCCCGCTGCTATCAAACATGAGCGCGGTGGGATAAAGTTGCGCTGTAAAGTTTCCTTCAAAGTTCTCTGGCAGATGAAGCGAGCGGTCGTGTTCGTTTTCCAATAAGCTCATCTCTGATAGACGCGCTGTGCGTTAAGTAAAAGCCTGACTGTGATATTGACATTGATCGGCGGTGAATGTGGAAGCGGGTTTGAGAGGACACCTGGGCTGAGGCCGGACTTGTGTAAATTGCTCAGTTCAGATCCCAGATCGTAAAGAGTCAGTGGTGCATGGCATTGTGCTTCAGCATTATGTGTGTGTGTGTGTGAGTGTGTGTCCTAGAGAGAACAAGAATGAGTGTGTGAGGTGAAAGAAACAGTAGGTAGAGGAAGAGGTAGAGGAGAAGGAGGAGTGTTAAGGATTTTTCCCTTTATTAATCTACCCAAAGCAGCCATCCTGCAACCACAGCCGCCACCTCTTCTCTATCATTTTAACTGCTATTGATTTTCTGCCTCGGTTACTAGTGCATTTCAAAGCCGCCTTTCCCCCAGTCGCTCTCGCTCCCGCTCACTTTTTGACTCTTTTCTTGTTTTCGGACTCTCTCCAACTAATCTTTTTGTCTTCTCATTCATCTCCCTCTCTCCCTGTCTATCTACGGCCATCTGTCTCACTCTCACTCTTGGCCGCAGTTTAAGCAGCCCGTCGCTGATGGAGAGAGCTATCCCCGACTTCAGTAGCTGTAACTCAGTAGACGAGTGGCTGGACACTATAAAGATGGGCCGCTACAAGGAGCACTTTGCAGCAGGGGGGTACCACACTCTGGGACATGTCATAGGCATGAACCAAGGGTAAGTGCTGACTGTGATGGAGAGTGATAGCGGTTCAAAGGTGATGAAGAACACTTAGCTTTGGCAGTACTTAGCTGCTGGGCTTCTACCAGCTGATGTGCTATATGTAGCTGAACGGCCCTGCAGGATGAGAAACCACCGCTCACACAGCTCAGACTGCCTGACCAGCACATTTAAGAAAGTTCTAGCTTCTGCTAAATCTCAGAAAATACTGATAAACATCAGTTTGACCTGCTGACATGGTGAGGCAGATTGTCACCCTCACACAAACACATTCAATAAATAAGTCCAATTTGTTGATTATGAGTGGTGTAAAACTGCTGTTAGTGAAGTTCCTGCAGCTATATCTACTGTATATGTAGGCCCATCAATCAGCTACTCAAAGGGTTTCAATTTGAATATCTATAGGAGAAGACCCAGTGTCCCAGTGTATAGTATAGTGGAACATTACAAGTTCAGTTCAGTTTGAATGCAATTGCTGCGTGACCCTTCTCTTTCCTCTTATTTCCTTTCTACATGCACACTGTAAGCTGTTTGAAATTACAGTTTGAGTCTTTGTGCATTATTAACACTGGCATATGACCAATTAATTTACACTAGAAGAAGTTGAACTACAAAAAAGTCCGAAAAGTTAAAATGTGGTTCATAATGATAACATATAGTTACAGTAGAATCCAGGGAAATCAAGAAAAAAGCTTGTTTATGGTAGAAGCTTGGTTCCTCTGTGCCTCTGTAGTTAAAGGTCTCGTCACCATCAGAGAATTTAAGGTCTGTTGTGGCAAAATTTTCGAATATAAGCATTTTAATGTAAAAAGGATTGGATGAGAATACCTGTGTGTATGTGTGCTTTTATTGTTGTTAAACAGCTTTTAAGCCAAATTGGATCAGTGTGTTTGTATGTCTCTGCTACACAGGGACATCCAGAGGCTCGGGGTGACGCTGATGGGCCACCAGAAGAAAATCATGACCAGCGTCCAGCTGATGAGGGCGCAGGTCCTCAACAAGAGTGTGCCGTCAGTGCACGTATAACTCCAGCGCTGAGGTTTCTCTCTGCTGAAACGTAGAAACCCGGGCTTCTATAAGGTCTAGAGGGACTCCACAGGAAAAGATGATCAGATAAAAGGGAGAAGAAGATGTTTGGGAACTTTACAAGACTTTTTCCTCGAGAGATTGAAGAACAAAATGTGAAAGGTTTTATCTTTGGAGCAAGTAAACGTGACTTCTTAAGGACAAGTCCAACCTTTCATTTTTTTCCTATCCGATTACATTTTCTGAGTTTAAATGTCTTGTTTATAAATGGAAAGACTGCCTTAATTACCACAAATTATTTTAATTTTTTTGTCTACAAAGAGAAGATAATTTATCAATCATGAATTTATCAGAGTAATATGATTTATGGAACCGGGCAATAGCAAAGAGTACATGGAGTGATGTTATGGGTGGGAAGAGGGATGAGGGTGTTTTCAAATGTTCTGACGACACTTGGTGTTTCCTCTCTGCTGCAACAGCCTGAGGAGTACGAGGCCACGAAAGAGGCCGGTGTCCGGAAAAAAATGTGGAGAAGAGTGAGATAGGGCTCACCCGAGTTGCCAGATCGTCTCCACAGTGGAGAAGACCTATTTCACCCCAGGCTATTAATACTAACAACAGGCACATTTCTCCGTGGTCCAACCTTGATGAATGACCCCAAGAGAGCCCTGTCGAGCCCTCTGCCCAGTCTGAAGCTGCGCAGCGCACAACTATTGTACTAGGAAGATGTGTATGATTCAGTTACAGTGCACTTTATTCTACAATCTCTCTGTGTTGTAGGGGCTTTGCAGTTGTGTCACAAATCTCCTCACAGCCACAACTGGAGCCACTATGTTGTCTGTTGAATTAACCATATCAAAATATTTAATAAACGATAAATAATAATGATACATTGTCCAACCCAAGAAGAAAAAAGCAGATATCTAAAATTCAGTGATGCTGTAAGTAGCTCGCCCCTTGGCATTTCTCTCCAAATTTCTTCCCTATAACAGTGAACTGAAAGGGAAATATATTACAATTACAGACAGTATATGATTAGTTATGCACACAAAATAATTTTGGCTATCTCAAGTATCATCATAAATAATGCAGCTGATACATTTTCAGTGTGTTTGGGGGTTCTTGTTTATTCCAAATGCACTACTGTTTAAAATGCATATTAAATCAGGTTCAAATCAAGAGCAAATATGTTTTAAATCCCTTTCAACGTTTGCAAACCAGTATAGGGTTTGAGTGTGCAC
This sequence comes from Trachurus japonicus, assembly GCF_045865225.1. NCBI lineage: Eukaryota > Metazoa > Chordata > Actinopteri > Carangiformes > Carangidae > Trachurus > Trachurus japonicus. Next base: position 15,705,289 of record NC_140911.1, read on the forward strand.
ATTGATTCTTGTTTCTTGTTTGATAAATGAACCTTTACTTCAGATTTACTCACCAGCACTGATTACTGGTGAAAAATATGAGATGGGTTAGGGCCTTAGAAAAAAAGAGTAAGATTATTATTGTTGAACAATTAGATTTCCATTGTTTTTTTTCTAGAAAAAATATGTTTGAAACTTATAGACTAAGATAAATTCTTTTTTATATATACATACATATCTATATATTCTTTAATACTATATTTGAAAGTCATTAAGGATTAGCATGTCAAGATTCATGCTAGTCTTTGTTTACTTTTAGAAGCAGAAAAACACATTCATTTATCATGGCCAAAATTATTACAGCTTAATCTTTACTTTTTTTTTAAAAAACATTTTCTTTGTTGCTAGCAGCGAACTCATCCTGGGATACATTGGGCCACAACGGATGACACATTTCCCTATGAAATTGGACAGCCTCGTTGGTGACACAATCGGTTCTCAATGCAGCCTTCACAGGGCGCTGCCCCTGAATCAGGATACAGCTACTAAAGCAAAGCACCTAATATTGACACTAACCTCTGCTCAATGTTTTGCTGTACCCAGAGTGCTATTTAGCAAACAGTATATTGGTTTGTTGTAATAGCTATAGCTTAATTGTAGCAGTTTTGTTCTGTTTTGTTTTCTTTAGTTTTTAGCTGTGTGCTAGCTAGTAGAAAACTCAACTTGAGGCCACAGGATAGTGCTAGTCAGCACAGGACTAGTTAGCAAGACAGATATCCATTTGTTTGCTAATGTTTAAATATAAAACCAGACACATGCATTTTGTTAAAAAAATAAAAAATAAAAAAAAAACAGGAATAAATTTGTATATCTGCCAAAGTCTGTTTTAACAAGAAACACCACCTGATTACAGTGAATGTCAAGACCCCCAACATGGCTGCAAAGTGTCCCACCACGTGTGCTCGCTAAATATCTGTGGTGTTATCGCTCCATTCATTTATGTCAATCTACCCTCAAGTAGCCCATGACTGCCAACCCTGGAAAAGTTTGCTAAACATTTTTTATATTTCCTTGAATAATCCCTTGATCATTAATACTTAAAATACGGTGAATATTAATCCAATGTTAATATACTGTATGTCTTTTTAGCTTACTACCAAAATTAGACACATATTAGAGTGGACTGTCCAGTATCCCCAAGTTGGTGTTTCAACATTTGCATAATGTTTTGCTGAGAGAGGTGTGTTGCACCTGGAAGCCTTCTTATTCTCTTGGCATTTTATGAAGAAAATGGTACAGAAGCTTATTTATTATTTGCAACTTAACCTTTGGGATCAACATCAACACCAATACTATTTGGTGCAATAATTCTGTACCCCTGAGTACATATCTTAACACATCTCTTGTGAATGCTGGGAATATAGTACACATAAGCTACGCAGACTGTAAAATAAAGTGTAACTTCTGATTAAATGTGATTACACTGTTTGCCTCAGTGTTGATGAAAAAGGTGAAGACGAACATGTAAGTAGAATGTTTATATCTAAATGCTCTCAAAAGTACGTAATCAGCCCTAATTCAAACCCCCCTCTGTGCCATCAAGAGAATGTCTTTTCTTGTGCACCTCGGTAGGTTTTCCTCTAGATGGTTGATGTCAGTTTTTATTAGAGAAGAACCTCATGATATTTCTTGAATATGTATTGTAGTGACATTTCACTATTGATTTTTTTTTCTTTAGAATGATTTTGAAGACACTGGATTTGAACTGAAACCCCATATTTTATAAAGTTAGGATATGTTTTTGCTAGATGAATTGATTTATAATGTATACAGAAAGTTCAGTCACTGGAAGGAAGAAAAAAAAAGCTACAGCAACCGGATTTATTCACTTATCATTATTTATTCATGTTCATTTGTTTTCCAAATAATACAAATCTGAAAGGTTTTATTACAGTTGATGAATCATCCTTGTTGCTAATGATAAATCATAAATGTGCAAACTGTCCATAAATAAACAATAAAGGAACGTTTGTCTGTGTGTGACTGCAACAGTGATTTTCCGCCTATTTATAACACAAGAGAGAGCCGACATCCTGCCTCCCTTCACTTCCACTAGCTGTCAGTAGTTAATACATGCACACTCTGAACCACATGGGAGCTGTATCTGCTGAATGCAAACAAAATGATCTTTGTTTTATGATCGTTTAAAGCTGTGCTAATGAACATTTTTTTATCAATAATGGATCACATGAATGTATGTAACGTGAAAGGTGCTGCTCGCAGTGATGAACACAGAAAAGTTTCCCCACAGCTGTACAATATTTTATCCTCCTTTAGCTCATTCTCTTCTTGTCTAGTCCACAAACTCAGCCTCGTTTACAAAAGCACCAATTCACACAAAATTATCGTATGGCACTAAACAAAAATAGGTATTTACAGAGACCCAACAGATCCCACCAAGAGCAAGTTCACATGAGAATACAGTACAGTGGCCGTGAAAAACTTCCAAAACAAAACAGATTTTTTAACATTTTGCAGCTAAGCTACATTTAGCAGCTTAAAAACAACTTTTTTTTTCTCAGGAATTGGTTAAGACCAAAGCAGAAGGAAAATTAAGTCAAGTTGTTATTTAGCATTCAGCACATCACAAAAAGGATGTGCAGGTTGGTCCATGCATGAGCCTCATGTGTAAGGAACTCCAGCCAGTGATTTGTGCAGTTCACTCTTTCTTACTCAAGTGCAGTGTAGTGGTGTTGTTTAAATTAATGTATACTTCACCTCTGAATGCACTCAACCTCTTTGCGTGTGTTTTTCCACAGATTTATCCAAACATGAAACACACATGAAGATGTGGTCCTTGGAGAGAGACCTACTTCCTGGTGGTTGTATAATTTGAATAATTGCCTCACGCGGTCCAAACATCATTTGTAACATATTTTTGCCGTGTTCAGAAACCTCAGGAAAAGTCATCAGAGACTCATCTCTGACAAAGCAAACCATCATTACTCGTTCTTGTTGGTCACATCTTTCAATATTTACACCGAGGTGTTTGATCAGGAGTCGGTCTGAACTTTGCAGCACCATTATGCTCACGCTGCAACACTCAGGTTGAAAACAATTGACTTTGAATTCCTTAATGCTTATTGCTGAGTTTTTGAGTAAATTGCTTTTTTTGTGTGTGTGGGAATGAGACCTGACCCAGCTCTGAAACATCATTTTGAGCTCAGCCTGAATAGGGAATGGGCCTGATGAATCTGTGTCTGAGTAATTGTCCTTTCCTTCACCTTAGGAAGGCTGTTAGGAGATAATCCTCTCCTTGGTGAAACAAGACCTAACACAACATCATTAATCTCATTACCAAGGCCGTGTTGCTTTGTTGCCACCGAGTCCCATGCCCAATTATCAGCCGCAGCCTTGTCCCCATGACGACACAGAGTCCCACCCATCACTGACGACCATCTACACTGTCCCCTGCCTGACTTCTCTGAGAACAGCAGTGATAGCACTTTGTATCTGCAATCACGAACTCTCCAAGCCTCGGCTGTGCTCGTGTCCTCGTGTCCCCCGGATGTCCCAGGGTCTGCTGCAAACAGAACAAAAAGCCAATCATCACGACGAGTGGTTTTTGGCGGTTTCTTATCGCCCTGCAGCAGGTCCGCATCACGAGGGAGCAACAGACAATGCAGATGGATTTAAACACTCGAGCATTTATTGTCAAGTTTGCTTCTATCATAAAGTAGCAACAATGTAAATTCATTAACAAGACTTAAAATCTGTGTAAATCTCTGCACAGTCATAATGAAGTCTTTGTGAACAACCTTGGAACAATGCGTGTGTACAGCTTTGCAGTGTTGTAATTCCACCAGTATATTTCATCAAGGAGACAATCCGGGAGGAGCTGAGCGAGATGTCACTGGGGATTGTCTTGTCAGATCACTCTTCCTGGCACTGGATAGGTTGTTTTAGTTTTATTCTTTATTATTTTGACACGGTTGTGTGGAGTCGACCTTCTCTTACAAAAACACATCATACTGTATTAGACAGAACGGGCAGAAAGATGAGCAACTTTAACAACAGCTGAATCTTATTGAATCAACCTGCTCCAGTTTGATGCCCGATAGTGATTAATAAGCTGCAAGAGGAAGGATGCTCCGTATGCAACAGAAGACTGTTGAATAAGCCTAAAGCTCTGGGTTCAGCGTGAGGCCACACTGACTTTCCAAAAAAAAAAAAAAAAAAGGGAGCAGTAATATGGAGGCAATGATTTCTATGAACAATCTAACGACTGGTTAATAAACCTCCTGAAAGAAATAAATGACTTCTGGAAATGTGCCAGAGAGATGGAGGCTGCCCTGCCAACACATACAGTAGGCACCTGTGTTTACATTCCTGTCAGCTGTTATTCAGTCTCATGTAAACGAGAAATCAGATTTTTCTATCACATCATGAATCAAGAACCCTCAGTAGAGCAGATTTACTTTCCTGGAGAAAGTAAATCTCATGTAAGCAGACTGTTCATCAGGTTCCTGCATGTGAGCATGGGCATAACAAAGATTTCCACAGCTTTTGACTGATATTCAGACACATTCATGCTGCGTGCTTCCATCACAGAGCCTGACCTCTCGTTGTATCGTCAGTGCTAAACTCTGATACACATAACCATTCACAAATATTGAAACAACCCCCTTCTGCCAATCAAATGCACTTATATATATATATATATATATATATATAGAGAGAGAGAGAGAGAGAGAGAGAGAGAGAGAGAGAGAGAGTGCAAATCAAATACATATTTGTGAGTGGTGAAATATATGAATATCTCGGTTTACATATAGCTGTTTAAAAAAGATAAACTCCACTAAAAAGTTCCACAGTAAAGCAGCAGTGCAACACAACTGGACACTGACAGCACACTGATCTTGTCACTTACACATCAGCTCTTTGAACCAAGAGAAGATTTGTTTTTAAATCCTAAAGGAATTGTTTGAATTGATGCCTATTATAAAAAATAAAATAAATAATTACAATGTCCAATATAAACTTTTAGTGAAATCAGACAATTGTCTTTATTTTAGATTTTATTTATTAAACCAAATAAATAGTAAACCTACAAAGAGGTTTAATTATGCAGATTATTTGAAAAATGTGTTATTCACACACATTAATAAATGTGTTCTAATGTTCTGATGGTGTCATTATAGAAATATTTAGTTAAAAAAAACAATGAAAAGACATAAATAACACTAAAAACACTCATGCATATAATTTTTTTAAAATGTTATTATCATATCTGTTTAATAGTCAAGTGATAAGTCAAGGGATTGTCACAGTAGACAGTAAAGCAATCAATATGTTTTGCACAAACAATATCATACAATGCATATATTCATAAGTGAATGGTGCTGCCGTGTAAATAGGCCATATATAATTCATGAGGTACAGTCTGACAAAAGGAATGTAAATTCAAATGAAATACAGATACTTAAGACTCAACATAGTGCTGAGTCCTTTGGATTGTGTTACTGAGTCAGGGTGTAGCTGTGGTCAGGTCATGGGGTCATTTCAATAAACTGAGACAAAAGGATCTTTTCAATCTGTTGTTTGAGGCAACTTAGCTTTATTTGTACTCCAAATTTTGGACAGAAGTGCAATTCAAAGTGTTTTCAAAGCAATAAAATATTAAACATAATAAAGGATGTAGATTACAATAAAGGCACACAGAGGAAAGATATAAAAGGTCAAAATGATTTATAAATTGCTGACAATTAAAAATAAAAATAAAAAGATAGCTCACAGCTAAGATGGTTCACAAACACAAGCTCTGTGTTCAGCCGACAGCTCTAAGTGCCAGCCTAAGTGTTTACCAAATAACGTATGTATGCAGATGAATGAATAATAATCATTCTGTAAATGTTTGCCACATGGTAACAGATTTAACGCTGTGTCTGTGCAATTATTCATGTGTTTGTTCAGAATGAATCGCATTAAGGGCCGGATTTACTAAGATCCCAGATAGCGGGCGCTATATTGTTTGCTCCCGCTATAATATTGCGTGTTTGGTTAGTGCACGCAAAACAGGTGATCTACTAAGAGTAACCCGCTAAATGAAAACACGTGCAAACCGCAATATGTAAATGAGGGTTTTGCGCGTGTAATCGTTTCCGCCATGGAGAGAGTGGACAGAGAGCTGGACGGACGAAGGGACAGAATGACATTTGATCCGATGCATACAGTGACAGCACGTGTGTTCATCTCTCTCGCGCTCTGTTTAGATAAATAAACACAAATCGCTACAGGGCCCAACTCGTCATATAGTGACGAACAGGCAGCAGCTGCAGCGACAATCACGCACCTATAATATGTGTGTGCCGCCCATGATCGAGTGGATTAATAGAGAGCTCAGGTGGGACACACGGATCTAAACACTCTGACCACAGACCAGAGGGATTAAAGACGGGTGAAAGCAGCGGTGACGTGTCTCAGTCCGGGACCGGGACTGAGAGACGGAGCTGAGCAGCCAGGTGAGAGGAGAGGAAAGCAGAGGTGAGGAGAGGAGAGGAGAGGAGAGGAGCGCACTGCAGGACAGACGTGCCCCGTGCGTAACGGCGCGTAAAAGACCTTTAACACGGCTGAAAAACTGTTACAGAATTACCCAGACGTGAGGAAATGCAGAGATGTAAGATCACGGGGCTCTGACAGGTATCAAACCAATAAACGCATACGTTTTGGCGAAGTTGTATCAGTTAGTACATGGTTTCAGACGTGGTAAATAAAGACGCAAAAACAGCCACCGCAATCTCTTCCTGGTTTGGTAAATCACATTGCACGCGCTAAATAAATCTATTTGCATCTACTCCTCCCAGTATTTTGCACGTTCTGGTTGAAACGCCCATATTTACATATTCATCAAGGCAAACACGCTAAATGGATCGCACGTGCTTTTCTGCCCGTGTGAGGGACGCAATCCTCGGTGCGTCCGGTTAGTAGATCAGGTTCCACATGTGTTTGCGCGTGCAATCACGTTTGCACACGTTTTAATACACGCAAACCTTTAGTAAATCCGGCCCTAAGTCATTATATTGACATAAAGATTTTAATCAGACTCAGACGCTGCTGGACAGTATTTCTCTCACCAAATAAAAAACATCTCATTTGCCTCTAAGCGTCAGGTCGAAATACGAGTTTAATCATTTTACCTTTTAAAAGTAAATCATTAAATTGTTTAATTGACATCAACTTTCATCACATTTGTCAAATGAGTTTTATTCCTGTTGCAAAAGTGGGTCACACAGGATCTTTCAGAGCATGTCCATCTAAAGAAAATCTATCTATCTATCTATCTATCTATCTATCTATCTATCTATCTATCTATCTATCTATCTATCTATCTATCTATCTATCTATCTATCTATCTATCTATCTATCTATGTCTCATAATATTTACCTTATAAAAAATATTAAATTTCCTTTGATGCTCAACAGTCAATGTTGATTATCAATAAAACAGAAGAAACAGAATTCCTAACAGGAGTCTAAACTCTTGACAGTCCCAGAGATACTAGCCCAATTTCTAAATCAGCTCAAAAAAAAGAAAGCCTGAGTTGTTTGGGTTCATGTCATGAGGCAGTAACAAGGAGACGATGTGAAGTTCTGCACTCTTCAAAAGATCTTTGGTGAAGGGCAGTTCTGTGCTATAATATTTTTAAAATGAAGCAACGTTGATGCAATAATTACTGTAAAGTTGAGTAATTCAAATTGTTTCATCATTACATAACACCGGATCAAATGACAATGTGAATTCAAAGGAGTAATTCATATGAACCTAAACAAAATTTACCACCCAATTTTCCACATTCTCTGTATGTTTGGTTTTTTGCTTAACCTTACCGTTTTCAGCAACGACCTCTGATAAGCCACCTTTCTGCAGTGTCTTTTCTACAGGACAGTTTGTGGCATCAGGTCTGCTGCTTGCATGGTCATTGCCCAATATGAAATCCGACCCAGCTGGAGGAATTGTCGGACTCATGTCCACAGCTCTAGTCTCTCATGAAAGAAGACAGGACAGAAAGCCCAAGGCAAGGTGCCCTGTGCCCTTCAAAATCAAAGATTTGCACGGTGACCTCTCGGTTGACCTCATCCACTTTTATCAAGTTCCACCGCATGGACGTGGCAGGCAACACCCCCATTTGCTGAGTGTGTGCTGTTTTCACTGTGGCAGGACAAGGCCTGACATACCATGCCTCTGGGAACACAGCTCTTACAAGAAGGACCTTGGCTCCAGGTGATATCCTCTTTGTGACTGGCAGGCTAAGTGGCCCTCTACTCATTCATGGCTGGCCTTGGCTTCAGGCAGGGCCAGCTAAAGCTTGGTGCTAGTCTTGCAAGTAGGTATTGATGTGCACGTGGTGTATGTTTGTAGGTGGTTCTTTTATCTGAGCACATGTATGATAGTTTAAACTTATCTGTCATTAAAGGCTGCTCCAGGAGCTGCATGACCTACTAATAATGAACCAACGAGACCACACATCTTTGGTGCGTATACAGTATAAGCCTTTGCTGCTAATCAGCGCATGGACATCACAGTAGATACTGTATGTCATCAGCTGCCATCATAGGGGCTCAGTCTCTGTACACATGCAAGATGGAGATTTTGTAGATGTAAAGAACCATTGCTGTTGTGAGAAACAGGATTGTAGTGCATGTTTATCATGTTTTCTACACACTCTGTCCATCAAGTTTCGGGCCCCTCTTCGGTCACAGTGACAGCAGACTAATCAGTAAAGCCCTGACGAAAAGCCTACAGCGCTTCCAGTGAGATCCTGAGGCGTTCTCAGGTCAGCTAAAATTTACAGTCTGGTCCCCGCAGCTTGTTTGAGATCACCTCCCAATCAGTGTGGAAAAACAGCCACAGGGAGACATGTGTGTGTGTGTGACATCTTCATCAGATGCTTCAACTGCAGCAGCTGCTCAACTCAACTACCTTGAAAAGAAGTCACTTCAGTCCACTGTATCTGCTGTCATTCTCTCATTCACTAATTGACAGTCATTAGTTATGGTTTAAACTAATGTAGATCATCAGGCTTTCCCTAATTAGTATTACATATATTTTTTACAGCCGCTACACAACAGGATTCTCTTTTCCTCTTTGAGCACCACCCTTCTCATACAAATCAAATACAACAACAGATACACACAGTGATATTGTTGTAGGGTTGACACATAATAATTTTTCATTATGTGTCAACTCTACAACTTGGAGTGAATCAAATATTACCTGTGGATCTGGTTCATGCATTACCAGCAGAACTGTATATTACAGTAATATTATTACTGTCCCAGGGTTGAATGATCACAAACAGGCAACAGAGCTGTGGTCTGCAGACAGAACGATCAATGCTGGAGTCCCTGATCCTAAATTACATCAAACAAACCAACTTTAGTGAAAAGTTTGAGTTAATGCAGGGGATTCAGACACAAAGACCAATTGCTTCTTAGAGACTGTAATTCTACAGCAATTTTGTCAAGTCAAATTAGATGATTTTATTTCTATAACACCAAATCCCAACAGTGAAGCTTTATCAAAGCACGTTTCATATAGAGCAGATCTAAACCTACCTCTGAAATATTATTTACTGAGATCCTACATTCCCTCATGAGCAAGCACTTGGTAGAGTAAAGGGGGGAGAGGGGAAGCAATGGAGGGATGTGCAGGACTCCCAGAGGAAACCCCAGGTTACACATGGATTACCCAAGTCCACAGAACTCAGGTAGATCTGGATCAACCATGAACCTTCCTATGCATGCAATGAGGAGGAGTTGGACTACGGCTTCTCCTCAAGGTTGCACGATTGATTGGAATATTTCTAGTTAGGAATCTGTTGTTTTTATTAACTCTTCTTTTTATGTGCAGGTGATGTTTGGAGTAAATCAGACATTACCCCCCAAAAAACATCAAACTTACTAAAACATTTATACACGGCCAAGTTGGGTCATCTTTTGACAACCCACATTAAAATTCTGCCTGTTGAAATAATGAGACACACACTACTTGGAGAAAAAAAAAACATGTGTTTAAAAGATATTAACCTCTATCTGTTCAATACATTTGTTCCATGACATCAAAGAGATCCGATAACTAGGCAGAAATTACAAACATAATTCATTATGAATTATTCAGATGATAATGAGAAGCAGCTCTGTGGCCACTCACTGTGCAAATCAAATTATACAACAAATGGGGAGAAAAAAGCTCCTTGGCCAAATATGATTACAGTACTTTGATAGCCCTGATGTGTTTTGTTTGTCACGGCGGTGTGCAGATAAAAAAAAAAAAAAAAGCAGCAAATACGCTCCAGTCACACATGATAGTGCATCAGTTAGCCAGTCAAAAGCTGTGCTTGCTCCAAATAAACCCCATTCATCTAGCTTTGGAGTATGATTGTTTGAATGTCTGAAATTTTATGACCCAGTTCCCATGCAGGTTTTTTCAGAAGCAGAATCAAATGAAGCCGTTCACAGGGTAATCATGTGGTGTTAGCACAGACATCAATGACTCACCTCAACGTGCTCCACATCAAACACATCATACATATCAGCACTAACACGGACAATGGCGGGAAATCAATTGTGCGTATGTGTATTTTTGTTGTGTGCGTATGTGTGTGTATACAGTTTAGAGCAAAATCAATGCTGGAAGAAAAAAATCTCAGACTGCACTGTTTTCTAACCCTGTCTGTCCTCTTCCCTGCAGTCAGGACAGCTCATCACTTCATTACACCACCGGCTGTTTCTGCACAATAACAAGAATGCTATTAACATATATGGAAATACTGTGTGAAAACAAGAAGCTACTCCTTCCCTCATGCCCGCTGTATGCACCCGAGTCTGTGTGTGTGTGTACGTGCATGCCTGAGTGTGTGTTTTTGCATGCTTGCCCGCTGTGTGCACTCAGATTTTGTGTTCAGAGGGAATTGCTCGCTTTGATGTTCTCCAATGCAGGCAACTGCTGATACCCCTATTAGCTTGCACAGAGCTGATGCAAGCTTAGCTAGTGCTAGTCCCCAAAAAACCGGTTCATTTCAATGCTAAGTGGAGCAAGATAGAAATAAGCTACGTTCAATTGCAGCCCGGGGATGTCAGCACAAAGAGACAAAACCACACACTTTATTTAGGAAGATAAGGCTCTGGAATTAACATGGTGATAATGATGATGATAAACTCGTCTTCCTGCGACACAGCCAAAGGGGCAGCGCTGAATCAGAGAGGGGGGAAGGAAACAAACATGGTTGGAGGTGAGGAGATAGAAGCAAACTCATAGAGAAAGACAAAGGATAGGAAAAGTTCAGGGGAGATAAAAGCAAGTGGAGAGAGAAACAGAAGGAGGAGCAGGAGAGGAGACAGGAGCTACAGGAGGAGAGACAGATCAATAACATGAAGAAAAGGCAAGTTTTGGCTGTGATCTGGTGCTGGCAAAATGACAAGCAAGATTGTTTTATTTTATTATTTGAGTGCTTCTTCGAGTCTGTAACACTGATTAAAGCTCTGACCGTCACTTTACCAGCACAATCTTTTATCGTCCCCTGCCCTCTGAGGCTCTTAAACAGTCAGCCCCAACTCAAAGCCCACTTGAAAATCTCAAAGAAGTTTGCAGCCCACATCTGACCCTGTAATAATACAGATGAAAAATTCTCAGAGCAATTTCTATTGTAATGATATCGACTGGACTGAAAGCAGGAAAGATCAGTTCTCTTTTTTTTTTGTTTGACAGGGGAGAGATCACATGTAGGCTACTGTATGCTACGATGCATTTAATCTAGCGCAAAATCAGACTGAGATAATATATGATGTGGTCCTGCTCCTGTCATTGGTTTATCACAGCGAAACGCCTTAATTTGCCATGTGATACCTGTGGAACCACCGGTCTAAAAGATGCATGATGATTAGACACTGTAGGTGTCTGAGTCCCATTTGGGCTGGAGCTGAGTTTATTTCCCTGGGTGAGATGAGGTGATTTTAACATTACATTATATGGGTCATTTTTCATCTCTATCCCAGTAGAAATTACAGTTGCCATTATGTAATTTAGTTTTTTTTTGTCAACTCACAGGTCCAGCTGTAATTTGGATCCCATTGGAGGCTACATCCTTGTGAAGTGAGCTACTTGTTCTGTTTTAATTCCTGTGATTTTTTTCCTCCGGCTGCATAATTCACTGTGAAAATACATACGGTACCTACTGTGTGTTCCATGTATTTGTGTTATTTGACAGTGTTATGTCAAAAATTCACCACACGCAGAATCTCTCACCTTCTCCTTTCCAACATCTCGGAGGTTCTTTTTGGCTTTGTTGAGTGGAGAGCCCATGTTTATTTCACTGCACATCCTGTGATTTTCTCATGCTTAAAATACCATTTAGAACAATGATTTACTGTAAAGCCTTTACTTGGATTCAGTGCAAAACCCCTCACATTATTTGCATCTTCCCAACTACACAATGCCTGTCTATAGATTTGGGAAGGAAGCTGGAGAGAACCCACACGGGCACAGGGAGAACATGCAAACTCCACAGAGAGGCACCCCAGGCCTGAAGAAGCTGCTGAATGGTCTTCACCAGTCTTGCCATTTTTCATTTTTAAAAAAAAACAAAAACAGTATCAATACATCACAGCTACTATAACACCTCCTTTCCTCTCTCTGTCCCTCAGTTCCCACACTTACAGTAGTCTCTATCTTCTCTCCGCTGAGTGTATCACATTCACTGACACGAGTCCCAATATTTAGCTGAAGTTGCATGTGACAAGTGATACATTAGCTTGAAAATCTGTCTTTGTTGAATTAGAAATACTCTGTCAAATTTTAATAATTCACAATCATTTCATGGTTTTGAGTTCATTATCTCATGACATACTGTAGTGAAAATTCATCTTTTTTTTTGCTTTCCGTGTAAGGACACTGTTTTTATTTTGTTGTCTACATTTATCTGAATTGTCAGTGAATAGATTAACCAGATATTCCACATGTTATGTCCAATTAATGCAGCAGCATGAGCACAGATCCTGGATTCAGATGTGAAAAAGGTAAATAAAAAATGTAGTGTGATTTTATCCAACACACACAGAACAATCTGTGGAGTGTAAGACTTCAAAATTCAGAAATCTGTCAGACTTTAGTTCACAAAAAGCTCCTTCATTTTTAAACAACTCATCCATCATGTTTTTTTTATTTTTATTCCATGCTCGGTCGTTCTCTTCTGTCAAGCAGAGACAGGAACCAACCTCTCAGTCACCCTGCTCTTTTCCTTGGCCTTCTTCCCTGTTGCCTCGCTATATATGATGCCACACGTGCAGCACTAAGCTGAAGCAGAAAAACTTTGGACTCAGGAGAAATAATCGGGGGGCGAAACGGCCGGCAGAAAATAAATGGATAAACTTTGAACTTGCAACTCAGCAAGGTTTATTTGTCCGACGTAAGGCTAGAGTGCCTTTCCTGTAATAAAAAATACCCACAAGTTAAACTTCATGGACTAATCCAACTTGACAGCATGCTTGGTGTGATGAGAAGTTCAGATGGCCAAAGCCGGAAGGAAAATAGGAGGAAAATAAAAAAGACAAGAGGTGACTTTCAAACTTATTTCACTAAATAAACAGCAAAAATGGCTGGTAAATTGTAGCACTGAAGTGAGATGGGGAGTGTATGAACACCCAGAGAGAGCTGCACTGATGTAACCTTTCTTTTGCATTTTGGGGAAAGGTTAGTGGGGATTGCTTTGGGGATTGTGGAAAGCACATATGGAGCAGTGAACACCTTCAAAAACGTGAAGAGTTGCCACAGCCTGGCAGAAAGATTAAGCTGCAACAGAAATCGATGCAATAAACCGGGCTGTAATATTGCAATGAAAAGCTGGGAGATGGATTGAGAAGACGGCTCGCTCTTGTCTGTCGTTCCACAATGTGTCGTCTACGACTGCCAGCGCTTGCAGTCATTTTAACTCCGCAGAGATTTAAAAGGCTGGACGTGGAGGAACTGATAACAGCGTTTATCGGTTTGAACTGCCAGAGGGTGAAATGTTAAATCTGAACACCAGCACCTTCTGTGTGAAGATAAAAAGCTACTTTGCCTGAATGTACCCTTTAAATGATTTTGATTCTGCATTATTACAGCTGGAGATAATGCATGATGAATGTAGCTCTGTGTGGAATGTGTGTCCTATTATTCATGAGATCCATTTTGTCTTCACTTTTTCTCTCCATTGCTGCCCCTTTTTACAAAAAAGTGTTCTCATAAAGACACGAGAAAACAGTTAAGACGCCTTGTTTGGTCTCATGTTCTGAATTCAAATCCAGTGTGTTTGTAGTTCATGATTGACAAGCAGCGATATATTAAACAACAGCTCAAAGGCTACTGGCGTTAAACTGGTTCCCTCTGCCAAGAACCTCCAAAATACAAAGTCCACCATGCAAACACACACGCACACACGCGTACACACACACACACACACACACAGAAAGAGAGAGAGAGAGAGATACACATGCACACATCCTGCCCCCAGATTCAACTTTCCAGGGCTTAATGGGAAACCTGATTTTCAAGCAGTGCCAAAGGCATGTCGCCCTGACTAAACTAACTCTTTCCAGTGGGGGGAAAAACAGGAAGGGTGAGGAGAGGATAGAGGAAGAGTTCAGAGAAAGAGGGAGATGAATGCAAATGCAAAATGCAAGATCTTACCAAGAATGTGCAAGGCTAATGAATACAAAAATGAGACTTCTAGGTCACAACTGAAATGAATGGCATGATTCATATTTAGAGTAAAAGAAAACAAGCTGAGTTGTAGTTTTGTGTGCTGGAGGCGCAGAGTAACTAAGAGCTGGAATTTCTTCTGTTTTCTCAAGACTTGTGTTGGAGACAAGCAACAAAGTGCCAAGTGCCAAAAACTCTAGTTCCTCAATTGGCCACTTTAGTTTAGATCCAATTGTGAGTCCATCCAGTATCACCAGACTTGTGTTACAGTAAAATGTCCAACAGCAGAAATAAATGTGTTTACTGCCTGGTGCGAATCACAGTTTGGGTCTATGGTAATCACACTGGGCCTTAAGTCACTGCACTAGCAGTTCATGTGCCAAGGGATAGATTTTTAAATCCTTCTACCTGTGTATTAAGCACTAAAAGGTCTTGGGCACCAAATACATCTCTGGTCTCTTTACATCAGGGCTTACAATACTTACATACATGTTCTTAATGCCATCTCAACTTAATGTTTTTCTTTTAATGCATTCCCGTGCCTCTGTAAAACATGTTGAGTGGTGCATTTGTACAACTCATCTGTTTAAGTGTGTTGAAGCTTAAGGTTCTGCATAATGGTGGAGGTGAGTGAGTGTAGCCTATTCTTACCACGAACCGGCCTTGACAGTGATGGCATTTTCCTTATTTTAAAACATTAGGCTGGATTTATATAGTTTGAATTTTCCCTTTTTGGAATAATATAATTCTCAAGCTTTTGAGATTGAGATTCTTTTGCTAATGTTATTAATTCTAAAATTATCTGAAAATGCATAGTAAATTTGGAAAGTGAAATACAAATCCGATATTAAAAAAAAGTGCTTTTCAAAGTAAAATATACCAATGTAATTGTCTGAGTCAGGTCTGTGACTGAAAATTGTAATTTCTGAGAGTCCTTTCTATGTAATAATTAACTAAATAGAGACCTCTCTGCCATAAAGGATTCCCTAAGCATAGAGTTGATTCACAGCTGATTACTCAGCACCAGGCAGAGTCCTGGTTGAGAGTTACGGAGGCCTGTGTGCTCTCCTCAGAGCAGCAGAAATATTTTTGTATCCTCCCCCAGATCGTCAACACAAGCCTGTCTCTGAGCTGTAGAGACAGCTCCTTCCTCCTCCTCCATGATTTTATCTGCATTGTCAGACAGATAAGATATTTTACATGGCTACAGGTGTTTATCTTTCTATGTCCAATCAATAGAATTGACTACAGATTGACTCCAATCAATGCATAGAAACATTTTAAAGACGAGATCAAGATGAGAGATGGAGAGAAGCGGAGGCCCCTCAGTGAAATTTTAAGTGTCTTCACAATGGGTGTGATATTTCAGGTTTTTTCTTTTCAATAAATTTCTTAAAACTTCCTAAAGTCAGTGTTTTTTCCTTTGTCATTAATGGGTACTGAGAGGAGACTGATGAGGGAAAATTAATTAAAACTTCTAGTCTTGAAATTAGTCTCAAAAGAGTATTAATTTATGTACAGTAAGTGTTTTTTTTTTCTTTTTTAATTTCACACACATTTAAATAAAGAAAGGTATCTCAACTAAACACACATTTGGAAAAGATGTGAGATTAATGGGAAATGAATTCATGCTATAACTGGAAGTGATGTATTAACGTGCCAGACAGCAGAAGCCTCAAGACTCAGCATGTAGAGAGTTAAAGGAGAGAAGACGAATGTATAATCATGTTAAATGTAGCTACTTTATAGAGACAGACAGTTTAAAACTAAACATCGACACGGTGCAAAGAGGCAGAGTGTCCCTATGTCAGCATTTTACATGTCATGTGTGCAGGTTTGCAGGTTTGCAGGTTTGCAGGTGTGCGTGTGTATGAATGCATCAGCGTGTCTCTGATGTATGTGCGTGTGAGTGGTTTTAGTGTTTGCCCACGGTGGGGGAGTGTGGAATGTCCCAGTTTAACCACAGACCCTGCCAGTGGTTTGTGTTCACAGCATGTGACGGCACCCTGCTGCAATCTGACGCAGGGCGAGGAGAGGGAACACGCTAAGCGAAGCAGTGTCTCACACACAGCACGGGCATGGAGAAAACACAGCACATCGATAAACTCCTATTTCATGATTTACTTTTGAGAAATAACAGAAAATAGTCTCTGCTGTGTAAACTGATATTATATGAAGAACCTCAGCATTAAAGCATGATGAAAGACTTAACCAGCAGTGGCTTTGCTTGCTTTTTGACCCTCACATTTTCTTCAATACTCACACAATATTCAAACAAAGGCCAATAGTTTAGAGAGGAATTAAGAAATGCTTTTTTGCTCCTCTCGTGACACCTCTGAGTCTTGGTGAGAGAATGATCTAGTTCAGGGGCCGTGGGAAAGCAGAGTATCAGCCGGACAAATCCCGTTCAGTTGCAGCCGATTGAAAAATTTAAACCTATTGGTTGAAGGAAGCTCTGCAGGTTGGCTGACACACTTCATCATGAATGTAAGAATCCTACATGTTATTATTTTTGGCATAATTTAAAAAGTTTAGTCCACAATCCCAAATCAAAAACAGGACCAGTAAATTGGATTAATGCTATTACAACAAGAGAACAAAACATTTAAGTTGCTTTAAGTGAACAGTGGTTTAAGTATAAGTATATATATGTGTGTGTATATGTGTATATTGTCTCATATATCAGTCAATGCACTGCATCAGGCAATCCAATCATCTGCTGATCACATGATCTGTTTGATCATGTGTGTTTTTTTAACCTTTTCCTCTCCGCTGAACCCCAGGAGATCAATAAGAAACACTTAAAAGCCTTTCTTTTTTTGAAATTTCAGACCTTGTTGACCTGTTCCTTTCATATCCTCCAGTTAATTTGGAATTCAAATTGACTGCAAAATAAAAAATAAAAAAGGCTTCATGCATATAATTCATACATTAAACACAAGCACAACACTATTCTTGAGGTGTTGAATTTTTTTTCTTACCGCCTGAAGCAAGAGAAAGGGAAATTATTCCTCTCCAGATGTATTGCATATGGATGAATGAACAAGTGCCAGGGAGATCAGGCGCTACCAATATGCAAATGGAGAGACTAATCGCTCCCAAAATAAAAATGACCAACATCAGCAGGATTCCTGCCTTCCTCAAACAACACAGAGTTTATCCAGTAGCTTTTGAAGGCCAATAGCCGTTATTTAGCAACAGAACTGCTTATATCATATGAAGCTGCTCATATCTCATGTCAGTGGCCTGTGCTTGAATCCTATGACTTTAACATCCACTTTGCCTAACAGCAAAAGCTGGATTTATAAATATTCTTCTCAATTGGTCAAAGCACAGTAAGCAAAGTGAATGGTTATCCTAAATAATGAACACTAGAATATTGTTATATGCATTTGAATATTCTATCCAGATTTTAGCATCTTTTAGCTCATTATTTTAGTTTTCCAAAACAGAGTGAATGTTTGGCATTACTGTAATGTAATCAGGTCATCAGAAAGACAACCACAAAGGAGAATCTTCATCATTCATTGTTCTGTTTTCCTCAAAGAAGAAACAAACACCTTACAGTAACTCCACTTTAGCCTAAAAAACATTCCCTGAATTAGTTTTCTTGCCAATTGTTACCAAGAATTTTCAGCACTTCCTACTCAGGTTTGACTGGACTGAATAATGACTCTGTATCGGAAAGGTTTAACATGCAAACTTAAGTAGAAGAAAATAAGTTATAAAATAGAAACAAAACAAAACAAATAAATTACTGAACTTGCAATGTTTCTTCTACACTGGAAGAAAATGTTTAAGCCAACAGTTAATCTATTATGTAGGCTACTGTAGCACCAACAAACTCCTGTGAATGCAAATACACATCACACAATACGTAATGAAAAATAGAAACTTCTGAACTTGGCCAATGAGATGTTCCTCAAAAGACATTGTGATGTGGCAGACATTACGAATACAATTACAAATTACTTTATTAATCCCCAAAGGGAAATTCATTTGTCTGTCAGCTCATCTACCTCATCTAGACTGCTAGATAGAACTAAACCTCATCTGACCCAGGGACACTGAAAGCATCATATACTGCACCAGTTTTCATTAAAGGTCCAGTGTGTAATAATTGGCAAGGTTTATTGGCAAAATCTGAATACATTACCCATGAATATATTTATATATAGTGTATAATCGCTATGTTACACATCCCCCATGTTACACACTGGACCTTTAAGATTTTCTAATTTTTCTATTTTCTATTTTATTTATTTTTTTAGAATAAAAAATACTTAAGTCAATAGATTTTACATGTACTGTCTTTGACCAAAGGTCCATTTAAAAATTACAGTTTGAGTCAAAATAACTTCACTGTACTTTACTGGTAGTGGTGGTGGAAGCGCCAAGTTTCTTCTTTGATGTTGAGCTGGGTTGAGATCTGGTGATTGTGAAGATCAAAGCATGTGATTCACATTGTTTATATACTCATCAAATTATTCACTAAACCCTTGTGACCGTATGGAAGCACTTGCATGATCTTTCTCCCCTCATTTATTCAGGTTTTTCTTTTTTTTTTTTGGCCAACAGTCTGCAGACTCTGTATTTTCTCCAGCCTAAAAGTAACTTTGTGTGATTGTGTGTGAGTCAGTGTGTGTGTGTGTGTGTGTCGTGTTTTATGCCCTCAGACACGACACGGAAGCCGGTCTAATCTGGGTTGATGTGGGGTTAAAGAGTGCTGCACGCAAGCAGTGGCCCAGATGTGTGTGTGTGTGTGTGTATGTGTGCGTGCAAGCAAGCATGTGCATGTGTGTAATTGTGTGTGTGTGTGTGTGTGTGTGTGTGTGTGTGTGTGTGTGTGTGTGTGTGTGTGTGTGTGTGTGTGTGTGTGTGTGTGTGTGTGTGTCTGTCTGCCCCTAAAACACGACATCATGACATGGAAGCCTGCCTAAGGGGTGACGTGGGGTTAATGAGCAATTTAAGCATACACACACACACACACACACACACACACACACACATCCTGAAATATGGAGGATCACATTCTGACACACACACACACTTTCCTTTACTACAACTTTCACTTTCCCTGCCTTTCGTCTGCTCATCAATTAAAAATGCATTCATTTGAATCCTAGTGTGTTTGTGTGTGAGAGAGACCCTTTCCGTGACTGGTTTGCCTTTGACCAGCAGAGATAGAGGAGGGGGGAGTTCATGAATCAAATACCATATATACCGACATACAGAGGCGGTGACTGGAGGAACATCAGACAGTGATAACCTCGTGTTCTCAATGCAGACGGCCAAAAACATGTAAAGAGCACCGCCAACAGTGCACTATGATAATAAATGATAATATCAAAACATAGTATATTTTTAACATGTCAAATTCACCTTTTTCTAAGGAGCAAATGTGATCTTACAGTAGTATGCCAATTGACTACATTGTAACACAAATCACCCCTATGAGCTCAGATTGCCACAAAAATAAATAAGAGTATAAAATACAAAACAATACAGAAGAAAATTGAAAATATCACCTCAAGCTCATAGTGCCGTAAAAAAAAAAAAAAAAAAAAAAGTGTAATAAAAAAAACTTTTAATTCATATATTTTTTTCAGGTATATATCACATTCATACAAGAATCCATAATTAATAATAATAATTTAAAAATGAACGTCACTCATTGATTAGGCTGTGTACAGTAGCATTATGTTGTAATTGGTATTGATTTGGTTCAAATGATGTCAGTCACAGGGGAGGTAGTTACTGTACACACAGCTGGAAAGGATTTGGTGTTATTTGCTTTCTGAACCAATTGATCAACCTTAGAATACAGTACATGACTTCTGGGGTGTGGAAAATTGACACGTGATGAGACTTGATGATGGACAACTGCAACGGAAAACACTGGAAAATGATAACTGTCATATTTCAAGGTGCGTTTTTGTTGTTGGTGCATTATGCAGACAGGGGTTTGTGTGTGGTGCATCCTGTGAGGTGCTGTTGTACTGTACAGAAGACAGTGATAAATAGAAATAATATAACCACATTAATAATAAATACGCTGCTGGGGTGTGGAATCACCTGTGGTTCAAACTTTGCAAGAAATTAAGGAGTGGGTGTCATTAAAGATCCCAGAGTCTTAAATTGTCCTTTATGTTCTATTAATCCTTGTCTAAGAATAGACTGAGATATTACTGACAAGTAAGGAGTTGGAAAATGTCACTTTTCAAATGCAGAAATGTATCACAGGTGACTGTATCCTCAGTAAATATAGTCATAGAGGTGTCAGAAGCTAACAATGGAGAGCAATCCATAGTCCCCTTCACCTTGTGATCAAATAAGGCAAAAACATTTTACCACACCAAGCCTGTGAATACTGTATTCTCATTTGTCCAGGTCATACATGTAGTTATCTCAAGGAAATTTAAATCGAATGATACAGGACATGAACTGATGAAGCCTCTTGGATGAGAGGTGAAACGTCTTCCTAGACAAATAACCAAGTCCAGTAGCATTCGATTTAAATTTCCTTGAGATTTTACCACACCACTTTATTTCTACAAGTAAGAGTGGTGGCCATTGCATTAGTTTTAGCAGCAGTCTAATTAAATGCCTGGTGGCAGCCATTTAACAGCACTGACCCGAGGTCTTGATGCTTTAAGTGGTGGAGCAGAGGTGTGGCTCTGGCTCGTAGCGGTTCATGGCAGGTCGGATCAGGTATTGGTTTGATGCTAATTGGGGCGGCATTGCAGTGGGCAAATAAGGCAGCGCTAATTGGCGGTCAGGGACACATTTCAAGGACACCTCAAACAGAGGCATCTGCCACACTCCTGAGCAACTGTAAACAAACACACACTCACATATACATGTACAGTGCTTGGACAAACAGTAGCATCTGTGCTTCTCAGTGGCAGTCCGGGGCTGAGCAGAATGCCTGGCTGTTTTCGGCAATGAGCTACACACTATCTTACTGAAGGGACCCCCACATCCACTACAACTTTATCTGCCCAGACGCTGACTTAATATTGGTGTCTGGGCCCAGACATATGTGTTTGCATCACTCCAATCCCGCATGCCAAAGATGAGTCACTGTCAGTGAAAGGAAAAGTTCCAGACATGCGAAGGGCAAACTCATCAAGCCCAGAACCCGACAGAATAGAAAAACACAAAAGCCTCCATCTCCTCCAGACTGCTAAGAGCAGGATTAGGCCTTCTTACCACGGAACAATGGGCGGACTGTTGTGCTGATAACATAATGTTAATCAGTAATGCTTTTTCTCCCCTTCATCTGTTGGCATGGGTTTCATGCTTGCTGTTAACTCTTTGAGAAACATAGGCCATGTCCATGCTGTCAACCCATGATGTGACACACTAAAGGCTGTCAATTTATCTCTTCAATCAAAACCACAGGCACTGAATTCTTGAACTGGATTGATGTTGACCTTTATAGTTATGGTGCTGCAGTTTTTTTGTTTAAATCATTACCTCTTTGTATCAAATGAGATTTTGTAATCTCCTGGTTTAATGCTGTTACAGTAAAGTGGTATTTCCCCCCTCCTGAGAATTTTTTTCTTTTTTTTGCCTTTGTGTCATGGTCCTGCTGTGGGAAAAGATTTATCCAGTGTCAGATTTCAGCTGTCAATACCATTGCAAACATTATATGTCATATTACAATGTCTTCTAATGACATAAGTCATTTGATTTATTTAATTTTCTTGGTGGAACCAGAGCTTCAACCTCTTCTATGCCAGGGGTCAGAGAGCAGAGAGCTAATCATTATCTGATCTATTAGAATGACTGGCCAGAATATAATGAAAAGCTAATTTAGCTAATTTAAATATTTTACTTTGGTACTTTGGTTCACAATGTGTAACGCTTTGCCCCACATACATCATATATATTACATTTGACTGATTTGCTGAATAGTTGTATTGTTGTCCCCTATAAATTATGACAAGCAAGCAACAGAATATTTATGCTATCATTTTGTGGTTAACTTTCTGCCTTCACTGACATCTACATCTGACAGGCACTGTGCACTAATGTGGGACTGTCAGTCCAATGTTGTAAGATTAAAAAAAAAAAATCTGATTATCCAGATAAGCTTAGTATATTATGCTTTAATATTCTTGCTGGTGAACCAATCTTAGCATACCAAGTTGCTTACCGACATTTTAATTTTGTCAGCAGCAGCATCTGGAAATCCCAAACAGCCCAAGCTAAAACTCAACTAAACTCAACCAAATACAACATAATAAAGTTGTGTTTGCATGTAGCATGCTCCGACACAACTGATATGCTGGTGAGAAACTGGTGAGGGATCATAGTGGCCTTAACCTTGGTCTATGATTCTCCTGAAATTCAGAGTGACAAGTGAAAAAGAAGCAGACTGCGGCTCCATGGGGGAGGAATCTGTCTAAGCTCTCAAGAGGAACACACACTCAGGAGCCACCACAGAACCTCAGATTATTTGGCATGCTTCATTTAGCACACACTAAATGCATCATACAGATAAATTAGTTAAAGGCCCGGCACGCGCAGGTGCTTTCAGTTATTCTGGTTGATTAGGCCTTCGCTCAGATTGAAAATGGGATGAGCCGTGCTGAGAATTATGTGAGGTCACAAACTCCATGCACCAAAAAGAATGATAAAGGTGTAATTGTCTCATCCAGGGAGTCACAACAAAGCTACCTGAGTAGAGAAAAAGCAAAGGAAAATGTCAAGATGCCTTAAGACGGCTAGTCCATCACAACACATACAGTGTACATCTGATCCCACCAATATAGACAGAATAATAAAGTTAGTCAGTGCCTTCCAAAAATCTTCTCAATGTTTTATTTGTGGTGTTGTGTTGATCCATAAGCAGATATATGCAACAAAACATGTCATCTCTCTTCTCTCTTGAGATCTAGAAACAACAGGTCATCAGAAGATGACCGGAAAAGAGAGGCTCTAAGTATCTCATAGGAAACCAAATCCTGCAAGGTTGGATGGTCGGTCAGCTGGGTTTGGAGCATGAGTGAGGATGGGGATTGCTTTGTTGTGACATTTTAAGTTTACACAAGTTGCAAAGTTATAGCTGACAGCTTGGTATAGTGTTCAATTTCCTAATGCAAGCTGTGAATATTTATATGTGGACTATACAGTAGAACCAAGGCTGAGAGTGCTGTATAATAAATATCTTGTTAAGGTTATTGAACCTAAAACTAATAGACATTTGAGCAGGGAATGAACTTGCTGATGCATTTTGGCTTCTGGTCTCCATCTGGGTCATCCAAGCTACAGTAAAGGTTCTTGAGTTTTTACTTTCTCTTTTTTCTATGCACCTCGGAAATAGGTGAAGTTGCTCTGGAAATCTCCACTTTGTTTTTAGGAAGGCTGTTGGATGGTTAAAATGAACACATTGACCAAAGTCCAAAGCTTTGACATGTGGAATTGATGGTTCTACAGCAACACTGCAGTACTTCTTCCTTTGCACATGATGGACCGAGGTCATGACACCAACCCTTGTCATCCCAGCACAAGCACAAGCACTGCAGTGTTACTGTACAGTAAGAAGCATATCTGTCCACTGTGGTGTGGAGACAAAGGCTGAACTCCAAGAGTAGCAAAAATAGTATCTGCCTTCAAAAGTTGATGTTTGTGGGCAGATACTTGCTGAGTATCTCATGAGTAACTCTCGCCAAGTTCTCTGAGATGCACTCGAGTACAAAGTGTAGTGAAACTCTGCTGTGTCCTATTTATATGTATGTGGTGATACTATACATTAGAGGTCCATAGACATCAGTGGTCTGACAGTTGAACTTGTACTCTGCGTGATAGTTGCAGGTCAGAAAGGTCTTGCAGCGCTGCGTGTCTGAATGGGACCATTGCATGACTGATTTCCCAGTCTGAGAAAGTGTGTGTGTGTGTCTGTGTGTGTGTGCGCACTCACCAACTGGTCAACTTACTCCAGTCTCCTCTCCTCTCTGACTGCACGCCTCACTGGGCTAACACTGTCTGGAGCTCCTCCTGTGTGTGTGGGTGTGTGTGTGTGTGTGTGTGTGTGTGTGTGTGTGAGAGAGAGAGAGAGAGAGAGAGAGAGTAAGAATGAGAGAGAGAAAAAGAGTGTGTGTGTTATAGAGAGACAGAGAGAAAGACAGCCAGCCCCTGGGAAGTAGGATGGTGTGATAACACTCAGAAATGATAGTTTAGCCCTGGAGAGCACTTGACACGCAATATCTCCTTCCTCAGATCGACACACACACAAACACACACACAGCTGTCACAGTGAAGGGTAAACAAGCAGTGCCAAGGGCTTTGAGAGCAGGCAGGAAAGGAGACTCGGCCTCATCTGTATGTGTGAGTGCCAGCATCAGCATGTGGGAGTGGCGTCTGTGTGTATGTCTGTGTGAAACATAAGTAAAGTGGACCAAATTGAGTATATTGCCACTCAAACAATAGACAGTATGAGACCAGAGAGAAAAAAGCCCATAGCCAATGTGGACACACAGCTTCAAGATCTCATCTCATCTCCTGTCTGAGTTTTCCCCAATTCCCCTCCCACCTTTCACCAGCAGACAGTGTGATGGAACACAGAAATGTCAGCTATATGGGCACTTCAGGTGGTGGGACGTGTCTCAGGCTCGCCATATGTGTGATGCATAAAATGCGAAACCTCTTTTCTGAATTGCTCTGAAATGCCATTGTTAAACCTGGCACTGTGACATATTGTGAAATTAGGGTGTCCTTAATAGGTCGCTCCGGCACAGTGCTCAGTCCCTGCCACACACATGGGGGAGGCTTAAAAACTAACCACATGACCACACCGGTAGTTTCTTCGTGTTTGCACAAAATGAACTCCTGATCAGTGAATTTGGATGGGATATCTGTCATCCTTTTACTGAGTATACGTTTCACCACTGTAGTCTGTTGTTGTCCCACCTGTAGTAGTGTTGAGGTGTGTGTGTTTGTGGCATTTGTAATGGTTTTTGCAGGTTAGTACCGTTTGTTTAGGAGTTTTGAATTCCGACTAGAGAAATGAGACACAAACAGTGCTGCAGCTGCTCTGCACCAGCAGGCCTGTTGTTTCCTCCTAAATCATGCTCCGTGGCTGGGAGCTTATTCGAGTCACAGCTGACGAAGTCCATCTTAAAAGACTTGAAACTAAGCTTTCTGATAATACTATGGTTGTTCAGATAGGCTGGTGGGAAGTAACAAAGTATGACTCAAGTATACCTGCAAATTTAGGTACTTAAAGGTCCTGTATTGTATAAATTTAGGTTTCCATGTCTTTTATTATACATCAGGTTTTGGATCTATATTGATACCATGAAAGTATCACAGTGCTTCACACAGCCTGCTATAAGAAACTAAGCCTTAGAACAAGTTTTTTCTGTATCTTTGTGATGTCACAACAAAGCAATCACTGCTCTCAGCCATGCGTCAAGCTGCAAGTATCTAGACCTTCTATCACATGTTGCAGAGTTTGATTTCTGTTATGTTAACCTGAAATCTACAAAAAACAAGTTTATTTGATCCACCACCAAGATTCAGAGCCACAGTGGAATATTTTGTCAATTGTACTGAAAAAAGGTATGTTTTTCCACTTCAAGTTGGAATGGTGTTAGAATTTGTTGCTGTTGCCATCGTTGTTGCTGTCATCGGTAACGGTGCCAAGCAAAGCTCCAGAGCTCGAGCTCCGGAGGGGAGGCTGGCCGGCTGTGCGGCCCTGCACAGGGTGTTTGCATGTGGGTGAGAGAAGCAGGGAGACTAGGCTTGAACTCGGTTTCTGAAGCTTAGCGGAGATGCAGTTTACCATGACCACCCAGGAAAGTTACATAGTGCAGACGTCACCCCGCTCAGGCTGCAGCGGTGGCACGATTCCTACTGCAATGAGTTTAGAAATATTATTTTAATGTCGAAAAATTACATAGTGGGGCTTTAAAGCAGAAGTAAGCGGAATATTTGTGTTACTGTACAGTAATATAAATAGTTATATCTTCCGACGGCAATCACTTACATAGAGTGTTTGGTCCGAAACACGGGTCTGTCAGTCACTCTGCTCTGCTGTAAGCCGAGGAGAAAACGTCTTGTATACTTCCTTGTATCCTACAAGCTTTATCCAATGAGGAGAGAGAACGGCATGAAGGGCTGTGTGTGCAGCCAAGGGATGCGTGTGAATGTGGTGACGTAGGGACGAGGACTAGATCCATGACGAGGGTGGGGGCTGCTAACTAACGAAGTTAGCCAAAACGACCGGATCGCTTACTTCTGCTTTAAAGTCCCTGAAAAGTGACACTGGATTCGTCTTCTGAGTTAATCACATCCCAGACATATGTCCTATTAACCATCCTGCCAATTTTGGATGCTAGAAAAATTTGTTTAGTAGGTGAAATTAGGTTTTAAAATCATGACTACATGAGGCAGTTCTCACAGCTCTGGAAGTCTGCTGCAGGCACCAAAGCCCCACCCACTTGCTGAGCTTCATCAAGTTTCAACTGTAAATCAAATGGCCTACCGGCCGGCCAACTATGCTGGTGCTACTGCTAACTGTCACATCGTACCTGCAGCTACAGGTTTGAGCTATACGCTTGAGCTGGAGTCCAGCTCTTATCTGAATGTCTCGGATACACACTGAGCCGTGAGGGAAATATGCTGGGGCCGCTGCCATCAGCACACGAATCTCCGCTACCCTGAGAGCGTTAGCTCGACGGCTAACACTAGCCCGTTCGTCCCGTTCATCCCGAGCCTCAATGGTCCCGAGCCACTGCAGCATCCGACCCACGGCTCACCGCCACAGCAATGGGAGCCTTGAAGGCTACACCGCAACAACAATGAGGGCCGCCACCGTCAGCACAGGACGAATGGGCCTAGCGTTAGCCGGCGAGCTAATGCTATCAGGGCAAGCGGAGATTCGTCTGCTGAGGGCGGCGGCCCTCAGTTTTGTTGCCGGTGTAGCTGTTGCTGTGGCGGTGAGCTGTGGGACGGACGCTGCAGAGGTTCACCTGGACTGTGGCTGTTTTAGCTTTTAGAGTTTTGCCGCCGGGCGCCGACTGGTCCCACTGTGGCAGTCTCATTAGTTTGTTTGAATTAAAAGTGGAGCTTCATGTTTCACATAAGAACAGTCTCTGTCTCTGGGATCTTAGACTATGTTCAAATAACACCACATTTACATCAATAAATACATGTTTTACAATGACCTGATAAGTCTGCATTACATTTTATTAAGACAGAGACCAAGCTAGTGGACTGGTAGCTCCAGCGGTAGTGGCGGCAGACGGCCGTTGGCATTCTTTGGCAGTATTTATAATGTTACTGTGCACATGGGAGGAGTTATAAAAGTAGGGACAGTGCGTCACAGCGTCCCCCTCTGTAAGCCTGCCCTTAAAAACAAAGACCACTGAAGCAGAGTGAAACTGTGAAACCCTAACCTCTAAAATTAAGCACTGTACAGAAATTAGTCTTTTTGCATGTTTTTATCAATAAATCTCGAACACTTTTAATATATTTTGAAACAAAACTCCAATTTCACTTTACAGGGACTTTAATGTCCATTGGCATTTTGAAAGGCACTGATTATTATAGGTAGGCTATGAGCAATGATCAGTTGCTAATTGTGATCAAGGTTCATCATTTTGATAGACATTAGCATTAGCAGCTAAAAGTGTCAGTTAAAAAGAGTGAAAGGAGAAAAGTAGGTTTCAGTATATGCAATGTAACTTCTGACTTATTTGACTATTGTGCAGAGGACAGAAAAGCTCAGGTAGAAATAAAAAATTATGGCCTCAGCAAATGTGTTTTACAAGCGTGCCTTCACATTTGCCAAAAGCCAAAATTGAGCAGGAGCATCAGGAGCCTCAGGGCACAGCGGGTTCTTCTCTCAGGTGCACAAATACACCAGATGGTTGAGATTTTACGGATGCTCATTAAAGAAGCATGTTAGATGGAAACAACCTCATACTTCAATGGAGGCAGCGTTGAGAGTGACAAGTCTCATAAATTAGGGGAGTGTTACAGAGAGATAGATGACTTTTTAAGTAGCCTACCTAATGACTGAATATTGAAAACGTATGGCGAGGTCCAATGGCCTGAGACCACCTTACCAAAATGGGACCTTGCAGTATTTTCTCCGTGTATCAAACAGACAGGCATGAAATTCAAATGCAACAGTTGAAAAAGAAGAGAGATTGGGATTTAATACCTGGACCTGGAAAACATATTTGGTTCACACAATCCAGTGGCCCGCAAACGATTTTCTTAGAGAAAAAAAAATCTAGTTAAAGTCTATTTCCAAAACATACTGATATGCTTCACAGCTATGTAATTCACCACAGCTTGTCAGCACCTGGAAATTGGTATCATGGCAGGGTGCACATCCCCCCTCTAGCATTCACTGTTGCAACTGGGGAAATCATTAGGCCATCAAAATGGGTTGTGGGTGGGGTAGGGCAGCAGGGAAGAATTCACCTCCCACCCATCAGGGCATGTTTAAATAACAGGACAACCACCTCTACAATAGCAGCCTATAAAAAAAATTTTGCAAAGAGAAGGATGAACCCAGGAAAGCAGAATAATGCAGAGAAGGCCTGGAAGAAGAAGACTAGAAGAAGCCAGAAGCTTAGCAGCATGGTTATTCTCTAAGAAACAACACATTAAGAAATTTCCCAGGCTGATGGGATATACAATATAGGAACAGGAATTTATGATATCCATAATTTAAAAATATAATGCACATTTTATATATTCTTCAAAAAAAAAACAAGTGTTAGAGAACCTGGTGCCTGACAAATGATGTGAAGATCATTTCTGGCTTCCAAAATTCATTGGTCTATACTTTTAGGCCAAATAGACCATGGTAAATGATCTGCACTTAGATTTCACTTTTTTAGTCCAATTAAACCATTCAACGCACTTCACAGTGAATTACTCCTTTGTGCATTCACAGAGTAGCATTTTTTTTTTTTTTACATTTCCACCATATACACACCAATACATCAGTGGCAATCTTGTTTTGTATCTTGCCCAAGGAAACTTCAAAATGAAGGAGCCAGGTATCAAACCACGATCTTCTGACTGGTGGACAAACCTACTGTACCTCCTGAGTCACAGCCGCCCCAAATGACACACTACAATGCCCGGGCAAATCAGGCATTGCCTGACAATGCCCTTTTGGAAGGTCCAGGAATAGCAAAGAAAACAGACCTTGCAATCGGAGTACTTGCCCCAGCTATGTGTCTCCAGGGTTGAGAACGAATCTCCATGTTCAATCAGGTGTAGTGATCCTCATCTAGGTACAATGTCATGGCTATTTAAAGGCACCTGCCCAGTGAAAGTTTTTTACTTCACAAGATGACAACTGAATGCACCATGAGTTTTGGTCTCTCTGTGGGAGTGAGAACACGTCTCATTTTAGGGAGGAGATTCAGGTTCTATCTGACCTTCTAACCTTTGTGTGGGCAAGGGTCGACAACAGCCATAGACAACTACAACTTACCTCATCAACACACACATACATTATATAGGCTTCATGTCAATGTTTACAGTAATCGTGTCAGATCATTGAAGGTGTACTAATCAATATGTAAAACAATTACTCAATTGACTATGTGTGATATATAAAAGGTGTCACTGACCACTAAAATAAAAGTCAGAGACCATTTAGTGTTTTGATTATCACCACTTTCCACACTGCATGGCACCATATGGCGCTGTTTATACAGAACCTTAATTTTCATTCACATTTAAATGTCACATTTTGATCTAAACCGTCCAACAACAGTCATATTTTACATATGAGTTGATATGATTGATCCACACAGACTGCTTTTTGAGAAAGGCTGTTGTAGAGACAAATTCAAAGACCACCATCTACAGGTTCCCTCTTTTCTACTGAGCCTAGTGACTTGTTTCACCTTGTGTTCTGTAAATCTCCACTGGTAATTATTATTTGTCACAAAACATCCCTCAAAATACAGGCATGTGCGAAAATACTGGCCTGGATTTTTTATTTTTTTTTAATGCTCAACTTGTGTATTCTTGGGTTTAAAAAGTAATTGATATATTCATACCCCCATGCCTGATTGGTGCTAACACCTAAACTCAGGGGTCTCAAATGCAGCTTTAATTTACGTCCCATTCAACCCGTCACGCAGCCCGTGAATGCTCCAGACTCCATCGCTGGGGGAGAATTGATCTCTTCTCTCCTTCACACGGGGCCCAGTGTGAGCAGCTGGTGCATTGTGAACAGTGAATATTTTGAACTTTTCACGGGCCACGAGACGACAGAAAAGTCTGCTGAGTCTGCAGCTCGCACATCACAGTGGGGAGAGGAACAACTCCCTTGGTGTTGACACGCAGCAGCCACCATTGCCCACAGCTAATGTCACACAACTGCTACAAGGGAAGGAGGATTTTTCACTCCTGCAGCCTCTCTCTGGTTCCTGTCAGAACTATGTCCCAGGGCTAAAGATGAAATGGTCTTCATAACAGCAGCCAATATCAACAAGAAATACACACACACAAACACCCACACACACACACACACATGCTTGACTGCTCTCAAGCGCTGTTTGCCATCATCCTCTCATACTGTTCTTCAGGGTGATCAGAATGAATTTGCATATATTCTTAAATGTAAGCGCTGAACTCTGTAATTATGTGAAGCCCTGACTGTGTGCGATAGACTGTGCCCATAATTGTTTGTGTACGGGAAGACGGGGGCATGTTTTCAGCAGCAACGAAAGGGGAGGCGCCTTTGCTGAATGCAGCCCCTCCAGCAGCTGTCTACCACAGCTGTGGCAATTCATAAAAGATACACTGGTACACACACATTATCATAAACACACATACAGCTTTAAATCCAAGAAGGCCTCCCGGGGACAATACCTACCTCCTCATGTTTCCGTGACACAGGCGATGGTAATTAGACTAATTCAAAGTCTCCTCAGAGCGAGGGACGGAGATGAGGCGAAGGCAGGCAGACACCCCTGAATGCAGCGCAGCAAGGCAGGCACACACACACACACAGGGTTGACAGGGAGTTCATCCAGCTAACTGCCATGTTGTAGCATAACATCGCTGCACCACGAGATCCATACCGTATTGCAGCCAGGGCCGGGGAGTAAGCGGGGGCCGAGGTGGGATTGTGTAGGTACCACAGGGGGCTTCTAGACCGTGACCACAGGAAAAGGCTGGAGGGTGAAGGAATGAACGACTGACCTCTGCAGAGCTGCAGCTCAGCCTCACTCAACTGTAGTGATAGTTTCTGAAACTCAAAGCTGACACACTTATTATCCACATACAGGTTCCCTACTGTGGGCAATTTTTATACTTTCCCTGTTTGTGCAGTTAGTGCAGTTACACAATTCAAATTATACTCCACTTCAAGCAGAAACTGAAGGCTGATGGTTTCCAAATGTCAAATTAGGGCTGGGCAATTAAGCGAAAAACCACCTTTCACCAATTTCATCTTCCTCATGAAGGTTCAAACTTTCCCCAATTTGTGCATTCATGAACTGACTCCTCTCTTGTTTTCAGCTACGTGTCCTCGCATTATTCTACTTCCACTCAAAGTGAAGCTGGCAACATGGATGATATGAGTGCAAACACTCAGCCTGAGGTTACATCCACACTGATAAGTTTTAGCTTTAAAATGTAGGCTATCACTTTTTCCATACCTTCATGTCTGATATCCACGCTACTCCAGAACAGCATTTCCAAACAACATTTGGAAATGTTGTTCACCCCTGTTTAGTTTGATAACTCTGGGGTTGTGTTGTAGTCTGGGTGGGTGTAAACACCTGCCTCCCCTCCTGATTTGGTCTTATCAGACACAGCTACTAGGTGGTGAATTTAACATATGGGGTCAACCGAAGGTAATACCACCAATTTGTTTCATCACCTTGAAAGCCATCATTTTAACTCATTGAGTGCCATTGACGTCTATGGACGTCAATCAAAATCCAACGCTTGAGTGCCATTGACGTCCATAGACGTCAAACGCACTTTTCTGCGGCTGGTAAATGGGGACGCTCTCGCGCACACTGTGAGTAATTTTGGGGCTTCTGGGATGTGTAGAACGAAGGAGACTGTAGATCAGAGCAAGAAGTGAAGAGGAAGGAGAAGACGAGCGCGATCGGTACAGAGATAAAAAAGTTTCTATTCCTAGAGAAAAACGACGGGCAGAGCCTGGAACAAGTGTAACGTGGAGCTGGAGGAAAGCTTAGCCACAGATGCTATTAGCATAGCTCCAGCATGAAGTGATCAGAGGAGGCAGGAAAGGTAAACTCATCTAGATGATCAGTACCAAAATGCCGAAGCGGAAGCGGATCGCGGAGTCAGTTTCACCAGTTGCTGTCTAACCGACGTGACGACGAACCGAGAGATCAGCGCGGTGCGTTGCTGCTGCGGCCGCGTCCAGCAGAGAGGCTGAAGACGGCATGACATCTCCCTCCCTACTTCAGAGACGAGGGGATGCAGCAGGAGGAGAAGGAGGAGAGGGGAGGGGCAGAGGGGGGGGGGGGGGTAGGAGAGGCTGAGGGGGCAGCAACTGCTCGTACTTGTATTTAAGTTGTTGTTGTTTTGTTTTTTGTTTTGTCTTTTTTTTATGTGTGGGGGGGGTGGGGGTCAATGGAAAAAACATGTGAAATGAAATTTTCAGATGTCTTACATGTTTTTGAAGCCAAAATTAAAACGGATAAATCACAATTTTTCTTGAGAGACTCTCTTTCACAAAAATGCATTTTTCTCAGCTTTCTAGAAAAAAAGTGGTCTTTTTGGTGCAACCAGGCTCTATTCAACTTAAGATATATCAAGAATGGAACAAGGTACAAACAAATGTTTTTTCCCTAGTTAAATAGAGAGTCTCCTCTTTCCTTTGAGCTGTTTGGTGTTTACAGAGTCATAGTACAAAATATTCTCTGGGTCTTGACATATTACTCAAAATGCCCCAAAACGCTGGCACATGGCACTAACCATTTTATAAAAGGTCTGGCACTCAATGAGTTAATAATCATAATAATAATATCTTGATTTATATACTGCCTTGCACATACAAGGATGCTTTACAATAACAATGATGCTGAATTTGCCAAATATGGCTCAAAAACAGAGGGATAATAAGCAATCGGTAGTCACTGATTAATACTTGCATGAACTCTGTTGATCCTTTCAGCTCCAGGAAATGTTTTGGAGTCTTTAACTTATTGTTTTGTGGCCTAAAAATGTTTTGTTTGGTTCACCGCTCTCATCAGCAGCAGCTGTTTTCACAAAAAAAAGTCTGATATCGTCTGTTCCACATGGGAAATAACAAGTAGTCAGGCTTCTTTGCTCTGTTCTGCTCAGGAAGCAGGAGCATTGGAGTCATATTCTTCTCCTCTCAAATACATGAAACAGTGTCTGAAAAAATGAAGGCAAAGCTGATCACTGCAGTCAGCTGTTTGTAAGTTCAACATGGTGTGGATTCTGCAAACTGCCTAGACCTGAAAAGAAAAAGATCCAAACACATCATTTGGGAAATGAAGAGTCATGCACCAGCACGGTGCCCACACAGCACAAAGTTAGCAAACATGGCTGTGAGCTTCAGCCTGTCAGTGTCTTTGTTTCTGAGCATCTCAATGCACCAATCTGATGTGAGGAGTGGGAGGATGCTGTGAGTGTGCGTGGCAGCCAATGGCCCTCAGTCTGAGCCTCCAAAGTTTGTCCAGTTGAGATCATGGGAGTGTATACAAACTAAACACACAGATGACACACAGATGTGGTGTCTGTGTCCAAAAGGCCCTCAGGAGCCTGATGTAACAGATGAGACAGAGACAGTGTAAACCCTTTAACTGTAACCCCCTGAGTCACTGAATGGAGGTTTTTCCAAATCATCTTCATGCTATCATGACCAACCATAATTAATGTATCTTTATGTTTTTTGTACATTTATAACAGATGATAGACAAAACATCATAAACTTAATTATCCAGGGAAAATGAATTATTCCAACAGATTTCATGAGAAACCTGTAGCTGTATTTGCTCTGGACCATGTCCAACCATCATCACCATCCTTATGCTAAACTTTGGTATTAAAGTATCCCTTAAAATTTCCATGATGCTGTTTTGATAAACAAGCAAGTTCACATCTGGTATATAAAATGAAAATAAAGAATATAAAGGTTATGACAAGATCAAGTCTAGGCAAGGCAAGGCAAGTGTATTTGTATAGCCCATTTTTACAAACAGTTTGTCTCAAGTATCATAACAACATCCTTTGCCCTTAGACTCCCACATCGACTGAGGAAAAACTATCAAAAAAAAACCTTGACAGGGACAAAATGGGAGAAACCTCAGGGTGAGCAACACCCATGCAGGACGGGCAGACGTGCAATAGATGTTGTGTACAAAAAACAACATGGAATATGGAATAAATAGTAATTGATCAGTCAGGGAGGAGCTGATGGAGGCAGCTTCTGGTGGGCAGGCTGAGCCATATACAGGGAAAGCAGGGACAGCAGACCAGCTAAAGGGGACTGGTGGTCGGCAGGCTGGTTTAGGAGCAGAGGAAAGGAGGTGATGGAGGCGGCAGATGGATGGAGCTCTGGAGAAATCTCCGGAGAACACAGAAAGAGTGCATGACACCAAGGCCAAACTACAAAGTACAACAGATAAAAGACAAAAATGTCCAAAAAAAGTCCAAGCCTATGGCAGCATATCTATGAAATGGTTCAGCGCAACCTGAGCCAGCCCTAACTAAAAGCTCTGTCATAGAGGAAGGTTATAAGCCTGGATTTAAATGTGGGGCAAGTGCCTGCCTCTTTGACCCATTGAGAGAGCTGGTTCCACAGTAGAGGAGCCCGGTAACTGAAAGCATACTGTAAGTAAGCGATCCGGTTGTTTTGGCTAACTTCCTGTCCGCGGATGGAGTTAGCAGTCCCCGCCCTCGTCCCTACGTCACCACATGCACGCGCATCCCTTGGCTGCACACACACAGAGGACCGCCCCTTTATGCCGTGCTCTCTCCTCATTGGATAAAGGCTGTAGGATACAAGGAAAGTTTTCTCCTCGGCTTACAGCAGAGCAGAGTGACTGACAGACCCGTGTTTCGGACCAAACACTCTATAGAAGTGATTGCTGTCGGAAGATGTAACTATTTAAGACTTATATTAACACAAACATTCCGCTTACTTCAGCTTGAAGGCTCTACCTCCCAGTCTGTTTTTAGAGACAGTGGGAACCAGTAACAAACCCGCATTTTGGGAGCCAAGTGTTCTGCCAGGTCATTAAGGAATGATGGGGTCTTTAGGATAGGATGGAGCTTTGTCAGTGGAAATTGATGCAGTGCTTCTAGATTACATCCCCTAATGGAAGCAAGTAAAGAATGAAGAGTATTGGACCTAATACAGACTAGTCTGCTGCTTCAAGATGTGCAAGTTTGAATCATACCAGGGAGCTATTCTGTTCTGTTTAATGATCTTCTTTTTCAGAGGGGCTACAGCATCGAGAGTCCCAGAAAGTGTCACTGCAGTACTCTCTATAAGTTAACCTGTGTGGGAGTAAAATCAACATAGCTGTCCTCCATTATATTACTACAAGGTGAAGCATCAAGTTGTGCTGGAATTACTTCTCTAAATGTAAATTCACCATCAGATATATATCTACTGTAGTGGAAGTTTTCACAGGCAAGGTATAGTTTGTTAAAGTAAATTCAAATGTTATTAAAGAATGGTCAGACGAAACAGGGTGTTGAGGAAAAACTGTAATGTGATTGGGTTCTACAGTATGCCATAAGTTAGCATCAAATCAAGGATAGGCTATGACCAGAAGAGTGAGTGGGTTTATTTACCCTCTCGGAGAAGCCAATTGAGTCTAACAGTGATTTGAATGCAGAAGCCAGACAGTCATTTTCAACATCCATGAGGATGTTCAAGTCACCCACTATAATTACTTTGTCTAAATTCATTGCTAAATTTGATAGAAAGTCAGGGAATTCATCTAAGAACTCAGAATAAGGCGCAGGAGGACAATACACTACAGCAAGAGTGGTTAGTCTGCTTTCCAGTCTGAGTGAGAGAGGCTGAGAGTAAAGCTTTCAAATGAGTTACATTTAACATTAGGTCGAGGGTTAATAAGCAGATTTAACTGATAAACTGCAGCAACTCCTCCTCCTTCTCTGCCAGTGTTTTGAGGCACATGGTAGTTGATGTAACTAGGAGGGGTTGATTCATTTAAACTGACATCTTCATCCTGCTGCAACCAAGTTTCAGTGAGGGGCAGTACATCAATTCAGTGATCAATTATCAAATCATTTACTAGCAGAGACTTGGACAGAATATTTAACTGACCATATTTCTCCTGGTTTGCTGAAGTAGTGGTTTTGATTTTACCTTGTTTGCCACTGTATGAATAAATCTCCAGATTTGGGTTTGGGCTTATATACAGTACAGCCTCGAGGCAGACACAGTTTCTATGGGGTGTAAGGAAGGTTGGGGGGTGACCTGCATCCTGCAGAGGGCTATAAGACAGCAGCTCTGCCTCCTTGTCTGAACTCTGGCTGGTTGTCAGGGCTTTGGATGACTAATACACTTCGCTATGTTCCTAGAAGTGAGAGCTGCACCATCCA
This sequence comes from Trachurus japonicus, assembly GCF_045865225.1. NCBI lineage: Eukaryota > Metazoa > Chordata > Actinopteri > Carangiformes > Carangidae > Trachurus > Trachurus japonicus. The sequence goes on from NC_140911.1 coordinate 15,742,580, forward strand.
AAGTAGGATGGATGCCATCTCTCCTAATCAGACCAGGGTTCCCCCAGAATGGGAGTGGCGGAGGTACAGTGGTGTTGAAGGCAGTCAAATTGGTCAGTAGATTGAGAGCATCTAACACACAGCAACGAGCACTGTAAGCACAAACAGGAAGTCACGTGATACGCTCACTGTAAATCCGGAGGAGGAGGAGGAAGAGGAGGAGGGCACATGTAGCATTGAAATGTTGACAGCTTTTACATCTGGTTTGAAGTGTGTTATTACTTCATCTATGGAGCATTATGTTACTGACGCCTCTTGTAATGGGACATTACGCCAAACGGCCCTGTTGAGACTCCTTACCCACTGCTGTAGATGCCTGTCACGCATCCAGTCAGCTGTAGTGCTGCAACTGTTGCCATTGTTCAGATGAAGCGCACAAAATTGTGTCACATCTAGTCTCTTTTTTCAGTCTAGAAGGTTGGAAATTGGATGGAAATTAACACATGAACTAGAAGTATGTGAAATTGGACAAACTCAAGCTCATGCCATACTGAAAATCACATGTTAATGGGACTCGAATGTAGGATGGGTGACACTGACGGTATGAAATATTTGATGGAATAAAAAACGTATTCCCATCACACTGAATTAATTCCTCTAGTCAGACACCTGGTAGAAATATAATTATAAAAACTACTATAGATGACATAGCTATGTGGTCAGACAGGAGTCCCAATCTGATGACATCAGACGATGTGACTGATGTGACTAGCTGATATCTGAGTTTCAATAACAGTCCAATATTCTTCCATTGTGCTGGCCTGACCTTGTCTCCTTTGCTGTAATGAAATAACCCAGACCTGTGACAGGATGAACGGGAGGGTTAACCCAAATCCAGGGAGTTGAATCTAATAACATTTATGCATTTATCCTGTAAACCACAAAAGCATAATATATGTAGGTCAGCTGTCATTAAAGCAGGCAAACTCAAGCTGTGGCAGCACACTGTGTAATCAAAGAGAAATGCAAATGATCAGAAACACTCTTTGTTTTGTTGGCTAATTATGTATTATTTTTTTGCTGGGTAAAAGTAATGGTTTTGATTGCTGTTTAAAGGGCCAGTATCAGATAGATGAAGAGTGCTTGTGTGATAAATTACATATAAAAGCCATTACCTAAAAATAAAAGGAAATTTTCATTCAAATTACATTCAGTTTCGGTGGGAGCAGAGTTGTTGGTCACCCTTTTTTGCCTTAATTTGGACAATTTTGTACCAATATTTGATGGGCCAGATTAAAAAGCCCAACATGCTGTATATGGCACGCAGGCCATACTGTAGTTTGCCCATACCTGCACTAGGACCACTAATAGCCTATATATATATATATACACACATGGGTTCAGTTCAGTTTTTGCCCAAGGAGCTGGAGGAGCTGGGGATTGAACCACCCTCCTTCTGGTTAGTGGACAACACTCCTGAGTCACAGCCATCAAGCCAAAAATGTAGCTCAAAACAGAAGTAAAAGTGAATAATAAAACTTCCTGGGAACAAAAGGCAAAAATGTTGCATACTCTTCCTCACCCAAACACACAGCTGTCCTAACTTAATGGTAGACTTCTGCATCCTCCTCCTTTTTGTCATGGCTCTGCCAATATGGTGGGCACCGGGGCTGGTTATCATTCCTGTGAGTGGAGAGCTTGTCATTCACCTTGGCTGCAGTCAGTGTTTAGGCTACCAATAGCCATAATCATACCAATCCACACATAACCCCTCTGCCTGGGCTCAGTCCAGTCAAGGGCACGGATTACCACAAAAAACCCAATTTGGAGGGACCAGGGCGTCCGTCAGAGTCAGAGCGGATATGAGAGGCGGGCCCTTTGTTCTCCCTGATATTTATCTATCTGAGGCTGAGCAGGAGAGGATGTCGCTCCAAAGAGAGGTCTCCCAGGTCGACGGCCTGGCATTAAGCTGATCTATGCATGTATCCCAGGGAGATAACACCACACATCACAGATCAGCTCACAAGAACAATCTAAGGGAAAGTTGCACCCAGATACAGATAAAGGTTTTGTGGTGCATATAGGGTGTTGGGTGAGGGATCCACCAAAAACGTCACTTCTTCATCAGGAATGCAGCCAAGGAAATCTCATCTAATCTCTTTTGTTTTCTTTTCTTTCTTTCTTTTTAGCCTTCTTTTTTTGGGATGATGAAAATAAGTATGAAAGTGTTTAAAGAAGGAAAAGAAACATAAGTTGGAGCATTTGTGATGTGTTTTTCCAATGACTGTATTTTACCTCCAGATAATATTTATTTGAACTGAGTTTAACCATCTTCACCACCACTACATCAATGTTCTTAATGCAATTTAACTCACAAACTAATTACATTGCTACTTTTTTATTGTCCTGGTCAGAACTGTGAAACATATTTCCTCTGAGGACTCCTGTGTGGATAAAATAAAGTCCCAACTGCCTTTCAGTTTTCATCTGAAAGTTGTTGCAGCTAATTGAACTTAAAACATAATTTTTTCAAAGACTTGTGAGATGTGACTGTATGAAAGTGTACACTAGCCCAGGCTGCATGTGAAGCAGATTACCCTTGACTAGCCGCCTGTGAGTCTGGACAGACTGCAGTCCCAGCCTCGCTGGCACCAACGCAGAGAGGGAGCATGTCAGCAGCAAGGTGAAAAAGTAGCAATTACATAAAAGAGAGCAAGTCAGAATGAGGCTCTCCTTGCTTCTCCCATTCTCTGTCTCCTCCTCTGGGTTAAACCGGTGAGATCAATCCACAGCTGTGAAGTACGGAGGGCACCTTGAAAATGCTGCTATTTATTTGTTTGAAATGTTCCTTTCCTTTCTAGTCCTCTTAAGGCCACTGGGGATACCGCCATTGATTTCCACTTCAATAACTTGACCTCTGACCCTCAAAAGGGACGTGACGTCCCTCGACTGGCAACTCACAGCCAGGTGTGGAGAGGAAAATCTCCAAGCCATTATTGCACAGTCTCACTCATTTACATGATTTAAAGTAAGCAGGGTTTTTTTTCACTTAGGTTAATTGCAGTCTCTATTTGGGTCCACAACAAGAGAGCAATGGGCAGTCGCAGACTCGCAGCTGTTTCATATTTTTTCAAAAGCTCAAAAGGCCAGCGGCCTCCATTTCAGCTGTGAACTCAGAATCAGAGAAAGAGAAAATTGGAACATTTACATGCATCTTGTAGACGGAGATAATCTTTGAGCAGCCACATATCTTCTCTAACGTGGGTCTGCTTCGGTCTCTAGTCTCATCCTAGCGTACACACGCCATGTGTGAGCGCTATATGAGGAGACTTCTGCTGTTTGCAGATGGACTCCCTGTCTGTAATGAAGTCAAGCCCCCCTGAAGAGAAGCTGTCAGCCAACACAGAGTCAGCCACAGGATTCACCCAGCTCTGCAATCTCCGAAAACTGTGATGGAGCATATGCAACTCAAGATCACAGCAGATTACAGAGATTGAGAGGTATAACGCATCAATCAGTATTGTCCTAATTATGCAGGAAAGCTGCATCTCTGCTGCCGTGGGATCACACACTGAATGCAGTGCATCAGTTTGCACAAGTTATTTGTGTGATCTTTTGGGAGCTGTGTGTGTAGATTTTAATATTAACACAGTGATGACTTAATTCACGTAGTGTTATTGTTTAAACAAAAGATTTACAAAGTACCTCTCACAGTCAGGACACATTCAACACTTTTAAGGCTGCATTCAAATAGTCCAAACAAAAAGCAGAAAAACTAATTTAGAATACATACATACAAGTCAGTGGGAGCTGAGGACTTAAAAGAACATTTGAAAACTTTCTATTGCTCAATTAAAAATTAAGCAGGAAAACAGTGGCTTACATTGTCAAGGACTCTAAGCCAGGGCAGCACCTGTTTGACCCTCTGGCCTCAGCTTCATGCTACAGTTCATGAAAAAGTCAGACCACCCGACTCCTAAGGCCATTCACACTTTCAATGAACATACAATTAGAGCATGAATGAATAAATGACAATAACTACTGTGAAGAAAAGAGAAGGAGCAACCTCCTCTGTCTCTGTGGACCAGCCTGTTCTGATGAAAATATAGATTATACTCAGTCCATGATAAAGATATGACTTTAACAGAAAACCTTGACACATACAATAGTGCATATAGTCTTTCTCTTTTACTCTCTCTGTCACTCTTCATCCAAGTGATGAACTAAGCCAGAATGCGACAGATGGATGCAACCCAGGTGCTGTAACCAATGCTAACTGAACCACGCCCTCTGTTGTCTGTCCTTATATTATATACATATACAGTATACGTAATATATAAATAGGGGATAGTAGTGCAGGGGACAGTGTAATCGAGCTACCTTGGTCCCAACGTAACAGAGACCTGTTAAATAATTATTTTTATGTGTAACCCTGAAATTGAAATTGATTTAGTCCACTCCTGTAGTGACACAAAATGGTTTGTAGTGAATGCACTGATAATGATGAAGAGGACTCCAGGGGAACTTATCATGATAAAAAGTAAAAGTAGGCTACAAATGAGAAAAGACACAAAAAAAAAAATCACAGGCAAAGCAGCTTTGACATAGTTCTTGTGAACACAGTTTGGTAGCAGTGTGTCAGATTCATTTAGTGTGTGTGTGTGTGTGTGTGTGTGTGTGTGTGTGTGTGTGTGTGTGTGTGTGTGTGTGTGTGTGTGTGTGTGTGTGTGTGTGTGTGTGTGTGTGTGTGTGTGTGTTCAAAGTGGTTATTTATCTGATATTATAACAGGCTTCTCGCTGATGAATGAAGCAGATGTGGCCTTAGTTTGAGAACAAGACAGTCACAGTGAATCACCAGCATCTTCTCTGAATGAGGATGTTTTCAGCTGCCAACACTAAGAAGTAATTATATCAAAGTACATTTTAAGTATTGTAATAATATCAAAATCCTTATCATCCACAATGCTTGTACAATATATTGCTTTTGAAGTAATCTATTACCATTTCAAACACAATGAATGTACCACAGTGGTATGATTAAGCATCACCAGAAAAGTCTAATAACTGAAGCTGAGTAAAAATAAAGGATGTTTTTGCAAACATTCCCCATGATGCCATCAGACGGTTGACCTTGTTGGTTTCCTGAGAAAGAAAAACTGCTCCATAGATTTCCATTAATTTGGTTCAGATATCCATGAACCCTAGAGGCTGAACAGTTGCAGGCTGCAGGTCCGTTTTCACTTATTAAATGCAATGTCTCAACAAGACAGAATACGTTTCTTAATAAAGACATTAATGATTCACAGAGGATGAATTCTACTGTCTCTGATGGTCCCCTGACTTTTCCTACCATGAAATTGACATTTTTTTCTCATTAGAGAAATGTCTGAGCAACTTTTTGATTAGATTTTATACTTCCACTGTTCCAAGTGGATGAATCTCAATAACTTGTGATCCTCTGTCTTCTCCTCCAACATCATCAAGTAAAGTTTCATATTGTCCAACTGTCTTTTGTGCAGCTAAGCAAATTTCAGCACGCCAAACAACTTAACTAAGTATCAGCATGTATTGTCATTGCAAGCATGTCAGCATCACAGAGCTGCTAGAATGCAGCTTTCAATGGGGCGAAAGATGATTTGACCAGTGTCCAGAAGGTCGGCACAGACAATGTCACGCTATCAGGCACAGTAGTACATCTGGAGAAGCTTGGCTGTTACATTATACCCCTGCTCCCTTCATTTCTAATTGTCAGCAAACAAAGCAGCTCATAGAAATGGGGAATGGGCTGTAATTGTGAGCGAGAGGGGTGGGAGTGTGTTATTTCAGCCCAGTCATAACAGTAGACACCTGCTTATTCTCTGCAGAATACACTGGCTCTGTCCCAACTGGAATCAGACCACGAGTGATTTACTGAGCAAAAAAATAAAAAAATAAATAAAAAATCCCATGTTGTCTGGGCCTTGTCTCCTCCCCCACCCTCCTCCAGCACCCAAGCCCGTCTTGTATACCAGAACGTCCTATAGCCCATCTACAACTAGCCTGACCTAGATCCGGTGTTGAAGCTACGGCTACATTTCATTTCTCATCACCCTGTGTTGTCAGTTAATAACCTGCAACCTGGGAGGAGGCACTGCCCCATTGCTGATAGATGGAGCCAAATCACTATCATGTATGCTCAATACAGCACCGGGGATCATTACTCCTGATTGGACTTTTCAAGTGTTTCACCAGCCAGGGAATACATCCAGGGAGACTTAATTTTCCTGACGTGATCTGTGCCCCGAACATGAAACATTTACCTGGACACCGAATCATTTCTACATCAGCCGAGGCATCGGGGTGGGGAATAAATGACACATCTGCATCTCAGGGCTGATGCAACGGATGGAGTCGGATACGAGGATGGTATTCAAGTGCATATATTCAAGTTGATTGTAGGAGATGATCCACCGAGAGAAAAATGACATCCCTAACCTCCATAATCGTGTCTGTGGCACAGCGGGGGGATGAAATTCAGCTGGCTCACTGAATAGACAGTTTAATCGCCCAAATGAAAATCACTTAACGTGCCCCTTTACGCCTGTCCTAAAACGATTGGAAAGGAGAAGTGAGGTAACCTGCCACTTCATTGTACCAACCACGCCTTCAACCTCCGCTCCATCCACCCGCGGTCTAACCACTTGAATGCCATCTGCTTGTTGGCTCGCTGGAGAGGGGTCAGAGCTGGGGCATCTGAGCAGCCAATTTCGGCACTTTAAAATCTCTCCAAGTACCGGCACTCTTTCTCTGCCACATCTCTCACACGTACATACACACGCACGCACATGCACAAGTGCACACTGGCGGTGTAACAGAAAACTGCTAATCACCATAGCAGGGTGCTCACTTTAAGAGTCTGGCAGAGGATGTCTGTCAGTCGGAGGGGCGAGTGGGGGCCAGGTCTCGAAGTTGAGAGGAAATGAGACGATGAGTCTGCCCATGTGATTCCCCCCTCCCCCTCCCCTAGTTAAAATTGGACAGGTTTGAAGGGTCAATCATCCATCATCCAATCTTTTCTGAACCTCTTCTCTTACATTCTGATGGCTGCTGTTTGAAACATGAACACAGAAAATGTTGAGCACATCAAAGTCTTTGCCGTCTCCCTCTTTCTTCTCTCCGTATCTATCTCGCATCATCTCTCTTTGCCTCTGTGATGTGCGCATGAATGAGTGTGTGAATGTTGAGCGCGCAGGGTGTGTGTGTACAGAGAGAGAGAGAGAGAGAGGAGGGCCAATGGTGTGTTGCCCCCAGGGCTCGGACCTGATCAAAGCGGAGTCTGTCAGTTCGCAGGTACACAAACAGCCAGCCTGTACACACACTGCACAGAACAGAGAGGGAGAGAGAGCGACAGAGAGACGCTGAGGCAGAGTGGGAGAAGCAGGTTTCGGGGTAGAGCTGCAGAGATCAGAAAGCATCATTCTGCCTTAAATCGGGGTTATGTGGAGGTCAGAGAGCCTCGGCAAGCACCACTCCTGACTTCACCTCTGTATGAAGGAGCAAATAAGGGGGAAAGCAGACCAAGTGAAAGGTTGGACTCTTCCAACGGGGGAGAAAGTGATGACGGCAACCTGCTGCTTTATTTGAAAGACGACAAGACCTTGTTGTATTAGCTTCAGAATTAAACTGAGGTTTTACAGGTGACCTGTCCGCAGGGCCGGTTCTAGGCAGGCATATATGAGGGGGCAGTCAGAAATGTGAAGGGGGCATCATGTGAACACATCATGCTCCAGCACTTTTTTTTCTCTGTGCTTATAGTAACTTCATTGAATTGGGTTGTTGGCTATGTGTCCAACCCCAACCTGGAGAGGTGGATTGCACTTTGTCAGGCCTCTACCTTCAGACCTGTCCAACTCGGGGCCGGGGTGGCCAACCAGGGTCTTAGAGCCCAAATTTTTTACTGTCGTAATGCAAAGAGCCACATTATATGGGGGGTTAGGGGTGCATATACCTGAAGATGCATTGCAAACCCAGAGGGGGTGAAAAAGGTGAGTAGCTAAACCCCTGTTGGGGGGTCTGGGGGCATCCCCCCCAGAAAATTTTTGTGATTTTAAAATGTGAGTGAAGCATTCTGGTGCTCTGAGAAGAGGGGGGGGGGTCTACTATAGTCAAGATTTACAAAACTGAAAGGTAGTCTTATGAATACTAAAAGAAAAAGAAAAAAGAACGGAACATTTTAGAAATAACAGTGTCCCTTTTTCGGCGGATTTTTGTGCTACTGCAGATAATTTTGTCAACTTGTAATATACACATTTTTTGAGTATATTAAAATGTGCTTTCTCAACTTCTAAAATTTGGATTTGAGGGGGCAAGACAATTATTTGAGGGGGCGCTGCCCCCTCTTGCCCCTGCGTAGAGCCGGCCCTGCCTGTCCAGCCTGGCAGGAGTTTGTAGATCTCTGCTGGGAGTGTGGTTTTATATGGTACCTGATACTGGAACCATCACTCTGATTATGGACTTATAATCATAATGTCCATGTAGGCTTGACAGCATAGAAACTCAAGGCAAGTTTTATTCTAATAAGAGTGAGATAACAAGAAAAAAAAATCAATCAAGTTTAAAGACACAAAAATCATGATTTATCTGCCCTCCATTACACACCATATTACAGTAACAGATTTTTGTTTTTTTGTTTGTTTGTTTTTGATATAGTGTTTACAGTGGTGAGTGACAAGCTGTGGCTGCATACAGACTAGTTTAGCCTTTATGAAGTTGGGCACATTATGTCATATGTTGAAATGTATACAGTGTTGACTGTCTATAATGTGTTTCCAAATAATAATAATAATGATGAAGAGTTAGCCAATCAGATTAATTGCCTTTAAAAATGTATGTGTTAACCTAAATCTACATGATTAACATTGAATTGAAATGTAAAATGTGAAATCTAAATATTGCTCAACTGTACCCCACGCTTTGCAGCAACAGTATCAACAGAAAGAAGAAATAGCACTGTGACTTATCATCACAAATCAATTTAAGCTAGTTACCACCTTGATCAAGAGTTTTTTCTGTTCAGACTTTCAGACAGCATGATGTGAATCTGAACATATCATTTATTTATTATATCAGAATGACACTCAATCACTCTCCTGAGTGAGTGTCATTCATTTTCAGCTGTTGGTAAAACACTTTGAAAATGACCATAAACCATGAAATTAAAGAGACAACGAAGAGTTTTGGAAAAGCGAAGCATTTTCACACTACATTTATGAGCCTCCGCGCGCACCGTACATTCCTTTGACCGGCGCAAGACGGACTCATGTTTTCATTCATCAATAATTAAAGTCAGAGGTTCAAATTTATTTATCTATTGTACTGCTGCTATTTTTATAACATGCCTTTGTTTTTATTTATTGTAATTTGTGTGTACCAGGGAACATCTATGTATGGGACAGCGGATGTAAATTAGCCTGTGGCTACAATCCGGCGTGCTTACGATTGTTTCGTTCATGAACTCGCATTGTCCCATTTTAAAAAATAAATTGAATTGAATTGAATTGAATTGAATTGAAAGAGGTTCACATACCGTCGTAGTTCCGACCATAAACGGCGATTCTGCTGCGTTATTCTCATAACTCGCCACGAAGGAAACGCTGGTCGGCTCGACCAGCATTTCCGCCACCACTAATAATAACAAAATAACGATAGAGACAGATCGATATATTTATCGAAAATGGGCCCATTAACAAGTGTGGGTAGCGGAGATTCATCCACATTAACGTGAGACTTTTTTATAACCGAATAGAAACTCCTCGTTGTCCCTTTAACATTAATTTGCAGTTATGTTTCTGGACACATAATAAGTCAGAGAGACAAAACAGGAAGAAAAGGAGAGTGAATTCAGACTCTCTTGGTTCTGCATGTTTTTGTCACCACCAACTGCTGATAAAGACAAGAAATGTCCCTTTAAATGCTCCCTTATTTGGCCCCTGATAGCTGTTTGGTGATTAGCAGGCAGTGTACAGCAGCCAATAAAACTTTTCCTGAAATCATTTCCTTTTATCCTTCCTAAGTGACTGAAATGCACAGGAGGTTCAGGGACCAAAAGACCAAATAAGCCACCAAGGGCCGTGCTACATAGTGTGACAGGCTTGGATCAGAGTTAGATGAACTTCAAAAAAAGATTTTACCTTAATCAACCTTGTTGCCATTGCTGCATGCTGACACACTATGCACTTAATCTCTCTCTCTCTTTTGGCCTTTTCCCTTTTTGTCTGCATCTGGCCATTGTCCCAGCACCGACATGGAGAAACAACCGTCAGCTCCAATGTCACTGCAAACGTGTCTTCAGCGGCGAGGTTGGCACGTCAATACTGCTGTAATGACGCACGCGCAACTTTCTCAAACGTAGCATTACATTGGGAGAGCGGCTAAAAGGTTGTTTAGATGAATTAAAGCATCGAGCATTCCCGACACGTAGCTGACGTCTGTGTGTCTCGGGAAGAAAAGAAAAAAAAGAAAAGGAGGAGGAAAAAAATAAGTTAGGAACCAGAGGGGGAAAAATAGAGCACATCAATTGGCCAGGAAAATGAGAAAGTTTGTCCCTGACGCCCCTGTCAGAATGAACGATTAAGATATCTAATATGATGTTTAAAGCTGTGGGGCAGGCGAACTGATAACGGCTCGATAAGGCCTCTCTCCTCACTCATCCTCGCACGCTAATTAGCTGCTTGCTTCTTTTTTTGGACGTGGAGGTGGGGAAGGGGGTTTATCTATTTAAAAGGCTTTGAAGGAAGTAGAGGCACCTGCATCAATCATAATTATTTTACTCATACTAAAATTAGCCGAAGAAAGGAGGAACACTGTCTCCTTCAGAAAGCAACACAGGAAGAATAAGGGGAGCCCGGTGTGAAGGAAAAGAAGGGAGAGAGAGAGTGTGTGTGAGGGAGAGAAGGAGAGAGAGAGAGAAAGAGGGATGAGGTGAATCGATAAATATCACTTGGGCTGATTGGACCTAATTAGAGACATAGAGAGGCATTCTGGACGAGACTGGCTGGAATTGAGTTGGCCAAGTTGTCAGAGCCAATTAGGCCGCTGTATTATTGCAGCAGAGAGAAAACACACAGATTAGATTAAGTTTTTCGCCTCTGTGTGTGTGTGTGTGTGTGTGTGTGTGTGTGTGTGTGTGTGTGCATGCGTAGGTGCGTGTGTCTGTGTGTGTGTGTGTGTGTGCATATCAAAATGATGATGCTTCCAGGGAAAACATGGCCAGGTGAGTGTAACTGTTCTCCCGTGGTGTGATAAACTGTGATACAACAACAATGATAATCACTCGTAGCTTATCATGCGCACACGGGCACACATCACACACTGTGACAAACACTCTCTATCACACAACTCTCCAGCTGTCAGCTGCTGGGCGTGCAGCTGCGGAGGTCTCCCAAACACACTTTTAACTGGATCTCTGACTTATTCTAGGTTAAGCTAGGTTTGTACTTCTGCCTGTGTGTGTGTGTGCATCTGTGCAGGAATGCGTGCCAACGTTTGATTCTTGGTGATTGCGTCTGGAAGCAATCACTTGTGTGCAGTTAATATAATGATGAAGTCCTCCGAGTCTGTGTTACAGGCAAACCTGAAGGAAGAAATGAAAAGCAGTCCTGAGTTCAGCCAACTCTGCTCTGAAAGCTTCGCTCAGAGTTTGGCAGCAGGTAACAGTTGTGAGAGACAATATTGCTTTATTTCACTCATTAGGTGGAACAGAGAGAGGCCTAGTCTGCCGTCCAGCTCGACAAGTACAGGCTAATTTAGATAATTATTCACAAATCCTTAGGCTGTTTTGGATTGTAGAGGTGCAGTGTAGCGTGCCAGGCGCAGCCCTGCCTTCAGCCATCTAGGTTGGAAAAAAAATGAATTGGATCTCAGGAAAGTCTCAAAGCAGAAACAGTAGAGTACGATAAGAAAAAGCGAGCATGAATTTTCAGTGCTGTTGTCTCTCAATGGAAAGACTTCAAAGATCAGCAAAACAACAGAACAGATGCAGAGATGGCTTTATTTGTGATGCCGCCCAAGGCTTCTCCGCCGCAAGCAGCAGTGACAGATAACTGTTTGGATTGCGAAAGTTTAGAGGACTTCATGACTTTACACTCTGTATCCTCTAATTGTTTGGTTCTCAGTGGCTGATTGGAGGGTGGGGTGGGTGCTCAAAGATTGTTTTTCTATGCCTCCACACCCTTGACAGCCCGGGCCCGAGGTGTCCATCTGTCCAATTCTTGTGAATGAGAAAGCTCAGATATCTTTTTCCTGCAAATTTGTACAAGTGCACTTGGACTCAAGGTTAAACTTATTAGATTTTGGTGATCAAAGGTCAAAGCCACTGTGACTTCTTGTGATAGCTCAAGCCTGCCTCGAGGGAAGTTCCTCAGATTTGGTATAAACATTTACTTAGGTTGTATCCACAGCCGCTTATACCCCTCCCTACTTACTACCGAGGGACTTCTATGTAGTGAGCTCATCTGTAAAATGAAGACACACGTTCAGACTCTTTTCTCATCAGCTTCTCTCTGTCTTTCAGCATGAGTGCAACGCATGATGGTATTTAATGTAAGGACCATTCATTATACAATACTTATCACACTGCACTGCGGGAGTCCACTATGTAGGAAAAAATTATATATTCAGCGAGCTCTACTACAAAATGGCAAACTGTGCAGGGACTAGTGAGTGATTTCAGACACATCCTTAGACTCAAAGATGAACAGGTTAGATTTGTGGGCAAAGTTAAAGGTCATAGTGGCCATAGTGACCTCATGCTGTTGTGAAAATGATGCATGAGTTTTCCCGTTTTTTGGGTTAAAACAAAATATCAAACTGACAAATGTCTTTACATCTGGCTCTATCATTCTCTTATATTGCAAGGATGAATGTATTAGAAATTGATGGTGAAAGGTCAAAGGTCGCTATAAGCATCTCAAATCATGTTTTTTTGCCTAACTCAAGAATCCATAGCTTAATTGTGACATAATGCAACGCAAATGTCTAAAATAACAAATGAAGAGATTATATTTTATATCTAAATGGTTAAAGCAATGGTTCTCAACCTTTTTTGGCTGGTGACCCCATTTTGACATCAAAAATTTCTGGAGATTTTTATATGATGCATTTAATTAGAACTTGATTTATATTTGAGAAGGTGGAAGTATAGAATAGTTTATGATTGTGTGTGGTGTTTTTAATCATAATTTAAAAAAGAATAATAATTAGTTAAATATAAATATTTATATATTAAATATTTTTATCAGTATTTTTTTTTTTTTTTTATCATTTACTAGACATTTCAGGCGACCCCATTTGAATTCCAGGCGACCCCACATGGGGTCCCAACCCAAAGGTTGAAAAACACTGGGTTAAAGGTCAACTTCGCTGTGACATACTTCATAAACACACTAGATTGTGATTATATTTCTTACAACTTAACAGGTTGGCAGTACTTCTTGTCTTGCAGTATGTTCAGCCTTGGAGCAGTGTTGACAGTGTTGATGACAGACTGTCATGTTTGGAACAGTACAACACAACAACACTGTGTATGTGATGTATATAGTAGTACTGTAAACTGAAACTTAATCTTATAAATAACTTAATCACAGTCCAGAATATAGTTAGGTGATGCGGGCCTGAGGTGAGGTGGGCTGAAGAAGAAGAGGAGGAGAATCTGCCAGGATGAGGCAGACTTCATTCTCTCAAGTGGCAGCATTATCCAGGTACAGAGAGAGAGGCCGTTTGTTGTGGCTGTTGGCTACGTTTATCACTGTCACCGGGCGTGGGAAAGTGATTCATATCTGTCCAGATTTCACTGTGTATGTTCATGTAAAAAAAAAAAAAAAACAGGAGTTCCTTACATTATTAAAACAATTGAATTTAATTTCAATCCAATTGATAAAAGTGAGTTTACCAGCCAAATGAATAAATATGGTTATGAAGTAAGTAATAAAATAAATAAATAGCTGTGAGCATGACTGCGACTTTTGAGTTCAGCAGAGTCAGGTTTGTGTCCCCCTGCGATCACTGGACATTGATCCAGTAAAAAAAAAAAAAAAAAAAGATTTGTTTTATTATTTTCAGCCAAGGGATTATGAAAATGTATTTTTTTATACTGTGTTTAGTGTTACAAGTCCATGTCAAATGATTATCTCTAATGGTAACAACCCGTACTTTAAATGCAGTCTGTTATGTTCACCAAACAAAGTCTCATTTGTTTTGACCCACAGCTTTCAAAATGTAAATACTGACTCCTTTAATTAGGGCATTTATTTATTTATTTATTTCATTGTGTATTTCACCAGGAATTAATTTAATTTGTCATGTTGTTATTCATAAAATAGCCAGTTAAAACAGCCAGTTTATTTAACCTGTCGCCCCCCCTTGTGTTATGTGAATTCTGGTATTGTATGGAAATTAGCCTGGGTTTGACTTCAGCGGCGGTATCACATATTTCTCATGTGCTCTGCTCGCAGCGCCTGTGGAAACTTTCTCTGAGCAGGTCTCTGATTAAAGGGGATCGATTCCTTTGACCTTGTTCATGTCAAAGGCAGGAGGAGCCGTGTGGTGGGTGGGTGGGTGGGGGTGTCGGTCCCGTGCAGTTCTGCCTCAGCCTCCACCATCCAGATCATACACGACACTAACTGTGATAATGATGATGAGGAATCAATAAGTGATTATGAGGTTTTAAGCCATATTGTTAGGAGAGTAACACAGAGAAGATGGGGATGGAGCGAGACCAAAGGCAGGACACACACACACAGAGACACAGCCAGGCACAGACACACATACAGTGGTATATATACACACAACACATATATACAAACACTAAATCTGCAAATATGCACATGAACACACTGGAATGACACATGTATATACACACAGGTGACTAACGTGTCACTGTATGTCACTGTGTGTGTTCATCTCCGTTACTAATAACTGTCCCAGCACAAGCTTTCACAACAAACTCCTTTTTTTTCTTTCTTAAAGCACATTTATTTATAAGACCTGAACTAATCTTCATCATTTTTTTTTTATTTTTTTTTTTTGCACTTTTAATTATTGTGAAACCTATTAATACTCCCCATTAATATGTAGAATTTTCTGGATTCAGTATACATCACTGAAAGTAATTATGGAAGAGCATTTTTCTTTTTTCTTTTCTTTTTCTTTTTTTTTATGCTTAACAACTCAAATATTTCCAGTGAGGTTTTGCTGCAGAATGGGAAGACAAACACTGCCCTCTTCAGCCTGTCGGCAGCAGCTCACAGGCAGCTGGCACGGAGCCCGCTGGCATTTTCACTCCACGATAATCCATCTGAACATCTCAATATGGCTGTTTCTGTCCCTCCGTCTGTCTCTTTGTCTCTCACGCTCCCTCATTTATCTGTGATGCATTTAAATGTTTCTTTTTTTTTTATCCTGTCATCTCGACACAAATATCTGTGCAGCACATCTGAGATATCTTAAATGGCAGAAAATGTCTTGAATTAGTTTTTTTTTTTGGTTTTGTTTTATTCCTTTGGTTTGTGTGGAGAAAGATTCTTTTTTGTGTGTCAAAGTTGTGACGTGGGTGAAACTTTTCAAAGACTAAACAGAGAGGAGTGCCAAAATGGAAAGTCATAGTGCAGTTATTAAGGTCATGCGTGGTTAATCTGTTTAGATTCTTAATTTCAGCCCTTTGCCAAACCGCAGTCACACAGGCCTACAAGACTTAATTTGGTTCTGATGAAGGGCAAGGACGCTTGTACACACACAGTCTGGGGCTTTGCCTTTTGCACCAAATTTCTCCCACACTCTTCTTTTTTTGGAAAATGAACAGTGCCACACTTTGAGAGTCAGTCCTTGAAATAAAGAGTTTTTCTTGAATAGTTCCACAGCACTGTTCATTACCCTCATGACAGACACAAGATTACTGCTTTCATTTCCCCCCCTTATTTTTTCCAAAAATTAAAGAAAAGGCTGTTTCACCACACCAGGAGATAACATTAACAGCAAAAGAAATTTTGCTCATTAAAAGATAATGTAATTTCTTTGAAAACAGAAGTATAGTATCCATCTTGAAGTATGGAGGTTGTCTGAGAGCTATATCTTTTATATACA
Source organism: Trachurus japonicus (assembly GCF_045865225.1). Classification (NCBI taxonomy): domain Eukaryota; kingdom Metazoa; phylum Chordata; class Actinopteri; order Carangiformes; family Carangidae; genus Trachurus; species Trachurus japonicus. The sequence goes on from NC_140911.1 coordinate 15,758,675, forward strand.
GTATAATAAATCTGAGTCATGGGAGATGTATTGTTTTCCAATGTCCATTACTCTGTTTGACCAGAATTTCTCTAATAATAATAATAATAATAATAATAACTAAAAACATCTTAACAAATATTTATCTCTTCAGATTCAGGTACACTATACTGTCTTTCGTGTCCATGTTACAAATTGATTTTCACATGAAGCAGCAGTGACTGCTTGTACTGTGTATAAATATTATGTGGCCTACTTACTTTCTATTTTGTGTTTTTTTTATGGTTCTAATTCACTATTGTACATTTTTATTGTTGCATTTTACTGATACAGTTGTTAGCTATTCAGATTTGCACCTTAAAATCACACAATAAGACTGGTGTGATATATTTATTTATTTATTTATTATGTCACTGGCATTTATACATACAGAATTTAAAATGGCTATGTGTTAGTTGCATTAAATCCCATATTACTAAAACCTAAGAGTATTATAGCCTAATTACAAAGACTGTGATAGGCAGCCACACCATTACGTAATACACATTATATAGGCTACCCCTTCAGGAGTCTTTTTTGAATGCTCCCACTTTAAGACATATTAAGTCCATTTCCTGATAATAGTTAATGCACTTTTATTCCCTCGGGTTGTTAATTGAATAGCTTTCATGCCTAATGAAGAATCTTACATTATTGTATAAGTGCTCATGTATTTTTGTTTGTTTTTCCCTATATTTGACATATTCATTTACAAAGTCATTGGCTATGAACCACTGGCAATGTTTGCGTTGTAGTTGCACAATGCAAATCCCAGTTTACTGAAACCCACAAATGCGGTAGTCAAATTACAGAGGACATGATTTGGAGTGCTCTCACTTTAATACATGAAACCAATTTCGCTGATAATAGTTAATGTGCTTTTATTTACGCAGGATTTAGAATGAGGCTCTTTAATGCGTGAAGTAGTTTTATATTGTTGTATTACTACTTATACTTGAGTAAAAAAATCTAAATACTTTTTCCATCACTTGTGCTGATGAGGTGTCATTAGTGTACAGGTCATTAACTCCATTTACGTAAAACTCATTATTTCACAAACGCTGCCAACTCAGTCTGAGTGTGCTTCTCTTCGCCGCTGAAACATCAGCCCTACAGAGTCTCTCTTTGTTGATTATTTATTTATTCATTTATGAAAGAAGTTGTTAATTTCTTTTCCCACCAGCTGACTAGAGGACGGGATGAGCAGAGGACAGGCTGAGGTCCTGGGGCTGCTGATAGCACTGACAAGCCTGCTGCTGCTAATCGCTGCTGCTGGAAAGGACTGTTGGAGGGTAGGAACATATGCCTGCTCTCATACATATATCTGCAAACACAGCTAATCCTGCTATGTAGGAAGAGTACAATAACCACTAGGCTGCACTTCATATTAGTAAAATATATTCATAGCATTTTTTTTACAGTTAAGATCAGAGAAAAAACATAAAACAGATAAGAAAGCACTATAAAGGGCTGTCTGAGTGTTTTACAGACAAATCAGTCAATATCATACAGCAGCAAAATGTCCAGTAAAATATCCCCTAGAGGCGCATGTAAAACTCTGAGCTTTAGTGTGTGGCAACACATGACTCATGTAAAGTCTGCGAGTGGCGACACAATATTCATGATTTTCTATTATGCTACCTCTACCTTATCACTTATTCCCTGACTTTAATCATAATGTCCCACTTACAGTAGCAGCCAGGTCTTTCACACAGTGTCTCCTAATACAGCAAGCAGCCAAGGACCAGCTGGCCTCAGTGGGTCTGAGCTTGTGCTGTCGAGGCCTGTGGGGAGAATGTGTTCATGACAGCACGGTGGGACTGAGGACCTGTGATGTATCTTTGTCTTACGTGGAGCATCTGCCAGGTACAATAACACATCCATATAGCAATCAAATTATCTCCTAATTATAACAATGAAGAGCTGCTAATTATTGCCACTGTTAGACCGTTATGGTCTTGACTTTATTCAAAGGTAAAAACTTTGAACAGTTAGTACGGTTGAGTGTCTTTTATACTGGTTGGCCACCTTAATCTGCTCTCTCATGTTTAATGAAAAGTTCAAATGTGAAACAACATGCATGGTTCATTCTCACCTGTAATTCTATTAAATGCATGGCACAAATACAGAGAGCCTAAAATTAGAGTATATTGTGGGGTTTACATGGTAAATAGTCTGTGATGATTGTGTTTTGAGGGCTAAACAAGGGAAAAGGTGAAAATTAATTTGGACCTCTGCACCAAAAAAAGAAAGACAAATCTAAATAATTTCTTAAGAAAAAGAAAAAAAAACATCTACTTGTGCTAACAGTATTGTCATTATTTTATAATAGAGCACAGAATTAATATTTTTCCTCTGTATCAAACTGTTTCAGTGTTGCAGTCCCTTTCAGACTGTTTTGTTATCTTTTTTTTTTTTCAGCTGGTGGATTTCCATCCATATAAGCAACATATGTCCTTGCAGCCATTTGTGAAGCCCATTACGCCACAAATCTCATCAAAGCGGCTCTCTGGATGTCTCTTCAGACACTTTGTTTAGCTGTGGGCCGTTTGTGTTCAGGCTACAGCTGCTTGAGAGCGGCCTCTCTACAGAGACACATGACAGGGAAAAAACAGGTTACTGATGCTGGTGCTGATTTTGAATGAGAGAATAAAAATATTACAATGACTGATACAGTTGTTAGCTATTCAGATTTGCACCTTAAAATCACACAATAAGACTGATGTGATATATTTATTTATTTATTTATTATGTCACTGGCATTTATACATACAGAAATTAAAATGGCTGGAATCACTACAGTATGTGTTAGTTGCATTAAATCCCATATTACTAAAACCTAAGAGTATTATAGCCTAATTACAAAGACTGTGATAGGCAGCCACACCATTAATACACATTATATAGGCTACCCCTTCAGGAGTCTTTTTTGAATGCTCCCACTTTAAGACATTAAGTCCTTTTCCTGATAATAGTTAATGCACTTTTATTCCCTCGGGTTGTTAATTGAATAGCTTTCATGCCTAATGAAGAATCTTACATTATTGTATAAGTGCTCATGTATTTTTGTTTGTTTTTCCCTATATTTGACATATTCATTTACAAAGTCATTGTAAATGAAATTGAAAAATTAAAATGCGAAAAAGTCATGGCCGCACAGTTGATCCCTGTGATAAGGAGGTCCACATTAACATGCAGAACAGACAATAAACTGCCATTGGAGCATGTTGTGTATTTTTCTTGTCTTTCTCTCCACAGCTGATGACATGTTGGCTATGAGACTGGCGTCAGTGGGGATGTGTGTGTGTGTGTGTGCTCACTGTGTTTTCCATCCTCATCATGATCCCCAGCCTGAGGTGTACAACACTGATCCCCAGTGTGCCAGCCAGCTCAGGGAACAGCTGCTGCAGATCTCTGGCGCCCTCTGTCTGTGTGGAGGTTGGCACTGCCGCTCATTACCCTCAAGTCACAGCCTTACAGACAGTAATCGTTTCCAGCCACAAGCAGTTTGTTTGGCTTGTGGTTTTGGCTCAGTGGGTAACTACTTCAGATTCATATCATTCCCTGGTTCAAACACATCTCCACATAATTAAGTGTGTTGGGGTTTTTTTTTACACAATTTTCAATCTCTGACTCACCGTTTTCTGTGGATTGGTCTATACTGTAAATGTGCATGTGTGTCTCTCAGGTGTGTGTGGTGCAGTAGTGGGCCAGGGGGAACACTTAGACCAAATACAAACAGCAAGTGGGTTTCATTACCCAACAGAAGCAGTGGAAGATCTTATGCATTGATGAATCACTCCCCTCTGCGCCGCCAAGATGAATGATGACTTTCATTTACCATCTGTTGCTCATATACTTTCAGAACATGACCCACTGTTGTCCAACCAGCATCTTCATTTTCTGTCTAGCTGCCACTCAGCTCGTATTTATTCATTTTGCTTTACCAAGATACTTAACTTTCACCATTTTCCACACTCTTTGTTGAACTGAATTTCATTACAATAGTTCTTTGTATTGACAACTATATTTACGTATTAGCATTGTTAACAAATGTAATGCAACAAAAGTATGTTACTGTATGGGCAAATTACTGTAATCTTCATTCTAGTGAACCTATTTATTTATGTATTTATTTATTATCTTCTTAAATTCAACTAGAGTGCAACCATGTTCATAAAATAATCAAAACTTTACAGTAATCATGATAAAGGATGCAATGTACCTTTTTTTTTTAAGAAAAAATATACAGAATTAGTCTACTTGCCAGCCCATAGGGCCCCATTGTGAACCCGGAAATGTTGAGTACCCCAAAGTTTTATGTTAGAAATATATAGTATGGGTCCCCAGTATTCAGAAACTGCCGGATGCTAACTTATATATATTGGGCAATTAGCACAATTTACATAATTAGCATAAATTACCATAGTTTCCTATATGGGCAATATTTCCGCAAAATTGACTTGGCTGATCTGGGCAATATTGGAGTGGTTTTAGGGGTTATTGATGATGCTGAATCCATTTCTGACATTTTCAAAATTCAAAATGGCTGTCTAAACCGGTAGTGACCAGATTTAAACCGCCAGTGGGCCGATTTTGATGGATTTCAATCTGGTCCCTTCCGGTTTAGACAGCCATTTTGAATTTTGAAAATGTCAGAAATGGATTCAGCATCATCAATAACCCCTAAAACCACTCCAATATTGCCCAGATCAGCCAAGTCAATTTTGCGGAAATATTGCCCATATAGGAAACTATGGTAATTTATGCTAATTATGTCAATTGTGCTAATTGCCCAATATATATAAGTTAGCATCCGGCAGTTTCTGAATACTGGAGACCCATACTATATATTTCTAACATAAAACATTGGGGTACTCAACATTTCCGGGTACTCATTTTTGGCAAGTAGACTAAATCAATCCCACTGTGTCAATAATTTGCAGTGATACACTGTTGTGTTCCTCTAATCTGATATACATGTATTTCATACAGTACAAAAAAATATAGCACTCAACAATAAGTGTGCATGGTGTTGTGTTGTGTTGTGTTGTGTTGTGTTGTGTTGTGTTGTGTTGTGTTGTGTTGTGTTGTGTTGTGTTGTGTTGTGTTGTGTTGTGTTGTGTTGTGTGTATTTGCATTGGATTTGTTGTCTGCTATTGAAGATATTTTCTGGAATTGCTTGTATTTTGTCTATTTATCTGTGTTTTCTGTTGTTGTTGTTGTTGAAGCGAGTCAGCTGTTTGATAATACATCAATGTGGCGTTTACATTCTCTTACACTGCCCATTGAGCGGCCAGACTAATCAATTAACACATACTCAAACAACGCAACATTAAACTGGGTATAAGTTTCCATGTATAATCAAGTCCTCCGGTCCTGAATCAGCTGAGTGTGAGTCAGTGTGTTTTGATGCCAGATACAAAGTGGAGCTGAGACACAAACCTGACAAGTCGAGCTACAACAATAAGTTGAAAGAGCTGTGGACCAGTTATAGACACTAACAAGTGCAGCCAGCAGGCAGAGGAATTCACAGAGAGGGTCTCAGACAGGGGATGGATACGGAGCCTGTAGCACAGATTTAATGGTGTTCACAAAGAAGTTTTTCTTTTTTTTCTTTTTTTAAAAGGTAGACGCTGGGTTTCGTCACACTCAATGAATTTCTAATAATACCATCACAAAGACACATGAAGTTTTCATGCCTTTAAGGCAACTACGAAATAATGTGCTTACTTCATTATTACTGCATCTCCTCCTCTGACAGGTGACTGAGGGGATCACATAAGATTTTGGGCTCTCCTACTGGTTGGTGCTGGGAAGCGTGGTCTGCTCTCTGACCTTGGCCGCGTTAGAAATCAGGAGGGTGCCTCATATCATGATGACATCAGGGCGCAACCAAGACTTACTCACAGTCAGACAGCACAAACCAACAAGACATACATTTAAAACTTCACAAGACAAAATCAACATCATCCTTATACAACTTCTAATCACATGCTCAAATTAGAAATTTGGTAATTTTCAGGCTGACATTTGATTGATTTGATTTGTTGATGAATCACTACTGTTAAGTAGAGTGCCAATGTTTGTTTCCTCTTCATTATGAATGGCAAGATTCACTACAAAAACATGTTTTCATGTTTCATTGTTGTAAAAGCGTTCACAGTTCAGCAATGAATTAGATCGTTCGCAGTTTCACATTCCTAAATAACCACGATGTGCAACTTCGAATAAAACACATGTGTAACATATCATCCATCATTCAGAGTCATAAGTTGGAAAACACATTCCTGTGTTTAACAGAACAATTTGGCTCAGTTCATCGGGTTCATCATGCAAGAAACCTCCCTTTGTATCAGTTACGATAACAGTGTGTGGCAGTAGTTCAATATCTCATATCCGTAAAAGAGGTTTTTCTTTTAACAAGCATGAAAATATCTCTCACATTGAGCGTGTCAGGAAATACACAAGTGGCAGATGTTGATATATGTATTTAATTTAGTTGTGAACTTTATTAATTTTACATATTGTTGTGAAATGCCTCTGTATATGCGCATCCCATTTGGAGCAAATGTTTGTTTTTTTTGCATGACGGTCTTAGTATGTAGTATTGTGGGACACACTGTTTAGTCATGTGTGCATTTGTACATGTCAGCTGTATGTGAGATTTCACGTCCATACTCTGTTCCCACCACTGGTGTCTTCAGTTTTTTCAAAGTGCCTTACTTAAACTGTGTATACAAACCCATGGACTGACTGTCTCTTTTTTCTGCCTATGACAGCAGCTTTGAAACGGATGCCCTTGGCCTTCATGATCTGCTTCAGCTGATTTACATTCATTTTATGCAATCACATGTTTGAGACCTTTGAAGACTATTTACTGCTTCTGTGGTTAAAAGAAGAGGTCCCAAATGTCTTTAATGCAATGCCCATGTGTCCACATGTGCATCAAAGTGGTTGGTCTCTATCTATACTTGTCATGAGGATACCCCCTTCTTATGTAACCACCTGTTTACACACACATGGACTAAAACAGCTGAATACTTCCTTGTTTCCCACACACCTCTGACCTCATGTGAAGTTGTATTTTCTGTTGTTTCCCTTATTCAAGTCATGAATATTTTACTTGGTTTTAATGTGATCCAATCACAGTCTAGTCTGTAAATTGATATTAGCACTACTCTGATAAGATCTCATTGGCATTCTGTTGAATTAAAGGTCCCATATTGTACTGTATAAAGGTGGATTTCCAGGTATTATTTGATTGTAAAGCAGGTCTTTTTTTAATTCTGTCAAAGTGTTAAAGTGGTCAGATCACAGAGAAATACACACAGTCTGTGTCAGTCTTAAAATAAGCCGTCACTCCTGCTGTTAATTTGTGATGTCGGAAAAAAGCAATCACTGCTGTTAGCCACTACCAAAGCCCCACCCAGCTGAAAACACCATCCAACATTACAGAAATTGGTTTCTCTGAGTCTTTACCTGAAATCTGCTTTATTTTCATTCTATCACTCAATACTGTTAGCCAATCAGAGGAGAAGTTCAAAGCTTTATCTCTTCTGATTGGCTTACCAACCTGGTATTACTGGAGCTACAGCTGGGTGGTTTTCAGTTCTTAAAACCACAAAATATTTCTCATAGATATCAAATGTAAACAAATTATTTGGAATCTATCTAACATTTAAATATCTCACTATTGGTGCTAATGACTCACAGAGGAGACCTTGGGCCATAGAAAATGCGATTTAATTTCAGTTGACCTTTAAACATTTTTTAAAAACAATCTAATCTGACCCTTTGATAATCTTTTAGGGGTCTCAAAACAATTTCACCAGTGGCAACGCGATGGTCATATAACTGTGTCCATCCAGCTCACCCTTCATTCCATGCCCATGGGTTAACAAATGTGTGGTAGCAGTGGTGAACAAGTTAACTTTGTGAGTCCACCTCTGAGAATGTGCCACAGTCCAGTGGAGCAGAAGTGGAATTCCAACATCTGCAATTATTGAACAACAGGGTGCAAAAGAAGTATTTGAGCCGGAGAGGAAGAAGAAGGAGTGGAGGGAGAGAAACAAGTTAGGAAACAACTGATGAAGCACTGACTCACAGTCAACAACATTTTTATTTCGCTGTTTACTTTATTCTAAAAGAAACAGACAGGGGTATACTGTAAATGAGATGATACACAACATGGAGGAGGTAAATATTAGAGAAAGGAATGGCATGGTAAATAAATGTAGGCATCAGAAGGGCATTTGAACACTGGCATTCCTTAGTACAGGAGACAGCACACAGTACAGTACATCCTTTAGAGTCACAAGTACAACGACTCTGTCATTCACACAAAATCATATTGGCACTTAACAAAACAAAATGAATGTACTGGGTATATCCTCAATCCAGGGTACTATAGGAGACAGGCACACAGCTTCTTACAAACAGTGCATAAGGCATTATGTTGAAGATCGTACGTATGTCTCTGTTTTTTCTTAAGTGGTACTGTAGCTTCACATTCATTTTCAGAAAATGGTAGACAGAACTGCTGGCAGAGGAAACTATGGACACATCCCTCAGATGGGACGCAAGACTATGAAGAATCCATGTAGTGAACAACAAACATGTGTTATAAGGCACTGTAGTAAAATATTATAAATGTAAATGTAATAAAAAACAGAAAAACAAAACAAAACAAAACAAAACAAAAAAGAATAGAGCAGGTGGTATATACACCCGGGCATTTTAACATGTTATAGAAAACATACCCTGAATGACTGTCTCTCCCAAAGTCAGCAAAACAGACAAGACAAGGATTTTCTTTCTTTCTCAATCCCCCTGAAACAAATGTTTCATTTAATCTTACCAAAACAATTTCATAATTTCTGTTGCCACAATATACTTGAAAGGTTGCTGTTCATTAATTCTCTCTAGTGGTGTCTGTCTGTTTTGAGTTGCTCAGTGAGAGGGTTTTGTCTGTTGACAGAATCTAAACCATGGTAAGGCCAGAAGACTCTCCCAAACTACAAGTACTGCTCCCTTTTCTCTGGTGGGGTACTTTTAACATTTGGTCTGCAATTCAAAAGGGAAAAAAGACACGTTTCAGTCAGAGTACAGTCACAGAGGAAACAAAATAAACCCAAAAGAGACACATTTACAAAAACACCCAGAGGTCACAGGATATAAGTGAAGTCATCAGTCAGCGCAACAAAACCACAAAGTGTTTCACAAATTGTTAACTCTCAGCTGATAGTGGGGCAGAGGGGTGTGTGTGGGAGGAGAAATAGAGTGTTTACAGGCTGAAATGGAGGAGGAGACCTCATTTCTTATGGAAAAGATCTGATCAGAGTCCATATTTACAGAAAAGGCTCAGAAGGTAGGGAAAAAATGGGAGAAGACAGTGCATCTTAGTTCCCATTATAACTGATAAGGTGCGGGTGTAGTACCGAGGAAGGGGGAAATGTTCTGCTAAGAGAAGTCCAAATTTGGGTCTAAGAGGTAACGGGGCGGGAGGGGGGGGGGAGACAGTGGTTGGACAGGCGGACAGTCCTCAATAAAAAGGCGAGGGCTGATCAGTCAGGGAAACTAGTTTCACTCAACAACTCTGCCCTGAATCAGAGGAGAGAAGAAGACAGTCAGAGAAGAACAAGGATTAGAGGACAGAAGGGGAAATAAGAGACACATCAAGACCTCTCAGATTCTCACAGCAGACATGAAGTGTTAGAAAGATAATGAGATGATGATTGACTGTAAGGGTGTTAGAGGAAAAGAGTGAAAGTCAGTGAAAAGGAACATGGGAGGTGATGCTACATGTCAGCTGGCTTCTAATCTACACTTTAAAAAACGTACATGTACTAAATACGTAGCCCATTAGTAATGATGATAACAACAGGTTAAGATTTCTCAGGCTGAGCTTAAGTTAGCTGCTGGTTCACCATCTTTACTTTGAATATTTTTGAGAGACACAGTTTAGTTTAGGCATCTTTACAGAGAGCCACGCATGTTATTTCTCATTTCCAATCTTATTTCCACGCTAAGCTAACAATCCCACAGCTGCAGCTTCATAATTGAAGGTCCTCTACTGTTTGAAACTAGTTTTCTAAGAGTTTTCTTATTATTAAGCAGATCTATCACCCACACTTGCAGGATTTGATTTGAGTGTTTAACTGTAATCTGTTATTGGATCGCAAAGAAAGCAGTCAGCCAATCAGAGGACAGGCTCAGAGCCTCCTCTTCTTCTATAGAGGAGATGTCAAACTACTATTAGATATTTGTGGTTCTCTTTTACATCTTCTTATGGATATTAAAACTTAAAATAAAACACAGGAGAAGTGTAAAATACAGAACCTTTAACAGATGAATAGAGCTGTTGGGAAGTGTGTGAATAAGTGTAATTCCCAAAATGTCAAACCCTTCTTTTTAAAGTTTCTTATCTTTGGACATAGCTTTATAGGTAGTTCTATCACATTTGTTGTTGAACAATCTCCATTCAAAACACAGCTGGTACTGACATACCAGTGACGCCTGACATCTCCCTTTATCTAAAGGGTACAAGGAATTTCCTATAGACCTACAAGCCCCCCTCCCCAATCTGACAATAATAGAGCACTCGACAAACAAGTGTCTACCAAGAAGTGAGGCCGTATGTCCGGGAAATGGGGATACTGGGACCTATTCTAAGAAAAGTTAATGGCTTTATTATCTGGAACAGTGATGGACCAGCTCTTTTAGAAACACAAATGAGAGCAAAGCAATGTAGGAGCATCAAGGGGGAACTCAAGAGCCAATTTAGGTCTGCTGTCGGGCTTTTACAGGCTCTTATCTGGGGCAGACTTTAAAACTGCTGCAGATGTCTATTGTCATTTTTCCCCATAGAGTCATTATATGTAATAAACCAAGCAGTGTTGACTGCAGTGAAGTTAAATATGATATGATTTGTGTTTATTTGCTGTGTTTCCAGTATCATGTCAGCTTCATGGTTCACTGTAAAGCATCGTGTGAAACAGCATCTTAGCTTATGATTCCCAGTCAGATTTTTAAGACATGAGAGGTGTATGAAACATCTTAGATCTTAGACATTAGATTGGTTACACAAGAGATTACATGAGCGTATGATTGTGGAGTAATGATGTTAGTAAACGGAGCGGTGATGATATGTGTCAAAGTGAACCTCCACTTTCTCTCAGTGCTGAATAAAATGGTGAAATGATCATCAATAGCATTCATACTCAGTACAACCTCAGCAGCCACCTTTCACTAACAGTTTATCTCCACTGTTGCAGTTCAGTTTGTGTCTCACCGGCTGATCGCTGTGTAAAACAAGGCTTACCTTGTTTTAAAGTGAGTAAGGTGCACAGCTGTCACAAAATGGCCATCTGAGGACTTAATTACAAAGAGCACTTAACACACCTGATTCTTTATCACCCTTTATTTTGGTTCATCACACTTTAGCTGTCTTCATCAGGGTTTGAACTACTGAGATCACATACTGTGTAGTATTTTTCGGAGCAGCAAGAATCAGTGTCTTCTCTGATTGTGGCCTGTGAGCTGAAAGACAGAGGAGCTGCTCTGTAACTTTTACATATCTGCACAGCACAGGTTTGGGACACACCCTTCACACAACCTAAATGCACCAGTGGAGTGTGAATACACAACACAATATGGAGGCAAAAACACAGATGCAGCTCCAAACAGGAAGCATAGGACAAGCTAATCAGTGTGTTTTACAGCACTGGTGTTTCTCTCTAACATTCTCTGCCATGATACAGTTTTTATTTTTGCTTTACAACTCACCTGCTGTAGCAAGATGCACATGTATGTGACCATTATGTCTTTCAGAAAGTGGATGATTTAGTGATTTTGGGTCAGATTTAATCAGCCACATAATTTTAAGTGGTTAAATAATGACATAAAAGCACAGACTTCCATTCACAACACAAGCTTGTCATTATATCAGTAGAGTGGATGATTGACATTAAATATGTAGGTTGTGCGTCCACAAATTTAAATTTATAACTTGTTTTAGCCATAAAATACATCCTGTGGCACATATAAATATGTGGTATGTATAAGTCCCTGTGTCTATAAGTGGGGTGCGACGTGATTGCATGCATGATAGTCTTTTTGGTTTTGTTTTAGCAGACATAATCTGAGTAAAAGGTGGTGGTGCCAAGTGTGTCCTGTTTGGGTGGCTGCTGGGAGGGGGTGGGGTTTACACGTACTCCCTGGCTGTGGAAGGCTGTGATTGGCGGTAATATTGCTGTCCTCGCATGTCGTCTTTGGAGCAGGAGCAGCACAGCAAGGAGCCACCCAGTACCGTCAGACTGGCCGCTGCCCAGCCCACGAACAGGGCCGAGCCAAACTCATACCTGCGCAGGAAGCAAGGGAAGAAGAGAGGATGTGAAGAGGTTTACTGTTGTTAGTGTTTGCACTGATTTATTATGATTAACTGTAATTAGTGTGTTTTTCTACATTTTATGAAGCCTATCACAGAGGGCCAGATAGCCTAGAATCATTTCAACATTGTTCCCACAAAGCAGCTGATAAGACATGGATAAAAACAACTTAATCATTTGGTATAAACTCAAGACCGGCGAAAAAATGCCACATGTTAATCCGTTTAGGGTGAGGGTTAACTAACTTTAACAACAACCTCATGATGCATATGCTGATGTTTACTCATCTAGTGACAGTTTTGTGTTCTTTGGCTTTAGTTCAACATGAAGTTTGAACAGCCATTTCCAGCGGCGTTTTTTGGAACAAAGTCTGTGGTACTGACCATTAGTCACTGTCGAACACAGGCCTCACAGCAGATGCAACTACATTATTCATTCTGGTATCAATATTTATTTTCATGTGCAAAAAATATCACAAAACCTCTGACTTGTCTGAAATGATGAACCTGGGCTGAGGAGGTGAAAGATGTTATTGAACAAGAAGACTGGGAGTATCTGGCAGCAACCGGGAGGAATACAAGATAACTCATTCTGAAACTTTTTAATTGTGACATAAATATTAAAATCATCATTGTTTTTTTGTTGTTTTTGCAACTTAGCCTATGCATTTATGGAATTTTTGCGGATTTTAATTGCGTAACAGATCAAACTTGTGTCTTTTCCCATTAGTAACTCAGTCCCACATCATACATATGACAGTAGCTATTCAAATATAATAGCTAAAAGACAAAACCTCAAGTGATTAATTTGATGTTTTTTTGGATTGCGTCAGGCAATTGGCAACAGTTAGATGTTTTTTCTCAAATAGACAGTGGACTGTTTTTTCAGCCAACCTTAATAATGATGACAGTAATACGGGTCTTTCAGAATTTAAATGGCACAAAATACCCATGAGAATGCATCATTTGTCCATCACTCATGGCTTGCATGCTTGACAACTCCATGGGAAGTTAGTTGGTTTCTTTCTGACAGCATGTGCCAGTTTGGCATCAGGTGAGCTACATACCTGGCGTTGGGTGGTGTATTTGGGTTGAAGAACTGATAGGACACCTGAGTGGCATACCAGGACACAGACACCAGCGTACATAGACCTGTGGAAGGAGGAAAGATGAATACAGCTGAATGAACTGTGTGTGTGTGTGTACATTAAGCCTATGAATGTTCACTGCAGCTACAGCAGCATACACATAAACTGGGGAATCCTTGTTTAGTTAATGCTCTCCCCCTGTGGTTATGGTTTATGTCTGAGATCAGTGGCTAATGCCTCTGAAATGACCACTTCCTGTTTACAGCAGGGACTCTAATTACCCAGAAGACTCCTGGTGATAGATTCAGGCCAGAAAAATGCCAAATCTCTGTTGCTAAATGCGCTAATTGCAGGACATACTGCAGTGTAATTTTAGCTGCAAAACAAACAAAACATTCACAGCACACTGCAGAAATCACACCTGCGAGTAGGAAGAGAGCTCCACCGGTCACAGCAATCCGAGTCTTGGTGGCTGGGTTGTTATCCCCGACCTTTGTGCACTTCATGCCCACCACGCTGATGATGATGCCCATAAAGCCCAGCAGTACCGACACCACCATGAGGGCCCTACATGTTTGAATGTGGACTAGATGAAGAAGAAAGAAGGAGGCGCGGGGGCAGAGGGGGACACAGTGAGGGGAGTGATAGTGGCACAATAGAAGAAGTGGAAGTACAGGACAAGAAAAAAAGAGGGAGCAAAGTGTTGAGGAGATGAGAAAACTAAATCTTTCAGACCATCACTTGGAACAAACACAACATTTCATTTCAGACATAAAAGTGATAATTACAGAGGAATGACGTTACACAAGCCATGAAGAATTGATGGGATACCGCATGTATTTTTACAGGAAGCTCATTACAGAGTGTCCACCACTGTCCTACTTTGCAGAGCGGGAACCGCTCTAGCTTTTTTTATGTTCAGAGGTGACTCTCGGGGCCAAGCCCAGAGACCTTAAATGATCTTTGAGATCTTCTCCAGATCCTTCCTCTGTAGTTTTGCCTAATGTTGCTGCCCACACAGGCCTCAGCACACACATAACTTAGTGGGAGGAACGTATTTACACATATTTACACATACACGCGCACACATGTATGTACGAGTACACAATATCTGCACAGATGAAACACACAGCTCCTTCTCACACACAGCTGCTGTAGGAGGGCCTGCTTTACATGGTTCACACAGTGGGATTAGTGTGGCTTTGTCACAAAGCAAGATTGTTTTCATGGGGCTGTCGCCACAGCGATCAGACATTACTGCCTCAAACACAGCCACACACAAAAGTGTTAGCACGAAAGCAACTGCTAAGCACTTAATGATACTGTCAAAATACTGATGGAGTGTGTCTTATTTACAACAAGCGAGGGGATTGTTGAAATCCCAGCAGTGGGAAAAAAAAAAAAAACTGCATATTCCAACATCCTGATTCTGCTATCTGACAGAGCTGACAAATATGGTGATTAAAGTAAACACAACAGAGGTTTTCATACAGGTGTAACAGCCAAGGTCACAGACATTAGCTTCAAATAACAATGACTTGACATGTAAGCCAGTGTTTATCCACCAGAGGAGACAGGCAGGAATCAAATGAAGTCAAACCCACACAACACAAAGGCAGGGAATAGACTAAAGCAGAATTAGAGTGGCAACTTCACTCATGGTCGACTTATTAGATTCTTTTTCACCTGAGCTTTCAACCAAACCCAATGATGATCAACATCAAGAATAAAGTTTTACATTTAAAGAGCTCAGATTGAAACAGAACAGGAGAGTTTAGCCAAATAAAAGAGTTAATACAGTAGTTGTTAGACTTAACTCAATGACCACTTACTGCTTCCTGAGCTTTCAATTGCATCCTGATTAGAGTTTTGTTAAACTACTCATTGCATTTTTAGTCTATCGTCACACTTCTGTGTCCAATTCCAAAAAAGAAACGTCATGCTTTAGCAGAATAACAGATTTTTTATTCAAGCTGTCAACCACACCTCATATTTCCTTTACAACAATCAAGTAAGTGGACCTTAAAGTTTTTCTATTTTTGTTTTTCTAACTTTACTGTGTGTGTTTGACAGAATAAAACCCCTTCCTGTTGAGCAACAGTCTGAGTGGGAACCTAAAGTCATCATTTGTCATTGTGACAGAAACACACACACACCATCATTCAAGGCGCAGCAGTGATGTAGTATTTCAGACGCTGACCTGAGGGGACTCATGAGGAGGAAGAGGATGGAACAATCTTTGAAGTCTGATTTATTGCTCCAGAGCTGCTTTTGATGGAGTATCTGAATGGTCTTCAACAGAGGGTGGTTTGATTTTTCTTATTCTTTCATCCAGTCTTAGCATTCCTTCTTTCCTCTGAAGATGTGTGTGGGGGGTTTAGGATCCCCCATGGTAAATGACACTATTTTGACCAGTCTTTGTCAGAGACAAACCAAGGGGACATTTGAGGGACTTTAGTGTGACTGAGAGGTTAAAAGGGAGGCAGAGAAGAGGGGAGGTGGGCTGGTTCTCCCACTGGGCCCTCTCTTTCCAGTGCCAAGGTTGGCAGTGCCAGCCACAAGCTTTCAATGAGTGTGTGTGCTTGCTGTTTTGTGTGTGTGGGCACTGTAAGGTCCTATTGTGAGATCACTTGTGACACTTTCGTACGTAATATCTGTTTGCCCACTCACAGCTCCACTATAAAACCATACATTTAACATCTCCAGCCTCTTTCCCATCCAGTTTCACCAGTACAAACACACACACATGATGTTCTCTGAAACTAAAATTGAATTTACCTTAACCAATTTCTACTTACTTAATTTCCACTTTTAAAGGGGGATGTCCTAATTACCGTGACTCGTTGAGATCAAACTCTTAAAGCTAACAAATCAGACACAGGGGAGGATGTGCCGTTACTGCTCCCTGTGTAAGTAGATACACACCACACCTCCTTATGTCTTTGGATGGGACAACAGCAACTTTACAGTAGCAGTAGGTCACTCATCATGACCATTACAGATACTTTTCCAGTTTTAAAGGATAATCCAGGTGATTTTCTATATTTTCTTATAAATAAACTCCATGAACAAAGTGAATCAGTTAATACGTGTACCCAAACTTAATATATCCTCTGTGCCCCAGAGATCCGCTGTTGTCCAAAAACTGTTAGGGAAAGATTTAATGAACACGTTGTTCGTTCGTTCGTCCCACACACACACACTGTCCTGCTGCCAGAAGTAGTCACTACCACACTGAATGTGTATCCATCAGTGGCTGTGGCTCGTGTTCACTTGAAACTATTTTAGAGAGTTACTTAGTTGTGAAAAAAGTAATGGAAGTATTGTGATACTGTAATATTTACATCTTGAGTAGAAACCAATGGGCTTCAGATCTTGGGCAAGAGAAGGGAGTAAAGAAAGACTATGGAGTAAGTATGTTGATGCTTGTCCACTGATGGAGAGTTAGATTAACTATCAAGAGTATAAAGTTACAGATACATCGGTGTAGTGTCATCACATTAACAGTGCTGTTTCCTTATCAGGTTGTATTCAGGGAGCAGAAAAAAGCCCATAAGTTGTCTTTCAGAAGCACTATAACCATTGTCTTCATTGTTTAAATGAATATAAGGTGATTTATAATGTGTAACTCGTTGGCAGGGCTGGATCAATGTGTTTTTAATGCCATGCTTTGATGTTTCTGCTTTTCTAGAGCTGTCCTTTCAGCACTACCATACACACACAGCCAACCCTCTCGACCATGTATCATTCTCATCATCATCATCTCCTTTTTCAGCTCATCCAACCTGCAGCAGTTTCCCACTACGGCTGCTTGGCAGCATCAGTAGAGTGGAGCACAGTCTGGTGAACAATTACAGTCACTATCACATGCTGCTCCCACTGCGAATGTAGCCGGAGAGGAAGAGTTCACTCACAACTCAAACCAGTCTTACTACTGGATCAAACTAAAAACCACGGGGGTGTTTAATCAGGATTCAGTCTTGCAGTGCCTTCTCGGACCCCCAGACACATGACCGAATACTGATCTGCTCCATTTCATAATCTGTCTGGGGAAACGCCTGAATAAACCTGTGAATGATCAAGAATGCTCCACTGAGCCTGCGACTCTTCGTTTCAGTGTTGTTTCAGAGGAGCGTGTACTTAACCCTCTGCCCAGGTTCGTCTTCAGTCTGAATCTGCACTCACTGGGTGTGTTAATGGACAAATGGAACAATGTGCGCGTGTGGGGAAGACAGAGCACATTCTGGGAATATCTCTGGTGTTTGGCTCAACACTGCCCTTTTCTTCTCCTAACAGCCCCTATTCATCCGCAAGGACAATACGCTGTTCTTGTCGCTGCAACGAACCAAAGGAGATGGGAGATCAGCTCGGGCCCCCCACCCCACCACCACCCCTCCTCACTGGCACACAGGACGCCACAGAAAATGTTTTGATATAATGACTCACCAAGACACCAAAATGTTTGCAATGTGCCTCATTTGTTTGTCCAAGGACAGCAAGTGTGCAACAGCAGGATCCATGGGCACATCGGCCCCAAACCGCAGAGAAAAACACACAAACTGACATGTTCGGTTGTTTAGTGAAAATGGCTTCTGACCGAGCCCACCCCCCGTAGCCTTTCATTAGAATCACTAATGAAGGAATAAAAGGATGATTTAAGCAGGCAGTAGATGGATGGATTCATTTAATCTGGGAGCCATTAATTATGAGTCACTAGGTCCTGCTTACAGATTGGAGATGACAAGGGGCTCATATTCTGAGCTAATTTATGTCTGAACCCCACATTCCTGACCCCCTCCCACTCCTCACACACTACATTTCATGATGCTTTACACTTTTAAGAAAGAACTGAACTTCATTAAAGACGTGAACAGCAGCATTTGAAGTGAGATTTACAACTACTGAATTCAATAACGTCCCACATGGAGGGGGGCTCCAGGAGTTGTTTTCCCCCTGTTTCATATGTGCGGCCAGATGATCGGACCGGCTACAATACACATACAACACTGTAGATTCTTCTTAGGAGAACTTGGGAAGACTAAAGTGAAAGCAGCTGATGAAAACTGACACGACTTTCTTATCAAAAATTCTAATATTAAAGAAAATTAAAGGAAGGCAGCCGAAAAGAAAAAAGTGTTTAAAAAAAAAAAAAGAAGTGCGATTAAAAGAATTAGAGGAACCTTCCTTAGCGATGCATTAAAAGAGGATTATTGGCTTACTTGAATTTTAATTGTGTTTTTTCATCATCTGACAAATTAGCCGGTGAATATCACTTAATCACAGTTACAGTCACAGCACAGCTTCCCCATAAGGCATTCAATCCACTGTGGATTTAGCGTATTTTCCTTATTATATGATGTTTGAAATATGATAATAATCATCAATTCACAGAATTCCTATAATGAGCACATAATCCTTTGAAAAGAAGTTGCACCAGATAGTTTGAGTGAGAAAAGAGAGTACAAGTTAGAGAGCCAGGTGTTGTTCGACCAAACTCAAACGTTGTACTTACTGTCCAGCGAGAGCATGGAGTCAAAGATCTTGCACTGCACCTGTCCCGTACTCTGCGAGGCGCAGCTCATCCACAGCCCCTCGTACAGACCCACAGCTGTGATGATGGCATCGCCGGCGTACGATGACTGCTTCCACTGGGGTAAGGCTGTGGTGGAAATGATGCCGATCCAGCCGCCCAACGCCAGGAAATAACCCAACAACTGGAGACCTGAGTTGGCCATCCTCGTCTAGTTCTGCTGCCTCTCTGCTTCTGTCTGACTTCACTCTTTGTCTCTCCTGTTTCACTGGCAACAGCTTGTGTTGAGGGGACTTTGCTGTGGCCCTCTCTTTGAGCAGGCTTTGTGGACACACCTGCAGCAATCCTGATACTTGTTTCACTTTTTCGCTTCACTGTCTAGTCCCTCTGAGCATCTCCTTCTGCCCCTTTGCTTTAACTCTCATCTGTAGATCTCCCCCCTCTTTCTACTTGTCTCAAGCTCTTTCTCACTCTCTTTTCACGTCCTGGGCTAGTTTGGCCCCCGTGAGCTGGGTTGATGCGTTGACGTCTCCCCTCAGGGCTGTCCTGTCTGATTTCTTTGTCTCCCTTGGGCTCAGTCAAAGTGGAAGAAAATCTTTGTGGTGGTCAGTGGTTCAGTTCATCAAGCATCGTTGCTGGTCTGCTCCACTCTCTGCATGGCTTCTTCCAGTTCTCTCTCTCTCTCTCTCCCTCTCTCTCTCTGTCTGCTGCTTGCTTACTTACTTTCCCCCCACTACAATCTTTCCATCTGCTCTAGGCTCAAGTGGCTGAATGAGGGGTGGCAGGGAAAAAAGTGAAAAGAGAAAAAAAAAAAAACGTGAACACAAAAAGTCCTTAACAGGCTGACCACAAAGAGATGAGGAAAAGGGCCGGCCTGTGATTGGACTCCTCTGTGTTGTAGAAACGCCCATGAGGAGGGAAGAGGGATGGCCTGGTTGGAAAAATAAGCACTGTTTCAAGCAGAGAAGGAAAGAAAAGCCAAAAGCTGTGCCTCAGGAAGGAAAAAGATCATATAGGTAGAGTCATGATGACAAGTTTGTTGATGCTTTTCTTGAAATAATGTGGACATGGAACCATTTAATGACGCACGTCAGCAAACAAAACTTCAGCATGCTGCTTTACTCAGGTATGTGATGCATTGATCCTTTAAAACTTTGCCGCCCGGCTGGAGGTGTGGAGAAAGGTGGTGGTAAAGTGCAACAAACACACGTAAATCAGCATCAAACAATGGCCGCCTGAAAGGGAAGTGTCACATCCAGACAGGCTCTCCAGAAATTATGGGCCTGCTGAAGCAAGCCTCCGCCGTCGCCATGGCAACCCCGGCAAATGAAGAGAGAGAGAAAGAGAGAGAGAGAGGGAGAGAGCAGAGAGAGTTCACCCGACTGTACATCCTTGCAGGAGCTGTAAACGCAGACGCACTCCAGGCTTTTGTTTGTGAGGAGGGGTTGCAGAAAGCTAGCGTTCCCACAGTTGTGCGGCTCCCCTTCAGCTTGGCTCATTAAATTATCCTCACTTCAGACTAACTCAATAATTCTATTCGGCCAATCAGACCGTCGACACACTCGGTCTCAGAGACGTTGCCGTTTTCTCACATCTGTAAGAGACATGTCTCACCCCCACTTTGCACACGTACACACACGCACACACACACACACACACACATACTGCTTGTTCACACAGCAAGCATGTTCTTGCCTGAACTCTCACAGTTGTCTGGGTGTAGAAGTAAGATGTATTGTGAGAATAAATCCGAGTTTAATGACAGATATATTGTAAACTGAGAGATTATTGATAGTTCTCTAAAATGGTCAGCAGTATCAACATTTTTTCTCTGCACCATTCATTTAGTCACTTGTTTCTTTGTGTTTTCTGTTTCTTTTTCTTTTTCTTTTACTTCTCCAACCAACTCAGCCTTGAACTTGAGCTTCAGCCTGATCTCCCCTCACATTCAAGAAAACACCAGGACATGTGAACATGCATGTGACCTCACTTATCCAGCACCATGTACATGTATAAGGAACCAAAAGTGGAGGTCTTAGCATGGCTCAAAACAACCCTGTTTTTAGATCAAGCGTTTTTTCAGCCACTCACGTCTCACAGCCTTGTATATCCAGGGTGTACGTATGTGCAAACCTTATGTGATGAGGTTTTTTCAGTGTCTAATTAGGAGCTTGAATGTATATGGGGTGAGTTGTGGTCAGAGCGCAGAGGTCAGCTGAGCCCGGGAGGCGAGAAGAGATGAAAGAGAGGCAAAACAAGTGCTCAGGTCCAGTGGAGTGGGTGGAGTGGGGTGGGGGCTTCAACGGAGCTTCTGGAGGTCTTTCTGATTTTGAATCATAACAACAAACTGCCATTGGTGGAGATAAGGCAAGTGCAGGGTCAAGTGGAAAACTCCACAGAACAAATTGAGCGTCAAGCTGTTATTGGCTGCTGTTCTGAGAGACAGAGATTTGTTATTACTCTCACATGTTGCTATATGTACAGGACATTTTCTGCATACGATCATTTGTGAAAATTGAACAATGGCGTTAATGGGACAAACCACAGCCTGTCATAGTAAGTTTTCTTTAACTGATCATAAATGACCCACACAAATTCTTCATGTCTGTTTGAACATCGATGAACCTTGATGTGTGGGTTTGGGTCTTTGTCTTACATTGGGTCATCCTGACATTGTTGACCATGGCTGTCTTGTGCACTCCACTAAGTTAGTCCCCCCCATCCTTAGCTCAAACATTGTCCACCATGTTTCCTCAGGCTTTCCTTGAGCTTCTGCATTTTCGGGTCCATAGAGTCCTATTTAAACCGAGCCTCTCTGAGAGCCTGTGAATCTGATATGTCTGTCAGCCACAACTCCCTGTGGGCTCTCATGAGTGGGATAAAATTAAAAAATCCAACAGTTCCTTTAGATTTACCCAGTGTTAGGCCTACTGGACCGAGAGAACGGAGGGCCGAAGAGTTGTAGTCGTAACTGATGTGGTTAATGGCTGTGTTTCACCATCTACACTAATTAAATTCCACAAAAGACCAATAAGATGCAGACAGTAATGAGATAGGAGTCTGTAAACTGTGTTAGCTTATTGCTCGATTAATGATCTGAGCAGAGCTGTATTTTCCCGCCTCAGTAAGTTTTTATGAAATGAAATACACAGATTATCTCCAGGAGCTAAGGCCGTTGGACCAAGTCAGTGGTTAGTTCACAACTACAGAGCAAGCATAGATAGATAATAGTTTAAAGGAAACTCTATGTTTGGGTCAAAAACCTACAGGCGTATCAGCTAAACAAGGTGTAAAAACACAGAAAGGTGTCTTTCCTACCAGATTTACAATATTTTTGATAAGACACAGATTTATTTTTGCCATTTTCTAATACTTTTGATCAGCATCATTATCAAAAGAGACATTGAAATCTCACATTAGACAATATGGGACTTTAAAACTAGAACAATAAGAAAACTGTCAGTAGAACATGTCTCTGCATCATCATGTTTCTTTCACTTCATGGGTTCAATACAGTTTAAGACCGAAAAATAAAATGTCAATCTTCCTTCCAGAATAGCTGAAACATGGTAAACATGTTGCAGTCCAAACGTTCGATCACCTTGTATGAAATCCCTGCACTGTCTGTACTGGCTCCACCACTGTTACCAGTGTGGACACCCTTTCACTACTTTCAGCTCTTATCTCTTTGATATGTCTCTCCCCTGACAGGAAACCAGCAAATGTGGTTAGCACGGTCTCATACACACGCACACACAATTAAGACATCAGTAGAGACATCAGATTAGCTGGTGTTGTCAGGGTTACCATGAGACACATGTGGACATGTAAACAGCATCGGGTGGGAATTACATAACACAACAGGCAGGTTGTGGATTAGTCTTTTTGAAGAAACACGTAGGGATTATACACTGAGACAGTTTCACTTTGATGTCAAATGAAGCAAATTTGTACAGCTACAGTCATACATCTGGGAGATACTATATAATTGATAGCACTTGGGATGCTGGCCTGCACATGAGTTAGCAGTATTCCCAGAGACCTTGTAGCACTCTCCAACAACTGTAATTACAGTACGTCAAACCTCTCCTGTTAATGTTTTTCACCCAGAGAGCCCACATGAGAAGGTGGCGTCTGAATGAATGCTAACGAAGCACAGAAATGAATAATGTATGGCTGCGCCCTGAGGAGAGCTCCTCTGGTCGGGCTCAAGTGCCCCTGAAGAGACTGTTGGCTCTGCTCATTACAGAGTTGAACAGGGCGTCTTTTCTCCAAAGCAGACGCACAAAAAACAACATGGAGAGTGTGGAGAAGAAAAACTGTTTGAGGAGTTAAATGTTTGCAGAGGTTATTGTTGTTGACTGATGTCCTAATTGCTGTTATTATGTAATTTTGGACACTTAAATCTTAAAACTACTGTGAGAGGTTGATGGGGGCACTTTCTGTGAATGTCTTGACATTCAGTGACACACAGAGGCAGCGCATTCTGCGAATTCTCCTCATCCACTGTTTCCTAAACTCACCACAGTTGACCGTGCTTTCACGCGGCTTCGGTTCAGCTGGTGGGTCAGCACCTTCTGCAGATGGTGACTGTGAAGCATGCAAATGTCTGCAGAGGAGTGGGAGGAGACCCTTCCTTTCTCCATCCTCTCCACCCAGTGCCTCTGCAACCTACGTATCCCCCATTACCTTTCCATCTCCGCTTCCTCGTATTTCTTGCTGCTCCTCTACAGAGGATGCATGGTTCAGTGGGTTCCATCAGTTGCTCCCTCTTTCCATCATTTCTTCCCACCTCTCACCTCTCTCCCTCTCCCCAGATTTTCCAGACCCCTGCCGCACTAAGCTGAGCTTAAGAGTCAGCTGAGCTGATCAAAGACCGTAGCCATGTAGTGGCTAACAAGAGGCGAGAGTTCCCAACGACACAGGACCTCCCAGAGGTTCCCATCGCCATAGACCTACTGTAACTAGAATCGACGTGAAGGGACGGAAGCAGATTACAAACACCGTCTGCGTGACCGCATGAGTAGCCATGTGACAGATACATACATGGGTGTAACATGTATTCCTGAGGAAAGTTTATTCTTCTAGAGGTTGATCTCATGTCCATATTTAGCTGATTTCAGGTTTCCATTTTTGCAGCATCCCCACAGTGTGTGAAAGGGCGATGTCCTTTTCCCACCACTCTCCTCCCTATCAACCCACGATTCCCACCCCCTTCTTCCCATACCACTCTCCTTGTCACGTCGACCCCTTCCAGTTACCTCTGCATGCTCTGGCACCCTATTATCACTCTAATTAGCCCTAGCAGGCTTTCCCTCCTCTTCCTCCTACCTTTGTTCCCAGTTTCTTCTTTTGTCCTTCATGACCTTTCCCTCTGTTTTTTCCACCATACTACTTTTACAGTCTATAGAGGCCCTTCAGCAGGCAATAGTTTGACCCCTGTATGAATTAAACCACATTGGTTGGAAATTGTGTCTTTTTGAAGATCATTGGGTCATTACATGTTGTACTTGTAGTGTCACTTTATGTTTGAAATTAAACTATTGTTTAAATGTGAGAAAAATGTGGTCAGTTAGTCTGATCTGTAGTGCACTGGGGTCTGACTGTTCTCTGATGGGGAAAAGACTTGAGCTATGAACTAATGAGCAACTTACTATATGGAATAACATCCTCCCACTGAAGAAAACAGTGATGGGGTTAAAAGGGAAAGGGAAAAGCCAACAAAGCGTCGTTGAGACAAGCTTTGTTTTCATCACATTTAGAAATGACTATTCACATCAGTAAAGACACTGATGGTAGATTAATGCGATATGCAGATCAATTGTGTGTTGTAGTCTCTCTTAATCTGTGACTCGGGAAATTTGGTATGTTCCAGGATTCAAAGAAAAAACAATTTACAAAATAGGAGATGGTACCATTGACTCATAGTCTAGTCTTAGTCCGTCTCTCTCAGTCTGTTCTTCCTCATCCACAATACAGACATAAACTATCCAGCCTTTTCTCCCTCAAGTCTTTGTCTTCACCCCTTCATCCCTTCCTGCCCTCCGCCTCTTGGCACCTTGTTACCCGCCTCCCCCTGTACCATACGCTTGCTGGAACCAAATCTCCTGCACCTGCATGACCAGGCTCGATCCGGTTCCTTGAATTCCTGAAAGCACTGTGCTGATCTGACCCTTGAAGAAATAAGGGGGGAGGAAAAAAAGAAGAGAGTAGGACCCCTTTTAAAGGTGCTACAGTGTTGGGGGTGGTGAAGGGGGAGGGCTCCTCTTATGGGTGTGCATTTATCTGGAGCCGGAAAGAGCTTTATTGTACAATAAAGTTCAGACAGGGCTCTGGAAAATAACTGCTATTAGCAGGGGCCCCAGTAAAGACCTGTCTGGAATGGCCCCCCTGAGTACCCTGTTCCTGCAGGTCCAGCTGGAAATGTAAAGTTTTAGTTATTTTGGATCATATGTTGGATTACATCAAATGCAGGTTGTAATGCGTCAAATCAAATACAAGAAAAAAAGGAATTTGCTTCTTTTACATATTATTTTAGTATGAAGCAAGAACGATTGTTGGAGCAATCTGATGTATGAAACTTTTCACTTTCCTTTGCAATGTCAGTTACCTAAGGTAGCATGTGTCATGGGACATGTGTTGGTGTCAACTGGAAGTGATTGTGGAGAAATCTTGATGTTGCGACAGAAAGACATGACAAGAAACACATGCAGCCAGATTATCAGACTGATTGGTTGAAAATATGCTTATCCAGATCAGTTAAACCTTAGGAGTGAAGTGAGCACATCTAGAGACAAATGTCTCTACGGGAAGATTAGGCCCACAAATGAAGATTAGTGCTGGTTTATGTTTGCACAAGCTGAGTGACAGAGTCACACACAATACATGGCTAATTCCTCAGACATGTCGCTGCCAGTAAGAAAGCAAATCGGGGAGGTGTGTATATCTTCTTTGAGTAAATTCAGTTTCTGGTTTTGATTTCACAGAATTACCACAATTTCTCTGTTGTTTTAAACAGTTTTATTTCAGACTGTTTTTAACAGACATCTGTTGGAATTCAATGAAAGGTGGCTCAGATATGTTTTATTTTGTAGTATCTAAGAAGCATGTAGCACATTAGACCTCATGAAAAATCCTATGGGATCTTTGAAATTTCTCCTGAGAACAAACACTGGGGATGAAAGAACAGTCCTGCATATTTTGTTGAGATGATCCTCACATCCATCCATTGGTTATACTGCAAAGGTACGAACCTCATACAGTCATTACAGCCAATGTGGAGTAACAACTCCAAAACTTGGTATGCATATGCACTCCACACAGGATCAAATCCAAAACCTTCTTGCTGTGAGGTGACAGTGCTAACCACTACACCACTGTGCACCCTCTCAACCAGAGTGACTGGGTTATGGTGCATATCAACGGTCCTGGGTCACTCTGTGTGTGTCTATGTGTCTGTGTGCGCATGTGTGTATTTCATGCCAGCCCAACATCAACAACCAGGCAGTGGGAGGTAGAGGAGCAGAGGCCTGAGGGTGAACAGCTGAGGGTGACTATAGAGAGATTAAAAAGGGAATGTGGGACCTAATCCACTGTTATATCGCAGTCCTCTGAGTCTCCACTCACTGAGAGAGTAAAGAAAAGATGAGCATTCCTCCCAGCGCTCACTACACAGCACACAGACCAGGGGCTACAGACGCCATTCTCCTGCCATCTGGCCTTAACCAAACACTGCACAGGTCCTCACCCCTGATCCAATCCAACCTCTTCACCCCTTTAACCGCTACCTCTGTCATGCACTCTCCATCTTCTCCCTCGATGTAAATTTCTACAGCTGGTAGATGGATGGAGCCTATATTAATTCCCTATTAAATACAGAGAGGTAGAAGTATAAAGTGGTATAGACGATTATGATTAAGGGCGGCCCTCTTGAACTTATAAATTGCCGCTCTCTCTCTCTTGATCTCAACTATCCTTCCTTTCCCTCGCCCTTTTCACACCACATGAGAAGTAGGTCAAACTGTTCACTGCTCAAAATCAAACATGTCCCACTTGCTTGAAACCAGCACGTTCTTCCCTTGTCCACCAATCCTTGGTCAGAAGCTCTGTGTTATGTGGTGGATGTAAACATGTGAGGCTTAACACTTCAGTGGGATGACCGTCGTCTGCACCGTGTAGTAACTGAGTAGAGCTTCCAGAGATCTCCCAGAATTTTAGACTGGCAAAAATACAATCCATGTCCTTGTCTGCTTTTTTAACCTTGCAAATAGCCTACCGCAAAAGAGGGAGGCTACATTAAGTCTAAAGGAGTCCAAGGAGGGTTAAGATAAATACTATCACTAGGTTTTTGATTTTAGTGTAAAATAATAATTTAGCATTGTCCAAATGGTTAAATAAAGAGGTCAAATGAAACCATAGGCAGACAAAGAAATCTAAAATATACAAAGATGAAATGACAACCCTAAGCCTAACAGACTGAAAACTCTCAGTTGAAAGAAATGAGTAAACGTCAGACAGATCCATCAGCTCCACACCAGTTGTTAACACTGGCCGGGCGCAGTTAGCAAAGCATTTAGCTACTAGTGTCTACAAAACCTTTCTCACACTCTTTAGCGCCTTTTTATTGGATGCTATTCCAAAAATGTGCCATGTACCTGCTGTCTTGTGAAGGAGGAACTCCCACTCGGTCTCTTTCACTTCCCCTTTTTGCTGACTTTCCCACCAGCTCATGCACCTTTTGTCACCTGCAAAAATACCTCTTCCTCTTAAGCTGCATACTGTCACGTTCACATCCTCTCCTACATGACTTTCATCTCTCCAGATCCTCTCCTTTCTTTCCCACCCGCCGAGTATATTCTCCCATCTGTCTTGCTGTAAGTAGGTGGCATTGAGCCAAGCATCGCCCAGCCTGCCTGCCTTCACCATAACAACCAGCGGAGAAGTCTTCATTCGACTGGACAAAAGGGCCTCCAAGTATCACTGCTGTTCCCTTGGGAGCTTATGGGTACTGGCCAGCTGCCTACAAGCTCTGGGCTGATGATTTGGAGGAAGGTATAGCCTAGGTAGGGAGGAAGTAGTATTAGTATATCAACGTGGGTTTTAACCTCTCTAAAATAGCCCCTGGCACTGTGACCTTGCTCTCTAAAGAGCAGCTAATGCTTTCCCACAAGCTAACACTTCACTTAGCATATGAACCCTCCACACATACTGATTGCTGGACCTCTGCTTTCCATCACGGTGAAATTGCACATTTATGGGATAATCTAGAGTGCATGGAATTCATAAAGAGTCATTATCTTTACATCCTTTGTAATGACGCCCAATAAAAATGTCATTGGCCTGTTAGCGCTGGAGTTTATTCAGGCCCATTAGCTCCTCCATACAATGCTAAATAAACATTCAGGTTAATCCCTTGCCAGAAACATAACTCTAACCAGATCCTCACCTGCACTGTGAAACAACTCACAGTCAGTGATCCCAATGTAAACCAAAGGGTATGGCCTCATTTTAAAACACAGGAATGAGACATGCTCACATTATCAAATTTACTGACATGCCAACCCTCTGACTAAATCCACATCAAGAAGTTAGCAGTCAAATAGATGTGTGAAAATGCATAATAAAAAATGGCCATCAGTGCACTCTGGACAACTGTGATGTTCTTTTCGATGACAAAAAGCACCTTAATATCAGAGCAAACGTCGAGTTTTCTTTGATAATGCTTTAATTCTTAATTTGTTAATGTCAAAGACATTCTTTAATAGTGAGGTGATGCAGGTGCTAGCAGAAAGTGTAAATGAAGCAAGTCCAGGTCAAGTTAAAAGGGATAGTTCAACATTTTGGCTCATTGCCATAATCCCTATAGTTTTAGGAGTAGGTTCGTTTCTTTTAATTGTCGGTGCGGCTTATTTTTACGGAGGCTAATGGGATTTCTTGGTTTCCCTCATCAAACTCATCAAATATATAATCCAACAACTCCAAAACGCTCTCGAAACTCCAAAAAGCAGAGACTGCTTGCCGAAAAAATGCCCTCGACAGGAATGTGCATCAGCGGTTTTGCATGAATTTACCTCTAAAACAACGTAACGTTCCATTATTATCTCACAGCATGGTGAATGTGCAGGTCACAACTTGTCCACAAGAGCGTTTTGGAGTTTTTGGATTGTGAATTTCATGAGGGTAACCAAGAAAGCCTCCGTGGTAGCTCTGAGCAGCTAGCGGCTCTGCTCTGCCATTATAAAAATAGCTTGCACCGATAATTAAAGGTAACGAACCTACTCCTAAAACTATAGGGATTATGGCAATGGGCCAATTTGCCAAAAATGTTGAACTATCCCTTTAAGTCAGGCAAAATGCACTTCTATACTTATATGGTAAAGTAAAATAGTTAAATTAATTAAATTAGGCTAAACATGTAAAATTTCCAATATATAGTTATTAATATGAATGAAGTTGTGGTTGTGTCCCAGGCAGGAAATCAGTCTAAGATTGATCTTGAGAATAATCAAGCAAAAAACTGAAATGAGAATTATTTTGCTCTCGACACCATACTGTAGATGTAGTACACTGTCTTCCTCCTCATATATAAATATATACATGCCCCTGCATATTACTGGACCTCTGCTTCCCTCTCAGCTGTGGTCCCATGCCCAGACCGGCACGGCTGTGATCCTAGTCCTATAGGAGAATAAGGAGGCAGTTCATGGCAGAGCTGAAGTCATCGGCCAGGCATCCGTCAGAACAGCCACCACAACAATACACCCCTCTGTCCTTCTAACACAAGGTTGGTTTTGGACAAGAGGCCGGACAGCACTGAGATGGACCGGCAGCAGCAATGGAACTGACAGCTACAGTTTGACCTTGTCTTGTACTGTAACACCCCACGGCTATGAAAAGAGAGAGGGAGCCTGTCAGATGATTGTTGGGGTATCTCTAAAGGTAACTTGCTTAAACATCTCATTGAAACTGTATTATTCTACATTACTAACGCCCACTTACTGTACAAAAAAAAAAAAAAAAAAAACTCAAAAGGATTGTGCTGTGTCTGTGTGGTTTTCCAGTAAGGGCACAATACCACACATGAACACACACATCTCCCAGAGCGCTGAGCAAGGGGTTTTAGAGATAAGTGTGGAGACTGATCTTGAAAGTAGCAGCCAAAACACTGGACAATGAAAAGTTTCCCTGTGCCGCCAGTAGTCAGAGGAGCAGCGAGACCGAGGTCACCTCAGTCGCTGATAGCATGCTGTTTTATTCTCCTCGCCCCAGAGTCACAGTCACAGTTAATCTCAGCTCTGTGCCCTGCTGTGCCCGACCCCAACCTGCCACCTCTGTCTCCATGGCAATAAGAACCAAACCACTGGGCACGTGCAAGAATACGCACAACATGGTTGACACTTTGGGGTGTGTAAAGAGGGAAAAACTGAGAAATTCTGGCTTGTACTGAAAATGTTTTGTGGCTGTAGGCAGAACAGTCAGAGACGGCTGTACCAATCGCTGACTAGACCTCCGTTGTCTACTGTACTCTCAAACTCTGACCACCACTCCCCTCCCCCTCCCCTTCTTTCTCTCCCACTCTCTTTTAGTGAAACAATGGTCAAATCCATAGGCCACGAATACACAGAAAGACAAAGTGGCCTGTGTGTGTGTGTGTGTGTGTGTGTTGGTGTGTGTTGGTGTGTGTGTGTCTGCCTCTTTTCAGTTGAACAAGAGTAAGAAGATACAAAGAAAGCAGTGACAGTACAACACACACACACACACACACACTACAGCAAAGGGGAGAGGTTCTGTCCGCCGTTGAAGGAGGTCGACATGTGGTTTGTGTACAATATGTATGAGTCCATCCGCCTTTAACCTTAATTACCCTAACTCAGTCAAAATAAAAATTTGCATCTTCTGAACGTAAAACATGGAAATTAATACTTTGTCAAAATGTATGTTTGTAGATGTGTGTGTGTGTGTGTGTGTGTGTGTGTGTGTGTGTGTGTGTGTGTGTGTGTGTGTGTGTGTGTGTATAGACTCCTGTTGGTGGATGGGTGGGTGTCATGTATAGATTTGCATTGCTCATGTTTACAAGGAAAAGGCTCTGTGTCAGCTCTGACTACGGTGTTTGAACAAAGTTGAAGGAACACAAATACACACAGTGGACTTAAGACTTCAGCGATGGAGCAGTCACTGACTCTGTGTGTGTGTGTGTGTGTGTGTGTGTGTGTGTGTGTGTGTGTGTGTGTGTGCATAATGCACGTGTGTGTATGTGTCCGGGTGGCCGCTCTGTGCTGGCACGACTTCATCCACATGCTAAACCTACACAGACATCACATCACATTTTACAGAGTCATAGCTGCCTACACACAAGAAGTGCATGTATAAAGCATGTGCTAACAAGAACTAGAGAGAATAGCACGTGGTTATCCGAGAAATAATATAAGATAGATTATAATTTGCATTTGTAAAAGCTAAATGCATTTGATAATTTATGATTTGCTTCTCAACTCCATCTAGACAAGTGGTTTCCTACCTGAGGCCTGGTTCCCAACTAATGTGATCTAACCAAAGTGACCAGACACTTAAAGCAGCCATCATTGATATTTTCCTAATAACAATGTTGAATATGAAATGAAAACAAGACACAGTCAGTATTCACTGCCAGGTCAAATTACTTTGCATTGATGTAAACAGAATTTCAGATATATCAATCTAACTCTCCGCAAGAAAGCAAATATGTGTACATATCCCCAAATATCAAGCAATAACTGCAATGTACTCACATCCAGTAGTTTTAGCTTCTCAGGGAAACCTTTACCTAATAAGTGCAAGAGGAACAAGTGCTGGTTTGGCATGTTAGGGTGCCAGAAGTAAAAGAAAGCAGCTGGATGGCTTCCAAAGCCAGACAGAGTCAAAATTTGAGAAACAAGCTTAAAAACATTTTTATTGTGCAGCAGATGGAATATTTTCTCATCCAGATGGTGAGAAGAGTTTTTGTGATTGTGAAAATCACCAGATCAATCAGAATGGAGGTTAAAATGACAAACGTCTCATGGACTAAGACTCAGACGTGGGATCACAGCCAAAAACAACTTGATCAGGAGAATTTCCTACACAAAACCTCTGCACGCACAAACACACACAGCACTACATCAAACCATAGATCAGCTTTAAAACAAGCAGAAACAGCTCAGACCTTGTAACCTGACTTGTTCACAGTACCACAAGAGTTTGTCTAAATTTATGACCATCAAATAATCTGAAATACTGTATGAACATGCACCACCTGATTAAGAGAATATGGCATCACACACCACACCAATAATAACCACAATATGCAGGTTTCCTTCCTTCCATAGGGTGTTATCAACTCATTAGCTGAACTTGAACTGCTGAACAATGCACCAACATCCTGTCAAACAAGCTCACATCGGAAGTAGAAGGTGGCTGACTGGCTGCAATGGTGCCTGCTCCACTTTCGCTTCCATAAGTGCAGGCTGTCGGTGGGATATCCGGACATTAAAACGTTTCCAGTTGACTACTTTCTTACTGTCTCAAGTCACGTCACCAGCACTTTTTATAACCTTTTACCAGTTGAAGGATTTGGGACGTCTAGATCTTATCTTATCAGAGAAACAAGCTGAGCAAACAGCTCCTGACGTCCTGTATCCACCCAAAGTAATGCCAGAAAAACACTACGTTAACATGAGATTGACATATTCTGTTTTTTCACCGGTTTGTTTTGAGAGGAGGAGACATTATATTCAGCTACTGGTAAAAAAAAAAACAACAAAAAAAACATAAATAAACAAACAACCTCTTTTCTTACAGTAAACAGTATATATACAGTAGTTTTGAAAGATCTACAGTACTACACATTACAGTAAGTCACATTTGTTATGTTTTCTGGTTTCTGTAATGTTGTGAAATCACTTTTTTGAAACTCTTTTTGTTCCACAGAGTCTAATTTAGTTTGGTGAAGTAACACACATTTTGTATTTTCAACATAATATGTATTAATGTTTAATTGTGAGACTTGTGGCACTTTCTAGGCCTCCCGAAACTCATAAAACAGTCGGAAGCATTTGCAACAGTAATGAGTCGTGACTAAAAGTGCTAACGACCGATGCACATTTGAAAGATGATAAAGAACCATATCTTCTACTCTCTGTTTCTGTGTAAAGAGTTTGTGTTTTGTCATAAAATACAGACATTGAACATTTTGGAGATGACATTTAGCCATAGGAGGCTCATTAGTCTAGTCAGAGGTATGATTCTCGCTTTAGGGTGCAAGAGGTCCCAGCTTCTAATCTCAGCCAAGCCTGTGTGGGGGTGGGTATGATGCAAGGGTGATCAATGCCAAAGGTCCCCAAACCCATCTGGTGAGACTTTCAGGTGTCCTTGAGGTGTGCCTTGTCGAAGAGCCAAGTAATAAAACCTTGAAACATGTAGAGTCTCTTCTGACCATTGACTGAGGTCTCACTGACAACCAGGGCCGTTGTATAGGGGAGAAAGGTGATGATAATTCTAAGGGCCCAGCGCCCAATGGGGCCCATAAAAATACCCAGTAGAATAATCTTTGTATGACTGATTTATTCTGTGTAAGACCCTGACTAATACTCATAGTACACTGTAAAAACTCAACATCTTTCCAAGAATATTTGTCTTATTTCTTGTCCAAATGTCTCATTTCTAGTCAAAACTAATCTCTTTCCACTTAAAATAAGACTCATAACCTAAAAATTAACTTGTTTTTTAGATAATTTTCACTTGTTTCCAACAAATTTTCACTTGAAATAAGTAGAAAAATCTGCCAGTGAAAGCAAGTTTTTTGTGCTTGTAATAAGGATGAAAAACTTGTTCCACTATCAGATTTATTCTACTTATTCCAAGTGAAAAAACAAGCTACTTTTAATATGATGTGTCTTATTTTAAGTATAATGAGATTTGTTTTGACTAGAAATGACATTTTGGCTGGAAATAAGACAAATATTCTTGGTAAGATACTTGGGTTTTTGCAGTGTAATGCTGCATTAGCATCAAAACAAGGTAGGCTAAATAAAAAATGATAATATATAAGTAGTCTAAAAAAAAAACTGTTAGGGGGAGGGGCCCACTTTAGTATTCTTTAAGGGGGCCCAGAATTCCTAGCAACGGCCCTGCTGACAACCTTTTGGCCTCCCAACACAAACAGAAGCATTTTTGCTCTCGTAATGCATCACAACTAAAAGTGCCAACAATTAATGTACATTAAAAAGTTTGTGTTTTCCTTTAAACAATGTCTCGGTTGAAACAACCTTCAACAGATAGTGATGGTAGATAGGACTTCCTGATGAAGGTCTTTTTGACCAAAACATTGTAACCTCAATAAATCTGATGCAAACTCAGACAGTGTGCGGGAGTTTTCTCTACTTAACTTTGGTCTTCTCCGACGCTCCTGTCTATAGTTTGAGACATGCATATGCTTTCATGTTTAATGTACATAGTGAGGGAGCGTCTCTGCACATCTATTTTATCAGGTGCATTGGACTGGGATCCATAGGTCCAGACTGATCATGAGAAGAAGTGGAGTCCCGCACACTGAGTAACTTGCTTCAAGAGAATATTTTATTGCAACGTTTCGGTCTGGACGAAATTCATCAGGCAAACATTCGTGTTTAATGTCCAGAATTTGAAATTTAGAGAATGTATCTTTTGTAAATCCTCAGGAGGCTCGTTGGTCTAGGGGTATGATTCTCGCTTAGGGTGCGAGAGGTCCCGGGTTCAAATCCCGGACGAGCCCTTTGAGCCCTTTGTTATGATCGGAATATGGACATTGACAAAGCCCTTAACTCTGCCTGGTGAAAATTATAGGTATCCTGTGGTGCCTCGTCCAATAGCTCAGTAGTAAATCCTTCCTCACATCGGAGTAACCTGTGAGTTTCACTGACTTGTTGAGTGTCTTCTAACCATTTGCTGAGGTTTTACTGTAGTGAATATCTTGAGGGATGTCTAGTCTAAGAGCTAAACTGTAGAGACTATTCCTGGCATAACAGCACCAAAGGTCCTATATTTAAATTCATGAATCTCTACTTCCTCCTTTGTTTACAAATTCAAACTGTAATATCAGTATCAGTACATCTATCATCTGTACAGACCTGAATACGCCCACGAATATTCAGTATTAGATCTGATCGTATTATCACCACTGGCTGTAAATCTAAAAGAAATCCATGCTATTAAAGTGCTGGTTATTATTTTACAACTTGATTGTTTTTACTTGGTTGGAAAAAACAGTGGAGTAAAGAATGTTATATTGTTGGGTGGCAAAGTGACTTTCTGTTATTTTTATGCTTTTAATAGCTGTCAAATGATAATGTCTAAATATTTATAATATTACAACTACTGTTGTAATGATGGTGTGCAGTTTTGCAAAATACTGAATTGCGATACAAAGTCTCCAATAAATATGGTGCATTAAATGTTTCTCTCTCTCTCTCAAACATGTACACACACAAAATTACAAAAAGCATAGGACTGCACAGACACAGAACTAGTAGAAAGATTGATTTAAAAAATGATTCAAGATTCACCAAAGTTCAAGTAATGTGAGAAACAAAGAGCTCTGGAGGTTTGAATATTTACGGTCTAAAACAAATCACAGCAGGACAGTGGCGGGACTTTCCCAAATCCAAAGTTCACTCCCTGAGGATTTCAATCAAAAGTGAATTTGTTATGGTGTGTTCATGAGCACTGAGTTCATGACAGATGACATGATGGTGCTTCCATGCTGCCACCCAGTGTCAGCTCGGAGCATTGTATGCTATTTGGCTTCTGTATGAAAACTCAGATTTTAGAAACGTCACTTTTATTTCATTGATTCACACAGTTGACAGAAATTCTGCTCATATTAATTCCTCTCCCTCTTTTGTCCACCTGGCTTTCACATCATGACATCAACAGGAAATACAAAATAATTCAGGTTAAAAACTGAGTTTCATCTATACAGACACAAACAAAGCTTTGGATGCCAAACAAAGGTGGTTACAGTGATTTGGGCACTTTTTCAGATTGTCAGCAAGAATACACTTAATTTAAAAAAAAAATACTCAAGTAAAAATATGAGGGACACCTGTCATAAAAAACAAAAACAAAAAAAGCAGTCTCTTGGTATCATCTGCTGCATTCAATTACTTTAAAGGCAAAAAAAATAACATTTTAGTAACTTTCACTCTATTTCCATTCAAACACCCACAGAGAAGACCTTGGAGCAAGTAGCAGAGAAACAGACAGCACATACACAGTCCCAGGTGCTGTTTGATCACAGCTCGTCCTTGCCATCCTGAGAGTCTGAGGCCGACGTGCCGTCAGCTTTAGCTTTTTTGGAGTCCTTCTTGGCGACAACTTTTACTGTCTTTTTTGCAGCTGGTTTTGTGTCCTTTTTGTCCACCTGCTTGGCTTGTTTTTTTACTGTCTGTTTCTTTGCAGCAGGTTTGCCTTTGTCTGCCGCCTTGTTCTTTGCCTGGTCTCCAGCTTTGGCCTTTGCTTTCGGAGCAGCTTTGGCTTTCGCTGTTGTTTTGCTGTCTGGCTTTGTGTCTGGCTTTGTGTCTGTTTTGTCCTTCGGCGTGTTAGCTGGCGCATCCGGCTTCTGCTCCGCTGGTTTATCATCTTGATTTTTATCTGTTGTCTCCTGGTCAGCCTGTGCAGGAGGCTCTTGTGTTGCTGCTTGGGGCTCCGAGCCGCCTGTCACCTCGTTCTTACTGAACTCTGCATTCACAGGTGTAGCAAACATCTTCAGCATATCCTCTGCTTGGATTCTCTCCTACAGAAACAATGGGAACATTTGAGGAGAATCAGTATGCATAATAATCCAGTTAGGAATCAAAATACCAGAATCAGAGGCAAAAACAAAAGGCCTATTCATGCTCGATTAGTAAAACTGGGGGAGGGAGTTTGGGTATTTTTTCTTTTCTTTCATTCTATCTACTGTAGGTGTGTGTGTTTCTCATGCAGGACAAACAGTTGCTCATTTGCCTTCAAATTCCTTCCACCAGTCTGCGGTAGTTTATTCTGCATTTTGTGTCTCTGCAGCCACCACGATCCTTTTGTGTAATAAGTTAGATAGACAATGTGCCATGGCAAGGATTTTGTGACTTTATTCAGTGACTGATTTTAAACCATAAACCATTTGAAAGCAGACGCATGTTGACAGCTCACATTGATCATCTACACTGTTCTTACAATTTAAAAATCCAACAAAGCAAGAGACAAGCTTGCTGACATTTTTATACACTGGAAAACCAGTGTATAAAAGAGGAAGAGAAGGACATGACGTGGATACAACCACAGCTGAGAAGAATGTGTGCTTTTTTTTTTGGCACATACTGTACATGGCACTTGGTTGGTGGTTGTTGTATTCTGCATCATTTCATTTTGATCGGGTGGTTGTGGGTCCCATGAGCAGTCACACTTATTATTATTTGTTCATACATTTATGACACTGTGTATTTTGCTTCTGACATATTCATTGGCAGCTGTTGGGAAAATTATTGCTACAATTCTACAGACAATATTTAAAGATGTTGAGAGGAAAAAGTACATTTTTGTGGTTGAATCTAATATTTAGGTTCAATCTTATATTCCATGTTAATGTGAATCGGGATTTATTGCACAACAATTATTACGTTCAGTTGAATTTTCATACTCAACACACTGATCGATGCTGCTGGGAAAGAGTACTGATGTTAATCTACAGAGATCATCTCTACCTTTTCCTGGTGAGCTGGATCCAGAGTGAACCACAGCGCTACAGCGCATCTCTGACCCTTAGTGACAGCTCTGACACCGTGGGGATTTTCTTTTCCTGCACCGAACCCGACCACGCGGCCACACTGTGGACGCACCTCAGCCTGGAGAAGTCCAAAACATAGAACATGCGACATAAAACAAATTAATAATGGTGAACCTTGAAATTCATGGCTGAATTTATATTTACAATATTAGGTATTAAGTAGGGCTGGGCCAAAAAAATCAATTTTTATATCAATCGCGATTTTTTTTCTATTTTTTTATTTTTTTTGGGGGACGACCAATCTTTATTGTACGATCATGTATTCTGTGCCATTACACTCGACAAAGTGAAACCGGCCTGTTGTGTTCGTTTGTTCACAGATATCTATGTGAACAAACGAACACAACAGACAAACTGGTGTGATGTGTGTATTGTTTTTTGTAAATATGACTTATGATGTATTGTGAAGTGTTTGGTTCAACCTGCTCTTGTTTAAGGAAAGAAAATCATAATAATTGAAATATAAAATCGCAATACTTGCTAAAATTGAATCGCAATACTTGTTTAATCAGAATCGCAATTTAAATCGAATCGGGACCCAAAAATCTTTAGAGAATCGATTCGGCACAAAAGCATATTGGCCCAGCCCTAGTATTAAGTATCATAATGTTGCGTTGAATTCAGATGAATATTTACCGTGACTGTTTTGGCGTCCAGCTCGGTGAAAATGAAATCTCCTCCCTCAAAGTCATCATTTAAATAAAGAATGGCACTGCATGGGTGAGGGGGGGGGGGGGGGCAACAGGATGTTATGTGAGTTGTTGATGGAAATAAAAATGTAAAACAGTGTATTTGTGTTCAATGTGCTCACCTGTAGTCTCTGTGTGTGTATGCAGGAGGCTCCTTTATACACTCGTTCAGCTCCGAGACCAGCAGACAGTTGTCCACATGAACTGCGTGACTCAGGTCATCACGGTCCTCCTGCTTCTCTGAACAGCACAAAGAGAAACTCAAACCTTTTAGGCCATAAACCGGTTTGTGCCAGAACAAGGTGCTGGTGACTGAGACATGCACTGAGAAGCATTCAGGAGGACGATTGGAGGCTTGAGCTAGCTGGTTAGTGTGCTAAGAAGTCTTATTGTTGGCCTTGCTTTCCATTACCAGACAGAGCTCTTGGTGAGTAGAGGAATTTGTTGCTGAACTCGCAACATGTTTTAGGCAATAACAAGACAGTTTTAAAATGGTAACTATAGCTATTTAATTTCAATTGACCTGACAAAGAGCGCACTGCTCGAAACGTTGTCCCTTTTTGTAGTCCTCCAATAAATTTTTGTATATTTGGGAGCTTCTACAGTGTGGCGAGTCCTTTCTTCTCTTTGATATTTGCCTCCCTGGACTCAGCACCTGGCTGCACTTCTGGATGTGCGCAAGCCTTTTCTGTTCAACTATAGCTATTTAGCAATATTGGATTGGATTGGATTGGATTGTACTTTATTGTCCCAAAGGGAAATTTGTTTTGGGCTCGGAGCCACTGCATACACAAGACAATACATACAAGACATCCATACAATATACTTTCACACCTTTAACACGTATTCAAAACAGTAAAGGGTGCTTCCACTCTATTACAATTAGGTCATCAGTCATCAAATAGGTCAGTAAAAACAGTCTGTAGAACTGATCAGATCAGCAGCTCTTTAAGTTAAAGTGCTATGTGCGCTGTGGTTCAACAGAGCCAATAACAGAGCCTAAACCAATAAAATAAAACCAGCTATACATAAATAAACTAAAGTGCTACAATTGCATATATTAAAAAAAAGTATAGTCAGTATATACAGTATAAATCTGAACTTGCTCTAGTGGTGGACCTAAGAGGTTGACATAATTTTATGAACTTGACCAGCCAGACTAAACCAGTGGGCCTGTCTTTTCCACATACACACACACAGCACCAGTATATCATGGCTCTCTGACTTACCATCGATGGCAGAGCGACACACCAGGTGGGAATATGCGAAGTAAAGTGGCGTTTCCAGGCTGAAGTACGACTCCAACACCTTCCTCACCTTCTCGCTCAGGTCAAAGAACAGACGAGCACTCTTCAGGGGGACCGTCCCCTCCTGTCCGAGCTGCGGGAAGCAGATGGAGGCAACCAATGTCAGCAAGAAGTTGCACTGACTCTCCACGCACGCAGAAATTGTGGCTGTTTTGTAAATGAGAACATCGGCGGTTTGACCAAACACATATCAGAGCTACAAACCTTGACAGCCTTCAGGACAGTGACTCCCTGGAACAGCTCATTGGGGGAGTGGGGAGAAGTGCGCCCCCTGTAGCCATCTCCTTTCAGAGCAGCTGCCTGGAAAATATTCACCAGGTCAACACTCTTACACACACAATGGAAAAAAAGACACAGACATTGAAAGCATCCAGGCATCCACTGGCACAAGAGGAGCTTCTTCTGTTACTTATTGTCTGTCTTACCGCTGATATTCAAAAAATGACGGTGTCCCAGTGTGTGGAAAAGTTGTTGACACTTTAAAGTACATGTTCTGCTTTCACTGTAATTACATGTCTATTTATACAGCAGTTTTATAAGTCTGCAGTCTTGGATGTTGTTCTGTCCATCCTGTTACTACTTACATTATAAAAGACAATTCTTGACAGAGCTTTGGTTGTCATGGCAGTGAAGTTAAAGCAGAAGTAAGCGATATATTTGTGTTAATATAAGTCTTAAATAGTTATATCTTCCGACAGCAATCACTTACATAGAGTGTTTGGACTGAAACACGGGTCTGTCAGTCACTCTGCTCTGCTCTGAGCCGAAGAGAAAACATTTATCGTATCCTACAGTTTTTATCCAATGAGGAGAGAGAACGGCATGAAGGGCTGTGTGTGCAGCCAAGGGATGCGCCTGAATGTGGTGACGTAGGGACGAGGACTGTTATGGTGCGTTCAAGGCAGCCCGTAACTCGTGTTTTTCCGACCGTGAAGTGGTACCAGTTCGATCTGGTACGAGTTCACGGGTCGGAATTCACGAGTGGCCGTTATAGTGACTTTCACAGGTAAAACAGGTCGGAAAAACACAAGTGGGTTGCCTGGAACGCTACAAAGTCGTAAGTCGTGACTTGAAGCTGTAATTTACGGTTTCAAAAGCCGGCCTGGAACGCAGCATTAGCCAAAACGACCGGTTACTCGCTTACTTCTGCTTTAACTCAACTCAACAAGATGAGAGAAACTTCATTCTACTGATAACTCACATTGGAGAGGCGGTGAAGCTCCCTGCACTCGTCATCATTGATGACTCCATCCAGCAGCACCCGCTGGGAGCCATTCAGCTGCATGGACGTCATGCTTACTCTGATGTCATCATACAACACTGCTCCGCCTGGAAGAGAAAGGAGTCAACCAAACATAGTAAACACAACATTGATTCAAACATTTGGTTGACTAGCAGCACTCGGGGTGACGTGTTTACCTTCCTGTGGTGCTATGATCTTAGTCAAATCTGAAGAATCCTTCTTCTTCTCCTCAACCAGAGTCTCAATCTCCTTCATCAGGTTTCCTATTTCCTCTGTGATTCTTGCTGCAGTCTCTCTGTCTGCTCTAAGAGTGAAACAGCTCTCTGTTAATATAATATATCTTTTACTGCAAATTCACAAGTGTCCTGCACAGATGTTTTTTTTATTATCTTACTTTTGCTTGTCTCTCAGTTTCTTGGGCATGACATCTTCAGGAGTCCATGTGTCCTGAATATAATACATATCGACAGTTACATAAAATGTCCAATACCACCCAGTATATTTCAGTGCTGCATGAAAAGATCCATCACAGTGTGATGGATAATTAACGGTTCGGTCACTCACTGGATCAACAAAGGTGATTCCAAAGGCTTCATATCCAAAGTAGAGAAGCTCTTTCTCCAGTACAGACTGCTGAATGTACTGTTTCACCACCTGAAGATAAAAAAAAAAACAGATGTTACTTGTCTATATCTGTTTTTAATGAGTTAGTTTATGTTCAATACATGAAATATGCTTAGTTCTGTCAGGACCACTATGTCAAAATAATATTTATTTACTTGCACAAGTTTTATTTGGCGGTATGGTACTGTTCTGGGACCCCCTGCTCTTCCACGCACTTCCGTGGAAAGCCTGAGGCAGGAAGAGCACCTCCCTGCCCTTCACGAGCCATCATGAACGGCATAAGCAGGGAGCGCAGCAGCAAAGAAAACCCAGACAGAGCAGAGCAACCAACATGTACAATGACAGGAGGAGCTGGGGTGGAGGTGGGTTGAAAAAAAGCCGGCAGAGGAAGCAGCAGCAGCAGCAAGGGAGGTGACGTCGGGCTAGAGCAGTTTAAATGGCGCGCTCTGAATGCCAGAACTAACGCTACGCTTAATGTTATTCCCAAAAAGGCTCTACACAGGTAAGAGTGACATTAAATATTAAAGAAAATGTATACTTTCATAGTGACCTAATTTGAAAACTGACAACGAGAGGTTGGCAGGGAAAAGGGGGAAAGAGGGATAAAGAGGTAACTAAGCAGACAGAGTGTAAGTCTTTGGGACTCCAGGGGAACACTGCAATTGCACTGTTTCACAGCAGACATGAGTTATCATCGGAGGAAAAGCGCAGGTGTTACTAATGACATTAACAATGGATCAGTTCTATTCATGTGTCCCAGTGTGAGTGTGACAGGGTGCCAGCACTGCAGGCACAGCACCAAGAACCTGAGGCAGCCAGATAGAATTAGCAACCATTCATTTACTTTTATACCAGGGCTGAACAACATGGGGGAAAAAAATAAATAATAATAATCAAATTGCAATTATTTTGGCAGATTTGGCACAATAAGCAGTAACTATAAATACATATAAATACAGGAAGCAGCACTTAAAAGAAAACGTGTGCCTCACCCACACCAATGAGTGGGTTCAGCTGTCAAAGCAAGAGTCTCAGTACCCTGAGAAATAATCACTAAATCATTAATATTAATTGGCAGCTCTATTAACCCAATGTAAATACTGTATGATATGAACATATGGTGCCTGGAGCAGTAAAAAAAAATCTTACAAACTGCTTCTTGAAATAGCAGCCGCCAACGTTTATGTGCTTTAGATTAACATCAGTGCTATTTAATGTCTCTCGTGCCCTTGAGGACGTTTGAGTGCTAATGGAGGCTATTTGTCTTTAAGCGCGTGTTGTGGAGGCTGATTTGCTGCTGATTGTTATGGATTAAGATAACAGCTAAAAATAACTGCACTCATAGTATGGTGCTTTTTGGATGAAGGCCTCGAACTCTGTGTGATGCAAGTGAGACCTATACTGTACCTGTCTGGCCAATATGGTTTCTGCCTTGTCTTCGCCCAACACAGCAGAGTAATAAGCCAGATTCTGCTTCATCACCTCGTCTTCAGGATGGAACAACAGGAAGGTCTTGGCGCACTCTATGGCCCGCTCATACTTCTCACCTGCAGAGACGGGAGAAATGCAATAGGGAGATAAGCAAGCTGGAAAAGTTATGTTACTAAAAGAAAAAGACAAATTTCATTGCTCAGGAAATGGAATAAGAAAAGGTACGGAATTTGCTGTAAAGTTGTTGAATGCACTTGAATATATGTGATTAATCCATTTTTATATGGTATAGTGGTACTCCTTTCCTCCCTGTTCAATTATTTATGTAAATTGACTTTGTACAATTTCCTTTAAAAACCAACCAAATGTCTTTAGCTGCGTTCAAAACTGAAGGTGTGGGGTTTGAGAAATTCAGATGTTTACCAAACAATGGCGTTCGACAAAGATACAAGATGGATAGTGGGAGGTGGAAGATCAAGTGTTTGTGGAGCTCGACTAGAG
This sequence comes from Trachurus japonicus, assembly GCF_045865225.1. Classification (NCBI taxonomy): domain Eukaryota; kingdom Metazoa; phylum Chordata; class Actinopteri; order Carangiformes; family Carangidae; genus Trachurus; species Trachurus japonicus. The sequence continues at coordinate 15,802,308 of NC_140911.1, forward strand.
TTTGTGTCATGATCTGCCCTGAAAGGACCATTTCTGTTTGCTTTTGGACTCTTAAGTGTTTCAACTTTTTTTTTCTTTTTGATCTCCTGATTTTTTTTTTTTGAAATGACTTCCTTTGTATGTCTTGTGGATATTTTACTCCCCATCTTGGTCCTGTTTCCCTTCTTCATGATTGTTTGCCCCTCCCTGATGTGTTTTCCCTGTGCTCAATTGCCCCTGCCTCCTTCTGTGTATTTAGTCTCTGTGCTGCCTGTTGACTGAGTCTGTTTGTCTGTTGTACTTCAGTTTGGATTTGTGATATTTCCCTGCATGTCTTGAACCTTTGCTCCTAGTGTTTGGGGATTTTCTGTTTTGTTTCATTTTTGCCTCTGAATTCCTCAGTGTTTGGACCTTCAGCTTTCGGGATTTATGTATTAGAGACTTTTTGTTATTTAAATCCTCCATTTTTCACCTATCTCTTTATTCTTGTCTGTGTTTGGTTTAATGAGCTCTGAACATTTCATCAAATTTTTGTCTCATCAGACCAGACAGTCTTTTCCCTCTTCTCTCACAGTGCTTTTAAATGCTGGTTGACAAACTCCAGCAGACTGTCATATACTTCTACTCAAAGTGGTCTCTGTCCAGCTGTTGTATCAAAAAGGTCTGATTGATGGATTGCTGCTGAGGTGGATGCACTTTCAGCAGGTCTCTTAACGGCCAACTGGAGGAAGTTGTGATCTTTCAAAACATCTTCTATGTTATTACAGACCACTGTGCTCCTGGAAACACTAAAACACGTCAGTGAAGGGATGAAGGGGTTATATTCTTGCCCTGTTTCATCAGTATTTTATCACAGGGGGTCTACAGAGAGTTCGTAGGACTTGATGCTTTCGTTTTTGTCCTGACATGCACAGTGACCTGTGAGCTTTTCAAAACTATGTCATACAACACACACACTACTTATTTTTCCACATGTGAAATCTGGTTAAAGCAAACAGGAAGCAGATGACCACAAAGTTTGAGCACCACAAACCAGGATCTCTGGTAAATAAAAGATATAAATAAAAGATATATGTTTTTGATTTTTGATTTCACTTATCAAATGTAAATTAATTTATAACTTTTATATGATGATATTATTTCTGGATTTTTTTTATTGATATTCTGTCTCTCACTGTTAAAATAAACTTACCATAAAAACAATCGACCATCCATTTCTTTGTAAGGGAGCAAACTTGCAAAATCAGCAGGGGATCAAACACGTATTTCCCCCACTGTATACACAGTATAAAGAAAGAAAATACCCCCAAATTATTGGCACGGGGGGGTGAGGTATCAGTGTCTATTAAAAAAATGTAATTAGCAAAACTAGATAGATAGCTAGATAGATAGATAGATAGATAGATAGATAGATAGATAGATAGATAGATAGATAGATAGATAGATAGATAGATAGATAGATAGATAGATAGATAGATAGATAGATAGATACGTTTATTGTCATTGTCATTTCCACAACAACGAAATTAAAAGTGCATCTCCTGCAGTGCAAAATTTCATAAAAACATTCCCAAAAAAAAGCATAAAACACACATTGACCACTCATCATTACTCAGTGTTAAGTGCAGTCACTGCTTTGGGGTAAAAACTGTTCTTAAATCTGTTTGTGGTGGCTTTAATTGTCCTGTATCTCCTGCCAGAGGGGAGTAGTTTACAGTGCTCGCTTGCTTTTATTGTGAAGTAGTTTCTATCAGTGGTTATAAATGTCTGATTACTTAATTAAGCCAGATCACCAACATGTTTTCTATTAGAGAGGCCTCTATTTTGCATTTAAGCGCACAGGACAAACACACAAGAAACAGACGCTCAGTGAAGACAGCGCTGAGAGACTCACTGTTGTAGTAGGAGAACTGCAGGTAGTTGAAGTGTGAGGGGAGGAAATCCTCAAAGGGTTTGTCTTTACCGGCTGTGGAGGCCAGCTCCACAGAGCAGTGCTGCTTACAGTTCAGGACCTGCATGTAGTGATCTGACACACAATCACAGTCAGTTACCAACTTTCTTATAGATTGTTTCTGCACAAAGAACCAAAAGATGTAGCAGCGTCTCACCTGTCACGGTTTGGAAGAGGTCTGCGCTGTACTCCATGTAGTTGTATCCATCGTAGTCGTAGGCTCCCTCGCACAGAGCTCTACACTCCTTATCGGCAATGAAGAAGTCATTTACGGCCACTTCAAAGTGTTCAGCTGCCAGCCCGAACGAGTCGTCGCTGTAGTAACTCTTCCCCAGCAGGAACTCAGCCTGAGGGGAGGGATGTGTATTGTTGTTATAAAGCTGTGTGGATTAGTCAGAGTTTACGTGCCACACAATTTTATTCAATTTCTTTAAGTTATTTACTCTATTGCAAGTCCTAACACAGAAATAGTCATATTTTTCTGGAGAAAAATTGACAAAAAAAAAAATTAGCAAGGTCAGCAAAATGTAATTAAAGCAGAAGTAAGCGATCCGGTCGTTTTGGTTAATGCTGCGTTCCAGGCAGGCTTTTGAAACCGTAAATTACAGCTTCAAGTCACAACTTACGACTTTGTAGCGTTCCAGACAACCCACTCGTGTTTTTTCGACCTGTTTTACCTGTGAAAGTCACTGTAACGGCCACTCGTAACTTCCGACCCGTGAACTCGTACCAGATCGAACTGGTACAACTTCACAGGTCGGAAAAACACGAGTTACGAGTTGCCTTGAACGCACCATAACAGTCCTCGTCCCTACGTCGCCACATTCACGCGCATCCCTTGGCTGCACACACAGCCCTGCATGCCGTTCTCTCTCCTCATTGGATAAAAACTGTAGGATACGAGAAATGTTTTCTCCTCGGCTCAGAGCAGAGCAGAGTGACTGACAGACCCGTGTTTCGGTCCAAACACTCTATGTAAGTGATTGCTGTCGGAAGATACAACTATTTAAGACTTATATTAACACAAATATATCACTTACTTCTGCTTTAATATGTCAGGCAAGGAGTCCACTGTGGGCTATGAGGCTAAAATGCCATGAAAGCCAACATATTGGTAGTTTGCGCTCACCATGTGTGATCTGGCTTCCAAATCTTTGAAGTCCTCTGCCTGTACTCCTGCCATCATTTTGTAGTAATCCAGGTTCTGTTTCATCTCCATGTGGTCCGGGTTGGCCTGGAAGAACGTGTGGGCTGCTGCCACCGCCTTGTCCAGCTTATTGATCTGAAACAACAGAGTTCATCTCCTCATCCTCTCTGATTTCAGTTTGTTAATCAGAAACCACCTGGAAGAAAAACCTACAGACTCTTATCTTCTTGTCACGGGTTCCCCCTGGTGTGTGTGGTCACATTTAAGCTACTGTATAAACACAACACTGGCAGAGAGTTGTTATGGCCAACATGCTGCTTCAACATCAAAGAAATCCAATAATCATTCATATAATCTATAGTCATGTTTCAGTCCATCAGACCTGGCTTGTAAATATACTGTTAACTTTACTTTTAGCTCTGTTTTGGTCTCCAGCAACAAGTAAGACCAATACCTGTCTCTTAGTTGATAAATTCCTCCATTCTGCTCACAAACTATACCAGTGGTCCTCGTTAAACACTGTTTGGTGCTGTTCGACAAGAGCATTGTGTGTTGATCAATGATTTTCTCTTAAACAGCTGCAACCAGAGCAGCTAAACAGAAACAAACCGGGAAAGTTAGGGGCTGTGACATGAAAACAATGACATGAATGATTTTGCTTTTTTTCCCCCCATCTTATTGTTTTTGTTCATAGAAATGTGGAATAGTACATGAAGAGGGCAACCTCTTTCATATGAAATGCTGTCTTGTGCTCAGCTTTTGAGAGCTGACAAACTCTAAACTAATAACAGAACTTGCACCTGCCTCACATTGTTACAATAAAACCCACAATGAAGGATTCAATATTCTACATCTAGAGGATGAATTGTTATAGTGAAGTAGTTCTCAAACCTTTTTTCTACACAAAGGACCCCTAAACTGACAAAGTACGATATGACCATGATACAAATTACTTTATTAAAGGGATAGTAGCATTTTTTTTAACGTGGGGTTGCATGATCTCCAAATAGCCCCTAAGTACTTTAATTGCAGTAGCAGACTCTCTGCACTCCTCCCGTTAGCAACGCCAGCCCATAATAGCCCTGCCCAGAGATTTACAACATACAGTGTTGTGAATGGACCCAAAGAAACGGCCTATTTTCGCGGCCTAAAAGAGGTTTTACGTGAAAAAAATTACACAGTTCCATTGTTCGCTATAATATAATTTTTTCCAGCCCTTCAAAGTGCAGGAAAAACACAGTTTTTATTTGGACCTAACCAACTCACGTATCCCTCCGCCCAGGGTTAGCGCCCGCTGATCAGCAGTTGGTTAGGTCCAAATAAAAACTGTGTTTTTTCTGCACTTTGAGGGGCTGGAAAAAATTATATTATAGCGAACAATGGAACTGTGTAATTTTTTTCAGGTTAAACCTCTTTTAGGCCGTGAAAATAGGCCGTTTCTTTGGGTCCATTCACAACACTGTATGTTGTAAACGTATGCACTCCTCCCGTTAGCAACGCCAGCCCATAGCCCTGCCCAGAGTCTTCTACTGCAATTGAAGTACTTAGGGGCTATTTGGAGATCATACAACCCCACGTTAAAAAAAATGCTACTATCCCTTTAATCCCAAAAGGGAAATTCAATTATAACCATGAATCACAGTTTGATAAAGTTTTGTCTAAGGGCCCCCCAACTAATAAATTATCTTCTTTCAGATGTTTTATTGGAGTGGGTGTTGTGAAGCCCATGGCCAGAAAATCCATAGGCTACATTTTGTCATTGTGTTACTTATGGGTGGATTTCTTTCTTTCTTCTTTTTTTTTTTTTGCTGGGATCTCCAAAGAACAACCCCTGGGGTTCTATAAATCTTTTAATAAGACTCACTGATCCAAAGGGCTTTGGAAGTCAGAAATGTAAGTAATCACACTAATATTTATGGACTGAATCTGTTTTACTGCTAAACAAGCTCGACAACTAGCAAGAAGTAGTTATTTGTAGCCTACTTTTTCCGATGACGATACAATTAGGACACAAATTGGGCTATTAGTAAATACACAGAAGCTATGACATGCTTTCTGTTGCAGATTGAAATCTGCCCCGGCTTTTTTCATCATTTTGCTGCTTTCAAGTTCTACCAGAGGGTCGGACTTTTCATCATCCCACAAAGTAGGCTAATCTGTGAATAAAAACTGCTCACACACAAAGAGAAGTGATGTTGATTATGTCTTGAGGTCAAAAGAAACAGGCCTATTTGTTCGTCGCTTCATCAAAGCGTTTTGTTTTTTGTTTTTTTAGGCTACTGCAGTTTATTGAGAGCAATAGAAAAGCAGTGGGTTGGGCCTTTAAACCCATGTCTACATCAGAGTCTACAGAAGCTGACTCCACCTTAAGACGTGGCATGGCTCTGTAGGTTTTTAGGGGGTGGGTTGGGGGTAGTTACAGTAGCCAGCTCCACAATCAACCCTGAGCTGAAGTTTGAATGAGACCGTGAATAAAAACGTGTTTAAGTGTTTTTTTTCATTATCTCTGCGGTGTGTGATGCATTTGTGTCTCCTACTCTGCAGCGGCACCGGACTGCAGCCATCAACTTTCACCCTCCACAGCTCTCTGCCTACTAGATAGCCTACTGTAGTACCCGGTTAGATACCTTGAAATAGGCCACTTGTAGGTAATTATAAGGGGTCCTCTTCTTGAACTCCAGCTCCACGTCTGCACCGACTAGATGCATATTTGGCGAACCCAGTTTCTCAGCCTCGCAGGATTTGACACAGTCCGCCCGTTTCAGGATTTTCTGGAAGAAGCCCAGGTCATCCACAGACCCGGCCCCCGGTATGGGAACTCCGAAGCCGGACAGAGGATCGCCGAAAGCGGACTGGTTTGCGCAGCTCAGCCGGCACTGAGCCTTCACGTTGCGGACCGTAGCCTTGTTCCTGAGCGCCCTCTCCATGTTCAGGATGACCGTCAACCAGTCTCCCCTGTAGTAGGCTTCCACCGCCGTGTCGAAAAGTTTGTCATACGGCTCCAACACCAAGTGGTTGTTCAGATTACTGTCCGATGCGCACAGTGGCACGACAATAATGCACATTATAAACAAAAGCGCATAACGGAGCTCCATGACGCTAAAATCTCAGGGCTCTTCAGCTGAACTGCAGTAGCCGAGCAGTCTGGACCGGAGACTACAGGACCCGGTAGAGAAGAAGGGGTGAAACTCACTTCTTCCTCCGACAGTAACTTGGCTGGAGGTGGGGTTTGAAGAGTTGAGCCCCCGGGCCCGGCAACACCCCCCACTCACTCAGCCCCCACTATACAACATCATCATAGGACTATAGGACTTTATCAATGTATAGGCTTTTATGAAGAAAATTATAATTATAAACTGTGAATTACTCTAGTAGCCTAGAATAAAAGTTTACATGACTGAATGACTGTCTGTGACTGTGTGATGTAGACTATATTGTCAGACGTGGCAGTTCACCTCACACATAAATCAAGACAAACGTCATATTAAATGTGCAAGTGAAGCATTTGCCTGTTTCAACTTGCATTAAGCCACATAGGAGCTTGCATGGCAGAAGAGTGAAATGTGCATTTTCAGCACCAAAGACATGATGGAAATAGTCTGTGTCCAAGTAGTAGCTGCTATATATATTTTTTTTTTAATTATCTGCACTTTTACTTGAGTTGGTTTATTTGTTGGTTGGTTGTTTTGGAAAATGACCCACTTAGGCCTATTTAAAAATATATATATATATTGTGCTTTGACTGCTTCTATGACATTGTTACTTTGAAGCAACAGACAGTGTAAAGAAATTGCTTTTATTTTTGAAAATGTCATTCTGTATTCCTATCTCAATCACAGTCAAATCCTATAGCCTACTGTCAATCATGTTGTGCTTTCAACAGCTGCAGTGTGAACCTGACAGTGCCCTAATGATACTCCCTAGATAAGGATGTGGCAGAAGATTCTGGACCCATTTGATCAAATCCATGTTTGAAATAATTAAAAAATAAAGAAAGAGATCCTTTTGTTTCATCCCAATCCCAATTTATTGGTTGTCAATTCAGTGTCTTTTTGGTACTAATTAGCTACACCTAGGCTTTGTAGCAGATTCTACAAAGATTTGATTTTATTCTTCTTTTTTAGTGTATAAATTCTTGTCATAACCTCTTATGATAACAGTTTTCTTGTTTTTATTAGAGAGATTGTTACATAATAGGCTAGTAAGGTTTTGGATGAAATAAGTTGACATTCACAATTTATTTCTTATTTCAGTAATGCATTTTTTTTGGTTAGATACAAACATGGGAAGAGAAAATACTTTTTAAAAAATGAAATAAAACCTAACTTCAACAGCTTTTTGTTAAACCTCCTCTTTTTTTTCATTTAAGAGAGCTTCTGAGGATATTAGGCCTCAATCAATTGTATTTAGGCTATTTATTTTAGAAATATAACATGTGGAGTGCGCCCGCAAAGGATCACGGGAGAAGCCTGATCAGTGGGGGAGTAGCATGGATGTATTATATTATTATAGGAGTAGCCTACCACGAAAAACAAGAAGATAATTGCAGGTTTGGCTCTTAATTCTCGTGTTTTATACGCCAGGGGCTTCTTGTGTGATGCGAAGCTATTTTTTTGTTTTGTTCAAAATGTCATAGCACAGCTACTGTTTAATATGTGGCAGTTTCTTTACTCTTGTCTGTTTCTTAAATTTGTTTTCTCCAATAGTGACTTATCTCGTCTTGCTTAAACGCTCTGTGGTGAGGCTGGGCTGTTGTTGTGCCTGAACACAAATACAAGTCATCCTGGTCACACAGTTTATAAGTTAATTATAAATTGATTACATGAAATTATTTTAAGTTAAATGTAAATGAACCTGTCCAAAACATACATTCTGTATCACCGATAAAGTCTAACGGTGTGTTTTAATTTAACTTTTTTTTTTTTTTTTTTACACAGGCACAAGTACGGCTACCTACCACTTCAGGCTGAATGGGGCGGAGAGTTAGGACCCCGTGAAGCCTCCTTTGGTCAAATATTAGCTGGTTACAAAAGCAGCTGGTGGACAGACTGGGCTTTGGTTACATTCACACACGAGTTTAACTGTGAAAACTGGAAGACGACAGCATGGACAGGACGGTCAGCCTCCCCAGTCAGCCTGACAAAACCACTACAGGTTTGTTTTAACAGATTTACTGGATGTAAACCTCGTGTTAACCTAAACCCAGTAAACTAGAGCCAACTGGAGCTGTGGTGTAACAACTCATCACAGTAGCCTAGTCCTGTTTTATAGAGCAGTGGAAGTTATTATTAACAAAAGTAAACTGTAATATACACAAACATATACACGTGTATTAATAGTGGATTGTGCATAAGCTGAATAAGTTCAGTCAAAATGTTGATTTTTTTTTTTTTTTTTAAAGGCTTGTGCTTAGTGTAAATGGCTATTACCCTGTCATATATGAATGTTTTTACTGGTGGTAGGGTCTGTTGTTACAGTGCAGTAGATACAGCAGCAGCAGCAGAAGTTGTAGTGGTTACATCAGTGGCATCTATGCAGAAGAAGTTACATTATATCACTGGTTCGGTTTCATGTGATGTAACCTGTGTGTATTTACCACAGTGACCCTGGTTGAGAGCAGCAGCGCCCCCAACGGGCTCGAACTGGTCAGCTCCTACCAGACACACAGGGTGGGAGACCCCATGGACCTGGTGGCCCTGGCATCACAAGTACAGAAGGTTTGTGTGTAACTTGTGGCTTTATTTAAATTTAAACACAAACTCTGGAAATGTACGCACCAACATTTGTGATAGAGTTTAATATAATAGAAATGTTTTCCCTCTGTTTGTCAGGGAGATGATTTTATCAAAGCCAATGCCTGCAACAAACTGACTGTCATTGCTGATCAGATCAGATACCTGCAGGAACAAGCAAAAAAGGTAAGAGAGTACACCAGTGTTTTTCAACCTTGGGGTTGCCTGAAATGTCTAATATTTGAAAAAAAATTACTGATAAAGATATCTTTTTAACTAATTATTATTATTTTTTAAATTATGATTAAAAACACCACACACACAATCTTATACAACTGTATTCTATACTTTCACTTTCTCGAATAGTTCAAATAAAATGCAGCACATAAAAATGTTGGGAACTAGTACTGGAGTACACCCTTTATACTGACGTTACTTCTTGTTTTTGCAGTTTTTTTGTTGCTATTTTACACTTGATCACACCAGAAGGCATAAATTGGGCAGGTTAAGGACCCTAAATGCACGCAAAATCTTATCAGCTATTATGTCCAAATCAGTCTTTGTACCCTGACATGACTGTGTAATAACAGCATGAAATGGGAATAGTAGTAGAAGAAGAAAAAATAACTAAAGAATACTTATTTTTCTTCTCTTTTTTCCAGGTTTTAGAAGAGGCTAAAAGAGATGCTGACCTTCACCACGCTGCCTGTAATATTGTGAAGAAACCAGGCACTATGTACTACCTCTATGAGCGGCCATCTGGACAGAAATACTTCTCCATCATCTCTCCCAAGGTTCGACATCATACCGATCAATGTTATGTCACCCTGTCTGCTCAGGGAGAGTTACAAAACGCCAGTACTAGTTACTTAACAAACCCCTCAGGGTTGAGTAACAACACCTGGAAGCATGTGTTTATAATGTTGGTAGTTGGAGGAGTTTGGTGGTCAAAGTTCATACAAACCAGAAGGAGGAGCTGATAGAGAGCTGCTGACAACAACACAGGCAGTTCAGGTTGGATTTGGCTGGTTACAGTTTAGCTATGTGGAAATTTGGCAGCTGTTAAAGACATGGGGAGTTAGTTAGACGCAGCCATAGATGAGAATAAAATAGGCTGTCATACAGAAGGATCCCCAGAGAATACAGTTGGTTCATTTTTCATAGTTTTGTTTCAAGGTGGTTTATACAAACGCAGAATGTTTATTCTCTAAGATCATTTTATGAGGTGAAAATTAACAAGCCGGGTATATTTCCTTAAAATGAAAAAGGGTGAATGAGACTACACACATACTCTGGTCCACAATTTGTGGAAGCAATTGGGTTTTAAAAGCTGCCACAAATCTCATGATGATGACATAATCCTGTTTTTTCTCTCCTCTGAAGGAATGGGGTCCTAGTTGCCCTCACACATTTGTTGGTGCATTCAAACTCCAACATGACATGTCCTGGACCCCCATTGCAGACGTGGAGAAGAGGGACGCAGAGTTCGCCATCATGGACAAACTTCTCAGCAGCAAGACGGCCTTACCACCCTTCACAGAACCCAACTTCAGAGGCCTCTCTGATTAAAGGACTGCTGGCGATGGGATGAATAATGGACTGGGATTTTATAAAGGACACATGGTGGAGAGTAATTGTCAGTTTGAACTGAGAAGAATCCACACATGCATTTAAATCACCGATTTACAAAGTGTCACAAGGTCTCTGTGACTTTCAGATACTGCCTTAAGTATTTAAAGGGACAACGAGGAGTTTTTATTTGGTTATAAAAAAGTCTCACGTTAATGTGGATGAATCTCCGCTACCCACACTTGTTAATGGCTCCATTTTCGATAAATATATCGCTCTGTCTCTATCGTTATTTTGTTATTATTAGTGGTGGCGGAAACGCTGGTCGAGCCGACCAGCGTTTCCTTCGTGGCGAGTCATGAGAATAACGCAGCCAAATCGCCGTTTATGGTCGGAACTACGACGGTATGTGAACCTCTTTGAACCTCTGACTTTAATTATTGATGAATGAAAATATGAGTCTGTCTTGCGCCGAAGAATTTTACGGTGCGCGCGGAGGCTCATAAATGTAGTGTGAAAACGCTTCGCAAAACTCCTCGTTGTCCCTTTAATGCATAATTAATTACACATTTTATTTTATATACTCACAACCTTAAGGATGCTTTTTTAAAACCTGGAATTTGCTACTCTGGCAAACCTGTGCATGGGCACTTCCAGCAATTAATATTTAGCAAATAATTTGCTTAATAGCTGATTCAGATTCAGTTGGTTAAGATATGGTGAAAGTTTAAGCTGCTCCATGGGTTTTTTATTTTTATTTTAAATAAAAGTTTTGTTTTTTTTCTCACCAGAATGAACTGTGTGTCATTGAGAACAAATTTAATTAAATGTGAATATGTAAATAATAAACAGAACACACATTTCCTTCCTCTTTTTAGGTCTTAAATCTTGCATTGTTGACATCCATATTTTGTTATTAGAAGCCATCTTCTTTGTGTGTTTCTGTTTGTTAGTGTGTTCCCACTAGCTGGTGTTGGTCAGTGAACAGCCTGACAACAGTGGCAGAGTATGATGCATGTGTATGAGTAAATAAATGAATTAATGAGGAAAAAAAAAAAACAGCCCCACTTGTGAGGACACGTTTGACTTGTTCATTTATTCTAGTTACCTGGATTATTTATTAGTTTTTTTCAATCCTTATTTTTCATGTCTTTTTATTTGTTAATACAATTTGGTAAATACAACATTCCTTTCACACATTATTTTTATTCCAGGTTAAGAAAATTAAAGTGCAAGAACTTAATTTTAAATCAGCCATCTTTGGTTATTTAACTTAAAGTACAGTTGAATTTCTCAAAGAGATGACAGATCAAGTGATTAAAAGTCAGCTATTAAAAAAAAAAACAGTCTGAAGCATCACAGTCAGCTGTGAGTGTCTCCCTGTGAAGACGTGAGAGTCAGTAGATAGGAACTTAGGTGAGGCAAGAGCTGCCAGTTGTCTGTGGCGATGTCGACGTGCACGGCGTCTTCCTCCGACCTGACCTTCAGCAGCATGTGATACTGTGGAGGGAGGAAGAAAAGCACCTTGAACTCTTCTCTATGGGCCAAGTCTGAGACGAGGTAGGGGAGGAAGTGCTTCTCCACCAGAGAAATCAAAGCCGCCTCCTTCAGCTGGCAGCAAAACAGGCTGACGGCACAGTCCTCACTCTCCGAGCAGAATTCATCCCATAATCCTTCAAACAGGTTCAGTTTGTCTCCTCGTTGCCAGGCCGGGAGTGCGGGCAGGGGCGTGAAGGCCTGCTGGAAGGCCACGTGGACGTCGGGCAGCACGGTGTGCCAGGAGAGCCCGTCCTGGGTGGTGAAGATGGCGCTGGCGTGGAGGGCGGTGGGGTACGGCCTCCTCGGCTTCAGCCTCAGCTTCACCACCGGCGACGGCCGCCGCTCCCTGAAGAGACAGGGGACGCTGATGTCGGCCAGTTCTTCGTAGTGGTCGTCGGTGAGGCCGAAGTGCAGGCGGATGCTGAACAGCCGATCGAAGCGGGAGTCGTGAGCCTCGGTGTGAACCAGCTGGTAGCTTAAGACGATTTCTGAGGCAAAGTCGGGGTTGTTGAACTGACCTCTATAAGCTCCCAGCGTCGTGTTCACGTCCGCGGCTTCCTGCGTCTCGTTCTGGTTGGGGACGCTTTCTTCAGCCGGCTGGGTTTCTTGACGCGAGCCAGAATTCAATTCAACCAAACCGAATATCGCTTTCTCCGTCTGGTGAACGGTCAGCACGCCGGTCAGCCCCTCGCTCTCGGACATGAGGCTCGACAGCGACCGCTTCTTGACCTGACGCCCTCCCTCGGTGGCTCCCTGCGCCAACACCCCGGCCAGCTTCTCTCGCGACAGCGTGGTGAGAAGCGCGTAGTAGAGACGGGCGTGGTCCTGGACATCCGTGTCTCCGTAGCGGCAGGAGAGATGCTGCAGGACGTCGGCCAGAGGGATGAGCAGCGAGTCCAGACCGGGGTGGACGAGGAGGCGACGGCAAACTCCCAGCACGCTGTTCCCCAAACGCCAGTCTCCGCTCACGCACAGCGAGGAGGAAGACGGAGTGATGACGCTGGACAGGAAGCCGAGGGTGGCGTCCTGAGGGATTTTCCCTTCCTCCGCCACTCGTGCCAGCATCCTGAGGTGCCAGCGGAGGTCCTGCAAGGTCAGCTGGGTAAGCGGCGCGTTAGTGATGACTCTCTGCAGCTCCGCGAGCAGCTCCACGGCCCAGCTGGACTCAGACAGCCGGTCCTGAGTCTGGTCGGCCAGGCTGATGAGGTGCGGGGCCAGATGTGCGTGGTGGAGGTAGAGCGTACAGAGCTTCTCTATCAGGCCGTTAGAGTAGCGCTCCATGTTGTAGAAGTAGGAGAGGAAGAGGAAAACAGCCCGGAAGAAGGTCACGACCATCTCTCTGCTGCCTTTGTTCTCGACGATGTGCAGCAGCGAGCTGAGGTGCTGGTAGAGGTAGGCCAGCCCCCGACCCTCCGACCCTCCTTCGTCCCCCTCTCCGTCCCCGTCCCCGTCCTCCGCCTCCTCCAGGTAGACCAGACACAGCAGGTTGAGTCGGGCCAGCATGGTGGTGCTGTCATTGAACATGGTGGGCACGAGGGCCGAGGCCAGCCGGGGGGTGAGCAGCACCGGGAGCGACTCATCGCCGTCGCCGAGGTCGATCGGTCGGTTCTCGGGGAAGTGAAGGATGCAGGCCATGTAGAAAAGCTTCTCGGGCGTACTGAGCAAGGGATGCTGGGAGAGCACGACCAGTCGCTTGAGCATGAAGGCTTCGTCCTCGGCGCTGAACAGGCTGTCTGTGAAGGCGCACTTCATCAGCAGCGTGGTGTGGAGGAGAGAGACCTGGAAGCAGACGGAGGAAGATTTACTCACAACATCACACCACTCTGTAGAGGTTTTTCCTTTGCCAGGTATTTACATTGTGTAAATACATTTCTAAAAATGCACTCCATAAGATCACAGTTATAATTAATTAATACCAAAATATGGCATTTTAACAGACCATATAAAGTTACTCAGTGCTAGTGTGCTATCTCTGGTGCTCATGATAGTGTGTGTTTTCTGAGACAATGTGTTGTTTACTCAGGATAATCAAAATATCATTCAGGTTCAGTGGGAAGAGACACAAAACTGCTCACAAACAGTAGAAAGTGAGTGATAAATTGTTTTCCTCTGTATTCTGTTTGACACAAACCTTGCTCGTGCCGAGCAGTCGCAGCAGCTGAGCTCTGAATATGGCCGGAGGGACACCGGGCACCATGGCCACCACCTCTATCAGTCTGTGTAATAGCGCCGCCTGACACAGAGGAGTGAGGAGGTAGGACTCCTCCAGGAGGGAGGACAGGACCGAACGTAACTCCTTACAATCAGGCCCAGTCTGGAGGGTGGGCACTGTACCCATGGGTCCCAGGATGAGAGAGGACAGCAGCAGGGACGAGTCTTTGTTAGTGGTCAGGCCTGAGTCTGGGTCCGCCTCCCAAGCAACCGATGTATTCCCTCCCACAAGAGCTTTAAGCTGCACAGCGCCGGCTCCGCTCTCCTGGGTCAGCTGATACACGGCGTTCCTCAGCACCAGACTGTGGAGTCCTGCGTAGGCCTGGTGGAGCCTGAAGGTCTCTCTCTGCCGGAGCCCACTCAGCAGCTCCACGTGCTGGGAGAGCAGACCGGGAGAGCAGGCCTCCAGCTCCCGCAGACAGTCGCAAGCTGTGATCCGGACAGAGTGGAGAGCGCCGTCAGCGTGGAGGTCACCGGCGTCCTGGGAAATCTGAAGGAGCAGGTCCAGGAAATCTTGAGCCGCACGGCAACGGCTGCTCACAGAGGAAGTGCAGACGAGCACGGAGGTGAGGGCCAGGAGGAGGTGGCAACGAAACTGTGCAGCCTTGGTGGGGGGGCACTGGGCGAAGACTGACATGAGATCCAGGGCCGTCTCCTCGCCCACGGAGACTGAAGGACACAGCAGAGCTGGATACTCGCACAGTGGCGACAAGAGGAGGACCTGAGGTCAAAGTAACAGTTCAGATTTACAGATGTGGATCTTTTGTCATTCTCACTCAAAAATTACACATTAATCAAATGTTGATTTATCTTCACCTGATTACCACTGTCTCGGCTTTCAGACACAAACATTTCCCCTTAACAGGGCCGTTGTATAGGGGAGAAAGGTGATGATAATTCTAGGGGCCCAGCGCCCAATGTGGCCCATAAAAAACCCCAGTAGTCTAATCTTTGTATGACTGAATTATTCTGCATAAGATCCTGACTAATACTCATAGTAATGCTGCATTAGCATCAAAACAAAGTAGGCTAAATAAGAAATGATAATACATACAGTACGTAGTCTATGAAAAAAAGTGGAAAAGTCAGGGGCCCACTTTAGTATTCTTTCAGGGGGCCCAGAATTCCTAGCAACGGCCCTGCCCCTTAAAGCACAAATGTTATCATTAAAATACCTACATAAAGAATTTCTTTTATTATTAGTATTATTATATCTACCTCATAGATTCAGTCATTGTATACGTGCATAACCTCGAAACAAATACAGAAGTACAGGGTTTCATTATGACATGTAGCTACAGTGACAACCACAATTCAACGCTTTGTTTGTTAACTTATTTTTTTTACCTTGACACTGTAACTGGCTCTGTCATCTCGGAGCTCGTAGAGCAGCTCTGCCAGGAAAGTCTCTGCTGTTGTCCCGGAGAGGAAGCGGGACGGGCTGAGGGAGAAAGAGGTGATCCTGTCGGCCCAGTTCACCGCCATTTGTCGCTCAGATCGCAGACCTCGGCACAGAAACAGTGGCTTAGTGGCTCTTTAGCTCACCCCTATGCCATTGCCTACAGTAACGATTTATTCCAAAAGGATTGCACACACCTTTTGCTGCAGACACCAACCATGGATCTATTATAAGACCATGACACCAACCCATGATCTAAACACATAGCAGGTGACTTCCGTGTTTTGTCACGTGCATATTTAGTGCCGGTGACGTGTCACATAGCAGCCCCTGCTGCTCCGGAGGGTTAATATAATGTTTGTTTTCTACTATTGATCTGTCTATGTACTTATTTTCCTATGATATTATTTTCTATCTTTATTTATTTATTCATTTATTTATTTATTGTCTGTTTGTCTCTACAGTTGTTCGCTTTGTCTTATGTTATTGTCTATTGATGCTGGTTATGTATGTAGCCTGTGTCAGTATTCTGACAATTTGCATTTAAAATAAAGGCAGAAAAAAAACTTTCATCGTCTCTTTGTCATTAATTTTAACTTACCGGTAGTCTGTGGACTCATTGGACTTATCTTTGGTATCTTTGGTGTCCCTAAGCATTTTTGTCCCACTATTTTCTGGAGGAGGTAGTTGTCGTCCCCACAGCGTATGATGATTAGCCTACTAGTAAATTGATTCAACTAAACTGAAATATTTTATCGAACAACCCCGACTTTTTTTGTATACCAACCGTGGCGTGCTACATTTCTCTGGTTGGTTTTAGGAGTGCCTGAGAAATCATATTTTTCTGTTATGTTATAGTGTTGTGACGTTCACGAACGAACCGATTCTATTGAACGGCTCGTTAACATGAACGATGGGAACCGAGTCACAGCTGGGAACCGTTCTTTTTTTTTTTTTAAACATCTCTGTGTGTTCATAACAGTCAATTGAAGCTGCTCCATTGTCTACGTAAGTGGCATGCAAACTCAGATATTAGTGGGATATCTAATTTTGTATTATTTTGTTCCAAATCTCACCCCATTATTTCCAAGATAAAATGAGTTACCACCAGGCTGGCTTCTTAAAACGTAATAAATATTTAAAAAATCAGTCAAATGAGCCAGTTTTTTGAACGGCTCTTTGAAAGGAACGGCTCACCAAGATCCGGCTCCCCTCAAAGAGCCATAAATCCCATCTCTATTATGTTATGTGAACTACACTCCAGCCCAGTAGGTGGCGCTACTACGCTGAACAACAACCACCACAGAAGACGAATTGAGGCGGATTGACCAATCAGACGCGGCGTAAACACAGGCGCCAATTTCGTAACGTACGTACAGTCGTTGCAATCGAAATAGTTTCTCTGCCTTTTGTCTCATATTTTTGTCAAAACTTAAACGTTAGACGTAAAAAAAAAGAAAAGAAATGGGGGACAACACCTTCCCTGTTTACACATCGGACGCGATAGTGAACTTTTACCGGACAGAGGTTCTCACCGACCAAGAAGCGAAACACTTCAACAAGAGCGACCTGGTTCCTGCTCCCAAGGTAACAGCTAACTAACGGCTGCTGCTCGCGACAGCCTCCATTACATGACGAGGGGCGTCATCTGTGTCGACCCTGATCAAAATACTGACGAATTTCGCCTTGTTTTGTTAAGGCAAAGAAGTAGAGAGTAACACATTTTTATGAGAGAATGGCACCTAATGAAGAGAGTGACGTTATATTTACTTTTACGTTATTTTACAACTGCGCCCCGTCTGTTTTCACTGATTACTTTACCCAGTTTCCACACAAAATGCTTTACTTTTAGTTTAGAACTACGAATACCAGTGCACTAAATTACCACATAAGCTAATCCAACCACAGAACAAGGACGACGCTGAAGTTGGCCACATAAAAACAGTGAAATGTGCCTTTATTGCATTTTCACAAATAGAATAAAGGTTTCACAGATCAGAAACTGTGTTATAATGAATGTTTAGCCTCTTTAGGATAACCTAGGAGGACAGATTTGAGAAGTCTGGGTACAGTGGTTTTTGACCTGGACCTGGTCTAATGTGGTCTATAATATGCTGAGAAAACAGTGAAATGTGCCTTTATTGCATTTTCACAAATAGAATAAAGGTTTCACAGATCAGAAACTGTGTCTGAATGAATCTTCAGTCCAGATTTGAGAAGTCTAGGTACAGTGGTTTTTGACCTGGACCTGGTCTAATGTGGTCTATAATATGCTGAGAAAACAGTGAAATGTGCCTTTATTGCATTTTCACAAATAGAATAAAGGTTTCACAGATAAGAAACTGTGTTATAATGAATGTTTAGCCTCTTTAGATTAATCTAGTGCAGATTTGAGAAGTCTAGGTACAGTGGTTTTTGACCTGGACCTGGTCTAATGTGGTCTATAATATGCTGAGAAAACAGTGAAATGTGCCTTTATTGCATTTTCACAAATAAGAATAAAGGTTTCACAGATCAGAAACTGTGTTATAATGAATGTTTAGCCTCTTTAGGATAACCTAGGAGGACAGATTTGAGAAGTCTGGGTACAGTGGTTTTTGATCTGGACCTGGTCTAATAAGGTCTGTAGGTATCAAACAAAAACGGTGAAATCTCCCCTTTAGCATTTTCAAAAATAAAATAAACGTTTCACAAACACAATAGTAGGTGTCAGGCAAAGTTAATGTCTTACCAAAAATGTCTAAAATGTTTTTACATCAAGAAGTGTCACAAAAAAACAGACGATCAGTGTACAAACAGTCGCACTGCACGTTATGTTAATTTCCTCTTAACTTTCCCCTTAAGTATTGAATCGGAGGCTAACTTCAGCGTCGTAGAACAAGGTCTGTGGACTTTATCTCAGGGCTCCAGACTGATCCTAATTGGGAGTATTTTGACAAGCATTTTTGATCTACTTGTGCATGTGCAACCAGTAAATTTGGCTCTTTTTTTTGTTTACACTGGTGAAACGTGAAAGGGGCGACTTAATGAATCTGTCATTATAAGTGGCAGGCCAATGTGTGTGTGAGGATCATGAATGAAATCGAAATGTGAATATATAACCCCTACATTTTCTGCTTGTGCTCCTAAAATATAAAGTTAAGGGCCACTGTGTTCCTAGTAAAAAAAAAAAAGTTAGTCTGGCGCCCTGTAACTCCTATCTCTTACACTTGAATCTTGTTATTATTAATCACTATTCAGCCAATACAAACAGGAGGACTGATTACAAATAGAAGTCCATTTTATAGAACATTTTTCAATACACACACACAAGGACAGAGGAATCTAAACCTCTGTTTTAATTATGTTCCGATTTACACACTTGGATGGGCCAGGTTCGAACCAGCTGTAGCTAAACCTCCATGAGCCAAAGAACCAGACCAGATGGGTTAACAGGTTTTATTGAAGGTACTTTAAACTACTGACCATGAACTTAACCCCTGATCATCATTCTCTCTCACAGCCAGATGCCATTCAAACGTTGTACATGCGAGTGTTGCATCTCCTGTATCGTTTCAGACCCGAGTGTCACTCTGTGGTAAGTACTGTGTTGGATTTACCAGACACTTTACATCCAGACAACTGTTTAATTCCAGTTCATGGCTAAAGAGTTTTGTCAATTTCTTGATATGTAGTCTTTTAATTCACTTTCACCAGGTTGCATTAATGACAGATATAATGCTGTAGCTGATGTCTGTCTTCACCATAAGACCACCACCATCGGTTGTCCTTGCTTTCGGTTCAAGCTTGATCCACTTTTTGTTTTCCAACAGCTTCCACTTCAGGAGAACATTCCCTATCCAGAATATCATGAGGGGGCGGCTGCTATCATCAGCGTCTACATGCGCATGTGAGTTTTCTTGCTGTCTCTCCTGGACAAACAGAAACATGGACACTTTCCCGTATCTTTGCAGACAGTATCCTTCAAATGAAAATAAATCATCAGTTTAATTGTTTGAGTTCAGTATTGAAAAGTTGCTGGATTCGAATATGATTTCCATTTTCAGTCAACAGTATTTATTCACCAACATTGTTCATCTTTTCAGGCGGCAATTTCTGCCCATATGCATGGTGTATGATTTTTCCTTGAATGATCTTCTAGCCCCAAGTGAGTACATGTTTCTTATTATTTTAGCTTTCTAAAGCTTGTTTTAAAAATCACCAGATGTTTCTGGAGCTAATGCATTTCAACCCTTGTAACCAGGTATTTGTTCATTCTGTTTCTTTCCAGAAAAACAGAGGACTCTGACGATTCTTAGTGCAATCATGAACTTTCTTCACTTCAGGAAGCAGAGGATGGACGTGATGCTGGAGAAACAGGCCAAATTGGTATGAACCGTAATATTGGTGAAACTTGGGAACAATTTAAATTTGATTCATGTGATCACGATGTTTTTATCTTGGCTTTTTTTAAATGATGGTCACTGTTGGCCAATTGCTTTTCTTGATGAGGATTTCTTTCACCCATAATCTTGTTTTTGTGATTGGTATCAAGCTATTAGCCATTATCCTGGTGTGTCACATATTGTAACACTTTTTTGACAGAGGGCAGACACGGACAGACTGAAGGCTTACAAAAGAAGCGTTTTAGAAGCAGAGAGGAAGATTGAGATTCTGACGTAAGTCTTTGATGAAACATGTGATTTCTTGTTTGTCCAGTTGCACAAGGAAGAGATAACATATTTTTTAGTGTATTTATATAGATAACATTAAGAACATTTATGTTTTGATCTTGGCAGAATGATTAATTGTTAAGTTCCTCAACAAAAATTAATTACTAAACCGACGCCCAAAATCTGCAACTGGGGCTAAACTACATGCTAATAAAAACATATTGCAATCATGTGCACAGATATCGTGTACAGTTTTAGGTGAAAAGGTTGCCTTTGCTTTTCATTTTCCCTGAAAAAAATATGAACGGATGTGGTTTCTCGTACCAAACAAGTATTTTTTACTTACATCTGGAGAATATGAGCTTCAGGCCGAGGTATCTTGAACTTATTATAGTTTCCATAATCATTTTTAAGTAAATTGTTCAGCCCTGTCCTCGGCCATTTTGATAATCAATTATTTATGGAAGCAATTTAATATGTAAACATGCTAGACATTGATTTATTATGAGGAATTGTAGGATTGCTTAGTCATACTGAACCCTAACCCTGATATTTTGGGCTTTTGAACAGTTTTTGAAAACAGGATTGAAAAGTTTTAAGATACCATCCTGTTCTCTGCAAACATTTGTCAACACAGATCAGTTTTACTGTGGCATTTTTTTGAGACCAAAGAGTAAAGCAACATGATTATTTAAACTGTAGCAAAGTTGTTTTCATAACTGCTTAAACGTTTGATTATTTTCTTGAAAAGTGGGAAATACGTTCAATGTGGCCACGGGGGCGTCTTCAGATTGTCGACATTCAATTTGTCATTACAAGACAAAAAAAGCGAATCCTCACGTCAGATGCTGGAACATGAAAACGTTTTGCTTTTGCTTGAAAAGTCGCTGCAGCTTTAAAAAAAAATAATTGATTCAAAACACGACATTGAACTGCATGCCCTCCACTCACATGAAAGATCAAAGTGGTGTTTCACTGTGAGATGAATACAGATGTTTCCTGTTCTTGTTCAGGACCATCCCACCAGAGCAGCAGGCTGAGGCAGACGAGCTGGCAGCCGCTCTCTCCGAGCTGCAGGCCACCACTGTGAACGAATACCGGGAAGTGGTAGGGGATTATGAATCACAGTCAGCAAACCTGTTGTTTTATGAGCCTCGAGTCAAAGTGAATTAATGTCGTCTGCTTTCAGAACGAAAAGAATGACTGCATCGCAGAGTGGAAAACCAAAATCGCAGAGAAGTCACAGAAACTGGTGCGTGACTGTCACTTAAATATGTAACAACTGGTGTCCCAAATGTCCTCACAGGGTTCCTACGCAAGTATGGAAAGTATGGAATAATATGGAATTTGATTTCATACATTTCCAGGTCTTGAAAAGTATGGAAAACGGAAACTAATGTATGGAAATATATTTATCTTAATACTTATCTGGGTTTGGTCTTATTCACATTATTACTTTGTAGCCTATGCGCTATTGTACCTAGCTACAATATCCTGGAAATGATTTGGTTTCATAATGGCATACAAATTCAGAATAATGAAAACAAATGATTAATTGCATGCTTTATTAACGTGAAACAAATCTATTTACTCAAATGTCACAAATTATTTTTAAAAAATTTTACTGAGACACTGCAAAAACTCAAAATCTTTCCAAGAATATTTGATTTGCCTTATTTCTTGTCAAAATGTCTCATTTCTAGTCAAAACTAATCTATTTCCACTTAAAATAAGACTCGTCACCTAAAAATGTACTTGTTTTTAGATCATTTTCACTTGTTTCAAACAAATTTTCACTCGAAATAAGTAGAACAATCTGCCAGTGAAAGCAAGTTTTTTGTGCTTGTAATAGAAAGAAAAAACTTGCTCCACTATCAGATTTTTCTACTTATTTCAAGTGGAAATCTGCTTGAAAGAAGTAAAAAGTGTCTAAAAACAAGCTACTTTTTATGTGATGAGTCTTATTTTAAGTAGAATGAGATTTGTTTTGACTAGAAATTACATTTTGACTAGAAATAAGACAAATATTCTTGGTAAGACTTTGAGTTTTTTGTAGTGGAAATCCGGAAATTAGGGTCTGGAAAAAGTATGGAATTTGGAAATTTAAAATGTGTAGGAACCCTGTCCTCAGTTGAGGCCTTTCACTGATGAGAAGTATGTTGTTTGTGTGATAGGCCCAGGTGAAGGTGGACATCACCAACATGAAAGAAGACATCACCAAACTCAAGTCTCAGATCGTGGAGTCACCAGAGGAGCTGAAGAGTCAGATGGAGAAGATGAGGGAGAACGTCAAGAGCATCAAGAGCACCACTGTAAGCGGAAAAGAGAACAGATGTTTTGTTGAAATGAGGTTAGACCGACACGTGCAACAACCAGTTATAACGAGTTTTGTGATTGCGCCGATTTTCAGACAGAAACAGACGAGCGTGTGGTGGAGCTGCAGAACATGGTGCAGAGTGTGACTCACACTGAGGCGGAGATCCAGCAGATGCTGAATCTGCTGCAGGACCTGGAGAGCAGCATGAACAACTCCAAGCAGAAACAGGAGACGGTAGGAACAGTGTACAAGTATTTTAACCACATCAGCCCAGGCAAATATGTGATGATCATTCTGATACATAGAAAAGAAAAGATCTTTCTCGCATTCAGGTAAACATCAAAATAAATGAATAATCGGAAAATGGGAATTTTCCAAAGCAGCACAGAATAAGTGGACCAGATCTATGATCAAGTATGCACGGTACAAGACAGTGAGAAGGAATCCGTGCTCCAGATAAGTAAATGAGTTGTTGAATCTGGCACTGGTCTATTTCTGCTGTAAGAGCTTTTCCAAGGAACCATTGTATGATCTCAGGAAGGAGGGATGCGCCGATCACTTTTTTTGGGGGGCGCCAATACTGATTTCATCTAGATGAGATCAGTCAACCGACAGCTGCAGCTCAACCTAACAAAACAACTCCACCCCAAAATCTTTTTGTATTCAGTCAACACAACAGGCTTTAACCTGATTCATAACCAAAAAACTTCCAAGGAGCAAAGCAACAACTATCCAACAGGAAGGACAACTGAATTATTGTAAACATCATAATTATTATCAGCAATCATTATCAGACTGATTAACATGATTTAGCCTGTCTATAGGCACAAAGGGGCAAATACTCATTTAAAAGGCAATTTGTCAGTATGATGAACAAACGGCTAATAGTGATTGGTGGGTTGTATCTGTGTGTGTCTGCAGCACCAGGAGCTGATGGTTCAATATGAAAAGAAGCAGAAGGAGCTGAAGAACCTGTGCATGGAGGAAGGTCAGATGAAGCGAGCTCAGGGCATGAAGCTGGATAAAGAGTCCAAACAGAACATCCGGAGACAGATGAAGAGAGAGATGAAGGAGCAGCACGTTCAGGGTGTTTTGGGGTATTTTAATGTCATAATATTCACAGTACGCTTCGCCACCGGACACGTTTTTTTTAAAGGTGTACAGAAAAGAAAATTGAATTTAAGCCCACTCTGGGTCATAAAATTAGTGTAATAACTCATCTATCAGACGATGCAGGCCAAACTTTGTGCAAAATTCTATTTTTGAGTAAATCTGGGATGAAAGTGTGTTTTTTTTTTTTCCGCATTGGATAATGCAGGCGCACGGATTATACGTCAGCCTGTACACGATTCACCAGCCACTGATATTGGATCCGTAATCCGTCATTCAAACGTCTGAGACACGCACACAGAGCTTTTGAATATCCCGCCCGCTCGATAACGACCAATCAAATTAGTTTTCCTTACTCGGGTAAACTCGTGTTGCAGCTCGTGACAACTCGGTGCGACAAACAGGACAAACGGCCATTTCTGTGTACACCTTTAATATCACAGACTAAATATCACAAACAATTTGACGGCCACGTTTGTTCTGTGAAATAAAACTCAACTCACCTGTTCTCCAGGCAGTGTAACCAAATCCACCAGAAGCGCGAGGAGATGGCCGAAAAAATCCACGAGATCTCCAAAGAGACGCAGCAGCTGAAGGGCAAGATCCAGAGCCTGAGAGACGTCTGCAGCAAAGAGACAGAAAAGGCTCAGGTAGAGTCAGGATCTTCTGCTTCACTCTGCAGCTTTTCATAACGCTTTTGAGACTTAACGTGTGTGATTTCACTCTGTCCAGGCTCTGTATGACACCCTGTCGGCTTCCATGGACGATCTGCACAGGAGAATTGAGATGCACGTCGTGGACCTGAAACAAGACGTCGTCAAGATGTCGGCAAACTTTTAAATGGATCGCTTCTTGTTTTTGTCACTTACTATGTTACTGTTGCTACTTAACCTGTCATTGTCTTCACTGTTTAACCCTTTGTCTTTCCGATCGCTCCTATTTAAAATGTTTTCAATAAAGTTGTATTTTAAATGTTTCATTTTTCCAGTAATTAATAAATCTCATGCTTCCATTTCTCACAAAGTAAAATGTGTTATGTTCTTGACAATCTAATGATTTTATATCATGATCAATATTGATGATGACATTATCAACTATTCAAGTTTGTCTGCCCTGATAACATGAAGTCATGCTACATTCACAAACCAACAGTATGATGTTGTCTCTTCCATTTAAAAATGCAATTACACTATCTAGCTAGCTTGGACTGAGCATGGAGGTTGAAGGTGCCAAAGAAAAGTTGAGATGCTGAAACTTTGAAGGCATCTGAAAGAACAGTTAACACTGAATCATGCAATTTAACAGTTAAAAATTATGGAAATGGGTGAGTGAGATGGTTGCTCTCTATCAGGTTATATAGAATATTGAGCTGTATAGATGTGTGGTCAATGTGGGATGTAAGGCGCTGATCTGATCTGATCAAACTAACTAGTTACCCAAAAGCCTTTTATACTTACTTTTTTTATGCCTGTGTGTATTTTTCTTTGTATTTGCACTCTTATGCCACATACTTTTTTAATGTTTGCTTTATTCGCAGCAGGTCCAACACATGGGCTGATGGGAGCTTGGAGGCATCTAGTGATGTTTTTTCATGTGTACAGAAAATTCTGGTCATTTTATATAAATAATCAAAGTGACAAGTTACATACTGTCCACGTTCTTTATTCATAATCAGAAATAATAACATAATATTTCAGGTCGACTTTGACCTCTAAAGCTAAATCATGATTTATGAGAGTGGTTCATTTCCAGTCGCTAAAAATGCAATTCATATAAAGGCTGTGAAATTCTCATTATTTGTCTCGGTGCAACCCCTAATGATGGACGATGTTGTCGAAGAAATCAGTTGACGTCTTCATGTTTAGGCTCCTTTTCAGGTCCTTCCTTGGAGAGGGGCCTGGCCTTTTTGGTCTTCTGGTACATGGTCAGCTGAGCTTTGTAATCTTTAACCTGATTCCTTACTGAATGCAGCTCCTTACGCAGTTCATTGATTTCAGTAATTAGAGTTGAATTGTCCTGCAGAGATGGAAATCACCCAAGTAATCAGAATATCTTATGCACTGTACCAACATTGTCTCATTTGGTTGATTTTTTTTTTGCACTCTTTAATTTTATTTTTGTTTATAACACGAACATCAGCAATGTAAATATTTCCATATTAACGTTACAATTTCCTATCCAACAAAATGTTGAACTAATGAGAAAATTAGTACCAGTGTATGTAGTCTGTCTGTGTATAATGTGCAATGTTCTTCTCATGTTGCTTCTCTCCCTGTAACAAAGCCAGTTTGGTCTTCAGCTATTCAGTGTGGATCTTATAATCATAAACATTTTATAATCAATCGGTGGATTGATAGATTGCAAGGGTCTGGCAACCAACTGTGGGAATTATTTTTCTGTTGTTGCAAGTCCTATCTTGATCAATAGATGGTGGTATTATTCTGCTCATTCTCCACTGACTCAACATATTAGACTAGACCATTTATACATACATTTTTTTGGGAAAACCAAGATATAAATACTTTACAAGGAGGATCATCTGTGCAGTGACAATGTTCCCCAGACCTACAGGTGGTGTTATTATCTACCTTCATGATCTTGAAATAGGCTTTCTCTTGTTCCGCAGTGGACTTGGTCAGCCTCGTCTTCAGACTGCAGACAGTCTTCTCCAGGTGTTCACGCTGACGACAGAATGTGCTCTGCTCTTCTTCATCTACGCTGCTCTTCTCCACCTTGGAAACAGCACACACAGAAC
This sequence comes from Trachurus japonicus, assembly GCF_045865225.1. NCBI lineage: Eukaryota > Metazoa > Chordata > Actinopteri > Carangiformes > Carangidae > Trachurus > Trachurus japonicus. Next base: position 15,828,669 of record NC_140911.1, read on the forward strand.
AGTTTGTTTTCTCTGTACTTTTCACTACAAAAGGCTGCAAAGCAAACTAGACCTAACCAAAAACGTAATAACGGCCAATAATGTAATAATTTTGGCCATTTTAAATGTAATAAAGCCAATAATGTAATAACATGCCAATAATGTAATAAAACTTTTGAGCCAATAACGTAATAACTTTTTGCCAATAATGTAATAAGTTATTACATTATTGGCTGGTAATAACTGGTGTCGATAATGTAATAATACATAAATATGACTGCAGTTCTTGGAAATAAAAGATTTTTTTGCAGTTTGCTAATCAAAAATAGGTAAGTGGATGACTACCCTATAACCCTAACCCTTGGACAAATGATGGCTAAATATGTTAATTAAAAAAAAAATCAATGGTAAAATCAAATCAACGCCATTGCTCCTCCAAGCCATGCTGGGATTATCACATTTAACATGACCTATTCCCAATGGTTTGTCTGAGGCAGGAAGTTATACATGACTGAAACATAAACTGGCTGGCAGACACCATTCAATACACAAGTTTGGTTATGTTTTGGAGGTTGTTGATAGCCTACAATGCTTACTTCTTCCGTTTGCAAACATATCATTAAGCACGGTAGAAGTGAGAGAGAGAGAGAGAGAGAAAGGTGAAAGATGGTACATCTTGGATGAATAAATATGACGACTATGTCATCCACTATACCTATTTTTGATTAGCAAACTGCACAAAACTGCCTTTAATTTCCAAGAACTGCAGTCATATCTATGTATTATTACATTATCGGCACCAGTTATTACATTGTCAAAGGTTTTTTTAATACTAGGCCAATAACGTAATAACCAGCCAATAATGTAATAACTTATTACATTATTGGCAAAATGTTATTACGTTATTGGCTCAAAAGTTTTATTACATTATTGGCATGTTATTACATTATTGGCTTTATTACATTTAAAATGGCCAAAATTATTACGTTATTGGCCGTTATTACGTTTTTGGTTGCTACACTCCCCCTTGAAAGAAAGCCGACAGGCAGCTGGAGAGGGATCTCCTGTATGAACCTGCACTCACCCCATCGGCCTGCGATACGTAGCGGGCGTAGATCATCTTTATGCTGTCCTTCAGTTTCTTTGGCTCTTGGATGAAGCCAACACAGTCGTGGAGATCTGACTTGAGCCGCTGAAGATGTGTCTCCAGATCTTTCAACTGGCCACAGAAAACATATTAATCTACATTTAATTGTATCATGTATCATTGTATCATCAATGTAATCATGTAGAAACATTTACAGCCATCACTGACACTTTTAATATATATTATAAATATGTATGGTAGTGTTCTTTTAAGATGGACTTAATAAATGTGAAACTATTTGATATAAATCTGGGCAAAGTAATACAGCTCAATGTGAACATCTGCCACACATCTGTCTTTGAGAAGCGAAATCAATGAGAGGAGACAAAAGCAACGCTCCACTCAACACTCGACAGTATTAATCATTTACTGGCTCTCCAAAGCATTTAAAAAACTGAAAGGTTAGCATATAGTGATCATATGGAGGTAGGTGTTGAAGGTGTGTGCTGACTTTCTGCATCTCCCTCTGCATCTCCTTCTCTCTGGTCCCCAGTTTCAGCCTCAGGTCAGAGACAGTGAGCTTCAGCTGAGTGTTGCGCTTGTCCGTTTGCACCAGCTCCTCCTCCAGCTGTCGAAGAGCAGAGACGGCACATCACTGTTAACACCACACAGATGTTTTATATTGAACGTTCATTTGCTACAACAGATATCAGATTTCTGTGCTGACGCTGGAGTCTTCTGCCATCTACTTTATTCTTCTTTTCAAATGTGAAACTGAGTACATCTACAGGGGGTTTCTGAGCCTCCAGATGAAGCCATCATCCTAACACACCTGTTGGATCCTCTCCTTCTTCTTACTGATGTCTTCTTGTTGAGGCTCAGCCTGCATCTTAAACTCATTCAACTGGAATTCAAGAACAAACTTCAGTTTCTCCAGAGCCTGGTTCTTCTTCTTCAAGCCAGAGATGGTTTCATCCTGCATGAGCATGATCAGGTGGAGAGATTTTAGTGGAAGAGGTTTGTATAAGTTTGAGTTGACTGATTCAAACACCATAGAGTGTTAGCTAATGTAATAATGCTCTGTACTCAGCCACCTTGTCCTGGTTGGTCTTTTCATGTCCGGCAATCTGCCTCTTCAGGTCCTCGATGTCACTCTCCAACGAACGGATCAAACCCAGCAGCCTCTGTCGCTCTTGCTTCAGCTTGTCTATATCTAAGCACCTGTCATCGATCTGCCTCTGAAGACTGTAGAACTGAGTGAGACACAAACATGATGATGAGAGAGAAGCGGACGCAATCAGAGGCCACTGACAAGCTCAACGAAAAGCAAATCTTTGTTAATTGAAGAAGGTTTTCTCACCTTTTGTGCCATGATACCAGTCTCTGCCTGCAGACTTGTGTTGGTCGTTTTTTCTGTCTTTAGTTTCTTCTCATACTTGATCTGGATGTCATGGATCTTCCTGTCTTCATCCTCTTCTACCTGCCTCATGAATTCTTCAAACTCACGGGTCTGCTGCTGTGCCTCCTCCTGACACTATCAAAATAAAAACATGACAAAATCAAAGTGGCCATCCCAGTTCATCCAGCAAAGCTCTGCCACCTCCTCCTGCTCTCGCTGACTGACCTGAGCCAGGTCCTGAATTTTCTCCTGCAGCTTGGCCTCTGAGCACTGTGTCAGTTCCTCTAAGGCTTGGGTTTTGCTCTCCTCTGCAGCCTTCAGCTGCTTCTCATAGTCCTCTTGCATTCTTTGATACTTATACAGAAGGTCCTGGTATCTCTCATGCTCCACGATCAACTTCTGGCTGTATGATAACTCTGCGTTTGAGAGACAGATGCATAGACTGATATTTATAGAAAGAAAACACACCGACTCTTCACACTCATCCTGTCCTCATCTTACCTAAATCCTTTAGTTCTTTGGAGTTTTTCAGAGAGACTTCTGCAGAATTGTCCTGGTGCTCACGCTTCTGCTTTTCCATCTCTGCCTTCATGGACTATGGGAATAGTACATAAACACACAATAATTAAAAATTATAAAAAATAAAAATAAAAATAAAACATTCCAAAGGCAAAAGGAACAACCATGCTGATTGAATGCAGGCAAATACTGCACACAGCTAAATCTAGATATTAATATAAATGATGCATAGACTTATGTCTGGAATATCGCTGGTAGGTCTGTGACCAGCAGACCTGCTGTGTAGTTTGCAGAGATTCTATTTGCTGGGTAAACTTGTCAGAAATCTCCTTCATCTTTTCATTGTAGCTCATGTCCTTCAGGCGGAGCTGGTACTCATTCTCCATCTGCAGCTCCTCCAGACGCATCTTCAGCTCCAGCATGTTCTGCGTCTGTAACACAGACAGACAGGAATGTAGAGCTGAATGATATCAACCGGTGTCACAAATTTTCAGTTTGACAACAATAACCTGGGAAAATGGCTTCTCCCTAAGAAAATAAAATATATTATCTTTCTGAAAAGTACTAATAATTTGGATGTTGACTAGAGAGACAAACATCACTCTCATGGACTGTAGTTGTAATGAGCTACACATCATCCATCACACAATGTCCGTCAAGATCACATTATGTTGTGTTTAGACGTATTTCAAGCAGCTGATGTGAACACACAGACCTGCTCCTCCAGGTCAGACTTGGTTACAAGAATCTCCTCAGTGTGGATGATCTGCCTGTTGCTCTTCAGCCCTCGGCCCTCCTTATCAATGATCTTCCACATTGACAGACAGCCATCTTCAGACACTGTCAGCAGGAGCTGATCATCATAAGTGATCACCATCTGAGGAGGTAAAAGGTCTCTTTTGTTATTGGTTGACATGACAGATCATTTCTGGTTCCCAAAATATTCCAGCACTCAAATCCCACACTTCTATGTTAGTGTTTTGTTTTGTGAACATTGTTCTTCAACACTGAGACCCACCTTGGTAACTGGGCCACAGTGGGCCTGATACATGATCCAGTCCTTCTGGATGGGTAGTGGGTATTTAATTGTCCTGATGGATCCACTGGAGGTCCCGGTGAAGACGACTTTACCAGAGTGAGACACCGCTATCGCAGTGTGAGCTACTTCATCAGCAGGAATCTCCTTAAGTACCTGAGGAACCAACAACTGAGTTTTACAGAAGAGAATATTGTCCTGCACAATGATGATCAAAATAATAAATTCAGCTTTTTGTTTTGTTTTGTTTTTTATATATTTTTTTAAATCACAAATAGAGTAAAGTACATATTTCTTATTTAGTGAAGATGATTTCAACTCAATCTTTTGGTCTCAGGACACACAGCTACAACTAATTATAAGGACGTTGCTCCTACTTACCTGACAGTCTTGGATCTCCTTCAGTGTGAGGTCACTGCCCACAGCCAGGATGGTCTTGCAGTCTGAAGAGAAGGACACATCTGTGTAGCTACAGGACTTGAGGACGCTCTCTGACTCACGCTTGCCATTCTGTGTGTTCCACTCATACACCGCACCATCCATCCCACATGACACCAGTCGGCTGTCATCCAGGCTCCATTCAATGCCACGTATCTGCCAAAAAAGAAAAACTGTCTAGTTAGACTAGTGAGGACTAGTCAGACCGATGCGTTACGAACTGATGAAGCCCCTTGGATAAAAGGCGAAACGTCTTCCTAGACAAACACATTCAATTTGTTGACCAGAGATAACGATGACCTGGATGAATGAGAATATTCACAGACTGTCTAGTTAATTACAATAATGAGCATGTGTCTGTTGGAGAATACATTCTTATGTCTCTTATGACTCACCTTTCCATTGTGGCCTTTCAGATTGAGGACATTGTCGAAAGAGGTGACAGAGTAGATGTGAATAACGTTTCCATTTACGGCTGCAAACATGTGGCCACCGTGGCTGAAAGCACACTGAGGTGTGGAGAGAGGAAGAGAATTAGAGCTAAAGAGTGCAGCATAATGCAGCTTTTCTAATAGCAATTCAAGTTTGCTGAGTGAACACACAATCATCACCCACACATATATACATCACCTCTCTGCAGCAGCGCACAGTGAACTCCTTGAAAGGGCGGATCTCATCGATGACCAGGTTCATCAGTCTGAGTTTGTCTGAAAAGCCCACGAGGATGAATAGGCCAGTGGGGTGCAGAGCCACGCTGTGCGCCTCTTCCTGGAACTCCTTGTACAGCTCCAACACTCTGATATTTTATAGCAAAGCAGAAACACAGTAGCATGTTTTATATGCATTAAAAAGTCCCAGCAATTTTCTTTCTGTGTTGTAAAACACATTGAAGCAATTTATTTATAGCTTTTTGACAAAAAATCCCTGAGAATATGTGGTGAAATGATGTGCACACTCGACAGAGACACAACAACAATGGCCTACTTTGTTTCATAGTTCCAGATGCGGACAGAGTGGTCCAGAGAGCTGGTGGCTACGAGGGGCTTCCAAAGGCAGATGGATAAACCAGTGATGGACTTTGAGTGGAAGGACTGGGATAGGAACTCAAACTGTGGTGGTTCTTCCTAAAAGGTTGCAGAATGTACATCTCAGATCTAAACGTTGTTTTGATGTCTACAACATGCAGGAAAGAAATACAGTTGAAGGCAGGTAATGGTAAGAATGTGCTACAAAGGCAATGGAGGAGGATAAAAGTACATACCAGCATTTAAAAGGGAAAACAATAAACAGAGCAAGGAAATCAACAAGTGAGTTAAACAGAAACAAAAAAAAAGATGGTAACACTTTACTTGTTGGGTGGGTGCATAGCACATTCATAAGACCTTTCATAGGGTCTTCGTAATCAGTGATGGGAATAACGCTGTTAAAATAAACGGCGTTACTAACGGCGTTATTTTTTTCAGTAACGAGTAATCTAACTAATTACTATTTCCACCTGACTCTGTGCAGCTTCTTCATTAAATCCAAACAGTCCGACACAGCGACGCACTGCTCCTCTTTGACTCTAAAGTCTCTGTAGCTCATCAGCCCGGAACGACGGCGGCGTTTGGCCTCAGACGAGTCTCGGACTTCCAGAGCAGCTACAGCGCAGCGTTGTGACCTCAACCATGGTGGATGAGAGCAGAAATGTTGTTGTTGTTGTTGTTGTTGTTGTGAAAATGGGCGAGCTCGTGAAGACGCAAATTTACACAAAATGGTCACGAGTCAAAACGAGCGATAAATCGCGTATCTCGCGTTTGGTCGCGCGTCAGAACTCGAGCGAAAAAAAAGCGTTCCACAATGAAATAGACGAAGACGCGAAGGTCCCGTCGCCAAAAAAAAACCGGGTGTATTGCCTCGCAAAAAAAAAAAAAGTCGCGTCTACCGAGTCTTTGCGTTACGGCCTTTTACACCGCGGACGTAACGAATAAACAGTGACGGTGTGAATGAACAACATAGAACAGGACCAGACGTGGCGTTGTTTCCTCTTTTCACCGACAGCTCCACTCTCCCTTACTTACACTAACTACTGTTATTGTTGAGGCCAGAGAATTTTTTTTAGGGGCAAATGCGAGTGAAATGCTCGCCCATGGTGGGCATAAGAAAATGTAAGACCTGTCTAAAATTATTTAAGACTTGAAGACAATAATTCAACAAATTTAAGACATTTTAAGACCTAAAATTTAGATTTTCACATTTTAAACTTTTTAAGACCCCGCGGATACTCTGTTATTTCATATAAAAGTTTAAGTGCATACATATTTTATGATGCTGTGTATTATATATTTAAGACCATCTTAGAATTTTCTAATAAATGTAATACTTTTTAAGGCCTTAATTTTAGATACATGAATTTAAGACTTTTTAAGGATCCGCGGAAGTTGTGTGCTCGCAGCAGGACAGATGATCAGATGGATAATCGGTAAAGTTAATAATTTCACTTAATGTGGCCATGAATAAATTAATTTCGATGTTTCGCCTGTTATTAAACGCAAATCTTGAATAGGTCTCCGCTGTTTTCACATTTAAAAAGGTCTTTGTTGTCTTTGTACAGAGACAATATGAGATTTGCTTGTAGCCAGCACTTAAAAAACCCACTGTAACCTATTTTCATAGGCACACCAGCCTCGCTTCCAGTAAAACACACACTCGCGTTCCATAATTGCGATCAGTGAAATATATGAAAACAATAAAATACAATTTAAAAATTAGAGAAAAAAAATCCAAATTCTTCGACATATTTAAACTTAAAAAAAAAGAAAGAAAAAGTAACGCAATAGTTACTTTCCCTGGTAACTAGTTACTATTATAGTGAAGTAGTGGAGTTACTAACTCAGTTACTTTTTGGGAGAAGTAATTAGTAACTATAACTAATTACTTTTTAAAAGTAACGTTCCCAACACTGTTCGTAATGCATTCACAAAAGCTTGATAAGGCATAAGACTCAGCATTGCTATGGAATAATGTACTGGGATTTCTTTTCAAAATAAAAGTCCCCTAATTGCACCTGGGAATACAAAATAAAATACCGCTATTTATTTAACATTCCATTGCAAGGGTTCATGAAGGCCTCACAAAACAGTCACAAATGCATAGTGTCATAGAATTGTGCCTTATGAAGCTGTCGTGAATGCATTACAAACACTTGTGAAAGGTCTTATGTATGTGCTATGCACCCACCAGTCAAGTAAAGTGTTACCAAAAAGATAAAGAATATGAAATAATCAGCTTAGGTGAGTTTAGTAGAGGTGTTAAGAGTGGTTGTAGTGATTGTGTGCGGATGCTGGTAGTAAATGGCACTGTCTTACAATATGCAATATGCATGGTTGTTACTCTTCATCAGAGAAACAGGTCCAGGAGGGTATTTTGGAACATTTGGGTAACTGATCCACGACTTTTGAACTTATTAGCCACCAAAACAAAAAAACATCTTTTACACCTAAAGAAGATTCTCCAACTCTGGAAAGACGAAGATGAAGGCAGACAATGGATCATGTGGTATATCGAAAAATCAAATTCATGTTCAAAATTAAGCAAGAACCAGCTAGGATCATATCCAGCACCCGCATACATACATGTATAGTTAATGGTTATTATGCAGATGTTAAAAAACAACAAGACATTCTTCACAGCCTCTATTCCTTCAGTCGGGTATCCTCAGTGTTTATCAAGTGAATCATCTTCAGATTGGTTTATTTGTTTATGGTTCCCTAAAAAAACTCCTTCCATCATCTTTTTCATTATATATTTGCTTACAACTATCAATTTCACACCTATTCCACACGTAACTCTTGTCACCTTAGAACCCAATATTGCTGTACCTGCTGTACAGTTCTGTATACTCTATCGTGGACCAAGAATATGGAATTTATTACCTGTACATTTTTTTGATTTATCTTTACAACAATTTAGGAGAGCACTAAAGTCTCTCCTGCTAACCAGCCAATACTTTCCACATGGTCTGCCTATCTAAACTGGGATTATTTTATATTTCTTATCATATGTTTATCAAGCTTTTTGTATTGCATTGTACAATGTTAAATCATGTTAAACCATGTTTGTATTTATTATGTATGAACGACTTTTGTACCTCACAAATGTATGCTCATTAGCTTAGAACTGTAGTCGGAGAATGCCACCCTACAAGCCCCTGGAGGGTTTTTTGGCATTCCCCTTCACATTGTTTTGGATTTTATATGTTATATCTTTTTTAACTTTGATATGTGAAAATAAATAAACAAACATAAACAAACAAACATACCAAGAATGTGTGCTTGCACATATTTGACTGGCCAACACAGAGCCCTATCAGCTTACATCAGACTGCACTGTGGAAAAAGTTCTCTGCTAGACACCAGAGCCTTCAGCATTAGGACCCCCGCTAGTGCAATCTCCTTGTCTCATATGTCTCTTTAATGCAGCACTGGTGTTGGTGACAGTGGTGCAGGTGGCAGTACTACCTTGTTGATGTCCACAGAGGACAGGCTGATGCTGTACAGCTGTCCTTGGTCTGTACTGATGGCCAAGGTTTCCTCTGCTGGACTGAGGCACATGGTGTCAATCTCCTGGCATTCAGCACGGGTAACCTCATTAACGTATTTGTCTGGTGGAATCTGACAGAAAAGAGGACACATATAATCACTGCATTCAGAAACCCTGCAGTACCAGTGTTGCCAGTAGCATTACGCTTTACCTGTATCTCCCTGCTCTTTCTGTAACTGTCCTCCTCCGTCTTTTCAAATAGACAGACAGTGCCGGGACCCATCGAACATGCAAATCCTTTGGAGTGGGACAGGATGGCTGTGATACAAGAGACAGTTGGGGCTTCATGCACGTTGGTGTCTTTGATCTTCCCCATCTCCACTTGCCTGGACAGTTTTTAACAAAATTATAAGAAGTGGTTTCACAAAAAAAAAAACTATAAAAGCTGGTCTTCATGGTTGTTTTTGAAACGTACATTTAAACATTAGGAAAAAGTGGATTTGTTAGGGATTATTTCCATCATAACTGTGTAATCTAACGACAGATATAGTATCAATGTGGAAGAACTGACCTGTCAGACTGTTCATGTGCGGCCTTGGAGGCTGTGCTGATCTCTTTCCGCAGCTCTCCAAACTCAAACACCAACAGCCTGCCTGTGTCTGTACCAGCGATCATCTGCTCCACTGTCATCCAGGTGTGACACAGGAAGTTGATGGTCTCCACCTTTGGGAAGCTGCTCTGTTTCAGGGCTCCCTCTGAGTAGCGGAACAACTTGAACACACCAGTTCCACTCACACATAGCTGCGTGTTGTTGAAAGGGTTGAAGCTGACCTGAGGAAAAAATCATCATTTTGTATCACACACAACAACAATTCTTTGCAAATAATCTTCATCCCACCGCAAATAATCTTCATCCCACCTTTTTTAAGTCTACTTTCTCTCAGTTCTCAATTAGATTTAGAGGTCCGCATTTTTGGAATGCATTACCAATCCACCTTAGAAACTGCACAAGCATAAATTCATTTAAGAAACAAACAATTCACTTTCTATTGGCCCAATTGAGCAATGCATAATTCCACATACTTTTTACATCACTTTTGTTTCTCTCTCTCTCTTTTTCTAATTGTTTTGTTTTTCACATGACTGTAAACTGAATTTATGTTGAATGTTTATCTTTATAAATTTATGTTGAATGCTTATCTTAACAAATGTATGTCAAATGTTTATCTTGAATTTTCACACAAAATTGATTTTCTTTTTTAATTGTTTTATGTTGTTTTTTCATTCTGTAAATTAAATTTATGTTGAATGTTTGTCTTTTGGAGGACCACTTGACAATCCCTTAGGGGTTTTTTTGGTTTCTCCAGCACATTTGCTTTATCTACTGTATACTTTGTATGTCTTTTGTTGTTGTCGTTCCACTTTTTAATATGTTGTTTTATACATCTTTTATGTGCTAAATAAAAATACAAATACAAATACAAAATTCTGTTTCTTGACCTTTGACCTCTCTGCATTGTAGGGTCCAATGAGATCAACGATGTCAAACCATCATGGCAGAGAGCGGCTCAGATTGTAATGTTTGTGCTTCTCTGACCTGGACATACACAGTTACCTGCTGCCCACTGACGTTTCTTCCTCAGCCATTTTCATTATTCGTATCATTTTTATTTTCAGTATTAATTGATATTTCATTTTACATTTTGTCAATATATAATGATATTGATTTGAAATTCTGTTGATTTCAATTTGACTGCAGCAGAAATGCACAATTTTTTTCTATCATTCTGTTTTGATTGTGTTTTTAACTGTTTTGAAAGAAGTGTGTTTGCATTTGAAAAATGTCCTGTAAAAAGTGTTGTGTTTTGCAGGTGGTGGACTACTAGTAACTGGGAAGTGTGGTCATTGAATGCATTTTGTGTTAAAGCAATGAAAAGTGATTCACAGTTAGCTCCATATGGCCTTCTGTTTTGCTGACTGTGTTTAAGAGTTTTGAAAATGTGACAATTCAGTTTCGACCAATGTAACCCACTGTAAATAGTATATTATTGCACACCAGCTGGATGCTGCTCAGTCACAGCATGAATGACTTTACCTGGGTGACAGGATTATTGGAGTTACTGGTTTTCACCGAGGCCAGGACTTTCTGCTTCTCCCAAAGCCAGAGGATCAGCATCCAGTCCGGACCACCTGCTTGGCCGATCAGGTACTTGGAATCAGGGGAGAAAGCCAAGCAGACAAACTCTTGAACAGGCATTTCCCCAGCAGTCAGGACTTTTCTCTTTCTGCCTTGCTCATGCTGTAGGTCATACACTGTGATGGAGGCCTTCTCACCGCCCTCTGACACTGCCAGGTACCGCCGGTTGGCACTGATGGCCATAGCTCGCATGCCTTGGCTTTTCTCTGTGCCTGTACAGACAAATAGTAATACCAGCAGAGGCCAAAAATGAAGGGAAAAAAGTAGTATTTCGTGTTTCACAAAGTTTTAAATAAGTGTTTCATCGCGATGTGTAGCAGTCAACAATCATTAAGCGGCCTACCTGGGATGAACCTCTGACATCTTTGGACGATGTTGTAGCGCACACAGTTGTTTCCACAGGGGAAAATGACAGTTTCCTCATCAAAGAAACACAAATTATTAGTCACTCCTGTCCGTAAACCGAACATGAAATGGGGCTGAGCAACTACCGTGGCCATGTTTACAGCGTGGTCGGTCTTAAATATTATTTTTAAAAATTATAAATCGTCCATAAAGACAGACACTTTCGCCGACAGAGCAATTCAAGAACAGATGCCACAGTGAGCAGGTATGCTATGTGATTAGCGTCGCGTCGCTAGGCAACTCAGGAAATCACGCGAGAACCTGGAAACTCGAGTAAAGTTCCCATGTTAAATGCTGTGAAACTGACTGTCCTCAGAGCACAAAACATGTATCCACAATGTCTTATCATATAAACCTACCTAGCAAATGGCCCTCGTCTCTACCTTTACTCATAAAACGTGGAGTTTGGCTGATAATTTCTGATGTTCGTTGCTTTCTAGACGGGCGCCTCATCTCGCGGGATTTCAATGGTTGCTGAGTGACCCTGGCCTATGATGGTGTGGTACTGATATCAAGTTACAGTCCAAAAGTAGTTTCCAGGTTTTTAATTGAGTAGGCTCAAATATTAACATGCCGTGGGCTACTAGTACTTTAAATATTATAAAACATAGCACGCACATATTCCAATACATAGCTTTGAGAGCTGCATGATAAATATGAAAATTTATAGTTTTTGTGTTGTTTTTCTCTTATTTTAAAGTAGCCTAGAGTTGAGACCTTTTTTGCAGTCAGAATAGCGTTAGGCCTACTAATCTCAACAGATTTTGTTGTGTGTAAAACCTGGGAGTGAAATTAAGTGTAAAGCATGTGATGGCAAAACAGAGACAGGCCAGTTATTTGATCATCTAAAACAGGAAATTAGAAAGTGAACTGATGAAATTTGTCAAATTTAGGATATTTGTTAATTGTAGCTACAGTCACGGTATGCTGAAATTCAGTATTGATGAAATTACTTTTTCACCATGGGATGAAAGTCTGTAATTAAAATGATCACTACAAGTCAACCTCTACCCAAAACGATAGATCCATCTGGCATTTAAAAGCGTAGGCTAAGCTTTGGCCACAAGTTTTTTATGCTTGCTACATGGGATCAGGTTGTTTTGAGTTGGTGGTGGTGAGAGTTACTTTAGGCAGTTGATTTTCACACAATAAATAAATCACAGTGATCCAGAACACATACTTAAAACACTTTAATGGCATGACTCAGTGATATTAGTGAGTGGTCTTGTATTTAAGGCTCATGATAAGTGTCTTGTTTCAGAGAGAGCATTTAATTAAAGGTAAACCTGCTTTATTATAAAAGAACAGACATAAGGGAGTTATATAGCAGCTTAGACACTGCAGTTAATTAATATAATCATTGCCCTTGTGTGGGCCAGATGCTGCATGATGGTGCAGTAGCATTTCCCAACGTGACTGATATTAATAAATAAACCACTTCAATATACTATTAAAGACCACCAATGCCTGAAACAACACTATGTTTTCTGAACTTTGTCCAAATTAGGTTTCATGATCTCTGTGTTTTGCAGAGGTGTTTACTGACAAAGCCTTATAGATTGAAATACAGCTTCCTCTATGTTGTCTCAGGCATGTTATAATTCATAGCAGAGGTTGAAAATATTTCACGCTGCTTTATGCTGCTTTAAATGTTAGCTTATTTAAACATTTCACATTCAAAATTATGGTGTGGAGAAATAAAAATAAAATAAAAATCCTTAGGGACGGTGAAAGAGTAATGTGCAATAAAAGCTCTTGACAAAAACATGTTTAAACAAGAATTTACTTTATATGTAATAAAGTCCTTTACTACAATAATTAACATTCTAGACTAATATCCCTTGATAGATAATAGGGTCTGGGGAGTATAAAAGCTACAGTATAATACACTATATACATCAATCAGCCCAGCAGGTGGCAGTCTTGTTTAGCAGGAGATGATGAGAGCGTTCAGAGACTGCTGACTCTGTGTTCGCTCCAGAGGTCCACCAGTCGACAGGATCTCGCAGGCAGCCAGTTCATGATAGAGCGCGTTGAGCACCTCCAGAATGTGAGCTTTTCCTGTGCAAAAACAGAGCAGATGTGACCCGATGGGAATCATATTACAAGGACTTAATTTAATTCCCTGCCCTGAGTAACTGTAAGTTTTCATTACCGTGTTTCACAGGACTTGCATTGATTTTATTGAGCATGTGCGCTCTACTAACCGTGTTGCGGGTCGCTGCAAGACTCCAAAGTGCTGAGCAAGATTTTCCCGAGAGACCTCCGTGATACGTTCTGAAACAAGAGCAAGCTGTTCTCAGATGACTATCAGGCAATTAACAGGCACTTAACAGACAGTCTGTTCAGCAAGTGAAAATAATTTCTCTGCGATCTTTAATCATTCTGTTATCATTCCTCTGGTTGTGTCAGACATCTGCTTGCCCACTCAACAGGTCAAAGTGGACATTTGATGTCAGAGTGTCAATAAGTTAATGTCTCTATGGAGGCGTGTCCTCAAACAATGCTAGTGAATACTTTCAATCTGTTTGTCTCTCTGATGACCGACCAGAAAATCCCTCCAGTGGATTGTGGGTGGATTTTGTCTGAGCTGCCAATAATGCAAAGTGATTTTCATTACTTTGACTTCCAGTCTAGAGTTTTAGTTTGCATGATGGTCTAAGCATTGTTTGTGAAACTTTTATTGGGTTAAAAATCAAAACAATATGTCTAGATCTTGGGAAATCGTGAAACATGCTGAATATCACAAAGCCTCCATTATAATGAGCTTCAGTTCTCAAGACTCAACAGTGCAATTAATCTGACTGTGACTAACCAGGTCTCTGAGCTGCTGCAGGAGCTGCAAAATGTCCACAAGTTTCTCTTCCACCAGTGACAGGCGAACCCTCTCCGTCTCCAACATCTGCAGCTCCATCTGAAGCAGCTCAGTCTCTTCAGCCTTCTGCTGTAGCTCCTGGACCAAAGAATCCTTCATCTGAAACACACAACACAAGTCAGTCTGGCCTAAGTATAGTATAACCTCCTTCTGCATGGAATAAGGCAGCAGCTGGGTGTCGTGCTTCATGATAATCATGATACAAACACCTTATATAAACATCAGAGACACTGACTTATACATACTGTATATACACACAAAATGATTTCTTCAGGCAGGTGGGGACTGTAAAGTTTTTGCAAACATTGCTCAGAAAAGAGGATGTGGTGCATTTGTTTAGTTCTACTTTGAGCTGGAGATTAACACACATTTGGTGCTCTAGTGCACGTTTCCTGCAGCAGGACAGTGTATAGAAGATTAAGATAAACTACTGTAGGTATTTGGTATTAAAGGGACATGCAACTGTGTACAACATTGAGGCTGACAGATGAGCTCTGTGGCACAAGCCAAGGCATTAAACACACACACACACACACACAGTACTGACAAATAGGACCAGTTTACAACTGGTTTTGGTCCATAAAAATATACAATACCATCAACACTGTCCTCCAAATCAAAAGCAGGAGAATATGCAGTTTTGAAATATAATATTTCTATCCTATAGGCCCGCTAAACATAATAATTAATATATATCCTGTATCCAGTCATTTTCAGCCCATATTTTTAGGTTTGTCTGCCAAAAATGCTGGAATTCCCTGTAGTGCACCTTTACGTCACAGCACATTGAAGGACAAAGGTCTCACCCCACACATCCTGCACATAAACAAAGCTTCACAGTCAGGACTTTGTTTGGTTTTAACTTTTCCTGTCTGAGTGCTGAGACGTTCTGGGAACACATTACGTCACGATTCCCCTTCTGCCTGTCTTCCTGTGTTGTGAAAATACTACTCGACTGTAACGGGAGAGCTTTAATTTATGATATTCTTCAGTGTCACTCGGGACAAGGGGGAGTGTTTCTGTGGTCGGCTCCACTAAGAACCAGCTGCGAACACCCACCCACACACGCATATGCAGAGGGAGGCTGTGCTCTGCTGCTGGTGGTTTGGTTAGGTGGGAGCTGTATGGAACTAGCTGTGGTTTTGCTTTTGAAGCCCTCAACTTTCATAACAACCTTTCCCAGTCCTCTGTAATCTAGTTTAACACCATACACACAGCCACAAAAAAAGCCTTAATGATGTAAAGCAAGGCAGAGCACTGTCCAGAGAGAACAGTCCACTGCAAATGGATCCAGCATAACAGGGTGGAGGATGCTGCAGTAGCCCACCCTGGTGTGATGGACGTCTGCGGTGGTTTTTTGTACCTGGTCCATGTTTATCTCTGCCTGGCTCTCCTTCAGCTCCAGCTGCTTATGTAACCTGGTCACCCTCTCCAGGAGCTCCACCACAGCGCTGCAGCTCTCCTCACTCCTGGAACTCCCAAAATTGGACATCAGCTTCTTGAAAGCCTTGTCGTCGCACCTGGTCAAGAACACAAGACAGGAATTAGTGGATTTTCCAGGCTGCCACTGCCACCCCAATCCCCCCCTGTAAGTGATTCAATCAGTAGCGTCAATAACTTGCAGTACCGTTCCCCACAGCAGGACAGCCGGGTCAAGATCTTCTTCACCTCGTCCACCTGCCTCTGTTGGTCCCCGGTCCATTTGTCCTCCTCCTCATCGGAGGCGGCCTGGCCCTCCACCGAACGAAACAGCTGCTCCTCCACTAGACCGTCATCAGGAATAGAATCATCATTATCACCATTATTATAGCAGTGCTGTACCGCAAGAGAAGAAAAGTCAGCTTGTGTCCAGAACTTTATCTATTCATATCTTAAATTGGCGACAAAATTGTGGAGGGGAGAATTAACTTTCCACTTCATCAGCCACTGTGGCAGGCTTCCAGTTGCTCCTTGAATTATCAGGAGTAAAATTAACTGTCCGTGTGTGCTAATTTGACTTATAATTCACATAAATGCATTTAATCATTCTCTCTATGCAGGAAAAACACATCAGCACTGCAGTTTACTGGGTTCTGTGTCAGAGGATATCTCACTTTTGTCTGGGGTCGTCACAGCTCGCCCTGTTGGGGAGCACCGGTCGTGTTGAGAGTCCAAGCAGCATCTCTGGCTCAACCTGCTGCCAGCGCTCTGCTGCTCTGCCCTGGCGCTGCTTGGGAGTTGTAGTTTTGACACCTCTGACCTAAAAGAGAGCACAGCCAGTTCATCACAGCTGTTTGACTGCAGGTTCTCTGTACATGAGAGACCATATCTCTGCTGCTGTGAATGTTTTCTGACACTGACCGAGGAGCTAAAATTGTTCTTCAAATATGCAGAAATGAGAAATGTTCAGTCCAAACCTATTCCAAACATCAAAGAGAATATATCAAGTAACACAAGGCAGTATGTATTAAGCCACATCTACAACCGCCATGATAATTTTATAGAGGCCTGTGATGTTGTACGCCAAATCTGGGTGGGGTAATTGAAGCCAGACATTGTATCTTTCAGGCATTTTACAGTAAAGTGGGTCAATGGTAGAATGGAGCTATTAGTGTGTCAGAGTACGCTCGCAAGATGTGAGGTAAAAGCACTAGATGGAGTAAAATTGGAGAACAATGGTAATAATAATACTACATTAACGGTTTTCAAGCTGTGTCGGCTCAAACCTGCAGGTGAAAAGATGTGTAACATTTAATGTCCATATGTCATGTTTTTATATGCCATGGACACATTTAAACATTCACACAGAGAAAAAGTCAAACGACAGTTCATATGAATCAATTCTGCAATGGTTTGAATGTTCTAGGTTTCTCCTGCTGTCTGCTCTTTTGTGTTGGGGGAAATCCGATAGGGGGCCTTCGTAAATCACTGAGTAAGTGTTTCCAGATGATGATGTCTTGCCGAAGAAAAAAAAAGAAGAAAAAAAAAAAGAAAATCCGAAAAGGTTTTCAACAGCCTTACTCTGTGAAAAAAAGGAAAAAAGTCACGGAGCCCTCATGCTTATATCCTGTTGGCACGAGGCAGACTATGCTGTAAGACAACATTATACTCTGCATCTGTGTACCACTTTAGATTTCTTTGTGCAAAACTGGGGAGAAATGTCTGACCTCACTGAAGGTCAATAATTGCAGCATGATTTCAGGCAATCAATCAGAGAGTCGTGTTTAAGTTAGTGGGGGCCATGGTAGAGGTAAGACAGAGTTAGTTTATGAGAGCCAGCAGCTGCATTTGCACCAACATGGAGCCGGTGTATGGACGTGAACACACACAAAACTCTTCTGGTTGCTGTGGGAACGCATAGACTGTGGAATGGAGGGCTTTTTCAAATGCAGGCTTTCGGTGTGACTAATTGCACTTTAATTGACAGTGGCTGGAGAGAGACTGCAGCCTGTGTCCAGCAAATACTGTAGCAAGGCCAGAGCCTCTTGTTCAGTCCTTTGACATGTATAGAAGGTTAAAAATGGCTTTGTGTCTTGAGAAACAAAACAAAAAAAGACTCCAACAAAAAAAGACTTCACTTTTGAGGCCGTTAAACTGAATGACCTCTCCACTTTCACACAAAACTGCTCTGATTTGTTTTTGACTGTGGTTAAGATTTATAATATTTAAAGAGGGTTTCTTGTTACATGGCTTGACAGTGATGAGCTATGATCAAGTGTTGAGTGGCGCTGCTGAATATGAGAATTCAAACTGGAAGAGCAGAAACACCTGAAAGTAGTCCAGACAGACAGACATCCTGGATAATGCTCAGATTGTGGGATGCAGCAGGAACAGACAAAATCTGATCAGCATTTCATTAGACAGGCAACAGAACCTCTGCCAGTGAACCAAATGCAAAAGCAGCATGGGAGAAGTCTGAACTGCCAAAATGAAAATGCTAATTCATTTACTTTGCTGACACAGAGAGAAAGAGAAATATGCAGACATTTCCAATCAACTCTTTTGGTCCACACTTACTAACTGTGTCTCTGGTTATGTAAAGTGCCTGCCCAGGGCCAAACAGGAGCCAGATACAGTTAGCGACTAGATGGTGTAGCATTTACCTGCAATATATTTCCTATAAGGAGTTGGCCGAAACTAAAACAAAGCCGTCGCCGAAAGTATTGTGAAAGCAGTTTTTAGCCTTGTTTAAATGATAATGGTTAAATTACAGCTTGAATAAAACCATAGCTGCTCTGCATCACACAGTGAGCAACGTTAAAAACTAGCATAAGAAGAAATCTAATATTTTTGTCCACAGTTTGTGGAGACCAAACAAAGCCACAAGGAGAATGAGTCCAACACCCACATTTAGGCTATAGTAGGTGGACAGACGATAATGTGGCTCTGTGTCTGTTGAACTAGTAAATCAGTATGAATTTGCTAATATATATTAGCCATACTGACTTGGATATATCCCAACAGAGTAGCGCAGGGAATAGAAGTTCATAAAGCAGATAGGTGACCAATTAAAACAGAATTTAGCTGTAAAAATGTTGCTGAAAACTTGAAATGATATTGCAGTTTTTGAAGAATTGAAGAAAAAGATGGAGCAGAGTTTAACATTTCTTGAGCTGTCATATGGTGTAACATAGTAGCCAACTAGCCATTACTATTCTTTGCAATAAAGGAAAAAGGCATCTTATCATTAGATCAGTATATTTGGCTTGACATTTAAACTCTTGGCAGAAACTAGCAGTATAGTTAAATGTATGTGGAAGCATTTTGGAGCCTATATAATGGAGACCTAATTATTATAGCATCCCCACAGGCACACACACAGGGGTAAAATTATACATGAAGAGCTCTATTGTGCTATGTCAGGGCATTTCTAATTAATAGGATCCTGTATTGTGCCCTATTAGCAGACGTCTAGAGATGTTCTTTTGGCTTGTTGGGGGGTTCTCCAGCTGTTTGTTGTTACAGCCAGGACACCCCAAATCCTCCTGTGTTTATCACAGTGCACCACTGAAGTGAACTTTCCATCAACACACTGCCCCCCTTCCTCCTCTCTCCATGGGGCAGTTTCCCCTTTCAGGTGTCATCTGTCAATGACAGTCTCCTTTTTCTGAATAGCTTAGAAAGAGGGGACGCTGTTAACTTGAGCTTGAACTTGAATTTCTTGTCGGTGCCCTGCAGCATGATGGAAAAGGACGAGGGGTCATGTTTACATAGCTGACGGTTATTAATCAAGTCCTCTCTCTTGTACAATGAGGTGTTCTGGGATACAAGTAAAGCAGCTTCAGGGATGCGATTGTTGTTTGCCATTAGACGAAAACTTAATCCAAAAACCAATGTCTGTAACATTTACAGAGAGTGGCTAAGCTTTCCTTTGCAAGCAAAGTGCAAAGAAACCCCCAAAGTCAAACAAACTAAGGTATTAAAAGTAGAGTGCAAAATACAGCAAGAGAAGTCCAACGAGGGTGGGTGGCACAGGTTTATAAGATATTTTGTGTGTGATGTATTTCTGCTGATGTCAGCATACCTTCAAACCAGAAAGAGGGGGAGCAGGGGCCAGTGGTTCAATGTGAAAATGAGCCGGCTTGGCAGTGTGGGTTTTTGAAGGCAGGAACAACAGTAAGGCAGCAGCAGCAGAACCAGGTTTCACACATCCCACGAGTGTGTCTATTCTACATTATTTAAAGGGAAGGAATGCCGTGGCAGCACCTGCTCCACACAATGCCGCGGCTCTTGTGTGGAGGCAGATAAATGGTCTACTAGACCCTCCTCTTCCCTTCACTCTCGGGCACCCTGCAGGGAGCATGAAAAGGCTGGGAGATTATGCCTCCCCTGAGGCCTGCTTGAGAGGGCCAGGGGTTAGAGGCATACAGAGAAGAAGTCTGCAGGCATGCCATTAAAACAAAAAGTGAGTTTTAAAATTGCACACTAAAGACACATGTGCTTTCTAGAAATCCCTAGACTACAGTATATACAGTGGGAGACCTGGAATCAAGAGGATAGTAAAGCAGAGGATGTCCTGGATAAAAGATGTCCAAAGTTCATTTATGATTCTGTATCTCCATCCAATGTTTTCTTTAGGGCTCAAAAAAGATGGAAAGTTGAATGAAGCCATTCAATGCTTGAGGGTCATGCAAAACATGAATGTCATTTCATGAACAAACAGTCGAGTGTTTGCTTCTTCCTCCAGATGGTATGCTTTCCTCCCCCTCATTTCTTTTTGTTCCTCGTGCTGTGCTTCCTATTGTCTTGTCCCTCTGGTCCACAGACCTCTAAAGGCTACAGTGACTGATTTAAATGCCCTTTTACCCTGTGGAACTTTAAAAAAACAAAAAAAACAGAACAAAAGTGACACTTATAGTCAACACTTTCCACAAAAAACTTTCTTGTGCTAATCAACTCCTCTTGAGTGCATGGATTCCGCTCTGTTCTTACACACAATCCAAAGAAATCACAGACGTTATGCAACAACACCCACACATCTTCGGTTTCATTCTGACAACCACATTTTTTGAACCTCACTTCTGCTGGGATGTTGATGGAAAGTTGAAAGTGGATTTTCTAGATGAGGAAAATGTACATCAACAAATGACTTTGAAAAAAAGGAAATCAAGATGCAGATCACATGTAACAGGAACTGTTCCACATTTTAGGAAAAGTGTAATCAATTCCTTGCTGAGACTTACTGCAGATGTTAAGACTGGAGCCACTCATATAGTAAATATGAGGCTACAGCCAACAGTCAGTTAGCTTAGAGTATAATGCTGGAAATAGGTGAAACGGGGTAGCTATGTGAAGAAGTCACAAAGCCCTGCCTATGAGCACCTCTGCAGCTTATTAACATGTGAAGCAACTTGGTTTTAGCCCTTCATGTGCTGCTTGAAAAAAGATGATTTGTTTATTTATGAGTTGTGATGGTAGATTTTGATACTTTTAATTAGATTCAGAGGTTTCTGGCCTCTAGTCCGTGCTAACTAACAGCTGGATACTGTTTGACTGCACAAAATCTATGCCAAGGAATCAGCCAGGGCCACATATTAGTGAATATTGTAGAAGAATGGTAGTAGAACATATTGGTGAATAAACCACTCCAAATGTAGAAAAGGTGTCAGTATATTAGTCACAATGAAAAATTAAATTCAAAGGAATCCATGCAGCTTGTTAGGACTTATAGTTATGTTTTATTGTTAGGAGACCTCTAGTGGTCATAGTAACTACCTTGTGATTGAAAACAATATTTAACACGATTCCTTCATTCATGACATTATTTTAACACAACTTGGGCTGAAAGACCAAACTGTAACGGTTCCATGAGCTTAGCCACGTGTTTATTACTGTCACCATGATCATGAAGGTGTGGTGGGTGGCCACAGGTATGCACCCACCGGTACACAGCCCTGCTTGTCTATTATTGTAACCAAGAGCATGACGCTCCACCACGCCTGATGCTATAGGAGGTGCTATTTCAGGAGGCATAGGAATAAGCAAAGTACATGGCCGTTCAGGTTACTGGACTTTGAGTATCATAGGGATCCATTAACCACTGACAGTCTCATCCTTATTTTCACTTTTATTTTTTGCTTTTCGCTTAAGTAGATTCCACAGGACAGGAGCAGCGCCAGATCTCACCCAGCCCCCAGCCCTGTATCTCTGAGATCCAGCAGCATCCAAGCTAATCTCATTACTTGTCACAGAAGTTTAGAAATAAGCCACAGGGATAAAGTTACGGTTAATCATTTCAACAGATCCCTGGACACATTAGTGCGTCTCTAAACCCACTAGACATCTGACAGTGAGACAGCGTGGTGAGAGAGTCATAACTTAATTTTAAGATAAGGCGGAGTCTTAGTAAAGAAAGACAAAAAAAGCCTTGTATCTCACTCAAATCTTTTAAGACCTAAACTGGAACCTCTGTGTGTTCTCGCCTGTGTCCTTGGATCAGATGTGATTGAGCATTGAGGCCTTCAGAGGGAATATACATGGGGCTTGGTTGCTAAGATCCATAGGACGGGGGTGCCTATGTGGTATTGTTTATCTGGGTGCAGAGTGAAAGAAGTGAGACGAGATTGATGAGAAAGGCCAGTCTGTTGAGCTTCTCACTCAATGGAGCTCTCTCTTGACAAGTCAGAGCCTTTGTGGTGTTGAATTATTTGCCATTAGGGTATCAATGGAAGGGCAGTGAAAAGGCTTTGGAACGCAGTCTGCATAGATTAGGGGAGTTTAGGGTAAAAGGACGGGTATTGTGGCTGCTATATTTGTTACTTAGAACCACCTCCCGGCAGGTAGTAGTGAGGACTTTAATCATATGGGTCTGCTTCTGCATGACTGTGGCTTAGAGTTCATAATAACAGCATCATGTAGATGTTACAACCAGTTAGAGACATCTGCTATCTAAGAAAGCCAGACCTGCAGACACTGATTATATGGTTGGAGCAGGGACAACAGACACAGAGATAAACATTAAGCCAATGGCTTTGTACTTTAAAAGTCCAATTACACCCTTACTTCCACCAAAATGAATAGTTTTCCAACAGTAGCGGCGCTCAGGCAGGACAGACCTGCCACACACGATGCCTCTTAAATAAACTAAAACACAACAAGGCTGAAAATTGGAATAGTAAACCACATCATAAATAGCATAGCAGTTTTCCAGGCATGACGCCAGAGGTAAACAGAGTCATTTTATTCCAGAAGGAATTATAATTCATTATGGTTCATCTGGCCACAAAGGGCTCCCTAACTTTCCAAAACAAGCCTTTTCTTTTTCATGACATAATGAACAGCCAGACATTGTTTTGTCCAGAGTTTGACAGCTGATTGGACCGCATGGAGAGGTTTTTAAAAAAAATAATCTTAAATCTAGTCCATCCCCTCTCTCCTTGACTTTGGGGTCGTATTTCTTCTGATGATATCAATTTTTAATCCAACTAAAATCTGAAGAAACTCCAACTCACCAGCATCACTTTCACTTAGATCATCACTCTCCATGACCTCTGTTTACTTTCTGTCTTGATGTGAATAATTGCATAAACAGAAATAACAGAGCAGACTTTTGGACTGTCTGTCCCAAAAGAAACTCGTGGCACTGCATTTTGTTAAACTCAAAGGTAGTTTTGTGAGAGAGAAAGATTAAAAGAAAAGATTTAATACTTCCTCATTTGAAACCTCCAAACACTTACATAAAACTGGGAGTGACTGCTGAACAAAAACAGTAAGGCCAAAGCAGCAACAAGTCAGCTGTCAAAATCAGACGTTGGTAGATGATCCAAGACGCCCTTTTTTAAGCATGTGTAAATCTTCATGGTTGGTCAGTGGTCAACTAGCATCGGCCTGGTTCCAGACTCCATGTAGGACTTTTTTAGTTTAATAATTCAGATAGGTCTGGTATAGATCCATCTGAGGGAAGAATTTCCACCAGCTGGAGAAATGGCAACCAGTAAGGATTTTGCGGTGGTATTAACATCATTTTCCTACATTGCCAGCTACTTTGTTACACTCGTGAAATATGTCGGCTGGAAACTGACGACAAGTGTGTGTAAGATTGATGCACCTTAAGCCTAGAAATTGTCTTCGGCCATTTGTTTAGGAACAAAAAACAACAACCATTCTTTAATCAGTGTAGAAACACAACTGGTGTATGTAGACTGTTATCCCCTACAGCGGCATGATGAAACCATGCCATGTGGCACATCAACACACAATGTGCAATGTGCCAATATAAGGAATGAAAAAGACTGCTAGCATACAACAAATTAATAATAATTAATGAGAAAGACAAATTGTGTTTGTGAGCATGAAAAAAAATCTATGCTCCTAGCATCCACCACCATACCTTTCCCTCCCAGCAACAGTTCAAATACTACAATAAGTGGTTAAGTCTATTAAATTAAAGCAGAAGTAAGTGATATATTTGTGTTAATATAAGTCTTAAATAGTTATATCTTCCGACAGCAATCACTTACATAGAGTGTTTGGACCGAAACACGGGTCTCCCAGTCCCTCTGCTCTGCTCTGAGCCGAGGAGAAAACATTTATCGTATCCTACAGTTTTTATCCAATGAGGAGAGAGAACGGCATGAAGGGCTGTGTGTGCAGCCAAGGGATGCGCGTGAATGTGGTGACGTAGGGACGAGGACTGTTATGGTGCGTTCAAGGAAACTCGTAACTCGTGTTTTTCCGACCTGTGAAGTCGTACCAGTTCGATCTGGTACGAGTTCACGGGTCGGAAGTTACGAGTGGCTGTTATAGTGACTTTCACAGGTAAAACAGGTCGGAAAAACACGAGTGGGTTGCCTGAAAAGCTACAAAGTCGTAAGTTGTGACTTGAAGCTGTAATTTACGGTTTCAAAAGCCTACCTGGAACGCAGCATTAGCCAAAACGACCGGATCGCTTACTTCTGCTTTAAGTCTTAATACATTACTTCCTGAACATACAGTATGTGTAGAGTGGTTGTTGATGCTAAAATACCACATAACACAGAGGTCTCACAGTTTTTACCTGTAGTAGAGAAGCTCTGATTCCAGTTGGTGGATGTGTCTCTGCAGCACTGGCACATGACTGGCCTTGGCCTCCAGGTCCTTCACTTTGCCCAGTCCGCTGAGCAGCGCCTGCCTGGCCTCCTCCACTTTCCTCCTCATGCTCACCTGCTCCCTCTTCAGAGCTCGGTTGCAGTCCTCCAGAGCAGCTACAGTCTCTTTGGAGGTCCACAGCTCCTGTTCCAGTCTCTGGTTACACATCATAGCCTCCTCCACCTGTCGGTCTCTTGAGCTCTGCAGCAGTTCTATCTCCTGGATGATGCTCTGCAGGCTCTTAAGGTTGCTGTAGGTGCTGCTTTTCAGGTTACTGTTGCTGATACTTTTCTGGACAGCCTGCTTGTGGTGGGCAACGAAACAGCCTTCCTCTGATTTGTGTTTGGAGTGGCTCTTCCATAGTCCCACCTGCGGAGAAGAGGAACAGGTGAACTCAGGGAACTAGATCAAGAGATCACCTATAAATACTGAAATGTGCAACATATGGTACCACAACATATTAAGGATTAAAGATTAAGCATTTGTACATAGTATGGTTTTATTAAAATAACCCAACAGTTTTCACCAGGCTGTGAAAAAGCTCTTGATGGTAAGTGGTTAATGGTCAAGGTGATGATAAAGTCCTCTTAAACAGTGATAAAGTCATTAGTTGTGAATTATGATTCAAGGATATTGGATATTTCTCACTTTCTCATAGACCATGAATTCTGCAACTGTAATAAAAACATCAATGAAGGGTCACAGGTTTCAGCACCACTTTCTAATAAGGCACCTTTTATAGGGGGTTTATTGGTTGTAAGTAATGATTTGAAAGCATTACCCTAATTGATACCATATGTAACAGGTATTACTCATTAACAATGTGTCATTAATAGTCACATTATCACTGATTTTTCTCAAAATGATCACTGTCTGACAAGTTTGTATAAGAAAGTTTAGTGACTCATTAATAAAGTGTAATCACTTGTTGGCTAAAAAACAAACCTGATATAAGTGAAAATAAATAAATAATTTACTTAAATACATGTGTTGCAATCTATGGGTTGCCAAGTTGTGAAACATCCATGTAGCTGGTGTTTGCCTTGCCTCAGAGTGACACTTGCTTTGTCCTTTTAGTTGGCCCTGTGGATAACACTCCTCTTGGACTGTTAGACTACTTACCTTCTAGTAAAGACAGGCAGGACATCTAGACTAAACCCAACTTGTCCCACTTATGATAGAGCACCATTTACAAAGCTTTTATAACTTGTGAATAATGGCTATATTGGTTTCAAATCTGGCTCTGATGCTTAGCTATGATCCATTATTAACAACCTGTGCCTGTCTTCTGACAACATGCCCCTCAAACCAGGGGCCAGCAGGAAACCTGTTCCTTCATACAAGGACTGCTATTGTCCCTGATATGTTTGGTGGGGGTTGGTATAATCCAACTTGGGGTGTTATTAGCCCTACTATGGAGAGTTTTGTAAGTTTTCCCGCTTGTGCCTCATACACCTCTTACTTCTGCAGCACCAGCAGCCTCACCTGCAGAGCCAAACAGCGGGCGTCACTGCTCTGAAGCGCGGCTCGCATGTCCTCAATCAACTCCCTCAAACTTGCATTCTCGTCCTCCAGTTTGGTTATCCTGTCCTCCGCTTCCTCCAGTGCCACTATCTCTTCATAGCACTCCTTGGTGCAGGAGCCGACCCTGCAGCCGGAGGCATGCCGTCCCTCCTCGGAGGAGGGCGAGGAGCGGCCGCTGACGCCCACAGACAGCAGCTTCTCTCGCCGCTTCAGGGGGCTCCTCAGGCGGATCTGAGTCTCTATGTGCTCGCTGTCCTTCCCCACCAGGAGCCGGCCGTTCTCATAATGACACCCCGCCTTCGTGCTGAAGTACCCGCAGAGTTTCGCGTGAAAGTGTCTAAAGGTGAGCTCGCTGGGTAAATTGTCCAAAACGCCGACGCACTCCGTGTCCTCCGAGTCTTTGTTCAGTCCCAGCACTTCACACAGGATGTTAAAATCCTCCTCGGAGATCTTGCCTCCACCCTGGTAGTCCATATGATGGAAAATCTCCTGCAGATACTGATCCAGCCCGGTGGCCAAAACTATAATTTCGTTCTCCACTCCCCGGTCCAGTCCGTAATGGTAAGCCAGGGTGCTGACGATCCATTGTGTCCTGCGCGCTGGTCGGCTGTATGGATCAGTGGAGTCTATCGCATCCATCATTTCCACTGAGCAACATCATATTTCCACAAACTTACAAATGTTGCTGTGTTTTTGTCTCTTGCAGCATCCCGTGTGCGTCTCGTGCTCATTCACTCTGCAGAAAGTCTGGGGAAGAGTGGCGGAGCTTAAACGAGGCGTGTATTAAGACAGGGCAGATTTGAATTAAGCACTGCCCCCAAAAAATCCAAAAAACTAGGGGTCCCAGCTATGAGTCAGTAACATACACATACTATAACGGCCTCATACTAGCGCTTGCCTGAGTATAATTGCCACCAGGTGTGTAAACTTTTGTCATTCACATGGGTTAGACCTTGTTAAGATGCCCAAGAGACTAATAGGCTGTGCACCAGAGGTGGACTGTCTTTTTTTCAGTCAAGAATTTTTACAGCATGCTCGGTGTGTAAGGGTAAAACACAAGCTGGATGACCTGCAAGTTTTCTGCTATTAAACTCAGACAAAACTTTAGTTATTGTACTTGGCCCCAGACAGCTCAGAAACACATTACCTATCTAATGATATAGTTACTCTATAGAAGGCATTGTCCTGAGCTGCAGCAGGAATATAAACTGATCCAATTACTTTGGTCATTTTATGTCAATATAACACCAACTTTAAAGACAGCCCCACATCTCAGTCGGCTTAAAACGGTCTTTTCTGATAAAAGCTTAGCCTATAGTTATAGCGGTAGTTCTGCAACTATAGGCCAAGATTGCTGGGGGACTTCCCATGATGCAGTGAGCTCATCTCTCCTCCTGTTTGTATGAATTCATATCCCATTAATGCATGTTACTAGCCTATATGTTGCTCCTCCCTTCTGTGGCTATCTGGATCCACATTATCCACTGCTCCATGATCCTTCTCCACACCCACTGCAAAAAAAAGACCATCTTTATTATAATTATCATAGATTTTATTATTATTAACAGACATCCCAATGTGCTAATTTCTCTTTCCTCTTAACGCTCCTCCTCCATGATCTCTCTCCCTTCCTCTTTCTTAGATGGAGCCTGATTCTGCTCAAAGATTCCTCCCGTTAAAAGGAAGTTTTCCTTTCCACTGCTGCCAAGTGCATGCTCATGGGGGAATTTGGGTCTCTGTAAATTATATTGTGAAGAGTACTATGCTTTAGTCCAGCTCTAAGTGCCCTGAATATAACTTCTGTTATGATTTGACGCTATATAAATAAAGGGAGGACTTTTTCCACATTTTGCAACTTGCTTTGTCTCTGACGTAATGAGCTTGCAGAGTTTTGTGTTTTTTTTCACTGGTAGGTTCTCAAAGTATATTGGCCAGAGTTACACAGATATCTGCTGTATAACAGTCCGTGACTGGATTTACGAGGTTACTGATTTTCCCTCTTGTGAATATTCATCAGTCTTGTGTGATTGTTGCACATAAATTTGGTCTAGGGCCTCTCCAGCCCCCTCAAGTCCCAAAAGCCAATAAATAATAGTTAATTTCCTTGACCCTGGAACAATAATAAAAACAAATCTAGGTAGCTTCAGTGTTGGGATAGGTGGTTAGAATAAAATCGATAAGGTAACATGTGTATTATATAGCCTATAGGGCTATTAGCTTAAGAAAATGCTGTAAAAAAAATCTGAAATTTGTTGTGAAGGTCCTAGTATAGTTGTTTACATAAAGATAAATAAAAGGGGTTTCTAGGGTGAAGTGTGCACTCTTTTTACCATATAAGCCTACTATCTTTGGGGTGACTTCCTTCCGGAGCGTCAGCTGTGTTTCTCACTTTGAAACAGGCCCAGGAAGTTTGTTTGTTTTTTCTGAGTTTGACACCACAAATACTACATCTGCTCCTATTACAAATTTGGGTTTATGTTGGTTATTCACTTTGTTAACATATTTTATATTTTTCATTAGTAAAATATCTGCTCCAGTTGGAGTCACACTTCATTTCTGTTGTATGGTCTTATTTGAATGGGAAAATGTGAAGAGGTCTGGGTGAAATCAAAATGAGCCAAAAATATTTGGATGGAGTGTATAACCATTATGACACAGGCTATTAGTGAAATATAATTAGTTTTCCAGTGTGGTACCCAAGGAACCTGAATGTCAAATTCTGCTTGGACATATCCGTGATAATAAAACATCTGTAAAATTACTCAGGTTAACTTTTTTTTTTTTTTTTTTTTAGCATTTTTTTAGCATCTAGCTGCCTACTTCTGCACAGTTAGGCTACTCATTAGATGTTACTTTACTAATTCTTAGATACATTGGGCTACTATCCCATGATTCAATACTCTAAATTTACTCTATAATGTGTTTCTTTGTTTGTTTGTTGTGTGAAAGTTTGCCCCCCGTCCTAGTGACGGCCCTGGTCAAGACATTATGTTATGAAAATAAAAGAAAGGTCCAGTTGTATCCTACTTCTTCACAACTGGAATGATTCAGGCTTCACGTCTAAACAAGTTTTGAACATTATGGCAGTTCACATAGGCTAAATATCAATGGGCAATTATCCTTGGGTAAAAGATGGCGGTCTATAAAGCACTGTGTTGCCGTGGCAACAGTGGTGTTCGGTTTGAGATAGCCTGGAAAGGTGTCTCTAATAATGTGTCTTTTGTCTTATCCGCATTTAGCCACGATTAAACACTAACACAGACTCACAAGGTGATGATGACAATATTGAACTCGAGCACAGTTTTCTTCTGTGGCGTGTCTGGTGTGGACAGTCCAGTCCGGTCATAACAAGGCCACGACAGGCGGCGGCGACAGCAACACACTTCACTTCCTGGACTACAACGGCTCCCATGGCGACGCGTTGCAAACGTTCAAATCACGGTGAAAGTTTCTTTGACAGCGCCTGACCTACTTGGACACTTCACTGCAGCACATGTCACTCATTACATTACTGTAAGTAAAATGAGTTAGGATCTTCTTTTTACAGTCTATGGTTAGGATCCTTCAGCTCAACTAATGTGACTGCTCTGTGTCACCTCCGGACTCTTCATATCGGGACCAACAACAGAGTGAGAACACAAAGTAATGTCTTTCTGTTTTAATGTCAGGGAAATGTTAGTATTTTTTTCTTCTTCTTTTTTTTAGCCTTTTATTTCACTAATAAACTAGTCCCAACATTAATTAAACTAATAAGAACAAGAATGACTTTAATAATGAATTTATTAAGGTGGGACTTTTCATTAATGGATTTTGAAATTGTGGTAGGCCTACTGTATCCTACAGGTGTTTTTTTTTTTTAGACAGACAGACAGACAGACAGACAGACAGACAGACAGATAGATAGATAGATAGATAGATAGATAGATAGATAGATAGATAGATAGATAGATAGATAGATAGATAGATAGATAAAAATGGGCAATTAAATTATAGTGTGTTCGATTAGGCTATTTATAGTGGATACTGAAATGTTAGATAAATACACATTGTGTAGTTCATACTTTAATAGACTGCATATAATTTAGGCTAACTAAACTTTTTTTTTCATTGTTTTTCATGGAAAATATGATGTAGCATCAGACCTCATGGCGGACGTGCCAGAGACAGATGTTTGTAAAGCAGATTCAGACTGCGATGATGGAAAACCTACAGATAAAGGGCAGGAAGATGTCCTTTCTCTTGAATCTGAATTACCACTCGTGAAACATAATGTGGAAAATAGGTCAAACTCAATTGAGGATATCACATCACAAACAGACGACCGCTCCTATCACATCACATGGACAGTTTACATTGCCCTTGCTGTTCCAAGAGGTGAGTTTTTCATGCAGAACCTACAATGGACTAACATAAGCACCACATGGATGTTTAAAAGTACTCAAATTGAAAGTTGCAAAATGGGACTGGTATTGTACTGAAATGTAGGCTACTACAAAGTATAATATAAGAAACAGAGATCACAGATTAGTTGCATTCTTTGACACAAATGTTTGTCCTGTTTTAGGGGAAGAAAGTGAACAGGCCAAGAATGCAAACAGAGACTCAAGTGCTTCTTCGGTGAAAACCTACAAAGCTCAGAGCTGCTATCATATTGAATACAAACTGTTCCCAGGTGATGAGGAGACAGTCAAAGCAGACCTAATAATGTTTGGACCAGTAGCTAAATTGTGCAAAGACGATGAGCTCCAGGTGAGCCTGAACGTACAACAATAACTGCTTTAGTGTCATCTAAAGTTACAGTAAATGACCTGTAACTACACAGGAATTGTTATTGACATGACAGGGTTTCTTGTAACTAGCACACATCAAAACATTCCTAGTGCTGTAAGTGCCTTGAATGCAATAGAAATGTGTTAATTTTGTGACAGGTTCTGAGAACATGGCATAAAGGAGATCAGACATGGATTGGTTGGACCCAGAGTTTCAAAGTCAAGGTCAACAGGGACTTTGTGATCAGTTTGCTTCCTCATAAGATCAAGCTGAAGGTATGCAACAGTAAGGACAAACTGTGCAGCCTGGCCCGCTATGAGAGACAGAAAGGCTTTAAATTGCCACCGGATCTGCCTGAGGATACAAAAGACATGTGCAGTGAGTACATGTACATTATGATCAAATCATCTAAACAAATTTAATATTATATTGCATATTTTCGCCTAAGGGTGGTATTAAGACTATATGCTGAATAAACTGAGAGTCTTATGTGAGAAGACAATCGAAAAACAAAAAAGGGAAGATCCAGCACGGGGCTTACAGTTTCAGTTGTCAGTAGTAAGTGCTTCACCATAAGTGAATACACTCACTGATTTAATTTGTATGCAAAGCAAAATTTCAATGTAAACCCTTATAAATAAGTTTTTTGTGACCCTTTTTTGCAGAAAAGATCCTGAAACCAGATCGCCAACAACCCATTTCTGAATCATATGACCTTGAGGACATAAAAAAGAATGGCACCACAGCAGTTCACGTCAGTCTCATTGGTTTGTTAGCAGGTGAGTCAAGTTTTTATATTTAATTAAACCTTAGGACTGTCAAGAGCAATATCTACTTGCAATGCTTCATTATCACCTCCAGTAAACAGTTTATTTGTCTTCACTTCCGTTTTAAGGGCCTGAACAAGTTAAATTAGTCCTGTTCAGCACATTTCATTTAGATTTATCTTGCGGACCATCTAGGTTGGGAATTCTTGCTTTAAAATAATGAATTAGATACTGACATAAATAAAATTGAGATTGCGAAATTAGGTTCAAGTAAAACTTCAAGGAAAAGCCATCTTTGATGTTTGATGTCACTATTAGAAAAGCTAAACCAATGGTAATAATTTTAACTTCATGTGAACATGTCTTGTCTGTTTCATTTCTGTGCTTGGCAGGTCACATCTCAGTGACTGAACGCTTCCCAGTCTGTTCATGTGGTGTATTTGAGGTCATGTGCAACATCTCTCTGGACAGACCTCTGTTATCTGACCAACTGAAAGTTGAACTCAACCCACTGGTTATCACAATTTTGTCAGCCAAATCAATGCCTTCCTCCCCAGTGCCTTTCCACGTGCTACAGGTGCGATCACCATCTCATTTTATGCTCATTTTCTTTCTTTTTGACTGATACTGATTGTATTGCAAACTTTAACACTGACCATTGAGTTTTGAGATTTAAGCCACTGTATGTTTCATTCCTTTCCCCCAGGAAAAATGTATGCCTGTGTATTGCCAGTACAAGTTCCATAACTTCAGCGTGCACAGAACAAAGCATCACAAGCATGGCCCCAACATCTACTTCAGAGATGTAAATGTGATCCTGACAGGCTTGATGAGTCCTCAAGAACTCCAGGAGTTCCTGTCCAGTCCGTCTCTGCAGATAGAGGTTCATGATCGAGACAGAAAGTTGGAAGAAACACCAAAAACTCCAGCAACGCTTGGCACAGGCTCAGATGATCGCAAGCGGAGTGACGCATCCCCATTCAAACATGAAACGAAGGCCTTTGACTCGTGTGGTATTGTAAACCTAGACCTGTCTGAGTTGCTACATGAAGAGAAAAGACTAAAGTTGTACTTACCAATCAAATGCTGCCCTCCACCTCCACGGCTGGACAGAAAGACCACTGCCCAGAACAGGATGGCGACAGATGCAGATGCGAGCAGAGATCCCATGCCACTGGCCCGTTACTATGATTCTAATTCTCAACTCAAAGTCACAGTCGAAATAGCTCACGCACTGAATGTCAACGATGATGACGGTTGTTTATCGGAGGCTTATAATGGTCCATTTGGCCGCATCATTTACCTCTTTCATTACAACAACGTCTCTGTAATGACCAAGCTGAGGTCAGAGATCCTCACAATCAATGCAGCCGCCTTCCGTCTGGGCTCACGGTCACTGGAAGACATAGAGAGGGCTCTGTCCAACTACAAAATTAACTTCAGGCATGACGAGAGCAAAGATCTGGATTTTGTCTCTGGATTCCACGTGCTAGATAAGAGGAGGCACATCTTTGTTCTCGAAGGGCTGAGAGACAAAGCAGTGAGGAGACTCTGGGAGGCTGTCCCTATGAAGTAAGGCTCTCAACCCCATCTGGCCTCTCAGTGTGCATTCACAGTTTTAGCTGTGCTGTCTGTATGTTCAGTATGTGTGATGGTTTTTTTTTTCTAGTGTAAGGGCCAGTGAGGAAGAGCAGGTGGTCGTCCGCTACAATTCAAGCCTGAGTTTCTTCAGGCGCATCTATGACTCATTAGATATGGGCTTGTGTCCAATCTACCTATCTGCATCACTGAAGACCATCATGAGACAGCCTCAGATTTACGTTAGAGGCATGATCTCCGAACCCTGCTTCCAGGCTTTGTCAAGGTAAACATGTAGTGACATTAAAGACGCATTTGAGCATCTTGCCAGTGATTCAGCATGTTCTACCCCACTGGCTACTAATCAAGAATGATGAGAATAAAAATAAGACTGGAACACAACACAAGATGATGATGACGTTCAAAATTTCTAAAAAAAAAAACCCAAAAAAAACCAAAAACTTGCATGAATCTGAAGGAAAATAACTGACTTTATGTTTTTTTTTTAACTTTCCTAGGCTGAGCCAGATGTGTCAAGTAAGACAACTCAAAGATGTGGTGAGGCACAACCTCTTCCCCTCAGCTGACATGATTCTCAGCATGAGCAAGGAATATGGCATGCATGAGGATCAGTGGAAGCAAAAAGCCCGAGCGAACACCGAGATGGACAAGCCCTCTCTGCCTGTCAGGATGAAAAGACATATGCCACTCGACATGAACAACAGAGAATATGTCAGATGGAAATGCAAAAATCAGGAGATGCAACTCCAGAACTTCAGGGACTTTGTTCAGGTCTGCAGGAACTAAATGGTGTTTAAATGCAGTAGAATCTGCGTAATTTATAGATTCAACTCATGCACTGCATTTTCATATATTCCAGGAAAATATTCAAATGGTGCAAGAAGAAAGTGAGAAGGTGCAGAAGCCAAAGGCTGCCGTGATCAGGATAGATCCACCCATGTCAGAGCACATCTACAGCATCCAGACCTTCAACTCAAATGTGCTTGCCAAGGAGCTGCTCCAAAAAGAGATGGCTAAGGTTTGATTGATATATGGCTACAGTGTATGATATTGTTTTGTAGATAAAAGCTCGCTGGCCAGTTTGTTAGGTACATAATGGGTTGGAACCGTTTTTCCTTCAGAACTGCTTTAATTCTTCGTGCATAGATTCAACGGGGTGCTGGAAAACATTGCTCAGAGGTTTAGGTCCATACTGACATGATAACATCACGCAGTTTCTGCAGATTTGTCAGCTGCACATCGTTACACAAATCTCTCCTCCTTCCACCACTTCCCAAATGTTCTCTATTGGATTAAGATCTGGTGATGGTGGAGGCCGTTTGAGTACAGTGAACTCATTGTCATGTTCAAGGAACCAGTTTAGGATGATGTCAGCTTTGTGACATGGCGTGTTATCCTGCTGAAGGTATAGCCATGAGAAGATGGGGCTGGACAATAACAAAGAGACCTGAACTGTTGGTATACGGCATTTAGTCCAGTCATTTTATGAGAAAAGGTTAAACAAATTGCAACAGAAGCAAACTCATCTGATTTTGTATCCTCAGCATGTCCTGAGTGAGGGAAAAAAAGCCCCGAAGAATCCCATTAGGGGAAAGTTTAGAAAAACACCCAAACATATCCCATTCATACGCATATAAAAAAATGTTTTCACGTGAATAGGGTAAAATTTTTAACCTTTAGATATCTCCATGAAAATTACTGAGTTGATTACTTATATTAAGACAAACAAAAAATGTATTACAAGTTTTTTGAAATTCTTTGTTAACATGAGAAAATTTGCATAAATTTGCATAAATTCCACCGTTTTGACGGCACATGTTGATATGAAGTTTCTGTGGTACCATGGAAATTTGAGTGAGTTGACTCCATCGGTCAACCGACAAGTTGACCACTTTAAATTTCAAGATGACTGCAATTTTTCAAGACATCCCCTAACCCTTAGTAGAGCAGGTATGACATGCTCCGTCTCTATTAATGCTCATGGGTAGCCTAAATTGGTTCCATTCCTTTTTTAACTGTAATATCATATTATATAACATATTATATGTTAACAAGATTGAACAAGACATTTTCACCTGCTCTACTCAATGTTTAGATCAGGTGTTGTATGTATGCAAATTAGCCATACGTAATTGGATTATGCACTGTTGGCTCATGTCATACCTGCTCTACTAAGGATGTGGCTGTCTTGAAAAATTGCAGTCATCTTGAAATTTAAAGTGGTCAACTTGTCGGTTGACCGATGGAGTCAACTAATTCCAATTTCCATGCCGGTACCACCACAGCAACTTCATATATACATGTGCCGTCAAAACGGTGAAATTTATGCAAATTTATACACATTTATGCAAATTTGCTCATGTTAACAAAGAATTTCAAAAAACTTGTAATACATTTTTTGTTTGTCTTAATGTAAGTAATCAACTCAGTATTTTTCATGGAGATATCTAAAGGATAAAAATTTTACCCAATACACGTGAAATTTTTTTTTATATGCGTATAAATGGGATATGTTTGGGTGTTTTTCGAAACTTTCCCCTAATGGGATTCTTCGGGGCTTTTTTTCCCTCACTCAGGACATGCTGAGGATACAAAATCAGTTGAGTTTGCTTCTGTTGCAATTTGTTTAACGTTGACCCCTTTTTTGGCCTAAAATTACTGGACTAATTGTGTTTCTCTGGTGATACCTTCAGATGCCTGGGAGGAGGTTCACCTACAGTCAGCAGTACCACAGTGCTACACTGGAGCCTGGAGACTTGACTTCTGTGAATGACTCCAGCTCTGCAGCCTCTGAAGTTTGGTTCTCGAGTATCAAGTCCACAGTGCACCCCAGACACCCAGGCAAGGCTCGCGTGGAAGAGCTGAGGAAGGTGATGTCAGTCTTCATCCTTACGTAGTGTGGGGTTTCACAGGAACGGGAATGAGTTTATTGGCATTCCTGTGAAATTTAATACAGGGATACAGTTTTTATCACTGTTTACTTACTTG
Source organism: Trachurus japonicus (assembly GCF_045865225.1). Taxonomy (NCBI): domain Eukaryota; kingdom Metazoa; phylum Chordata; class Actinopteri; order Carangiformes; family Carangidae; genus Trachurus; species Trachurus japonicus. The sequence continues at coordinate 15,865,318 of NC_140911.1, forward strand.
TCCTTTTTCTATGACCCAGTGTGTTTAGGTTAGGATAGAATAGCGTGTAACATGACATGACTAACAATATTAGCCCTGCTGCCGCTTCAGTTGACAAGACCAGACCAGAGAATAATTTATCACCCCAATGGCAGTTAAAATAACATTTATAAAAAAAAATTCATAGATATAGGGCACTTGATTAATCTCCAGAGGTGTCCAGTGATAGCGTGTGTTTATAGTAAAGAGCCAAATTGATGACACTGATACTGTTCACTGTGCATGTAGCCCTGGAGAGAGAACATCCTGCACGCCAACACACTGAAGCCCACACTCTCACGCGACAGATGGGCCTGGAGCCAGCGCCACGAGGACTTTCAGATCTACAGCAGACCTCCCCCCGTCTTCGGCACTCCTTTGGACGCTTTTTACCTGGCTGGTATGAAGCTAATAATAAACAACTCTGCATCATTGTACCAGAAAACACTTTAAACTGTTAGAGGTGTTAGGTAATTTCACGTGAACATCTGTTTTGTTGTATGAATATGTATTTTTTCTTTTCTTCTTTCCTATGAGAAACTGGCCAGATATCACACTGAGATATTTTCAATGCAGTGACATCAGATGCAAGTGTGACGGCCCTGACAATCAAACTAAGGGCTTTAATGTGGGCCAGCAAACACGAGAAATCCATGAGAATGGCGTGTAGCCACAAGATGTCACTTACTGTACTGCAGGCCACACGACAGGCTGTGGGGCCTAGTTGCCAAAACCTAAAGCAAAACATACCCAAAAATTACATTAAAAAAAGTATTACATTGGGGCAAATGAGCCAGTCTCTCACACCGTTTAGGGCCACAATTTCCCATATTTTACCCTCTTTTTGGGGAAAGAAGAAGCTATATTAAAGTCTTTAAGACATAATTTTACAAAAAACTATCTCTTCCCCCGATTTCTCTCCGGCGCTCCAGTTATGACAGGGTTCAGAGACAAAGTAGAGACTCTGGGCCTCCTTTCCTCCTCTCTTGGAGCTTAGAAGATGGCTGAGAGGAGTCAATGCTTTGTTGTGACATCACAAAGGTGCAGATGATCCTGATGCCTCTTTTTGAACTTAGATGTATGAGTTGCAGTAGGCCCTACATCCAGTGGATATTTCCAAGCAAGCCAGCAGGTTTCCAGGGAAAGAAATAAACAGCAGCAAATGGAGCTGGTTATAAAACAAACCACAACAAAGATGATAAACATTCACAGCACAGTGCAACATCTTTATCATATTTTCAATACTCGATTTTCCTCTCGGACCTCATTTTGTCAAAGAACTATTTTTGTATGGTAGAATCTGCTCCGTGAAGCAAAACTAAACAAAACAAAACAAAACAAAAAACAATGATTATCCAGCACATGTGAGATGTTTCAAAGCACCACACCTAATAAGAATACGTTTAAGGGGTGTGGGTTTTGTGTAGGTGATGGGGGTGGAGTTGGGAGTGACTGCAGCAGAGTGTTATGTCTGGTTACATGTAATTTGTTACATTTTATGAGTTTGGTTTTGTTCAGTGAAAGGGTTTAAATGAAGGCAGTTTGCCTAATTTAAAACTGATGGGGCTCTCGGGGGAGGGAAAACTAGAGCTTAAAATGTGTCTTTGGACGACTTGAACCAGTTTATACTCAGCCATGCCAAACTATGTTAACCACTTGGCAGTCTGGATTGTTTTGATGCTTTTGGTACATATGGTGTGTTGCTCTCTTGCCACACAAGCTGCCTGTGTGGCCGTTTCATTTTAAGTATGTAAATGGTGAGTGATTTTATCCCATCTGGCGCAAGTGGCTATTAGAGATGAGGCTGTAACTAGCATGAATGCGCTGAATATTACACTTTAAGAGTATCCAGGAGTGGATTTTTTCCTATAACTGTCAGAGCTCTAAGCTTTTGAGAGCCAATATTGATATGTTTTGATTGAAGCTCCAGATGGTGGATATTTGTGCCAATATTAGCCTTAACTGCCAAGGAGCACACTCCTACACCACGCTGGAGAATATATTTGGAAAGTGGAGGACCCCAGTGAGATCAGCAGTAAACAAACATAATCTGATGTGTCCAGGCCTTAAGTGCAGTAAAATCATTCTCCGGCCTGTTAAGTTGTTGGTTATATGAAAAGTAAAGCATTAATCCTACTTAGCGTGCTGTTGGTCCTCAGGAGAGCGTCTGCTGCAGCATCGGCTCGAAGCAGCCAGAGCGCCTCTGAAGAAGATACTTCCTGGTAGCAGCACCAACCAACCAGACAACAGCTCGGTCTCAGGCTTCATGGGAGGAAACTCAGAGACGATCCAGGATCTACTGAAAGATGAGCCTGAGAAGTGTTCGCTGAGGAAGCCAGGCCTGATGCTGAAGGTACGGTGTTACGTTACTGAGATGAACCGTTTTTGGACAGAAACGATGACATGATTAATACAAAGAGAGTGAACCAAAGACTGAGAGAGTTGAAACTCACCTTAAAGCTCCATTAGGCCCAAAACCTATAAGTCTCTGTTGGTTCATCACTGCACCCATCCCCTCTCACGTTGTCAGTTGGTCTTTTGATTTTGTAAAAAATATAGCTGTAAAATACAGCTGTTCTTCAGTCCATTTTCACAATGTTTGCTACATGCTTGGCTGCAGTTGCTGATAGCATCTACTGTAAATACTTACTGGACTGGCTTGTATTTGTGTTGCAGCCTTTGCCTAAACCATCTGCGATGAACCTGCATGACAACGAAGCAGAGACTCCGACTCTGGCTCCAGGCCTGTGCGTCGATCACAGAAAGAACAACTCCATACCCAGACATTTCTCTCTTAACAAAAAGGACTACATGTCAGTTCAAGTTGGAACTTTTTATTTGAAAAAAAAAAAAAAAAAAGCTTCATAATAGTAGAGTAATATGAAAAGTTTCGGTCTTAATCTAATAATATCTTAATCTGTTGTTTCCTCTAGTGGGTTTAGTGAGCAGCACTCCTTCCTGTACAAGTGGACTGCGCTGCGTCCGACAGACACGTAGAAGAGGATCTTCACTTTTCAGGAGTGCATGAAGACTCCTTCATCAGCCATCCAGCCTTCCAGGAATACTTTACACCCCGTACTGTATCTTTCATACCAAATAAGCTAACCTCGCATCAAGTGCAATCATTTCTTACAGCACTAAAGTTAAAGAGCACTTTGGATTGAATTTAATAAAAAAGCAAGTACCATAGAACTACCATTACATCTGAGGTTTTATGTTTGAAGCCATGGTTAAAAAGAGACAGTAACTATTAAACACAAATCTCTTAATTTAATCTTTTAAATAATTTTCAACAAAATCAGGACTAATACAGATGTGAGTCACTGGGACAACGAATCTGACGGTGCTCTGGTCACTGGCAGAGCTCAGTATGTTCTTTCAAGAGGGTGAGAGCAGATGTAGGCTCTGTTCTCCAGGACCTCCCTGGCGATCTTCTTGATGTTGGCATCGTTGTTCTCAGGGGAGTCTGGAACGGATTGAGACGGGGATTAAAAACAAGCTGCTTTCATTAGGTGAATATAAAATAAATACAACATTCTCGTCCGTCTGGATGTCACAGGATAACTTGTGTACAGGTTGTTTATAAAAAACAAAAAGTGCGCACAGTGTGACAGTGAAAAACAGCGGGGGGGGGGGTTCGAGTGTTGGTATGTGGGGCTTGGTGGGGAAATTCCGCAACACATGCAAGTCTTTTCTACTGAGATGCTGTAAAAAAAAAAAAAAAAAAAAAGCACAGGGCTGTTCTCAATTACCATTTTTTGTTGTACTTACGTTTTTGCAACTGAGTCATCATGTAGTTGTTCTTAAAGAAAGCTTCGGCGCAGAAAGTGTTTGCTAGCAGCACCTTGAAATGAAACGAAACAACATAGGCACGTTACCAAAACCTGCAGGCATGAGGCCGACTGGTAAACAGACAAGAAAACTAAATGCAGTGCAGCAGGCAGATGCACAAAGTGTAATTACATGAGATCAAAGACTGACTATTGTGAGCATTTGTTGGTTCTATTTTCATCCACAAAAAGACTACAACACTTAAATTGGAAACATGACACACGCTTTCATCAATGAAACACGTGTTTTATAGAAAAGATTCACTTCACCAGGTACAGAACAGAACACGACCAAAGCAGATGGAAGTTTAAGACGTCAGCCTGTATTTGCCTTGTTGGTTTGGATCTCGTGTTACTTTGATCCCCAGATATTAACATCTATCTTTGGAATTGAATACAAATTAGATATGATCTCTGACTGTGGCAGCTGCACATCTCAAACACGAGTGGTGCAAAAGTGGATTAAACAAAACATCCAGTGCCGTCTTGAATGTTTCTCTTTCGCTTTGCATCCCTGTTTCAGATTATACACACACACACAGAACTGTCCTACAGTCTGTGTTTATGCTACATAAAAACTTTCCCCATGAAAATAAAGATGCAGCTTTTACAAAATAAGAATAACTGAACTGACCTATTTGAATAAATCAAAAGGAGGAGCAGATAAAAGGCCTGATTAAACATGTTTACAACATGAATGGAAAAAAAAAAAAAATTGGGTGACAACATGTCCTGAAATGCTGCGGCAGTAATAATTGCTTTCAGCAGACTACAGCTTCCCACTCTAAATTAAATCAACCTTATCTAATTACATAACAATGTGTGTGTTGTTATGACCGATATGTATACTGAGTAACCTGATTTCTGGATAATTATACTGTAATCTAATGAAAGGACCAAACTGTTGTGTATCACCACAATAGCAGTGAAGTACAACAGCAGTTAATCGTTAAACCACATATTCAGATGCTGCGTTGTTAACACTTGCAGCATTTATAAACAGTGAATGATCCATTAAGAAAGATTTTATAACAACCTAGAAAGTATCTATAGGTGCATCAAAGTATTGATGTATTGTACTGAAAGTGATGATAGTGGTATTCAGTGATCTAGCAGTGCTGTACCAACATCTGTGTTGCTTTTACCTGGTCACTGCCATTTTTCCTCACTCACCTCTGCTCAGTTTCTCTGTTCCATATACAGAAGTTGCTAACATGAAAACAACACAGTCAATATGACCACTTTTAATTGCCAGGTCCAGAACAACAACATTTATTGAACTTATTTTGTGTCATCGTTCATTTCTGCCAGTGTCCTGTGAGATAAAAACACTCTCCCTCTGCCTCTCACTGTCCTTTAAAGGAGACATATCATGCCCCCTTTCCACAAATTAAAATAGTTCCCAGGTGTCTTAAAGACATGTCTGTGCCATGCTTTGGCCAAAATACCCCAAGGATCAAACATCACAGCTCTTTTCATCCTCGCACAACAGCCCTGTTCAGCCCTGTCTGGTTTCAGTGCCTGTCCCTTTAAATACAAATGAACCACTGCTTGCCCCACCCCACCCCTTCTACTGGTCCCAGGTAGGGGTGGTATTATGCTAATTTGAAACCTAGTTACATCACTGGAAAAAAAACTGAAGAAACAGCTCGTAAAACCACGTGGATTTCAACCTAAGGAGCCTGAAAATGACACATTCTTTTGTCAATTCTCACATTTTGGACGAAGGAAGGCAAGACAAACACCCAAATATATGTTAAAGAGCTCTTCAAAAAGTGATATTTCAATAATATGTCCCCTTTAAGATGTGTTAGAATGGTATTCAACACCATTACTTAGCAGGTGACATGTTAGTGACGTGACCTGCTACAAGCTGTTATGAAACTATTAATTATACACGTTAAAAGGAAAATTAGCCAAACCACATGTGGTGTTTTGTTTTTTTTTTTTGTAGAAAAGAGGTTGTAGATCTGAGGAGTACGACTGCACCTCCCACATTTTGCAGAGAAACTACCAACCCCCAATGAATGGGATTTGAGTGTGTGTGTAGTGTATGTGTGCGTAGTGTACACACCTCATGGTCGTGATTCCTGAGGCCGATGCTGATGGAGCGGCTGGCTCTGGACAGGACAGCTGTCATGGCGTAGAGGTTGATCAGCACATCTGCTACTCTCTTCAGGATGAGCTGTTCGTCCACGATCGTCTGACAACATCAGTGAATAAAAACAAGGACGCTGTAATCATCCATCATTTCCAACCTCAGCAACAGTTAAAGTTTCTTCTACTTATGCGTCTGTGATCTGATGGGGGGGGGGGCTGGGTATAGTTTTGTACTTCATCAGGTAATTTAATAATTTTCCTATGAAGCTCAACCCGGAGAAAAAGGAAAAGTACTCGGAAATAAGATTTGTTCCTGGCCGACCTGCGACCAAGAGTCCATCTTTCTCTGGATGAACACTGACTCACTGCTGCTTAGAAAACAGCTGTGATTAATTACTTCCTGTATTTAGAGACACCGACACAGAGCAGAGTGACACTCAGATTATATCTCAGTGTATCCTATCTCTCTGAGAGAACCTTCGCAGTGGTTTTAGGAAATACTTCATCATCATCCGCCCGTCTCTCTTGTGGTGTCCCTCAAGGGTCCATCCTTGGCCCGTTATTATTCTCCATTTACATGCTCCCTCTAGGTCAAATCATCCAGAAACACAACATCCATTTTCACTGCTACGCTGACGACACTCAGCTCTATGTCCCTTTAACTTCCTCAGACCCCACCTCGCTAGCTTCCCTCATGGCCTGCCTTGCTGACATCCAATGTTGGATGTCTCACAACTTCCTCCAACTAAATGCAGATAAATCAGAAGTTCTTTTGTTCGGCCCTCTCAGCTACAACTCCCATACTCTTAACTGTCTTGGCTCTTTGGCAGCATGCGTTAAACCTGTTGCAAGAAACTTGGGTGTGTTATTCGATTCTCATCTTTGTTTCGAGGCTCATATCAAGAAAACTGTACAATCCTGTTTTATGCACCTAAGAAATATTTCTAGAATCAGACCGTTTTTATCTTTCAACGACCTCAACAAAGTGGTAAATGCCCTTGTTTCCTCCCGTTTAGATTATTGTAATGCCTTGTACACAGGTCTCAACCAAAGTTGTCTCCACCGCCTGCAGTTGGTGCAGAATGCTGCGGCCAGACTTATTACTGGAACTAGAAGATTTGAGCATATAACACCAGTTCTAGCTTCTCTTCACTGGCTGCCCGTCAAATTAAGAATTGATTTTAAAATTTTATTGCTAACTTTTAAAGCTCTTCATGGCCTTGCTCCTAGCTACATAACTGAGCTTTTAATTTTATACAAACCAGCTGGTAACCTCAGGTCATCAAACCTGTCTCTTTTGGTTGTACCCAGGTCTAGGCTGGTGACCAAAGGTGACAGAGCTTTTGCCACCTATGCTCCTAAACTATGGAACGACCTCCCTGAGGACATCAAATCCGCCAGCTCACTAATGAATTTTAAATCCCTTTTAAAAACCTACTTTTATAAAAAAGCTTTTTAAATCCCAGAAGGCAGCAGTAGGATCTATCTATGCTCTTATTTCTCTCTTGTATTTATCGACTCATTTTACTGTTGTTTGTTAATGTCTAATATTGTCCCTTTGCCGTTGTTCTATTGTTACTGTATTTTATATACCTGTCTATGCACTTTGTAACTTTGTTAAGAAAGGTGCAATACAAATAAAGTTTATTATTATTATTATTATTATAATATGTAAAACCTGTGGGGTCTAGTTTAGTGGGAACGGGACCTTGTACTTTTGGTAGATGTATATCTTTACAGGATCAAACGTAACTTCTCAGTGGGAGGAGCATCAGAGTATATGGCTGTGAATCACGTCTGAACCCACATTCATTAGAGCTCACGCAACGAGGCCTTCACCAACCACTTCAAGCAGCTAACATTAGTCTGATTGGTTATAAAAGCAAAATTACAGTTTCTTGAAACTTAATTTTGGTCTTCATTTATTTCATTTATCATTTACCCCACAATAGAAGTGCTTGTTTGTTGTGCTGTTTCGACTAGTTGTGATGTTTAAGAAAATAAGACCCAGACCTAACATAATAAATCAGCCCCTCCCCCTTCTTAGATTTTAAATGATCAATCATGAAGGCAAAAATACCAGAGACAATACTATAAAAATCATGCTGCTCTTTGAACTGTGCCTAAAAGGGGCTGGGTATTATACCGCACTAATAATTTTGGGAGACTCTTGGGGTTTGTCAACATTAAGCTGCTAAAAGTTGTGAATGTGTTTTTTCCCCCCCCATGTATAATCCCAGTGTTTAAATTTGTACAGGATAAACTGAACCGTTACAAAACACTAAAAGCCAGCACATTGAGGTTGTTAGGAAGACGACCTTTAGTCAACTCCAACTCTGTCATGACTCATTTTAAATGTCAATAAAGCCAAATATACAAAACACTACTTTTTTGTCATAAATTTCCTACACGCTTAAAGCTTTAAAACAACATTTTATAGTTAGATATTAATGTCTAACTAAAGCTCGGAGCCACCGACCCTACAGTCATCCATCGGTCCTGCTGCCTTTTAGTTAGTCCATCTCACCTTTTCATTTTTTTTTTTTTACCTAAGTTCCTCAAAATACCTTAAAGCTGGTGTAGGAGGAGTGAGTTTTGGACAGAAATACATCCAGCATATTGTCATTGAAATGGTGAGAGACGTCTTCACCTCCTCTTGGTTCTGTTTTCAGACTTTAAATACTCAGTGAAGTGTTTGTCGTCTTCTTTCTTCCTACATTTATTCCTACCCCAGGTCTCCTCAACAATCAATAGGAAAACCGACATCACTTCCACATATTGTTGACCGTTAGACTTAAAGGGCTAATTTATGTATTGTTTCAGCAGAGAGAACTGTAAAGTTCAGGCTCATGTTCTTCCGCTCATGAAAACTGCTGAGTGATGAGAGCCCACCGAGGACACTGTTGGATCAGAATAAGAGTGAACTGATACAGGAAGTGGGATTTGGAAAGCTGACCTGTTTCCAAGAGGTTTGTGAAAAGACATGATTAGAAAAGCACAGTCACACGGAGGCTCGGAGAAGAGAAGAGAAGAGAAGAGAAGAGAAGAGAAGAGAAGAGAAGAGGGGAGACAGAGGAGCAGCTGCCCGACAGATGAACACCTCAGAAACACTGATTGGGGAGATATGAACAGATCTCTAACAACATTACAAAACAATGCCTTCATTCAGAACGCAAATGCGATTTTTTTTTTCCCCCAAAAGGAACAGGAAACATTTGAGCAGGAAAATCTCCACAACCTTTTTTTTTTTTTTCTTTCCAGGATGTAAAATAAATCAGACAGTACCTTTCCATATCTGTAGAGCAGGCTCTCCACAGTCGATCCAAAAACGCTGATGTTCTGCTCCAGCTTCTTTGCACTGTCCTGTAAACAGAAAACTGTTGTTGTTGCCTCTAGAAAACACACAACACATCTATGATTAGGGGTGGGCGATACGGCGATATTAGATCGTGAAGGATTAGAGCGTGTAGACGATCTGCCAAAGTGCAGAGATCGTAGGATCGTCTGGGGCTCATTCTATAAACTGCAGTTCTATGCTGCAAAGCGCAAACAAAGGACATTTGCAAAGTTTGCTAAAAGAGATAACAACAGTTACTTTATTTGACCCTTTTCAATCAGCTATTTAGTGTTTTGATACACTTAAATCCTGTTAAAATGACTGTGTTGAATAAAACAAACAGTAATGTCTTCATTAATATTTTACTTTCAAGTTTATTGAAAGCTACCTTTTATGTTGCAAGAGTGCACTTTATCAGAGTGTTGTTGTTTACCTTTTACTATGTTGTTTGCACATGTTGGCAAAACTGCAACTATTTAGATTAAAATCTGTTAAGAAAGGTTCTTTGGCCTAAATTGTCTGTTTTTCTTTTTTCGATTTAAGATCGTGATGAAATCGAAATCGTGACTTCATTTAAAAAAAATCGTGATATGATATTTTTGCCATATCGCCCACCCCTATCTATGATCCTTTGAGAGTCACATTTATGTCCTTACTGCCATGCTGGGATGCACCACGCCGTCTTTTCCCGTCAAGCCGTAGTCCACTGTAGCTCCTAATGAGCTCTTCAGTTTCTTGCCGACCATCCCCAAAGCCAGCCCTATGTTTCCTTTCTTCATCTCCCTGGGGGGGGGGGGGCAGAGCACAGAAAATATTTTTAACGATTTAAACAACCCTATTGTGACGTTTTAGAAAACTTTTTACACACGAGAGGTCAGAAATGTATCACTGTCAGACGGACTCATGGGTAATTCTAAGATAAAATGATCTAATTTTCTTTGAAATAAGGTTTATGAACCTACTAAAAAATATCAACCAACTGTGTAGTGATTCAGCTCTACAGTTAATGAGTATTTCAGTGGGTTTGGTCCCACAATCTGTAATGTACATTTTAGAGAGACGCCTAAAAACTCTCATTAACCCAGACAGACGACACACTCCCACCACCAAACAGCAGACAGTCGGCATCCAACTTCTGAAACTATTGTACTATTATTTGTACTATTTATCTATCTGAAAGGATAACCTCCTTTGAGATAGATAAATAGTACAAATAAAAAAGCAACTGGACTTAGTTATTTGCAGTTGCTTTCGATTTAACCTCCTTTGAGATACTATGACCTGGACAAATGAGAATATGCACAGGCCTACTATTTATCTAGAAAGTGTCACAACATCTTTGGTCTTTATCAACTCCTGCCCATGTATCTGAATGTAGCTTTAAACAAAGCACCACACTCACCAAAGTCACAGTCTATATCTCGCCATATACTGTATACTGTTCTATAGTATTTAATTGTTAAGATGCTTATACAAAACAAAAGGTGACACTTCACTTAATGTGAAAACATAAATCCAAGCTGCATCTAGTGTTTTATTGTCCTGCCTGATTTTGCTGCTCTTTTATATAGCTAATGGAATAAAAAATAACAACAATGACAGTATTGTTGTGCAAAAATGAACAATAACATTTCAGTTTCAGAGTGTTGTGATGATCTGTGGCTTTTATATATTCCATATTTATTCCTGTGACTTTGGGGCAAAACAATATCTATCTGATCGTGTTCACTTCTCCCATTGAAGTGAATGGACTGAGATCTGCTGCTCTGGTCTCTAAGGGGGCGGGGAAGTGGATACACATGACACAGTGACAGGAAATCAAATCAAATCTGTCATGCAAGAGCAATGAGAGAGGAGCCTGAATAGTCCAGAGTTAATAAGAACAACATAGTTTTGATTGATTGATTGATTGATGTCAGTATTATATAAATATCTTTGTATTTTACAGCTTTCATGTCATCTTACTTCACTTTCGCTGTGAGCACTTTTCCGGCGTACTGCATCCCAGTGAGAGCAATGTACATCCGCAGGATTTCATTGGTCCCCTGAGAACAGAAAACAAAATATAGGAAATGGCACATCATCAATTTCACAGTATTATAGCATTCATATGGCGATGCAGGCGACACAAGTGTTTCCTCTTCAATACAAATGTTAAGATTTAACATTCCACAAATCAGCCATTAACTTTTTGTTGATTTGATTTAAAGGTCAAATGTGCCCCCTGATGGCCACTTGCAGAAAGGATCCTGGATAGGAAGTACAAATAATTCTCATCTAGCAAAAACCTTTCTGACGTAAAAGCTCCCAGACAGACGACAGATTAGGCTGTGTGATTATCGGTATCAGTACCTCAAAGATGGGCAGGATGCGACAGTCCCTGACGTAACGCTCGTACGGGTAATTCTTTGTATAACCCAGACCTCCGAGGATCTGAAGAGCTTCACTGACACAAATCCAGCCTCCCTCTGAGCTGAAGACCTGAGCAGGAAAGACGGAGAACGCACGTTATTATTACAACTTTTGTCTTGTAGCAGTTTTACATGAACCGAGTCGTAGAGACAAATCTGACTAACCTTGACCATGGCCGCCTCTACGGAGCAGTCAGGAAGCCCCGGCCTGTCCATCATCCCCGCGGTCAGGTACGCCATGCTCTCCATCACAAAGGCATTCAGGGCCATCAAAGCAAACTTCTCCTACAGTGACAGGACAAAAACACACACACACACACACACACATAAACACACATAAACACACACATGAGTCACTGGAGCCGCGGAGATGACTCAGATTCCTGTGTGAGAAAAGTCAACTGCACCTGAATCATCCCGAATTCACTGAGGCTTTTGTTGAACTGTTTCCTGGTTGCAGCGTACTCAGCAGTCAGCTCTACAGCCAGACAAAGATGTTGTCAAAACCCACACACATACTGTTGTACACACACACACACACAATAGTCTAACAAAAGGTTTCTCAGTTGTTTTTTATAGTATTAGTTGTCCTCAATAACATACTAAAAGTTTACCAAAATTTGACCACTAGAAAGGTGTTATTTTCAAGATGGCGTCCAAGATGGATAGGAAGCCTGAGGAGACACCACAGGTGAATAGGGTAAAATTTTTAACTAACAGATATCACCATGAAACTTCCCAAGTTTATCACTTACATTAAGACAAATATTTTTTGTATTACAAGTTTTGTCAAATTGTATGTTTAAATATGTAAATTAGGCAATATCTCTTTAAATATGCGCTAATTTGCATACCCGAAATCTGAACAATGGATAAAAGCCACTTTCAAAATTCTTGTTTTATTTTGTTGACATACTAGAGTCAGAAGTTTTTACAGAGGGGATTTTGAATGAATATCTCTCTTTATCACTCTGTAAATGAGAAAATATTCAATTCAAGTTGGTCGTGTTTTTAGGAGTAAAATGTTGTATAAATCAGGCTATGAATGATATATCAACAATCCCCTCTGTAAAAACCTTCAGAATATAGAAAAAACTGGAAGGTTTGGTGTCTGTAAGTGCCGCTGAAGTGGAGATTTCGGGCTCTTATACAACATTTTACTCCTAAAAACACGACCAACTTGAATTTTTAGGGCTGCTAGTATTTTCTCATTTACAGAGTGATAAAGAGAGATATTCATTCAAAATCCCCTCTGTAAAAACTTCTGACTCTAGTATGTCAACAAAATAAAACAAGAATTTTGAAAGTGGCTTTTATCCATTGTTCAGATTTCGGATATGCAAATTAGCGCATATTTAAAGAGATATTGCCTAATTTACATATTTAAACACACAATTTGACAAAAGTTGTAATACAAAAAATATTTGTCTTAATGTGAGTGATAAACTTGGTAAGTTTCATGGTGATATCTGTTAGTTAAAAATGTTACCCTATTCACCTGTGGTGTCTCCTCAGGCTTCCTATCCATCTTGGACGCCATCTTGAAAATAACACCTTTCTAGTGGTCAAATTTTGGTAAACTTTTAGTATGTTATTAAGGACATCTAATACTATAAAAAACAGCTGAGAAACCTTTTGTTAGAATTTTTTTAGGGTTAGGTGTTTTTTTTTCATATATGCACCCGCCTACAAACACACACACACCAGCTCTTATTCAGTTACGTCTACTGCTGCATTTGGTTTTTACCGATTAGTTTCTTTATCATCCCAGCTGCAGAACTCCCCATACTGAACCTCCCCGAGTTCAGGATGTTCATGGCAATCTGTCCAACACAAAGAGACAAAAATGACTCAACCTCACACACACACACACACACACACACACACACACACACACACATCGTCTCACTGCGACTTACAGACGGAGGGCAGTATGGAGCTTACCTTGAAGCCGCCACCTACTTCTCCGATCACATTCTCTACTGGCACGGGGACGTTGTCGAACGACACTTCACAGGCTGAAAAAGTGAAAAGGTTTCCTTAAGAACTACACAAATAACCCTTACATACCCTAAACATCATTCTTTTAGGCTGAAATTTTATGACTTTTCCTAAAGTGACCCAAAATACACACAAATGAAAATATTTTTAAATTGTATACTTTTGAACAGGTGCTACAAATTTTTATACACTGAGGCTGTTTCGGGTCAAATTTGACCCGTATCTGTTTAGATGGATTTTAGATCCACCAGTATGGGCCAAATCAAGGAAAATTGTGGTTTTAGGGAATCTTGAAACTGTGGAACTATACAGGCCATGTTTGTGTGTATAATTTATGGGACAGTGGTGACAGAAACAGAGTTCAAGGGGGACTTCGACACTGTCACGAGAACTGCCTGTGTTCCCACCACATTTGCCCAGGTTGCCACAGAGACAGACACCTGCTGGTCTTTGAGGGAGCATGGGGAGACCTCGAAACAGTGAAATAGTAAAACAGCATAGTAGTGATCATACAGTATGGTGCACAAATAAAAACAGAGGTCATCTGAGGTCAAGGGGTGCCTTGACACAGACACGAGATCTGCACCTGCAAGCACCTGCACCTGCAATGTAATAAAATAATCTATAAAGTAACAAATTTGAATCAATTTGCGTTGGGAGGGTGGTGGTGGGGGGTCATGACATAGAGGTTCCTGAGCTGCCATTTCAGTGACTGACATTGTGGCAGCGAGACTTGGTACAACAGGCCCTTTATCTGATCTTCCAAAAGGAGGAGGTTGATAGTGATTTGGTGGAGGATGTGCCAGAGCAGGAAGACAATGCTGAAGAAAACCATATTATATATAAAGCAGGGAGAGTGCATTTTTTTTTATAATAAGCATTTTATTATTAATGTTTTTGTGTTCTACTGTAAGTGGTAAATGTTGAATTAACCTCCTAAGGCCCAAGGAGTTTTTTTACATGCATTTTTTATTTCTCTTTGCTATTTGGGCTTATTGGAACCTAATTAGAATAAAAACTAAGCATCATCTTTTGATATGATGTACTTTTTGAGAAAAATGATGTCCACATATGTGGACTCTTGTTCCGAACTTCCATAAAACACAATTAAGTCACCTTTGTGTTATAGAATGAAAAATTCTTTATTTCCACCTTGAACACAGCAGTTTTTTTCCTGACTGCTTTTGCATGTATTAATAACACATACACACACATTTTTGAACATGTTTTGAATATCAGCAAGTAAAAAGCTAAAAGCTAAAAGCTGTACAGTACATTGTACCATTGTATGTATATGTATTTAGTGATTGAATTGTTATTTATTACATTTAGACAATGTACAGCTTTTTAGCTGCACCAGAGTTAGCTTCAAGCTAGTTTAGTTTACTAGCATATTACATTTTACTGACATTTTTAATATTTTTTAGGCCTTTTCTCGAAAATTGCATATCCATAATAAAATGAGTATATCTCTGCAACCACAAGGTCTATTTGAATACTTTTGGTGTCATAGTAAAGGGAAAAAAATGAGGAATTGCTGAGATGTGTAAATTTCAGTATATCTGTTACTGGTGAAGAGTAAATGAAGATGACACACAGAAAAAAATTAATAAAATTAATATTCGCCTTAAAAAAAAATCATATTTTTGATGAGTGCCCTTTAGAATAATGCTGATGAAGCTCAAACTCTCTATAAAATCATTGTACAACATGTGAACATTGTCTCTGCAGTGGTTGATTCTGATTAATTGAAGCAGGACAAAATGATTGAGATTTTACTACAAAATATCCAGGCGAACTTTCCAAAATGTCCATTTTTGGCACAGCTTGGAACCACCTGCTACTATAAACTATTGTTTAATCTTTATTTTCACACAATTTGGATAAACTAACTGAAAATAAATCTACTGGAACCGATTGTAAATAACTAACATAGTGGATTCAGTGTCTCTGCGCCCTGCTGCTCAGAGCAGCTTGTTTGGGTGGGTTTGGCTTTCAGCCTCTATCTCTGCAGCGGAGTGGTCGATTCGAGTGAGTGGCGGCTCATTTTAACCAATAGAGAGAGAGGAATGACGCTAGACCCAGGTCGATGTGATTGGCCGCACTGGCAGCCATGTGACAGCCATGAACCAATCAGATCAGCAGATCCACGTGCAGGCCAACGTGGGGTTGTGTGCGCTCCGTCAGGCTCCGTGCAGGCTTCCGTGCAGGGTCCTAGAGCCGTCGGATTTCGGCCAGGCTGGTTCAGATGTAAACACTAGGCAGAGTTCAACTGGAAATATTGTGGATTTACCCATAACACAACCTTTTCACGGCAAAACAGCAAAGGTAAGAGCAAATGTACGACCATGTTTTGGCCACGCAGTGTCTGTTTTTGCTCGACTTTGCTGGTTGTTGTCTTCTCCCTCTGCCGTGCTGCTGCTAGCTGCTGCTGCTAGCTGCTGTTGTTGAGGGACACCCTGATGTTCACGTTCAGATGAGAGGTCGCTGATGTGTTTTGCATAATGTACAGTAGTATACGAGCCAGAAATGTGGCGACTGGGTCCACACAGAGGTGCTTTATGAAGTTTGATGTCTAGTTGTTTGTTTGAGTAGTGTTTGGGCTGTGTTTGGGTCATATAAACATGGTTTTTTACACGTTGTAGCCCAGCTTCTGCTGTTTAATTTGACATATAATATGACCATATTCTTTCATAATTAGTGCACTGGGGGCTTATGCATGTCTTCAAGTCCCCCAAATGGGGGACTCTGGATTTTAACAGGTTTTAACCCAACTGATCTATGTATGTATATATGTATTTAGTGATTGAATTGTTATTTATTACATTTAGACAATGTACAGCTTTTTAGCTGCACCAGAGATACTTTTTTTCTCATTTTACATGTGTGCATGTTTACAAGCATTTTAGCTGTTTCGAGGAGCTTCAGTCCATAAGTACACATATGTGTACTTCACGTTTAGCGACATGCTAAGTTCTTATTTTTACTTTTTTTCCCCCAAATTTGCTTGTCATAACAAATGTCCAACACTCCTATAAATATCTAAATAAGAATAAGCCATAAAATAAGACAGGAATTCTTACCTGGTCGATGTTTGTGTATGGAGCGGCCACTTGAATCTTCCCTTGTGTTTGCCGCCATATTGAATTTTTACCGTAATATGCTTGACTCTTCTGACACCACCAGATGGCAGTGTAAGTGCCCAAGTATGTGTCCACAACACCCCCAATTCAGCAGTGAACACAAATATGGACATAAGAGCTAAAAAGTGCTGTCCACGTATGTGGCCGCTAAGCCCTAAGAGGTTAATATTGATAATTATGATTTCTTATGATATAGCATTTAGCTTATAACATATAGCACCTAATGGTTGCAGTGGTTAAACATGGTCATATTATGAACTCCAACAGTTCCACAAAGTTCATGCCATTTTAAAATTCAATGAAATATATTTAAATCATTGTGGCTTTTATGGCTTATGGCTTTTTTCATAGGCTATTTAAACATTCTAAATAGATCTGTAGTTTAAAATTCAATATAGACACTTACTATGAGGGAATTCTTGGTCCGGGTCAAAATTGACCCGAACCATACTGTGAAGGTATCAAATTTGAACAGTATGTAAGGGATAAAGGAACAAACTCAACAAAGGTCATTTATTCCCAGTACTCATCCTAATATCCACACTCATGGGAGACGTACTGTTGGAGCCCCTGATGCCAAGCTTGTCCTCCGGCTTGCCGCTGGTTATGCCCCCAAAAGCCCTCTCCACGATAAATGCAGAAATCTTGTCCTTCTTGACACCGTCCACAGTCACCTCCGTCCTGGCAAACACCGTCATAATATCTGCAGTCGCTCCATTGGAAATCCAAATCTGGTAAGACAAATTTAAAGACATGGGATATTTTATGGAGCCATTTCCCTGACATTAAAAGTTGGCATTGAAAACAGAATTTGGCATTGTAATAACAATTTTTGGCATTGAAAATAACATTTGGCATTGTAATAAAAGTTGTACTGACACTGAAACAAGTATCGGCATTGAAAAATGTTGGAACACAGGCATAAAAAATACAATATTTTATTTGGATTAAAAAAATATATAATTATCATGTAGTTTTCAATGTCAGTCTTCAGATTTATTCTTCATGTCCATCTTTTTCAGTGTGTTTTTTTACACTGCATTCCCCCCCCCCAGTCTCACTGGTTTTCAGTTTCAATTTTTTTTTTCTGTTTCACTGTTCTTTTTTTCAATGCCAAGTTACTGTCAGGGTTTTGTCGTGGAGGGGAGGGTCTGAGGGGAGGGGCTAGGGACGCATGAAGAAGAAATCTGAAGACTGACATTGAAAACTACATGATAATATATTTTTTTAAAAATCCAAATTAAATATTGTATTTTTTATGCCTGTGTTCCAACATTTTTCAATGCCGATACTTGTTTCAGTGTCAATACAACTTTTATTACAATGCCAAATTCTGTTTTCAATGCCAACTTTTAATGTCAGGGAAATAGCTCCATAATATTTAGGGTATAAAACAAAAAGGAGAGGGTTTTTTTTTTTTTTTTTCATTTTGAATTCAAATTTGAAGTCCAGACTTAAAGGGATAGTTCACTCTAGAATGATATTTCGCTCATTATCTACTCACCCTCATGTTGACTAAGGGCTGGAAGAAGCTTCAGAGTCCTCCGTCCCTTCTCTGAGTTACAGGGGGTCTTGGCGTAGCAGTGCATGTCCATATAACGGTTGCAAAGGGACACCAGAGCTCTTCGTAAAAAAACACACACAAAAAAACATCCAAATACCTCCATGCTGCTCGTATGTAATGTCCGTCTTGTGCTGAAGCCCCAAATTGCGTAATTGTCCCGAAATTTTTTTTA
Source organism: Trachurus japonicus (assembly GCF_045865225.1). Lineage (NCBI taxonomy): Eukaryota > Metazoa > Chordata > Actinopteri > Carangiformes > Carangidae > Trachurus > Trachurus japonicus. The sequence goes on from NC_140911.1 coordinate 15,883,894, forward strand.
AAAAGTCTATATTTTAAGCTTGTTTGTAGCGGAAGCTTCTCGAAGCTCCTCTTCCTGGTCCGTCCAAATCTCGCGTTATTTGCGCCGGCGTCAGTGCAGTTACTGCAAATCACGCAAGATTTGGACGGACCAGGAAGAGGAGCTTCGAGAAGCTTCCGCTACAAACAAGCTTAAAATAAAGACTTATTTAATTTTTTTCGGGACAATTACGCAATTTGGGGCTTCAGCACAAGACGGACATTACATACGAGCATCATGGAGGTATTTGGATGTTTTTTTGTGTGTGTTTTTTTACGAAGAGCTCTGGTGTCCCTTTGCAACCGTTATATGGACATGCACTGCTATGCCGAGACCCCCTGTAACTCAGAGAAGGGACGGTGGACTCTGAAACTTCTTCCAGCCCTTAGTCAACATGAGGGTGAGTAGATAATGAGCGAAATATCATTCTAGGGTGAACTATCCCTTTAAGAGCATCTGATTCTTCTCACCTTGGAGCCGCTGATCAGGAAATGTTTCCCGTCCTCTGACAGCGTGGCACGGGTCTGAATGGAGGCTGCATCACTGCCACTGAAATGATCGAACAGAGTGAACGAGTGAAGCTCATGCTGAAACAGAAGGTACAGATGCCTTTACAGTTTTACACTGGCAATAGAAATGGCTCATTGATTGGCTGGATCTTTTCCCTTAAAGTATTATAAATGGATTGGTCAAAGGATGCGTGGTCAACATGTGTCGGCTATTTGTCACTACAGTGCTTAGAAAAAACATTGAAGCCACTCTAGAGTTTGTATCTTTAATTATCATTTAACCATTAAAAGAATGCGTGTTTTTCCAAACAATTATCCTGACGCTCATAGAAAGATTAAGGAGGGAAGATAAATATAATAATTATATTGCTTCTAAGCTTCTCAGAATGTGTCATTATCAATGGAAAACACACAAAAATACAAGTTGCCAATGATGAAATGTATACATGCCTGGAAAGTCTATGATGCACATTGCCCATTTCATATTTATCACACTGTATTATCTCACACACAGCTCTCTGTAACCTCTCAGTGACCTCAGTAATCATTAAACAGTCATCTCGTACTTTTGCTATTAATTGATCTGATCAGAAGTCACAGATACTGGTTCCTCATCCCCAGTGGTCTCAGACACGTCTGATCTGCTGTCATTAAAACCCTCCGTTGTTGAAGAAAATGCAGTTTTGGACACCAGAATACAGTATAGCTAATGACCGACAGAGTGAGACAACAGCAGGGGGTTGAATGAAGGGAACAGGGTCCTGGGTTGTCAACGACCTGAAGCAAAGCGCTCGTCCTGTTCAAGTCAATATTTACAAATATTTAAGCACTTTGGACAACAACTCCAGTTTTGGGTGTGTGTGAATAATTCTCATGTATACCACAAATACAGTTGGAAATATACAGTTGTGCTTGAGAGTTTACACACCCTAGAGGATTTTGTAACTGTGTACCATTCATTAAAGCAGAAGTAAGTGATATTTTTGTGTTAATATAAGTCTTAAATAGTTGTATCTTCCGACAGCAATCACTTACATAGAGTGTTTGGTCTGAAACACGGGTCTGTCAGTCCCTCTGCTCTGCTCTGAGCCGAAGAGAAAACATTTATCGTATCCTACAGTTTTTATCCAATGAGGAGAGAGAACGGCATGCAGGGCTGTGTGTGCAGCCAAGGGACGCCGTGAATGTGGCGACGTAGGGACGAGGACTGTTATGGTGCGTTCAAGGAAACTCGTATTTTTCCGACCGTGAAGTGGTACCAGTTCGATCTGGTGCGAGTTCACCGGTCGGAAGTTACGAGTGGCCGTTATAGTGACTTTCACCGGTAAAACAGGTCGGAAAAACACGAGTGGGTTGCCTGGAACGCTACAAAGTCGTAAGTTGTGACTTGAAGCTGTAATTTACGGTTTTAAAAGCCTGCCTGGAACGCAGCATTAGCGAAAACGACCGGACCACTTACTTCTGCTTTAAGGAAAACATGAGTGATCAGACAAAACAGATGTCTCTTATTTTTAAAAGCGATTCAAATTAAACTGTTGAGACATCCAGAAATAACACAATCATTTAAAAAAAAGATTATCAGAGAGTCTGACCAAATTTTTTTTTGATGGTACCAGACCGTGGCTTGGTATCAACAGAACCCCTCAATTTCCACTTTTATGAGAGCTTGAACTCTGCTGATTGGCTTTCTCAAGTCTTTGAATATCTTTTTATACCCCTCTTTATGTTTTATAAAGTTGAACAACCTTCTCTCTCTGGACTTTAGACAGTTCTTTTGCTTTCCCCGTGGCTCAGAAGAATCCAGCAAAGTCAGTGCAGCAATTAAATGGATGAAATGGTGTTTGTCTACGTATTCATTTACCTCCCAGGCTCGGTCAGGCAGAAAGCTGCGATGTGTTCTCCAGACGCCAGTTTGGGCAGATACTTCTGCTTCTGGGCTTCGCTGCCTGCGATCAGAATCCCCTGAAACAACAAACGGCTGTTAGCGAACCACACGAGGAACGGTCTCAAAAACCTCACATGGTGTCACATCAAGTGCTGCAGTCGTCATCATAACACGCCAGACAAACAGATCGATGACTATTCTCACCTTCAGTCCAATGGCCTGATGTGCAGCCAGTGTCACAGCTATAGAGCCATCTAACGAGATGATCTCTGCCAGTCGTGCATACATGGTGTTGGACAATCCAAGACCCCCTGAGATGAACAAATAATACATAAAAAAACAGTGTCACTTTGACAAACTGTGGTGCGGTATCGGGGAACTGCTTCATGATCCAGGCACAGGTGACGTCACAGGAGTTTCCTACAATCCGTTATTCAATAAACATGTTCGACAGCGTCACAGTGTGAGAACTCACTCTATAGACCCCAGGGCGAGAGATTAATAGGGAATAATCACTGTGAATGGTGATGAACAAATACTACTGGCTGCTACTTTCACTAAATATGTTGACTTATTAACCTGTTTCCCCCAGGACATGAACAAAATCCCACAAATACTGAGGCAGGAGGAGCAAACACAGCATCAGTACATACAACGGTGCATATTCATTATGGCCTGAGAGCGAGTCCATAGCACTTTGTTAAAGGGATAGTTCAACATTTTGGCAAATTGGCCCATTGCCATAATCCCTATAGTCATAGCAGTAGGTTCGTTACCTTTAATTGTTGGTGTAAGCTATTTTTAGAACGGAGGAGCGCAGCAGCAGGCTGCTCAGAGCTACGCTATGGAGGCTAAAGGAATTTCTTGGTTTCGCTCATCAAACTCATCAAATACACAACCCAACAACTCCAAAACGCTGTCGTGGACAAGTTGTGACCTGCACATTCACCACGCTATGAGATAATAACGGAACGTTACGAGACAGAGTCATTTTAGAGGTAAATTCATGCAAAACCGCTGATGCGCGTTGCGTTCAGGGACAGTTTTTCAGCAACCAGACTCTGTATTTACCCTGTATTTACCTCGAAAACGGCTCCGTTTCGTAACGTTACGTTATTATCTCATAGCGTGGTGATTGTGCAGGTCACAACTTGTCCACGAAAGCGTTTTGGAGTTTTGGGATTTTGTATTTGATGAGTTTGATGAGGGAAACCAAGAAATTCCTTTAGCCTCCATAGCGTAGCTCTGAGCAGCCTGCCGCTCCGCTCCGCCGTTCTAAAAATAGCTTACACCGACAAATAAAGGTAACGAACCTACTGCTATGACTATAGCGATTATGGCAATGGGCCAATTTGCCACAATGTTGAACTATCCCTTTAATCCCTTCACTTCTTAACCAGTGTGGTCATCGGGTCAAATTTAGTTTTTGATCAAATGCCATTAAAAATATCAGAAATCAGTTGCGGTCTTGGCCTCAGTATAAAGTGTTGACTGGACGTCAGCTGGCTACAGATGTTTCCTAACAACCAAGGTTCAGGTTTTACTGGTTGAACCTGATGTATTAAGGAGGTCTTCAAAGGATCTTAGTTATTCCTTTACAACAGGTTTCACAGTCATCTCACCGTACTCCTCAGGAATCATGATGCCAAACAGCCCGAGCTCCTTCAACCCATTCATAGTCTCCGGGGGGATTTTGGCTTCATGGTCAATCTTCGCTGAGTCGACTGGAAAAACAAACAGGAGTCAGGAGTAACTGTCGATTCATACGTATCACAGGGAGCCATTGGATCATACTCATTATTACATATTAACTGCATCTGTCACACAACACTTCTCTCACCGTCCTCGGTGAAGAATCTTTCCACCGGTGCAACCAGCTGGCTGATCTCCTCCGCTTCTTCATTTCCAACCTCTGGATAAGGGAAGACCTCAGCCTGGAGGGGAAAACAGCAGCAAAAGAAGAATTCAGATCTTTTTCTTTAGTAAAAACATAGTAAGGTCAAAATAAAACATTACAAAGGAAAAACTCTACAAGAAAAAAAAAAAAATCCAACTACAATAAAAGATGAAAGTATTGGTGGTTCAAGTCTCCAAATAACAGAAGTGGACGGATCCCTATGACTAACATTATCGCTCTTATATAGGACTTTAAAAGTATATTTAATCAAATGTCATTGAATACAGTGAAGGTTACAACCAGCTATAGTTAGTTACTCTGCATGAATATCTTATATAGCCTAACACTGGCATCTTTTTATTTCAGTTATTAGCAAATAATAACTGACATATGCATGTGTATGTGATTATTTTCTTCTGATTATACTGGTACATTTGTGAGCTTGGTCTTGCATTTCACTGCACTGTTTTTAACCTTGGTTTTGGCTTTGCATGTGACAAATATCTATCTATCTATCTATCTATCTATCTATCTATCTATCTATCTATCTATCTATCTATCTATCTATCTATCTATCTATCTATCTACTAAAACAACAAAGATAAAAGGTGTTACAACCATCCCCACCCTACCATTGTTTGACTAGCTGTACCAGCATGGTGGTTTGAAATAAACATTGATGAAATGACTCATATTTTACCTAAGAACCTGCTCTTTCATCTGAAACAAGTTACCTAACTCACACTTCAACAGTATCAATACTAGTCAAAATGTAGGCTTGGTCCAAAAGTTTCTGACCTAAAAACAATGTTTTTGCCTGTAAAAACCTACACAGCCATAGTGGACACACATGATATTGATCACATAACTCTAATGTTATCCCTTATTGGTGAAAGTGATGCTGTTAAAACCATCCCCGGTCTGTTTCTTTTTCCTCCTGACCTCCAGAGCCACTTGATTTATTCTTTTTTTTTTTTTTTACCTGAATGGCCCTTATATGTGACGTCGAAGTTACTGTTTGAGGCAAGGTTTTTTTTTTTTTTTTTTTTTTTTTAAATCAACAGCTTTATTTAAAAGAAGCTGACAAGTACAAATAGGTATACAAGGAACAGTATACAATGAAAATACAGAGAACATGTGCCTGAGGGGTGATGTTCATTATATAAGAAGGTTATACATATTACAAAGGTCTCTGGTTTTAATAGCCTTTTCATTTGCTGATTTGGTGATTAGCTTAAAATAAAGTTCCATTTCTTTTTGAAAAACATAAAAGCAAGGGGTTTTCTTAGAAAATTTACTTTTATGAATATGAAATTTTGCAAAAAAAAAATAAAAACAGATTTACTAAAAAGTAACATTTTCCTTCTTTCTTGGGATACTTATGGAAACCAAAAACAACATTTTCCCAAAGTAAAATAAAATCTATTGTAAAAGAGTCAATAATAAATTTGCTGAGGTCGGCCCATAGTTTTTTCGTGTGAGAGCAAAGCTGTTTGAGGCAAGGTGAGCTCAGATTTATTCAGGTTTAAGTCTCCCCCATCATCACACACCGTCATTTAAACTGGTTGCCCCTGCCCTGCCCCTGCCCTGCCCCAGACTATGGTCTCACCCTGGTCTTACCTTGTTCACCTGCCCGAGGAACAGGTCCTTGGCGTAGAAGAGGTTCCTGCTGTGGGTCTTGAAGGACCTCCGCTGCAGGTGAAGCTGCAGGTTTCTCCCGGCATCGGGCCTCACGCTGCGGGCGAGCAGCCGCTTCCCGACGCGTTGGGCGGTTTTAGAAAAGACGATCAACCTGTTGACGTTCATCTTTCTTCTTGCTCCGACATGAACCTTCACCTGCTCTGGTCCATCGAGCCGCTGCTTCACTGTCTGACTGAAATTATTTTACCTTTCACCCGATTCTGTCCCGTGTTGATGACGTAGGCACTGTGATGGTTAAATAACACGTTCACGGACCCTCGGAAACGGGAACTTCATCGGAATAAACAGCTGTTACTAAAAACGGTCCTCTATTTTGATTAGGCTATGTATTATCTAACGATAATAAAGATAATAAAACAAGAAAGATTTAAAAAATAAATAAATAAATAAAAAAAGGTGTTTCAACCATCCCCACCCCGCCATTGTTTGACTAGCTGTACCAGCATGGTGGTTTGAAATAAACATTGATGAAATGACTCATATTTTACCTAAGAACCTGCTCTTTCATCTGAAACAAGTTACCTAACTCACACTTCAACGGTGTGTAGATACTAGTCAAAATGTAGGCTTGGTCCAAAAGTTTCTGACCTAAAAACTGTAAAAACCTACACACTTATTGACACAGCCATAGTGGGTACACATGATATTGATCACATAGCTCTAATGTTATCCCTTATTGGTGAAAGTGATGCTGTTAAAACCATCCCCGGTCTGTTTCTTTTTCCTCCTGACCTCCAGAGCCACTTGATTTATTCATTTATTTTTTACCTGAATGGCCCTTAATTATATGTGACGTCGAAGTTACTGTTTGTATTATCTAACGATAATAAAGATAATACATAAAGAATAAAATAAAAACGGTATGTCCTAGCAGAGCATCAAATATGTAGGAGGAGGCAATATGAAATGTAAAGACGTCGAACATCATGGGCTCAGTCTACAATGCACACATGCTTATTTTCTTATGAGAGATATTTTTCTTTTTTAAATCGCAGCTTATTTGACTTTGACAGTTTATATCAACTATAATAAAGTAATTTACATATTTTTCCTCTTATGTAGAAATGTGACAAACCGCAAAAACGTTTGTATCACTTTACTATTGTCTGTGGTTTTATTCATTCAACTCAAAGATCAAAAGCATTGTTTTTACATTTATTTTCACTCTTTTTTTCTCCATGCGGACAGAAAAGAGCCTTTTCATGCACTAGACCTACTGGTGATTTTTTTTTCTTTTTTTTTTTACAAAAATGGATTTAGGTCTAGAAAATGTGCATTGTGTTATCCCACTATTGTAGAAACATGTAGGGCTGCTGTAGCAAGAATTAACCATTAACATGCAGATGTTTCTAGTATTTTCACAGAGAATCGATTGTTTCCTTTAACTTCTATTATGTCGTACTGGGTTTGCTTTTGTGATATTTTCGACAGCACTTGAACACACCACAGCAATGTTATGCCTATATGTACCAGCCGGTGGCGCAATGTGCAAAGGAGCTGGGGCTGCTAAACAGTAAAGGGTTGAACCATGGATCTATTATGGGGTTGAACAAGTTAATAAAACTGTGTTTTAGCAATTACACATAGGCCTAACTTTATTTTTTAGAAGTGGTGCATGAAATGTAGAGTAATGTCAGCAAAGAGTAAATAGGTTATAAAACAGTGAATTAAAATGACAGATAGATAGAAACAGCTGGTCTAGTCTAGTGTTACTGACTGCTCAGCTTTATAACACAGACCATTGTGTGCTGGCAGAGGAAACTGGTCCATCCCAGCTGCTGCGTGGTGGTGGTGACGTCGTCCGTCCTCCTGCTGACAATGATGGTGTGGGCCCTCAAAGCTGCTGTGGTGGTGGTCTATTTTTAGCTCCAACAACCTCAAGGGCCACATGGACAAACAGGGCAAACTGTCACTCAGACCACCACCTGCCACAGCCGGGCAGCACCGAGAGAAGAGAAGAACTAGTGCTGCTGCTGCTTTGACCTTCATCAGCAGAGTCAAAGTCATTTAGTAGTCAAAACTAACCAGAGACATTAGAATTTTTAACACAAAGGTTAAAGTCTGGCTGAAACAAAATCAGAACTGTATGCATTTTTAATGTGTCATGACTTGGCATGATTTTAGATGTATTGTACATTTTATAGTGTTGTTATGTAATTTTGATGTCTTTCTTCTTACCGTCTTTTTTTTCTACTAAAAGCCTAACTAGGTACCTTAAAAATGTGAACCCATAGACACTGGCTATTGTACAAAACCTCGCAGTGCAAACAAATGTATGATGATGTCTATACTGACCTATTTATTTTACTATTATTTATTTAATTTTCTACTTTTATATTATATCTATAGTATTCATGTTATGACCATGAAATATCTCTGTGCTTGATGTGCTGTGTTCTTTACTTTTTCTTTTTTTTCCTTTTTCCCTCTTCTCTTTTTCCTCCACTTATTTTTTCTCTTCATTTTATTTGTATTTTCTTTTTTCATTTTTCTCTTCATTGAAAATCAATAAACATATTTAAAAAAAAAAAAGCCTAACTAGGGGCGGGAGTTGGAAACTAGCATTAGCTATAATCTCTGTATGCAGAACATCAGTCACATTGACTTGTTTGTAACAAGTGGAAGTGTCACTATGTTAATAACCTGCATTGTCCCTATCAAATAAACTGAATTAAATTATTTAGGTTAATACAAATACCTCGGTGTCCCTGAAGGAAGGAGGCCTCGGTGTTGTTGGGTTGGATGGCAGGAGGAGGGTGGTGGTGGTGGTACAAAAACACAAACACGCAGCAGCCTGTGTGTCACTTCAAGGGCAGCAACATATACTGTTACTCCTCCTGAGGTGTTGTTTTCTGGGAATTTGGGGGATTTTAAAGGGAAACTCCACCAATCCTACACCCAGTGTTTAATTTAGGCTCCTCGTCATGGGGAGGAGAACCCACCCTGTGAAAATATGAGCTCTGTGTGTGTGTGTTGTGATGATGTAATCAGGATTATTGTAGCTTGAGTCAGGATAAACTTCACGTTTATAACAGAAAGACTGTGCTAGAAAAACTTGTGGCTGGGCTGGAGATGTAGAGAAAGTGACCGAGCAGGGAGCGTCTGAGGGAAGATGTGAAGTGTTTACATTAGGGAGATGATCCGGTCCTGAGGGCCAAACGGTTTACATTCATCAACTACACACAAATTACACATTGCATTGTTTGTTTAAAGAGACCCAGTAGGCTATACTGTACTTTCCTCCGACTGAATAAATGTGTAGCTAAATAATGTGACACCACCTCCATGCTGGGAGACAGAAATGTAGAAGATTTCCAGACTTTTATTTTGGCAATTTACTGTAGGTGTTTCTAAACTTCTGTCTGACACCCCTTATATTATATATTACATTGCATATTATATGCATAACTCCTAAATGCCACTTTGTCCTAAATGCAATCACAGTTATTAATCAGTGTTTTCCTACTCAGGTCTATGAAGCCCCCCTGGGCCAGAGTAATTATGAAACACATGCCTTTTCTTTTGGTAGAAAATCCTTCACGAGTGCAGGACAGGACTCTAAGAAAAAAACCTTATATTAGTGTGTGGTCATAAGATGTTGGCACTATTTCTTTTTTTCTAAGTGGAAATCAAAAAAAGAAGAAGAAAGTGAAGTCTGGATTTTGAGATGGCTTTAAGATAAAAAGCGTAGAGAAGTGCGACACACCCTTGGACTCTTGAACCACTTCCTTTATTTAGGTAGCACCACTTTAAGGTAGAACAACCTCTATAAGAGCTTTTCTAGGACTCTGGGGGAAACTACAAGAAAAGCCTAATGTGGTCTTAGGACTCTTATCTGAGGCCGCATTTAGGCAGAAACGCTTATAGCAAGATGGACTGAGAGTCATTCAAGAGAGGAAAAAGCAGGGACACCGAGAGGCAGCTCAGGTTTTACAGTATATCATTTTATTTTGCGTTCTCAACATCGTCACAGTACTAGTTTTACATCAATAGGGTTTTGTCTACTTAGAAACAGAATGCATAATAAAATAAGAGCACTCCTCCCTTCCCTTTGACTTCAAAAGTGGGCTGTGAGTGTGAGAGAACAGGAGTGTCCCAGGAAATACGTCTGAAGCGGTGGTAACTGTGTAACAGTTGGCTGTTCATCTCTAGATCCTATGATAATTCAGTCCTGACGGAGGCAGAGAGAAGCAGTTTGATGATTATGTAAATATCAGAGGGGAGCAGGAATGCACCTTCAATGTAACTGCAGACACTGAGTAGTAGTAGTAGTAATAATAATAATAATAATAATGATAATAATAATAATAATTTACAGAGTATTTACATATGTTTTCTCATTCTTCACTTCCCACCCACCCTTTAAATGTTTCCTCCCTACTTCATCAAGTCACATTAGATTTCCCAAGATGGATTTGCTATTTACACTCAGCAGTATACTGCAATGTCCTAATATTGTACAGTGAAAATAGAGGTGAAATGCATGCCGGAGTAGAATGACACAACTTCAAATGAAGACACACACACACACGCACGCACACACACACACGCGCACACACTAGCAGGCCAGAAATCATCTAAATGTAAACAAGCATCAGTCAGAGAAATCAAAACTACACTGAAAGTCGAGGCTCTAGTCAAGCCCGCTGATCGACAAAACAACAGACAGAGAAAGAAAAAGAAAAAGAAAAAGGAAGGAAAAGAAACAGTAGGCATCAATGGCATGCAACAAAGCACCTCACACAGAATCTGGACAGGTTTTACAATAGATCAGTCTTCTGACGGAGGAAGGTTGTGACCGAAAAAGACTTTGGATCAATATTAAATCAAAGCTATGTTTCCTATTGTTATTCCATAATGATTTGTCTGAGGACAGACTTGGTCATATGTGGAGTTGTGATGGGTCGGTCACCAATTCAATTTGGTTTAAATTATACTAACCAAGCAAAACTGGCACTTTCCTGACTCCGAAGCACAAAAACTGCACCGAAATAAATAATGTAAAAGCTGCATATTTTAACATGTTTGTCATATCAGAGATCGCATTTTGAAATGTTTTGAAAATGGTACCACTTTCTAATAAGACAACAGCTGTGGTTGTAACCAATGGTTTCTTAATGGTAGTTCAATACTTACACTTTACAAGTAAGTAATGATCCATCTGCATTGCCTGGACATGAAAACCTCCTCCATCAAGGTTTTCCCAGAATTACTTTGCCGTTCAAAGTCCTGACACGTCTCGGTTTAATAGAGTTAGTAGAGGATGACCTGAGGAAACAGCTCGTCACAACAAATATCTGCTATTTACTGTGAGAGATGAGGGGAAACCCTTTTAGTTCATCATGAAGACTGTTTGACCACTTAAAGCTGCCCTACTGTACGTCTTGTTTTACATTCAGTCTTTGTGCGATTGTGTTCATTCTCCTCCTCCTGAAACATTAACGAAACTGATTTTGTGGCGTATTTTACATTGTGCGACGTTTACGTTCCTCTTCTTTCTTTGCTATCTTTGCCTGGACTTTGCTTCCCCTGCCAGTCGTCCATCAGCAGACCAGTGTGCAACCGGGACAACAGGTTTGTGTATTGTGTGTCTTATTGTGTGCGTGTGTGTGTGCACAATAGAAACAAAGCACTAAGCACTTGGCCCACTAGTGGTCAAACACTCGACATGGTACTGTACGTTTAACTTCTGGAAAAATAACTGAAGATTACTTGGTCTAACATCTACAGTATATAGTATCAATAACTCATTAACATCGACAGCTGCAGACTGGATGGATTAGTGGAAATAATAACATCTGTAAGAGATGATTTAGTGAGGTTTAACACCAGGCTGGGTGATGTGTTTAGGACTGGGTAACCCAAAAGACGATGGGCTTCTTAAGGAAAGAGGAAGCATCGGGATTTAATAATAAACCACTGGTAAAGTTGATCGGTTCCATACACTGAACTGACTAATAACTTTGATGAGTTACAACTTATAAAGCCGTTAAAGAGGAGGCGTTATTAGGAGGCGGTACCTTGAAAACCTTGGGGGTGAGAACAGTTTGTACATCTATTTAAGAATACCGATCTACTGGATTTCACTTGACAACAGTAATGTGTGAGCCATCGACAGAGATGGATGATTAATTAATATGAAGAGTTCCATTCGTTATTCTGAATCACTGTCCGTCAACTATCACTTTGAATTCATCCTTCCTCCTTCACGCCGGCTGTAAGGATTACTTCTTTTTTTTTTTTTTGGCCTCTTACTGTACAGCTGTGATACAGATGTTGCAGCCTGAACTGCAGTTGTACACCAAGACCCACTATAGTACTGTGTGTGGATCAGGAAAAGATACAGATTTGGTTATCGTCTAGGAGTGCCACATAGTATATACTATATCTGACTTCAGCTTGATGTAATTCAAGAAGTCGAAACTATTCTACGATTAATTTATAACAACTGTGGACTGTAACTCTGATATAGTAGTTTGGGAATACACAATAGTTATAAAATAGCCTGAAAATACATCGTTGCATGCAGTTATTCACTTTGACGTTCCTCTTCTTCTCTGACATTCTCTCAGTTTGGAAAGTCCAGTTTAGTTGCTGCAAATCAAAACGGACACTTGCACTTCAGTGATACAATGAGGGAGAAATGACGAAGGACTCTGGAGGGGGGGGGGGGGGACAAGGACAAAGTCAACAGAACTAAAAACCAAATGGAACAACCACCAGTTTGCAATTGCTCTAAAAAGTAAATACATATTGCACAAGTTAAAAAACTCCATCTGGTAGTTTCAGCAGATACAGACTAAACTCTGCCGTTGATATCAACTACGTAGAACAAGTGCTGTGTCTATCACTTCCAACAGAACAAACGCTCCGGCACACCAGCCCTCTGCCTTTCGCTCACAGATACTACACACTACAGATACGACTGTGCTCAGGACGGCCAGGAGGTACAGCCAGCACATCCCATAATATGTCAGAACGATGATTGATATAAAACTGCCATTTGTGGTGAGTGAAGCGTACGAATGCTATCACCATCACATAGTGATAATTATTGATTTCTGTACTGTGGCGTCTTTTGTGGCTCCGAGGGGGGGGAAAAAAAAAAAAACGTTTGATGGAGAGGGAGCGAGACGGCGCAGCGCACGACGCACGACGCACTCGCCGCTCGACATGACGCACAACAACGAGGCCGAGGGAGGTACAGGGCACACTCAGCCAGCTGAGAGCTTCCGTATCAGGAGAGACGCCGGGACAGTCACGTTGCTGTTTCCCTGCTACACAGTTTGCACAGACTCCTTCGATTCCTATTAAAAAAACGTGAAACCTCCTCCTTCGCCTCGTCCTCTTCCCACAAACCGGACTGAAGGAATCCTACCAGGTCGCAGTAGGACATATAGAGCATCTCTTAGTGTTTATTGGGACTCTAAAAAAATAGTTTTAAAAAAATGACGGTGGACAAGCAGCCAGTACTGAAGGGGGTGTGAGGACATTCAGGTGAAATCTGTTAGCTCAGCAGCTCACTGTGGCTTCCTGTTTCCATAGTGGGGGGAGACGGCTCCAAAACCGATGAACTGCAGTGGATGAGACCGTGTCGGCCGGTTTGTTCTCCAGCTCTCAACAATCTTAACAGAGTCCTAACTCCAAGGCAACATTTACAGTCGTGTCCCAGCTTACTGAGTCGGCTACCTAATAGAAGATTGATCTCTTAACAGTGAAACTACGCCACCTATGTGCGAGTATAATACTGAGTTTTAATTGATGTTTAATTGTTCTGTAATAATAATTATAATAACAGCTGATATTATTATCTTACAAAATACTATGCACAATATACATTAAGCGTTTTTTTTGTGACTAAATTAGTAAATGCTTCAATAATTGGCACATTTATCACTGCTAACAGAGATATCACAGTGCACTGTGAGCTACTGCTACATTAAATACTCGTACAGCTACTGCTGAGGCAGACCACCTGTCTGTCTGTCTGCCTGTCTCTGTTCAGCCAACCTCAATACTCACACTAGATTAAAATCATTTTGTAGACATTGAAGTCGAGATTACTATTTACGTCTTCTGTAAAATACTAGTAAGTGAGATATTTGATCATGTTCTTTAATTTACTGAGGAGAAACAGTAGTTGTGGTCTTTGTGCATGCTCTCGCGTTGGCGTCCGCTGCTCCTGAAGCAGGCAGACGTGATTTATGACCTGGAACAAAATGAAAGGAACAACAGGAAAGTAAATGCGTTTGGGTTGAACAGACCGCCCCCGTGACGAGCATAACAAAAAGACGCTGAAAGAGACACAGGATCTCGTCCGGTTCCACGTCCCCAGACGAGCGATGCACAGTGCGGTCGCCTCGTCGGCCGAGAGCCTCGGAGGAAAAGAAATCAAAGTTCAGTCAGAGAGCTCGCAGAGGCCCCCCCCCCCGGCGCGTCTCACACCACCGTGCTGATGCCGCTGTGCTTGGGCTTGGTGCTGCCGGGGGCCTGGGAGGGCGGCGGCGGCGGGCCGTGGTGGTGCGAGCCGTGAGGAGGGTGGGAGGAGTGCCCCCCCCCCCCGTGGCCGTGCTGCGCGTGAGGCTGGTAGGGCGGCTGCTGGCCGTGGGACGAGGCCGGGTGGAACTGGTGCGGAGGGTGCTGCAGGTGGGCCGGCGGGTGGTAGTGGTGGTGGTGGTGGTAAGGCGGCGGGTTCTGGCCGACGTGGCAGAACTGGGCGTGGTGCGGGTGCGAGTCCGTCTCGGACCGGGCCGTGTGGTGCAGGTTGGCGGGGTGCGGGGTGTGGGAGATGAGGGTGGGGTGCAGGGCCTGGGGGGTCGGGCTCGGGGACTTGACGCGCCTGGTGCCGAACAGAGATCCGAGCAGGGACGAGGAGTTGGGCAGGGACTGGCCGCTGTGGCGGGACGGGCAGTCTCGGCTGGACGGGGTTCTCCGCCGCATGTGAGGGCTGCTAATGATGGACCCCTGCAAGAGAGAGCTCAGTCAGAACACAGCAGCAGACAGTCCATGTTTGATCTAGTTGGAAAAAGTCAAAGATAAACCCGCTGTGTGTTCAAATCTGAGCCTTTTTGTGATTTATTTATTTTAACTAGGGCTGTCAAACGATTAATTTTTTTAATCGCGATTAATCGCATTTTTTCCATAGTTAACTCGCGATTAATCTCTATTAAAAATATTATATATGGCGCTTTGGACTTTCAACCCTCCAAAGTGTTGAAAGTCCAAGCCAAAGTGTTATAATCTCTAGACAAACAACTTTTAGACCAGACCTAGCAGGCCTAGTACCTAATCATAACACATGATGCATGAAACTCACACAGAATTGAAACGAATTGCATCCAGTGGAAATTGCCCTTTAATTTGCTACGCCTCTGCCTGGCCATGTGCATTTGTTGACAACAGAAGCCGTCAAAAAATCAATACATCGCCACGTGCATTTGTTGACAACAAAGCGTCAAAAAATCAATGGATGGAGCTGTGGATATATGTTAGACTGTGTATATTTGTGTAGCAACCAACTTGAAGGTGCCTTACCGCCACCTACTGGACTGGAGGTCCCACACTCCAGTCCTCCAGTCCAGCAGACAGAGGACAAAATGGGCCGCGATTAACCGCGATTAAAAAATTTAATCGCGTTAATTTTTTTAATTAATCTAATCGCGATTAACGCGTTAACTCTGACAGCCCTAATTTTAACTTATTCTATCTATTTTGTTTTTAACTTATTCACTGCTCCCTGTGTCGTGCTCTAAACATGTTTTACAGTTATGTTATACTCAGGGTTCCTACACATTTGAAATTTCCAAATTCCATACTTTTTCCAGACCCTAATTTCCAGACTTCTCAGTAAAAAAAATCTAATAATTTGTGATATTTAAGTAAATAGACGTGCATAATATAAAAAAAGTATGCAATTTATAATTTCTTTTCATTATTCTGAATGGGTATGCCATTATGCAATTGCAACCAAATAATTTCCAGAAGATTGTAGCTAGATACAATAGCACATACAAAATAATTAACTCAAATAACTTCAGATAAGACCAAACCAAGATAAGATAAATAAAATAAATATATTTCTATACAATAGTTTCCATTTTCCATACTTATACCTGGAAATGTATAAAATCAAATTCCATACTTTCCATACTTGCGTAGGAACCCTGTATACTGGTACTTTTATGGGGCATTTATTGTGTTTAGGGATGTCACGATTACTTGTTTTGACAATTAATTGTGGTATTAAACGCCACAATTAATTAATCGTAAAGATTCCTAAATACCGTCACTTTCCAAAAAACATAACATGAAACGTAACATGAATTGGTAGGAATTTAAATGTTAGCGTGTCATTTTTTAATAATAAAAAAAAAAAGCAAAACAAAACAAAAAACGATTAAAATAAATGCAAATATTTGGTATAGATAACAATTTATGACCTGAAACATTTCCCCTGGGGGATTAAGAATTGGTCATATATTAATAGATACTTGAAACATTTTGTATAAATAATGAGTAATGTAATTATATTTTGACTGTATTTGATTTTACACATTCATAGTGTTGTGAAATTAATTAGTGCATAATAATCGTGATAATCGTAACACCGTGATTATTTCTCTGACAATAATCGTACCAAGAAAATGTATAATCGCGACGTCCCTAATTGTGTTATATCAGTGAGCTTGATACCTGTCCATGTCTCTAAGTGTTTTGCTTTGTGTTTTGTCCTTTTAAACTGGATTTACTCTGCTGCTGCAAAACAAATCTACCGACGGGTATTGATAAAGTTACTTGACTCGATTTGAGAGGGGAGACTGGCCTCTGCAGTGTGCACGGCCTCATCACAGACTCCGTACAGCAGAACTACCTGCATGAACGGCTACAGCTGATCTCAGATCTCATGGGATGGCTTGTCTTGTGTTGTGTAAAACAGTCTCCATTTCCTCTGTTTGTCTGTCCACGCTAACATCTCACGCTCCACACACACACAGCGGCTTGCTGAGCCTGTGAGAGCTGGTGGTATCTGCTCTGTCATGAACAAACAGATTCCAAGTCTTCAGGCTCTCTCTCTCTCTGTCTCTCTCTTCTCCTCCTGATACTGTGGTGAAACCCTGTCACTATTATATCTGGTTTCCATGGTTACAGTATCCTATTTAATATTCATGTGCCCCCAGTTTGAAGACAAAAGTGTGATGCTACAGACTGTGTACAGTAAAGTACGGTGTACGTTATCATTTTGAGCTGACAGGTTTAGGTTCATTGTAAGTGCACTGCTGACTTCATTGATGTGCATTGATGTTTTTAAATCTCTGCTCAGTGAGAAAAAAACAATTAAATATTAAGTCTTTTCTTGAGGAAACAAGAGACTGTAACTCAGAACATAAAACAGTCAAAACCAAGGTTTATGTTAAAGAAATGAAGCAGCTATTTCACAGCCATGCATCACATGCACATCCTTTTTGCAGTCTATGATGTGTGCGTGTGTTTTGTTTCATCTTTTGACAACATTGACTAAATTGAATCGGTCTCAGATTGTTTTGTGGTAGGTGTATAACTTCTTTAGTGACCCCAATACCAATACTACTCTAATGAGAGTAGAATCCATCCATACATATTACAGTACCTGTTCATCTTCAGGTGAGAAAGTGAGAGCTAAAACGTTTTAAATAAGAAACCAAAACAACATGGAGCACATCTGTTTGTTCTGTTGTCAGAAACATTGATTCATTTCATATTTACTGAATACTGATCTCTCAACCAGCCACTAAGCCAAACGACACAGTGGCCAGGGCCGAGTTCTTCCTACTCTATCTGCCTAAACTCATTCAGTCTGACATGTTCGCCAGCTAAGAGGTAGGATTTTTAGTAATGCCTCTCTCTTGGCAGCTTTGTGACAAAACAACATTTTTAAAGTCTAAGTTAAATCAACATTAAAAAAAAAAAAAAGTACAGCAAGGCTGATAATTGATAATAAACTGTTTTTGTGTGGCCACATTTAAACTTAAAGACAGAAAAAAATGTAGAGATCTGTCAGATTATCAGCAACTAACTTTTGCTAACACACTTAGCTGCATACAAAAGGCCCTGGCCCTCATCTGGCTTAGATTCTTTCAGTGCAAGTGGGACAAGGTCAGAGGTCAATGAAAGGAAGCAGTGCAAGTCGGTCACTTCAAACTGCGAGCATGCAGGAGCTGGAGCTGAGGCACAGCCAGGTTAAATTTGAGCAAACAGAAAAAAAAACAAAAAACAAAAAAACACACACAGTTCTGAGAATGGACAAAAATATAACCCAGTAAACAAGAGAAGGTGACTCAGGGGTGAGGGTTTAACGTCAGCACAGAGCAGCCCTTATACTGTATGAGTCGAGACTGTTATTAGTCATGCCATGCTGTACGTGAAGGGTTAGCCACAGCAGATCGGTCCCGGTCAGCCCAGCGCATGCACAGTGTCCAAGGTGCTCACAACAAAAACACCCAAAGCAGAAAAGAAAACTCAACAGTACAAACAAACAAAGAAACAATACAGAGACTAGTGTGTTGAGCGTGAGCGACATTAAAATCAGGAGGACAGCTCCACATCAGTTGCATCCTACTTACTTCCATATTGCTGTCTAGTGATCCTGCACTGCTGCGTCTCCCACGCTTGCCTGCCCAGAACATGTAACATGACAGATTAGACACGCCTGGTACTGTAAACACGTGAAGGTTCACACATCCCTTTGTCTGGTGTGTGTGCACTGAGGGCTCTAGCACTCTAAGGAGACGAAGATGGCACACGACTAACTAGCAGCGGACTGTCGGTGCGGCGGAGGGAGGTGAGTAAGGAGTGACTAAGGAAAAAGGGAAGAAGCGAGTCACTGCTACAACTCCACGACAAGCTCAGCTTCTGGGAAACTAATTTCCTTAGGTGTCTACACGGCGACTTCAGCCACAGCTGGCAGGACACCGTCCCATTAGTAAGAGAGTTGCAATCTCGCTCCCTTTGCTCCTCCGGTCCACATGTCGACGTGTCCTCGATCAGGAGACTGAACCCCAGATTGTGCCTAATGGCTGTGAGTCTTTACATGAATGGGTGAATCTGGAAATCCTGAACGTCGGTCCTGACCGAGTCACACTGGATCCTATATTTCCCATAAAGTAAGTTTTAATCAGATTTTATTTGACTAGCAATGAGCACATACAGTACAGGCCAAAAGTTTAGACACACTCAATGCATTTCCTTTATTTTCATGACTATTTACATTGTAGATTCTCACTGAAATTCCACTAATGAACCCTGACAAGGCACACATGTGAAGTGAAAACCATTTTCAGGTCAGGTTCACCTCTTGAAGCTCATCAAGAGAATGCCAAGAGTGTGCAAAGCAGTAATCAGAGCAAAGGGTGGCTACTTTGAAGAAACTAGAATTGGTGGGGGCAGAGATAGAGGAGGAGGAGGAAGAAGGAGAGGAAGAAGAAAAGAAGAAAGAGAAGACAAAGAAGAAAAGACGTGTTTTCAGTTATTTCACACTTTTTTTGTTAATTCCACATGTGTTCATTCATAGTTTTGGTGCCTTCAGTGAGAATAAAGGAAACACATTGAATGAGAAGGTGTGTCCAAACTTTTGGCCTGTACTGTATTTCTAACTCTTTCTGATATGACTCGGTGAGATCTAATCATCACATCACTACGACATCCACAGGGTCGTTTCCTTCAGCTTTGACGGAGCTAAATCCACGGACACAGAGGAGGCAGGCCGAGCAGCAGCAGCGATCCCCATGACGAGTAAACTCGATGTCAACTGCAAACCATGTCGATGTAATCTCAGAGACACTGTGTAATTCCTAAAACAGCTGTGAAAGAAAACACAGGCCTAATATTATATACAGCGCAGACTGCCGCCACCTCTAAATGCGTCGATCAAAAACAAACACTTCATTTTATCGCGATGTTGCTTCACTTCACTTGTCTAAACACAGTGTTGAGGTCACTGAGTCTGTGTGTGTGTGTGTGAGTCTGTGTGTGTGTGTGTGTGTGTGTGTGCGCGCAGTGAAGGCAACTCCCTACGCCCCGTCTGAATCAACTGCACAACATTAATTCCTCTTACCACTAAGACGCTCAAATTGATTGCAGTGACCTACATAGCTCTGTCTCCTCCCCTGCTGGTGACACGGGATTATTAGTTGATAGCCTCTAGCAAATCACACCTTGGGTCCATTCGCAAACACACACACCCGTCTCTCTATATCTCCCCCCTCGGTTCACCTGCGTCGTCACGGCACAGGACGGTTGCCGTGGCGACCACCCAAATGAAACCTGTTTTCGGGAACACGACCTATTCCAAGTCCGCCCCGCCCCCACAAAAAAAGATGTTGGTAGTGTCATGCCAGCATTCAGCTCAGGTGTACATTGTACACTGTACTTCTTCGTCTAGCACAAGGATGAGACATTACGTTATGTGTTACCATGGCAACACCCTCCTCTTTTCTCTCTCTCTTTTTTTTTTTTTTACCTGCATCTGAGAGGTCACGTAGGGAGCTGCTGAGGGCGCTCCTCTTTAAACCTTCACCAATGGCGTAGCTGTCGTCAAGGCTCGCTCGGCTCAGGTTGCCGTTTCCTGTTTCCTTCTTCAGCCCAGAACTCTGCGACATGCTGGGTCGCACCACCCCCTTCTGCTTCTCGAGCTCGGCTGTGAGGGACACACACACACACACACACACATGCACGGTTGAGCCAGACATCCTCACATGGTGTATACAGGGTTCCTACACATTTTAAATTTCCAAATTCCATACTTTTTCCAGACCCTAATTTCCGGATTTCCACTACATAAAACTCAAACTCTTATCAAGAATATTTGTCTTATTTCTAGTCAAAATGTCATTTCTAGTCAAAACAAATCTCATTATACTTAAAATAAGACTCATCACATAAAAAGCAGCTTGTTTTTAGACACTTTTTACTTCTTTCAAGCAGATTTTTCGCTTGAAATAAGTAGAAAAATCTGATAGTGGAGCAAGTTTTTTCTTTCTATTACGAGCACAAAAATCTTGCTTTCACTGGCAGATTTTTCTACTTATTTCAAGTGAAAATTTGTTTGAAACAAGTGAAAATGATCTAAAAACAAGTACATTTTTAGGTGACGAGTCTTATTTTAATTGGAAAGAGATTAGTTTTGACTAGAAATGAGACATTTTGACAAGAAATAAGGCAAATCAAATATTCTTGGAAAGATTTTGAGTTTTTGCAGTGTCTCAGTAAAATTTTTTTTAAATAATTTGTGACATTTGAGTAAATACCGTAGATGTGTTTCACATTAATAAAGCATGCAATTAATCATTTGTTTTCATTATTCTGAATTTGTATACCATTATGAAACCAAATCATTTCCAGGATATTGTAGCTAGGTACAATAGCGCATAGGCTACAAAGTAATAATGTGAATAAGACCAAACCCAGATAAGTATTAAGATAAATAGATTTCCATACATTAGTTTCCGTTTTCCATACTTTTCAAGACCTGGAAATGTATGAAATCAAATTCCATATTATTCCATACTTTCCATACTTGCGTAGGAGCCCTGTGTATATGATATGGTGTTAAATGAAGGCAGATTATTATCCACAGTTCTGCTGCTCACACTCTATCCGATACTTCTCCATCTCTTGGACTTCAGCGATTGATTCTCGCAGATCGTCAGTGAACTTTTTGCGGTCCTGAGGATTTGGTGCATTGAAGTTGATGAGGACTTTGATGTCAGCTCCAGGGATGGCCGAGGTCAGGCGGACTCCATTAGGGTAATCTAAAGAATAATGATATCAACACTTTAACCCCTGTACATAGAAAATAAACAGACCAATAGGGAGTCAATGGCAATAAGAGCTTTTTAAATGAAACAGAAACCAAACTCATGTCACAACAAGGGTGTAAAGAAGCTTCCATGAAAAGCTTGTATTGTTATTTCCTGAAACCGGTGTATGTTTGTGTGACCGCTGCCTGTGCTGCCAGACACAACTGGAAACGCTGGTGGGGTTCGTGTATTCATGTAGAATTCCTCTAGGGGTCGACAGAAGTCACGCACTACAGCTTTAATGTAGAGCTTGGCTAGGCCTTCAAAACAGACATTTCTTGGTATACTTTAAATATAGGCCTGTTATTTTGCGTGGATGTGGAATTAATCTTACAACTGTGGACATAATTAATATGTAAGAAAATTTATTGTAAATGAATTGCAACAATGAGCAACAAGGCTGCAGCAGCACCAACAACAACTAGTGCTGTTGGTTCAGAGTTGGTTCATCTGAATGCATGTTTGTTTTCTGGACTCGAGCTGCATCTCATCTCAGAGGCAGAAAGACCTTTTCTGACCTTTTTGAATAATATATTAGATATATTAGATTCAATCTAAATTAAACTGAAACTGAGCATTACAACCAAACTGAAATTGAAACAACCAATAAATATCACAACAAAAACTAATGAAAAGTCAAAAAATGAACATCGCTGTGGCACTTACATTGATTTTCAAAGAGCAGCACTTGCATGCCATAAAGTGAGAAGGACTGCCGGAAGCTGTACGTCACTGAGTTCTTCTTCTTCTGGAAAATTTTGGTAACCTATAAAAAGAATTTAAAAAAAAAAAGTGTACTACAGTAAATGAATAATATCAACAAGTCTCAACAAGTCTTTGTAATGTGCTGTCATGCTGTTTGTCCTACCACAAGCAGGTCATTAAAGAGGAAGATCTCCCTTTGGTGCAGGCCCAGCTTTTGTGGTTTGTTGGGGTCGGGCACTTCAAAAAGTCTGCAGTAACACACCAGCCTCCGGTGGGGCAGCGATAGTACCTACACACACACACACACACACACAATCATTGGTCTACTGTTGCCTTTCAAAGTACCAAACTTTATAAAATCCACAATCGTTACATCGGTTCTAGGAAGCCGCTGGGTATTTTACAAATATTTCCACTCAACCCTAAGTTGTAGACGGCATGAAGAAGCGGTACTTACGCAGCCCAGGCCGTGGTGTAAAGAGCCGATCTATAAAGTGAGCAGACATGCAAGAGTCATTTTACAGGGATCAGTGAATGCGTATGGGAGCTTTTACAATCCTGATATATCAAAGAAACGCCAATCCGCCTAATGTTCAACATGAAATACCAGCTACATTTGAAATCTGTCCTTTTAAAATGTTGCGTCTCCAGTGTGTGTCAACCTTAATGATCGTGATAACGTCAAGCTTCCTCGCACTTCTGCTGATTTGTGTCACTATGATGGAGGCAGTTTGATGAAGAGGTCATCCAATTCTATTTGAACACCTTCATGATTGTTGTTAATCTTATTTATGAATACAGCGCTTCTCTTGGCTGACACTCAGGGCAGAAGACATATTACAGTCATTCAGCGTGAAGGTCTCTCGCCCTGAAGAATTGATGCGTCGCACAATGAAGAAAGCGGCCTCAGATAAAGAATGCACTTTCATTTCTTTTCCTCTTCAGAGGATGTTGGCTGTGGGTAAGCCAGCTCTCACTGCGACAGCTTAGAGGTACAGTGGGTAATTTGGTTGTGTGCTCCTGCTAGATTCAGGTCTTGAAGAGAGGGCGAGATAAAAGCAGTCACACTCTACATGAAGGAGCCCAAGGGCAAACATGAGCTTACCGGCTTTTTTCCAACAATGAGTTTTTCCACTTTTTGAACCTGGGACACATGGTCTTCATTAGTCTTGAGCTCCCGCTTGCGAATCCGCTCATATATCCCTACCAGCATCTCTCGGGGGATGTCCTCCCCATCATCTACTCCTGAGGATGAGAGAGAGAGAGAGAGAGAGAAAAAAAAGAGAGAAGGATTAATGATTAACTGAGATTTATGAGAGTTGATGAACCCCTGAATTTACTTACACACTGCTGTGCTGCACATATTTCTCACAGTGCCGACAGAAACGTCCTTCAGAACTTGCTGAGGATGACTACTTCCCCTCCACTCAATACTGTACTTTAATTACTGACACTCCAATAGGCAGAGAAATGAGTTAGCCATGCCACAAAGCCCCTCTTAATACCCTCAAAATCTGTTGAGGGGAAACTAAAAAGTGCTTGGACTCCACAAAGCATACTTGACCATGACTTATGGAAGAAAAAAAAAACTTTTGCTATAAATATTAATCAAGGGGAAATGCATGAACAAAACATTTATCCTCGACACCACACAGCCTCAGGAGAATATTGGTTTTATGGCAACAGAAAAAAAGTACCTCGAAGGTTCTTCACAAAGTCCTCCAGCTTCATCTTCCTCTCAGGTTTGACGTTGGGGCTGTACATGTCGGTGTTGAGGAGGATGATGGCAAAAGCCAGGATGAAGATGGTGTCTGGGTTCCTGAACTGTCGCACCACACCGGGGTTGCAGATGCAGTAGCGTTGGCTGTTGAGGAGAGAGCCAGACACAGAAAGTGAAACTGAAGGTTTTCTCCCCTCCAGGCTGGAAGAAGAAGCAGTAAACTTCCTGTTCAGTGATTGGTTCCACTTATGGCCAGCGGTATCGATGCTGAGATTGATATTGAAGCTCTCCGCTATCTGCGCCGTGGTCATATTTAGTTAAAGAATCCTTCATAGCCTCAGGTCAAAAGAACAACTGAGCCTGTGCTGGTGATTGAAGACTGTCGATAGAGCCCGCAGCCATCAGACAGGCCATTAAACAACCTTCTCCATGAAAGAGAGCTCGTGATCTTATCCGCGCCGGGCCGCAGACGAGCGCCCAGATGATCAGTTATCATTATCTCCCCTCTGTAACACTGACTGTGGTGTTTACTGAGGCCACAGCGTCCTTGCTCGGTGATGACTGAAGCGGATTCTCTGTGGATGTGAGATCGCCTTTCTACCTGAGGTCTGCAGCAAATAAATGACGAATAACAAAACAGAAACATCTCCTGACCCCGAGGGAGGTTTTCCACAACTTTTTAAACTTATTTTCTTTAAAACATTTTGACTAATGATGTGGTAGAACAAAGTCAGGATTTAAAATAGCTTTGCACTGCTCCATTGATCTCTGCCTGAGAGCGTTTCAGTACGACAGTGACTTCTTACTGTCTTCTCTGTTTTGGAGGATAATGCTGTTTTGAGTATACAGTACAACCCATATCATACATATATAAACCACATCTGCAGAAACATCGCTGTATTTCTCTTCCATGTGGCCGTGGCTTGAAGCAGCCATCACTGATTCTGAGTTGGTCTGAGAGATGAAGCCGTGTCACGTGGCCCGTAGTGTTTCTTACCTGTAGGCCTCGATCAGCCGTTCAACCTTCTGTGCTTCTCCCTGGACTCTGATGTGAGCCTGGAATTTCCTGAGCGCTTCGTCCAGCTCCATACTGGAGAAGTCCATTTCATCCACCACACAGCTGTTGAGAGACACAGTCAGTGGTGATAAGACCATCAGTTTGGATAGGGACATATAGAGCACTGTGTCTCAGTGTATACATATAATGAATAAAAAATACTCCTAAAGTCTGTGAAAAATGAACCTGTCTTTTTATGGTAAACATGAAAGCCATTTGCTAATGATTTTTATGATAATCCAACTAAATCAAAGGATTAAAAATGCACCAATTGACCTAATTATAGTAACAAGCTGCTGGAAGGTTTCCCATAAAGATACTGTATGTCATACAGTATAATGTCTCTTTATCAAGAATGATGTTCCCTCAAACTGTTTGCTACCTTTAAAGGGATACTTTAATATCACACATGGATTCTCTGAATATTTGATGATTGGTAGTTGATGGTTAATACAATATTTAAACAACATACAACAATATATCAACATAAATGACAGGTTTTAGGACAGATATGTATTTATGTAATGTTTTGATGCAGTCTGGTTTTAAATACATAAACACATATTCTTATCAATGAGACATAATTATGCCAATATATATGAACTTCCAATTTCTAATTGGTTCCCTAAATTTACATGCATGTCCATACACAGGATTTTATTTACTTCATATGTGCAAATATTTCATATTTGGAAATTGAAAATATGCACATATTTCACATTAGCACAAAGGGTGCATTCACATTTCTAAATATTCAACATAAATGTGTTCCTTTACCAATATGAGAAATATCTTATTCACTCTCCTGCTCAGTTTGTGACAGTTTAGCTCGCCTGCAAAGCTTCAGTGAGTCTAATGTTTTTACCTAAAAGATTTAAAATTCATGATGTGGACACATCAGATTTCCACAAAGTCGGAGGAAGTAAAAGTCTGTCCTGTTTACTTTCTGGGTTGGAAAGATTTTTGGCCACTTGCAGAACTCCACAACAACTAAAAAGTATACAAACATGTTTTATTCATGATCACCTTATAAAGTTGTTGTGGCTAACGAGGTAGCAAACAGGTGCTTATCTAATCCAGTAGACGGGGAGCGACATTAGCAATTCATTTGGAGCGGTGTTTATGGTAATGGTAATATATATGGTAATATATGTATGGTATAATAATCACTCTCCTTTTAGCTCTGTTTTGGTGTCCATCGGCCCCAGAGGGAAATATCTGCCATTGTTTTTATTGACTAGACACTAACTTTATCTGGCTGCTGTTTGGTGCTGGGCAGGAGGTGTGCACTGAATATTTAAGAAGCTGGAAACAAGGCTGATGGGAGTGTTGAACCAAACAGCACAGCGTCAGGCCTTAAAACCAAAACAGTTTGCTCAAAGACACTAAAGAAACTCCACAGTAAGAGAAGAGGGGAACTGTAGAAACAGGTAATTGATTGAAGGTTTATTTGATCTATCGTACATAATATGCACTGATTTGTACAGCTTTAATGCAGGACTACTTAGCTGAATAATAAGTAAGTCACACTTTCAGTTAAATAAAGGAGCGAAGCACTTATTTTTGTGAGGATTGTGGCCTGGCTCTCCAGAGCTCCGTTACCTCACATGCCAGGATTTATAGACGTTTTCTCAAGGAGGCCTTTAGATATGCCTGTCAAACAGTCACTGATGGACCTTTCTCTGCTTTATCCTCCACTGAATCTCAATGGGCTCTGATAGAGCTGCTGTGCTTTTAAGTGTGCCTCAGATAAGTCTGTCCAGGCTAAAGCATGAAATTGAGGCGCAATTTGAATAATGCAAAGAGTCACTACTGGAAAGTACAAGATCTTGATGACTTCCCTTTATAACTTAGAGGAGTGAGAAATATACTGTAAATGGAAGCTGTATGTTTATCTGAGCATCAGAGCAATTTCCTGAGCGGATTCTATTTCTGTTTATTTCCTGGATCTAACTTGAGTCATTATGTTGTACTTAGAAACTCCAAAGACTGTTTGAATGATACGAGATTGCAAACTGGCAACCTTATTTGCAACTAAATGATGATTTATAGTTATGCTCCTAGGGGGCAGATAAACAGATGTGCACTGGTAGAGGTAGGGCAATAAATCAAAAGCCTGTTTTGGGTGAATCTGGGTGTTTTCAGGGTGATCCATCTGCACCTCCATATGACCCATCAGCACATAGAAACACGTCAAAGAGGATGCAAACACGGGGGCACTCGATACTCACTCGAGGACATCTCTGTTGAACTGTTTCTGTCTGT
This sequence comes from Trachurus japonicus, assembly GCF_045865225.1. Lineage (NCBI taxonomy): Eukaryota > Metazoa > Chordata > Actinopteri > Carangiformes > Carangidae > Trachurus > Trachurus japonicus. Next base: position 15,911,484 of record NC_140911.1, read on the forward strand.
TACCCAGGAACTCGCCAATCATTTGCCTACTCAAGCCCTTCCTCTGGAGCAGGAAGTGGGCCACACCCACCGGAGTGTCTGGAACAAAGTTTCGCTCAATCAGATACTGGATGCCTTTTTCTGGTTTCCTGGAGGCACAGGAGAGGTTAGAGAAAGAGAGAGGGAGAGAGAAACAGAGACAAAAAGGGAAAGAGTGAGGACACAGTCAAAATTTGCGATTATCCCACTGCACTTCTGCCCCGGGCCAAATGTGTGTCAGATGAGGGACAGGATTTAAAGAGGCAGGGAGGGAGGTGGTGGGATGAAATGAGGCTCAGAGTGGGGAGGAGGAGGGAGCTACTTTTCTCTCTGGTGTTGATCACAAATGATTAAAAGAAACTTAATGGCCGACTCTGAAAGAAACCAAATCCACAATCATCTATGATTAAACATAATCACACAGGCTCAAGATGAAGATGAAGTGGGGCAGAATGAGTCCCAGGCTCATTTGCACCTTAAGTAGAACAGGCTGATAAGTTCTGTTTCAATCCACATCGCAGCGTATTTATCATACAGAAGAGTTTCATGTTGGGTTCTTCAACCAAAAATATTCTCTAAGCAATAAGTAATGGGCTGGATCCAATTTACATAACCTCTTCCATCCCTCATTGGGTACGTGATATGTGATTGTGCAATGCAGAGGCTAAAAAGTGCAAGCGATGCATCACGTTGTGTCTAGTTTGTGTAGTGGACCGCACATACTTGTTGAAGAGGTTCAGGCCGATGCGGTAGTGCCTCTTGCGGATGATGTCGTTGCTGAAAGCGGGCGAGTCCCAGCTGTTGCGAGTCTCTTTGTGGTACGTCTGCTTGCTGAGCGTCTGCTCCCTCAGGCTGTCTCTGGACGACGACTCGGAGCTGCAGTTAATGGTGTCGTTGGAGTTGGATGTGCTGTTGATGCTGTCGTTGTCGCCGTCCGAGAAGTCCGACTCCGACTTGCTCTGTCGGTTCGCGGTGCCGTTGATGGCCAGGTGGGCCTCCAGTTGCCGCGGCCGATGACGGGGAGCGTCGTCCTCCCTGGAGGGCCCGCGGGGCGGCAAGCCGTGGCTGATGTGTTTGGGGCTGCTCTGCTGGTTGCTGAGGCCCCGTTCGTAGGCGTTCTGTCTCTTCAGAGAGCTGCGGTCGGAACGGTCGCTCAGCTCCACCGAGCTGTCGCTGGGGGGCTCGATGGTCAGCAGGGGTAGGTGGTCTACCCGCAAGCGCTGCTCTTGGCACTCCAAAGAAGGCGTGCTGCGGCAGCTGGTGTCCGTGTCCCCCTTCTCGTCCTTCTGAGCCAGAGACCAGTAGTCCTGGGAGGAGGTGAGGGAGCGCTGGCGCAGGTCCGACTCCGTGCTGGAGGGTCTGTCCACGGACTGAGACAGAGGCAGCGGCGGCGACAGCTCCTCCTCGTCGATGTAAAGGGTCACGTCGCTGTAAGACGCCGTCATCTCGTCCAGTTTGCGGTGCTCCGAGGCGCCGTGGGAGGGTTTCACCTGACAGCCGACCTCCCTGTCCATGTCCTGGTGGCCTCTCCCCGTGTCCGAGTGGCCGTCGTCACCGTGGAGACTGCGGCAGTTCAGAGCGTCGTCTATGGACTCGGCCAAAGATTTGACCTGCCTGGAGAAGGCGTCCTCTAGTTCTGTGATGGCGTCTGTGAAGTCGCTTTGCGTCGTCGGGGTCTTGGCCTGCACGCCCATTTCCCCACCGTGCTCTGACTGCACCAGGGCGCCGATTTTGGTGCCGTCGTCTGTTAGCGACACCTGCTTTCCCTCGAAGTAGGAGCTGTGGACTTTTTCAGGTCCTTCAAAGGAAAACTGCATTCTCATATTGGATAGGACGATCCGTCTGGACATACGGTTCTCAGACATAGAGCTTCTAAGACGCTCAAAGTTCTTGTTCATCTGATACTGGCGGAAGGCTGTCTGGATGGTGCGGGCTGCATGCCGGGTTATGAAACGCCCACCATATTTGCGCTCTAGCATCTCCACCTGCAGGGACAGAAGGAAAGTTGGTGTCAATAGATCCCTCTGAGAAACAACTGGAACAGTCTCAACAGTCTGTTTACTGCCTTCGTATGTGTGAAATGTGAAATATTATGTTGTAAGAGACATTTCGGCTTTTAGTTTGGTGTTTTTTGTTTTTTGTGTTTTATTTTAGTAAACTTCCGCTGATACAGGAAGTGACGTAACATACTACGAGCAAGAAGGGGGAGATTTGAACAATGGGCAATCAGTGCCAGGTGTTGCTGATCGAAGCACACAACTTTTTGACCGTGCTGTGCCGTGCCTTAAAATAGATGTTGTTGTTTTACTAATAAGTTGGATTTTTCTTTAGTTTAAAGATTAGAAATAAATACCTTTTTGTTTATCAGTGGACATTAACACCATTGTACCAACACACGCGTCATTACGTTGATCAGCAACCGTGACTTTCTTTTTATTTGGGTTTGTGAAGAGAAAGGTCACTACATGTGAAACAATGGACCTTATCAGGAGTTGAATCATGGATATTTGTCACGGCGATGGCTCAGCTGTCGTCATGCATCACGGCTCTTTGGTTATGTCATGTGTGATGTGAATAGCCACATCACAGACTTGGCAAGAACACTGCCAACACGGCCTCACCCTCGCTGCATCACACTGCCTCTCTGATCTGTAGAAACTCAGTGTGAGTCCTTCATCTATAACCTGCTGGAGCTCCTATGTCACCAAACCACCACAGAGCCACATTAATGAGAGCTCAGCCAAGCCTGTCTAAATACAAGATTATTTTATCAGACAGGTTATATAATGTGTGCTGTTTGCTCAACAGTGGTTCCATTAAATTAATTTCAGCTGGAGTACAATGGTTTCCCACAGCAACCTGTTTTTAGAGAGAGACTTCATTCACAGGAATCTCTCAGATCACACCTGCAGCACAACACGCTTGACTGGTTTCATCAATATCTGTATATTCCAAGCAATTACACTTCACCAAAATAGGTGGCTTCTAGCAGAGAGCAGGATCAAGAGGGAACAACATTTCTTTTTTTCAAACTTATGAGGGTTAGTGTTTGCAGGTTGTTGTGTTTTTTGTGCATGAGTATGAAATTAAAAAAACAAATAAACGTCAGTCTAGAAATGCCAACTTTCACTTGAAAAACTAAAGCAAGACTATTACGTACTCTGGGAACATTGACTGCACAGAATGAAAAATAATGCTGCCGTTATCCACTTCTGTCACAGTTTCAGAAACTCAAGACAAGTGGAGGTGGCATTTAAAAAAGAAATGTAGGACTTATTAGACTCAGACAGACCCCCGGGGAAGATGGATAATGTTTGACTGTGATGAGAACCCAGTTTGACTGATAAACTGTTAATGGCCTAAATAATGATGGAGAATTGCTCTTGAAAGAACCCCCAAAACCAGGATTTATAGGACAGATATGATTATAGCTGGCCACTGTGGTGCTGTTAGACATTAATTAACCAAGAAAAGACTTAATAAAAAAAATGGATTAAAATATAAACTGATTAATAATGAGTGTTACAGTGCAAAATACATTTTATTAGAGGAAGGGAGACTATTACCACGCTAAGGAATCAGTCAGGGGTATAAACTAAAATGACTTGGAAACAGATCATTACCCTGAAGTTAAATGCCTATGATTAGTGTGCAGGGCTGTATAATGTCGGCTCACTCTCTCACTCCTCTACCTTTAACACACTGACCTCCTTTCCCCCACATCTGGACTCATGGTGTAAAATGACACTGCTCATGTTTCTCTGCTCCATGTGAAGGTCAAAGGGGATTCAAAGTTGCCACAAGGACTGTGGGCCATGACAGCGAGTCTCACTACAAGAGCCTACGGTACAACTGTGACTGCTTAACAAGAGGACACATGACTATTACTTAACTTGTATTTGACCTGTAGTAATGCTATATACAGTATATTATATAGATTATGAAAATAACACGAAGAGGTAATAAATATTTTAGACTATATACTTCATTATACATTCAGTTAATGCAGTTAATAGTTAATACAGTTCCAATTAATAATTCAGAGGGATGTTTTGTTACATTTTGACCAGCATTATCTGACAGTTATTGCGTTGTCGTTGACCTTGCACTGCTCATTGTACTTCCACAGTTTTCAGTTCTAGGTCAGTATCTTTAATACCCAAATGGATTTGAATGTATTCACTTTTAGTTCTTTCTATTTGGTGCATGGTGTTCCTCACTGGAGACAGTGAACTGTGAAATTACACACATTGCTCCTTTTTCCTACTCGTTGGTGGAGAGCCTCTCCCTGTTTGCGCTGACCACATTAGGTGTATTTGGATCTGGCCCAAAACTACATGGGTTCATTTTGGATCAGGGCCAAAATACCGGTCCTGGGAAAACCTGTACTCTACAGCCTCTATGGAAGAATATGTTACCGGGCAAAATTATTTGACAAAACTTAAAGTGGGGTCATTTTTTCAGTTCAGGCAACCTGACCTGTTTGCGCTGATAGCTGGTTAAATAGCTGTAGGCTCATATAAAAGAGCAACTGATGTCATCGTGAACATCCAGTATGATAGAGGGTTGTGTGAACCATATTCCTCTCAGGAAATAAAGAGGGCGTTGTTATAACACACACAGTTCAGTACTGACCACACATACTCTATGTGGCTTCTTTGGCCTTTGTCTTATTGCCTATTGCTCACAGGGGCCTGACACAGTCCGGCTGATGTTTGATGTATTTTTAACACAGTTCTCGCTCCACCCTTTATCCAGCAATAGATTATGAGCACTTGTGTGTAGTTGTTTGCTAGATTTGTGAGGACGTGCTTTCTGATACTACACATGTGGTTCTTCCTCCTTATTTTACCTGCTTCCACACACATTAAGTCCCTGTCTCTTCAGTGGAATCACAGCACATGAGCCGAACACTCTGAAAACGTTTTGCGCAGCTTGCAACACATTGAACAAACACTGTCTGTTTGTATTGTGATATGCTTGTGTGTGGTACCACCTTTTACTGTACTTTTAGTTGTTGTTGAGCTTTGTGTCTGTTTTATCTCTACAGGTCCAAGTCATGTTGCTGGAGCAGATTCAGCGTGCATGCTGTTTTAAACATTGATTGCTCTCTGTAGATCAGAATAACTGAATAACACAGTACAGTGCAGAGGAATAAACCATGTCTAAAATTAAGTTGCGCTCATTTATCGTGGAGTGGACCACTTTGCAGTAGCAACATTGACATATTATCAGTGTTGGTACACAGTAACCTAATCACATACTGTATCTCACTGACAGAGAAAAATTGTTATTTATCTGGAACCGTTTTGGAGGAATTTCAAAGATAAGTTAAACTCACTGAATCACCAAAACAATGAGCTTGAAATACAAATATTATTATCAATATTGTTCTAAAGTTTCAGACTGGTCATTCAACTCTTGGAGTCTCTGTAGTTGTGTGTCCCGCCCCCTCTCACCTGCTTGTCCTGGAGGTCTGATGAGAGCTCATAGCTCTCTGACAGGGAGCGGGAGCGCTTGATGGCCTCCTCCTCTGCCTGCTTGCGGAGGATGGACTGGGAATGCTGGAGTTTGGGTCGGCGGGGCCGCGGGTGGCCGGGCAGCAGGATGTGTCCGTAGAGCTGGCTGTCCAGGTGGTCGGGACCGAGCCCGCCACTGTGGGTCACTGGGACGCAACTGTAGCCGCCGCTGGGGTCCACAGAGGCGCCCACCTCGCTGCCTGGAGCATCACCTTCCACACTGCAACACACAGAGACACACAGCAGCACTGTGGCTTAGTTTGCTGAGTCATTTTCCTCAGGGCTTTGTGTTTCAGCACGAAGCACGTGACAGATGGGAAAAGTGAACTTTGATACTGCTGGCAGGGTATAAATATGAGTGACAGAATTTATAGCAGCAGTCTGAGGACAGAAAAAAGCTCGAATCATCCGGCTGTAAGACTGCGTAAATGTATCTTGATTAGAAGAAATGAAATGAGTATGAATAAATCAATAATAGCAAACAACCACATAGAGCTCAACAGACACTGAAATCACTGTGCCTTAATCAGCAGCCCACTCTTTCAGTGAAAACAAAGCAGCACAATGTCAAGTGTGATCAAAGCATGTGACGTGGTGTCTTGAATATTAAGATCAATAAAGATCTCTGTTTTCTCACAGGAGTACAAACACTAACCTGGACGTATGATTGGATAAACCACACATCTATTCACTTCCTCCACACCTCTTACACTGCTGTGATCAACTGAGAGGGCTGAAGTGCATTGTGCTGTGTGGTACAGCACCTGGAGACATCTCACTAACTGTAACTGTGAAAAAATCAAAGCTGCTTTTTTACTTGAAGGAAAAAGACAGAAACCTGATCTGACTGTTTTGCTAATGTGTGAAATAACAAGCCGTCCCTCTCCAGAGACACAAGCCCTGATTGTGAGAAGAAGCAAAATACTTTTTTTTTCCCAGATCTGGATGCCAATATACAGTAAGAGGATTAAAATGAATATTATTCTGTACATAGAAACTTCAAATGAATGCAGAAGCCAGCTCAGCAAAGAGAAATTGCTGACATGAGAACAAGGAAGGAATGTGAATATATATCTGAAACCAAAGTGAAGAAGACATGCTGGGAAAACTGTTAGTCACGTATTAAACTGCATAAAAAAACAGCCAGTGTGGATGTAACAGATACAACTCTGCAGACAAACTGATGGAAGAATCAGTGACGTCCGCTATTACATTACGTTGATATGGGTATAATATAAAGTTCTCTCTTCTCAGTGTTCATTTACTCCAGTGACCTATTATTATTAACTGAGAACTGAGTATTTGTGATTGACACTGTGGCTACGGAGCAACAATGGAGAGTAGGCTACAATGTTTGTTGCTTAGTTTAGTTTATCAGTGTGTCTTAGCATTTCTTAATTTTTAGCTTTTGTTTTTACATTAATGTTGTTGTCCTGTCATGTTTCTTAGCTCATTTCACTGCAATGATCTTTTATTATTGTACAGTATGTGACAAATAAACTCTCTAGAAATCTTGAACAACCCCTGACAAGTGGTTTGTATAGTGTATGTGTTTTAAGCGAAGCGAAGCATGTCCTAGTAGTTTACAATGCCACTGTCAGACAGTAGAAAACAATAAAGTCATGTTACAGGGTCCAGGCCCATTGTTACGTGCCTACGTAACATTTGACCTTGTACCAACAGCACAGTCAATCACCCTGAGAGAGAAAAATGCCCCCACTTCATCAAACAAAAGCTGGAGTAAGGAGACGTCGTTCAGGAGCTGACTTCCTAAACGACATGTTGCCAGTTAAAGACTAAGGTGAACTTTTTTTTTTTTTTTTTTGCAAAGTACGAATCAATATTCTTTCATTTTGTTTGTCAAAAGTTGATGGATGAAGTGGAACGGCTCAGAGCAAGGACATCTATCTGGGGACATCTATCACCATCTAACCCTGTCACATGCCTGCACCTCTGTGGGAGAATGTGTCAAGGTTAGATAATACGGGCTAAAATAAATCCTTTAATAGGAAAGAGATGTGATGTCCAGAGGAGGCTCAGAGCACTAAACACACAAAAGCTAAACTAGTAACAAATAGCAGCTGTCATTAAGCCAGAAGGCGGCATTTATCCCAACGTGTACATCATTCATGCACACCGGAAAATAATCAGTGAGAAATATATTGATGTACTATTTTATTTATTTATTTAGTGGGATGAGAGGACTTCTCATCACCTGCTTTGGACGATATTACCCTAGTAAGGTCTCTAGGTCTGACCCCAGTGCCTCAAAGCTTCGAAGCCCAGACTGTTGCCTGGGTAACCTACAGCAAAATCAGCTGTAGACTGTAGAAGTGAGACAAATCACCTGAAACCTGTAAGTAACAGCTCACTTACTTAGCTCAGCCACTGCTGATGTTAGCTGTGAGTCTAACATCTAAAGTCTGAGTCTGAGTGTGGCCTCTCTCTCTCTCTCTTATCAGCCGTCATCTGGGACAGAGACGTGGTTTACAGGACCCTGCTGGCTGCTCCACCTCCACCTCCAGTCAGGAAGCTGTCGTTACGGTTACTATTATAAGCACAGAGCGACTCGGTCGGGTTACAAACAGCTGTCTCCCTCTTGAAGGTTGTCGACATCACAGATGACGACTAACTTTTGCCCCTGACATAACTACTACAACTGGCAGAGGTCACCTGATTATGAAATCTACGCCACAGGCTCAAATAAGCTGCGTGAGTATGGGGTCGTAATTATGGCAAGGAGAAGGATGGCACAACATTTATATGATAGATGTTAACTTTTAAAGAGGTGGTGGCACTGTCAGACCAGTGGTTCTTCAACTGCACAGTCCTATCAAAGGAGTGATGAGATAAATGAGGCGTCTCAAGATAATTTAAGGCACAGAGTAGAGTAGAAGGAAAACATTGTTCCTTTGCCAATTTTTCACCTCCTCAGGCGGTTATTTGAATGACAGCGAGAATGTAAAGCTAGTGTAAACCAGCTATGATGACCTCTCTCCAAAGGTCAAAAACATGCCACACAAACTGAAATGTTAATGTGCTGTAACCGTTTCTGGGCAAACAACGGCAAACATTGTGGCCGAATGAATCAAAACCAGACTTCAGCTCAGCACTTGACTCACAGACATGAGGTTAAATAAAGAGACAAAGTTCCTGTAACTCCCTCTCACTTTAAAAAAAAGGTAATTTTGATGTTGAAACCAAAACAAGCTTTAACAATAGAGGTGGCGGATCACAAAATGTGCAAAAATATCATTTGAAATAGACCATTTTGTGATTAAATCTTTCATAAAATGTCCCTTCTCCTCCAACTGGACACTCACTGCTGACTGTAAAAAGCTCTTCCTACATGCTCAACACATTCTTCATCCTAAAAGGAACAGATCTCCTCTGACAGAGTCCTTTAATTAGAGTGAGGGGTGGGCCGTGGCGTCTGCCTCAGCAGAGGATGTCTAATTGGAAAAATATCCAATTGTTTAGATGGAGGAGCTCAGCTGAGAGCAAGGGAAGGCAGACGCCTCTAGGAACGCAGAGTGAAGTATGATAGCACTTCAGACATGTTTATGTCTTCGCTCAGCTGGTTATGTTGCTGGACGAGATGTTCTGCTCCAAGTTACACAAAAGAAGTCGAAAAATTCAAACAACAAAGACAAACAGCCTCATCAAAGTTGGGTGGTTGAGGACAGCCATTCATTGCAAAACACAGACGTTTAAAATTTCAACACATGGACCCATTCTTCTTCCTGAGGCGCAGAGGTCGAGTCACTCCAGCAGCCAAAGCATTACTGATCCAATTCCCTCAGAAAGCAGAGGGGAAGCAAGAGACAGAGAGAGATGACTTTGGTCCGACCCGTTGACTAACTGAGAGACTTCTGCTGTCTGTGCCAAGAATTCATCCAGCCTCATTAAAATTAATGCACTTCACCTCGAAAAAGAAAAAAAAAAAATCCCATTTTAAGTCAGAGGCAAAATGGATAAAAGGGCAGAGGAGGGTGATGAGAGGTTGCGGTTGTGAGAGTATGTCAAGGCAGAGGGAGGCTCGTTCTCAACCTGCAGTCATCCTCAGATGGAGAGGAAATTGGGCTACTGTCCATTGATGTAATGCATTTTCATCATAAAGGAAAACAAAAGGAAAATGGTTGGTGTTTCATCTTGACACAGACCCACAGTGCACGGTGCACTACAAAGCCTCCCTCTCAAGTCTCATGTAAAATAAAAATAACCCAAACTGCCGCTGAACTGTGAAAATCAAATACTAAACACAGACAAAATTAGTGTCAGAAAGGTTTGTTTTATAGATCATCTTTCATCTCAGTTAAGAAGGTAAGCCACAATGTCTGGAAAACAATTTCCACCTCTAGTTTATTTCAGGGTTTTAAGACTAAGATGTAGGCTACAGTATGATTTCAGATAAATAATAGCTCATTGAACTTAGCCACTTGTGGCATTAGGGTGAGGTGTTTATATACAGTAGGAGCACTCCCACTTCAGCAATTTAGAGTTGAGTCTGAATTACGTTCTGCCTCTGGTTACAGCAACTGCAAACTAATTCTTTCTCACCACAGAGACAAGTCCGGATCTAGATTTGAGGAACTTGTACATGAAGTTCAGGTATTCTCTGAAGTGAATAATACATATATAGGTCAAGAAATGCCCATTATGTGCTTAATAAATGCATCAAGCAGTCTTGCTATTAGCCATTCAAATGTGCATTATAACCTTACACTGCTCCCCAACCCGTAGACACTCTGTCGCTCACAATGTCTCAATGAAAGAGCCACAATTAAAAACATGTTACTCCCTAGGGCTATGGATGTACAATTGGTTAACACGAGCTTGTGTTCTCTCCTGCGTTTAGTAGTCGTCTTTTATTCAGCGATGAACAACACTGTACAGTAACAGCACTTAAACTCTGTCAGTATACAGTCTAAATACAGCGTGAAGCGGAACCGACACCGTAGTTAATACAATTAAAGAAGGATGTTGCAAGACAGGATCATGATCCGTCCATCTAGTGTTGCTGTGCTGCCGTCGATGGGTGAAATTACACAATGAGATAATAAAACACAACCTACGCTTCAGGTATCTCTGACGGGACTCCAATTAGTGCCTGAAGTTTGCCATCACCCGACACAGAGTGTTACCGTTTCAGCTAATTGGATAAACTGGGTTCGGACATTTTTACTGCATCTACACTTAGGAAGAGTTGAGCACTGAGAGACATACGGCGACGAGACTCCGAAAACTGTGGATCACTTCTATTACTCCAACACCAACAGTGTTTTCTGTTAGACCACCCCTGTGGTAAACAACCAGGTTCATTTTGTCAGTTTCACAAGACTCCTCCAGAGCCACAGAAGAGATTATACAACTGTTTTCACAAGATAAAAACTCCCCCGAGACGAGTAAATAAACTTTGACTTTAACTTTGTAACCCCTCCCTGCTCTTATGAGGTGGCCATCAAACAAATGTGGTTTTAAAATGTAAAGCCTCTACACTTATATCAGCAAGTTTTTATAGCAAATACACCCACATTAAAGGGGCGTGCACTTCACCTTCACTCATGTTAGATTACAGACACCTACTTAATCCAAAAACCCACAAAGTACTGCAGGGTCTCATGACAGAGCATAAACTGCTGGCTGATAGAAGTTTAATGGTGTGTTTGTAGAGGAAGGTGTTGGTGTTGGTGGAGCCAGCGGAGGGGCAGGTGAGGTGAGGACAGCTCTGGTGTCAACACCTCCTCTGGAGATGCCCTCGCCGCGCCGCTGAGTGGCTCTCCAAGTGGAGCTTCTGCTCACCGTGTCACTCGGCAGTGATGAATTAATTACTCCAACCTGCCACTCACCCACCCACACACACCCACCCCCTTACACACACACTCACAGTCTGCTACTTCTACTAGTCCACGCTGCGCTGTGTATTCACAGTGACTGTTTGGCATGTTTTGAGTAAGTGAGTAACTCTGAGAATCAGCTTAAGCTGATTAAAGATGAGTTAGAGGGCACTGGATGAACAACTGAAATATAACTCTGCTGCGTTCAAATTCTTGGCACACAGCGGGAAAAATCAACGCCCGACTCATCAGTGAAGCACTGCCCTTTGCTGCATTACTAATGAAGCACAGTATTTACACAAAGTGCACGCCTTGTGAATGTCATCAGCAGCTCTGTACCCTGGCACAAAATCTGCTGCATTAAAGGCAATTTATCCAATAAGGAGTAACAGCAGTTCTGTTGGACATTAGTAAATGCTTTCTCAATTGATCTCGGCCGAGTCTGGCAGCAGAGCCTGAATAAACGAGCGAACATTAGTGAAATGTACAATCTGCTTCACGAGACTAATCCGGAGCCAAATCAGTAAGTAAGGGCATGTCAAGCAACTATTAAAAGTATCGACCTCTGCACACAGCACACACACACACACACACACACACACTCAAAAAGTTGATCTTACCAGCTGTCAGATTCCAGCTCCAGTAAGGACTGAGTCCTGTCAGAGGCACACTGCAGACACCACATGTTGCCCTCTGAGCCCCTACACCGCACCTACATCGCTGCCCTGAACTCTGCTACTCCATCCCTGGGCTAAATGTAGCTCTCACAGCACTGGCCGCACAGCTCGGACACCTCTGTCGCTCTGGCGTTCTTTCATCCCACCAAGGAGGGGCGTTCTCAGGAAGAGGGAGGGAATTCCTTCATAGGAAACTGGGTCGTATAGCAGCAGGAGAACTGGTGTCTCACGGATCAAGAGAGGGTCTTAAACAGGAAGGGGCAACAAGTAAGAAGTAGAAATGGGAGAGAGCGAGAGAGAGAGAGTGAGAGAGAGCACTGGTGGCTTTATTAATAGCAAGGGGCAAGGATGAAGCCTGGGGAAACCCCTGGATATACTATTTTAGCTGTGGTCACTGGGGAGGTACAGTATGGCCGCAGTAATGTGAGCTTTACATCCGTACAACTGTCTTCAGATGTCAACCCTCAGCTTCATATGGAAGACATACACAGCACATCCTCCACTTTTACAACCGCTGATCAAAAGTCTTAAAAAAAAACCGAGTGCCTGACATGATACCATCACCACCGCGGTCCTGTGTCCCAGACAACAGCTGTGTGGGCCATTCGACCCACGTCAAGCCATCCTTTAAACAAACACTAAGCCAGCTAAAAGGGAACGTTTGACTCACATCTCCTTCCGTCTCTGTTGCTGATGTTTAGGGTGATCCCACACACACACACACACACACACACACACACACACACACACACACACACTCCACTCCTATTCCCCTGAAAATTGAAGCGATGAGGGGGCCTATATCCATTCTCGCATAATGACATCATTATCCAAACAACGGGTGTGTATCAAGTGGACTGAAGATGTTATCGGCCAAGGCAACCATGCAGTGTGAAGCAGAATGATAACAGAGCTAATAGGTTTAGTTTGGGTTAGGACACGCCGTGGCTGTAACGCCCTCGTGATGTCTGATTCTGCACTGTAGCCTTTAGTGAAGCTTAGACATTTATAAAATACATACCTCACGAAAAAACCTTAATCACCCTATATAATGTGGAAAATAATCCTTAATTGCAGTATATAATAAGTAAGAGGGAACAGGGAGTTGGTGCAGAATGCCTCTCCAATGGGCCATTACAGATGTAAATACACAAAATGTTTCCCATATGGTGAAGGTTCATGTTAAGTGCATAAAGTAACAAAACTATTTAACAAGAAAAACTATTAAAATGTGGCCAAAAAGTCCAAGATCCTACAGCTCTCTAGTGCTAGAGACTGTGATCCTCCGTGGCCTTAAGACTGAGATCAAATCTGAGTTTACATTCAGGCAGACCCTAATTTAAACATTAAGCCAAGTCCAACTCTATCTAAGCCAGTTGTCTCCTTCAGCATTAACCACAGCCGTGAAGCTTAACGTAAAGCTGAAGCAGTTAACACCCACTTACGTGTGTTTGAGCACAGAGAGGGACAGTTTGAGGCAGCTGCCTTTGATCAGACCTTGGGTTATTTTTGTCCCCTCTCATCTCTATCTTGACAGTGAGTAACCAGACTGTACAGACAGTAGTTAGGAGAGATGTGAGGTATTTTTACCTCACAGCTGAGATTGAATCTGTGCCAAACACTGGAGGGGATACTCTTGTCAACAAACCCTGGCTTCGGGACGAGCGCAAAATTTATGATCTGAACTGTGAATATCCCTCTATACTTATGATGTTGCGGTGGACAGCCTCGCTTGATGGTGGTGCCAAGATGGCAGTGACACTGAGCCAATAGAAAACTGAACTGTAATGAGATTATAGTCACTGTATCATTGCTTTCACCTCATTAACGTTGGTGGTAAGAACATAGTCAGTTTATAAACAGAAAGAGCTAATTGTAAGTTGTAGTAGTACTGTATCTCCAATGGTGTACGGCAATACTGGGATTTCAGGAAATAATCATATTCTCTTTTTATTATGTGTTAAGTACGGAGCTGGAGTTCTATTCAGAGTTCAAGTACACACCTGCAGGGATCATTAGTGATCAAAAGCTTCCTGAGTAAGACGTATCTGCTTTGTTTAATCTGTACAAACAGAATAAACAACAAATTCTGGTTTAAGGAGGATTAATTCTTGCTAAACACCAGAGTTTCTCCATCTGCCTTACTCCTCTGTTCAGTGTTTCCGCTGGTTCCCAGCGCTCACAAACTAAAATCAAACTACAATGTAGAGCAGAGGTTGTCAGGAGCCTCATCATTTTACTACTTAGTGGAAAACTGACCATGGCATATAGCAAATTGACTTCAGAGAGCCATGTGAATGCATTGAATATGAAAAATTCACACCCAACCAATCAGCTCTGTTTACCCCAGAAGAAAATGTTCATCTTTAGGAAGAGTTCAACAACTAACGAGTGAAACAATAAAAACAAAAATCTGACTTGGGGGGAAAAAAGTGGGTGTGGTCTCTAAAATCTCTTTCTCCTCTCATGGCTATCTCTATCACGATAATGAGCCCTGTATTCCTGCTTTTTGTTGTTCGGTCATCGGTTGTTACCATGGTAACATTGGTCTCAGAACCGACTGAGTCCTACCACATACAACCAAGAAAGTATAGAAGCTGGTTGTTTTTCCTCACTGATAGATCTGAATTCAGAGACTCTCAACATACATGATAATATCCCACCGCTGCTAATTATGTTGCTGGTTTAATTTCAAACCACACCACGTCACGTCAGGTTTCCCTCATGACCTTTAAAGGTGCATGTGCAGAATGACAACACCTGAAGAAACCACAATGGGCTGTGCACATGACAGGAATAACTGAAATATACTCCGGTCATGTTTTCTACAGTGTATTACCTTAACAAGATAGTTAAGGCGATGGTGCCAACCTCAGTTTTCAGACGGCAGCTGGCTCTTTCAAGGGCCTGTGTTGCAGACACACCTGTCTCACTCCACAGTGGAGACAACAGGGTCCTTCGTCCTAGCGTTAACCTCCACATCAGTCCCTGAGGGGGAGTCACAGATCTGCTCTTTAACTATAGGTACCATAAGACCCTCCATCATGTCTTCCCCTCCTTCAGCATTCAGGGTGCAACATGCCACTCCCACAGCGGTGATGAATTTCACATATTGCATGAGACTGATTCTCATTCAGCGGGGGACAAAAATAGAGTCGCTGACAGACACTGCATTTTCTGCTCTGCTTGGTAAGTAAATTGACCAGTTTGTGTGTGAGCGTGCTGGCTGGAGACAAATGTGTCTGCGCCTCCGTCCACCTTCCCCAGGTGCTGCAGTCTGCAACCCCAAACAACGGCAGCGCTCATTAGAAGCACAAGGAGCTGCGCTGAGATTCACAGCACAGAGGGAAGCTGGCACTCTGACGGATGTGCAGTTCAATGTCACCAAATTATCTATTCAAATAGCATTTTAAAAGCTCCAACTCCACCCCAGCATCACTCGAGTCCAGAGAAATATGTACTGTACTCCTCACCAACATACTGATCTATTCCTGTCACATCACTATGTTATAATACCAACATTTCTGCCCTAGTGACAGTTCTGACACCTGTGGTCACAGGTGGTAACAACTACAGCACCCAAACATGATGAAGAGCCACTGGAATAAACATGCAGACATTTTAATCTGTCATATGTATTGGCGGATATTGTTATTGCAAAGTCAGTTAGATGATTGTTTCTGAATTTTCATTAAAATTTTCCCTGATAAAAATAATGATGATGTTGAAGTTGGAGGAGATTTCTTAACATCTGAAGAGAATGGTTTGCAGACATCGCTGAGGAACCACAATATTCCATTTATAGTCTATGGTCTGTCGGTCCATATATGCAATTAGGTGATTTCAATAATATTCCTTTGAATTATACAACCGTAATTACGTTATATTGGTCTATTTATCAATGTAATGCCACCTTAATAACAATTTCTATAAAAATGATGAGAAAATACACTATCTATACTCATTGTATTTCATTTGTTTTTCCAACAACATCTGCTTCTGGGTCTGTTTTTTAGACCATTTAGTTAATAACGAACGATGACCCCCATTATTCCCTAACGTTAACAAAGGTCTTTTAGTAGGCTAAACCATCCATACACAGGATGCAGAACACAAATACTTTATGACAAGAAGGAAAAAAAACAAAACATTGTGAGTGCAATCCAGGCAGCAATTACATTTCCAGGGTAGAGTGTGTTTGTTGTAGCCTGAAATATGAGATTGTATTTGACCTGATTTCTTTTACAATCCACTCAACCTTAATTAGGAGCCAGAACTACATGTACACAAACACGCATGCAATTGAACAACAATTTAGTGAGTAATAAAGCTGTTTTCCATTACTCAACATAATCTTGGGCTGGAAAACTGTGCGCAGGCCACATCAACAACATGCCTGAACATTTATAACTATCTTCTGTGTAGCCATCATATCCTGTTTACATACACTGGGGAGTAAATTCATTTTGACATCCCAACGGAGATCTAGACAGCAACTGTCCCTGCGCTCTGGCCGGACTCCAACGGCTTCACCCACACCCCAGATGAGTGCAGCGAAGGCCCTGGGCCCAGCAGCAGGCTGACTGCATCTCTGCTGTCCACTGGAAAAGCTGTTCACTTCAACCCTCTAATCCCACAACCACCCACGTGCGGCCCCTTAGAGGGAGGCGGTGGCCCGGCCCTCTCAGCCTGGAGCTTCTCCACCAGAGAAACAGAGAGAGAGAGAGAGGGAGGAACTCATGGGCTTGTGCCTTCATCATACATATGCATTTCATAAAGCCAACAAGCTGCACAGTCAGGCGCTGGCACATGGAGACACAGTTGATGTTTTGCTGATGACCATATGGCCGTGGATCCATCTAATGTTTCTGCTCTGCTGTGGCCGTCCCTCTGACCAGGGTGCAGCACTCGGCTTATCTCTGCTAATCCTCCAACCGTAACTCTGCCTCCACCCTGTTCCTGAGCTGACTGTAAGCTGTAGTGCCGGGGCCGAACCAACACCATTAACCCACAGCATTGTTGTTGGGCAGCAGATACTGAGCACTCTCAGGAAGAGGCTGGGGTGGGTTTATAGGATAGTTCCAGTTTATTAACAGCCTGGGTCTTTTTTCTTGTCGTTTTGGCCATCGCTTATA
Source organism: Trachurus japonicus (assembly GCF_045865225.1). NCBI lineage: Eukaryota > Metazoa > Chordata > Actinopteri > Carangiformes > Carangidae > Trachurus > Trachurus japonicus. Next base: position 15,928,670 of record NC_140911.1, read on the forward strand.
TCACCGTCCTCACTTGAGTGATAGCTGGAATCTGGAAACTTTGGTGACCAAGTCTGATGGTGCAGGAAACACAAGCAGTCAGAGGATTTGACAGGAAACAACCACAGAGATTAGTGTGTAATAATACCTATTAACACGAGAAAACAAGTACAAAGATCAAAGTTCAGCCAGTTTGGGTAATTCTAAGGCCTTATTACTATTATTTACTACCAGCCTACTTACTGCGGCTACATAAGGTTGTCAGATCTTCCCAGCAATTGGTTTAATTCTTAACTAGAAATCCAGATGTGAATTTGGCATGCTTACAATAGTTAGACATTTTCGGGAAATGCATTAAATAGATGAAATAACATTTTCATATGCTTAGCTTCACAACATGGCATTAAACAGGTAGAAGCTAGCATGGCTCTGTCCAAATAACCATCTGTAGATGGCATTTCCTGATTGGGCTGAGTGAGTTCATACTGTCTTTCAAGATTAATATTAATGAAAGTTAAGATAAAATTTCAGATTTGCTTTAATTCTGCCATAGGGTAGTTTGTCATTTTCCATATCTCACTTAGCAAATGTCGCTGCAGTTCCAGATGAAAGCAAAGAGCTTGTGGAGTCCAGTGTTATGATTGCTCATGGGAATGGTGGCCAAAATAACTAAAATAAGTCCCAAGTTGTAACAAACTGAATTTATCCTTGAAGTAAGCCATCAGATTTAATCTCAGCTAGACAAAATAAGGCATACCTCTGACTCAAAAATAAATGTGTCATTTCCAGGCACGGAGTAAATCCTCACATCACAGTGTTACACAGTATGGGTTAAGTTTTTTTTTATCATCGACTCCCATCTTCAGTGTTTGTTTTTCTCAGGTCTGAATGCTGTGCAGACGATCCCAGTGAACCCCGATGCTATCTGATAACTCCAGACAGGAAGTGTTACGCTACATCATCAACTGACACAGGAAGTTCAACTAACTGAGATTCTGTCCATAGAAAACTCCCTCCCAATCAGATTGCAGCATGTGATGCTAGATAACACGCACTGAAAGAGACAACTCATCACCGATCATGCACAGTACACACGCGACAGGACGTTCTCTCACACAGGAGACACAACAGGTCCCGACATGTTTAGTTTGCACTGAAAACACACGAGAGCTGTGCAGTGACGTATACCCGAGGTGCGTCTGGACGAGCTGCTTCATCAGTATTCATAAACACTTTGCTATTCCAGGAAGAGCAGCCCAGCTGAGCGTGCCCAGACTGTGTCTGAGAATGGCTGGACACTGGCTAGGTTTGAAGGAGGAGAAGACAAAACATGAAAACAAAGAGGAATGTAAAAGATGAGGAAAATTTAACTCAACAAGACAGATTTCTACACCACGCTGGTGTAGTTTTGCCATCGTTTTGTCTGTGTTGTTTGTTCCCATCCTCTCCTTTTACTCCACTGAACTCTCCAGGCAGCTGTGAATCTAACAGCTGTGAATCTAATTTAAACATCTGACTAATTATACCAATAAAACCTTGAAATCCTAACAACAACCAAGTCTTGGAAGCAGGGAGAGGGCTGGATTTTAATAGCTGGCTCACTTGGTCATTTGGTGCCACTTGAATTTGTCCATATGACGCACATTAATGGAGCAAACACCCACACATTTAAATTGTTTTATTTTGCAAAAATCCAGATCAGAGGCTCAGTGTAATTGCTCCCAAGTTTTTGCTCAACAGCCAGGTATCGGCACCGAGATGCCGAGGTTAATGGTTGTTTGCGTTAGTGAAGTTTGTTGGGCAGAAAATGTGCGACTGTTGCACATTTGCTTTAATGGGATTTTTTCCCCTGCTTTTGCCGAGGTTATAAGGTTGGGGAGCTGCAATTAACAGCTTCACAAATACCTCGGATCTGACGTGATACACTGCTTCAGTGTCTGCGTTTTGTCCGTCGTCAGCTCTGTGCGTTAAGTTGTTTATTCTTCAAACCAGTTGCATGAAATGGGATTTAACTCCAGGTGGAGTGGAGAGGTCCGACGCTGCCAAGTCTTCACTCGCCTGAATGTTCCACACACTTCTGCGAAAACTGAGTCTCTCTGTCTCAACTTTTTTTTCCCCTTTCCTCTAACAGCTGAGACCCTCTGCACATTTACACCCTCTAGAGGCGAAATTACATTTCAGTCGGCAAAACTCATTAAGGTGAAACCACTAGACGACGTACAGACACAACTCAGCACTCAATTCAGTGTTTTACAGAGGTACTTAAGTGATTAAATTCTATCTATCATGACAGCACCTCATGAAAAGGGGTCGTGAAGTTGACCCTGCACGACCTGAGTCCACCTCCACCTTCACCAACAATCTACCAACTGTGTGACAGACTAACCAGGCCAGTGGTGAACTATAGGGATGAAAAATACAGTAGATGAAGGCTGAATTATCTGCACAACCCTCGGAGGTCCTCCCCAGCTTATTCATTCCTCTCTCTGCTCTTCCCTTCCATCCAGTGCTGGCACAGGGTGGGCAGTGCTGCTGCCAAAGTGACTGATGGACAGTACCCTCCGCTGTCCGCTCTGAGCCCAACCATCAGGGCGAAATTATGCAGCCTGAGATCCTCGCTGAGTGGCCGTGACAGACTATAGATCCGCTTGCCACCCCTGCCGCTTTCAAGGACACTTTATCCAGACGAAAGGGAAGGAACTGGGAGCTCAGAAGGACCAGCTGTACATCATCTGCCGCGAGGCACAGGACTGAAAACTTGGTGGGGTGGGGGCAGCGTCTATTATCTACCACTAGGGAAGAGCCAAACCCATCTGGTTCAGGCCTAAAAAGGATAGTTCTCAAAATGTCACACACAGAGTCGGGAAATAAATGACAAAACGCAAGGTGTTAGACTAACACAGAAAATTAAATGTCATCCTGGATTACAAACATTAGGAAAGTAGCTTTTCTGTGGAGCAAAGCAGCAGCTGTAGCCTGCACCGCCAGCGAACGGATGCCAGGACTTTAAAAACAAATCAAGCCAGAGAGACAGACAGAGAGAAAGAGAGAGAGAGATCACTGTGAAGACAACAGGCATAAACCTACCTTTGATGTACAGATAAAGCTGAGATAAAGTAGCAGCTGACTCCTATAGTGTAACCTGACTGGTAAAAGTTAAACCTCCACAAAGATGTCCAAACAGGTAAGAACAGCAGGACGCCCTCTCCGCTCCTTCACACTGATGGATCTCCAGTGGAACGTGGATCTGGTTCTGGTTATTGTGGTTGGTATAAGCACCACCCTGCCTGCCTCTCTCCTGCCAGCTCCTGTCCCGTCTCTCTTTCTGTGCTGGTGTTATTATACACACACACACACACACTCACACTGAGGCTATTGAAGGACAGGCAGCACCTCTGTCTACATGCCGGCTCTGGGCGCTGTTGATGTTGGCATCTGAAATAAAGGCTGCCTTTCTCTTTCCTGCGTGTCCTCCTGCCCTCCTGCTGGAGTTTTCACCTCTGCCAAGGAGAGCTGCGAGGCTGAAATGGGAGTAAGGTTGTGTGATGGCGTTGTGCTGGCTGTGTGTGTGTGTGTGTGTGTGTGGGAGTGGCAGCCTGGTGTGACACACTTGATTACCCCGGCTGATTGGGGATTATTTTTGGCTTCCAATGGCACCCTCCTCGAACTGAAACTCTATGCTGTGTTTTCTTCTATAATTATCTCTTCCCAGTTGTCACGTCAGTTTGTCTGTCACTCATCTGACACTGAATTGTTTTCTTTTTTTTTTATTTACTGCATGCTATCATGTTAACCATCACATGACACTCAGAGCTCCCTTCTCACCCTGTTAATAGACTCCTTGTAGTTCACTCTGGGACTAAATATGGTCTACAGTATGTAATAGGAACAACTGTGTATTATATAACTTAAAGCTCCACTAAGTAATTATGGAAAACGTGTAACTTCTCCTGACAAACTGGAAGAAAATTATAACCAGACTATTATAACTCCTCCTTGCCACAGGGAGCTTTTCTAATCCTTTTGGTCTTTTTTTTTTTTTTTTTTTACACAGCATCTGTACAGTGATTTCCACCACTTTCACCAACATCACTTCCAGCAGCAGCAGGCAGCCATCTTCAGTGGAAAAAAAAAAAGCTCTAAGAAGCAGACTCTAAGCTGCTGGCCCTGAACAAAATATTTCACGGACAGTTGGAGACCAGTGGCTGAAGAAAATCACCTTTAGTAGGATAAATCACGTAAAGTGGATAAAGGGGAAAAATCTTTTTTTTTCCTCAGGAGAAAAACAACAGTTAAATTTGATTTATGTCAGTCAGGTGAAAACAGACGTCACTACAAATTATAGTTTCATGTCTGCTGGATGATGTGTAGCCTGAGTGAGCAATTTATAACAATAATTATTTTCTAAAGTGGTAGCCATAGAAATGTTGTAATTAATATGTCAGCTTTGAGGTCTTCATTCAGCTGCCCTGAAAAAAAGAACTTGAGTGTCGACGAGGAAACTCTCATTCTTGCTGCAGATGCACTAAAACCGCAGCCCTGATGCATTATCAGTAAAGAGCTTACAAGACACAATCTACAGACTCATAAAACTAATGCTGTGGTCTGATCACTTGACTCCCATTAATTGAGTGTATTCCCTTATATTCCAAAGAGCGTACTCGACCGTATGTCAAAAGTCGATCTCCATAATTTACATCACATGAATCTGCATCGGGCTCACAAATGGCCTCCTTAAATCGTGCTCTGCGTCATCAAATTGTGGATTAGCCAGTAAACACCAAATTTACATTTCCAATCTAAGCGTATGCTGTCCAATAGGTCTGCGCAGTATTTGTAATTAGACTAATTGTGAGTCCCATCTGGTAAAACTGTCAATATTAGTCTTTATACGCCACACACACAGGCCCCTGGTACCATCCATGCATACCAACGTACAGTATATAACAGAGACGATCGGTCCTTCAGTGCATCCTACTAGCTTGTTGCTTTTCAGCTTGTTCTGCTACATTTAAGATGCTATTTACACCATAATGCTGACTGTGTATATTAAAATATCTTTCACACATGGACCCTAGTTGACTTTTCTCATCCTTTCACATCTGTCCTCCTCATGAACACTTCCTCTTCAGATGTGACCTCTGCTAACCCTCTGAACCTATCCTCTTCCTGTCCGTGCCTGCAGACAGAGGAGCCCTCCCGCTCCACAATCCACTGTGTGGACAACATGTGTCAGCCTGCTGCAACCCCTGTCAAGGATGTTTTTGCCTTCTATAGAGACGCCTCTATTAAAGCTCCAAAACATGACAAATCTGGGTTGACAAGGAAGATGCTGTTCAAACATGCAATGCAAGTCATGGTGGTGTAATGTGAGAAAAGAAACATTATGAAGGAAGAATAGAAAATGATCTCATGTAACAGGGTGTGGAAGGTGGAGATGTTTGAAAGAAAAGGAATTTGCCTGACTCATGATTCTCATAATTACTGAAAGGATGAGAATATGTATAGAGCATGGGTGTCTTATCCGTAAAGTGGGGGTATCCCTCACTACTTCACCAGGTAACAAGGGACATGGAGAACCAGGAAACTTGAAAAAAACCTAGAAACTAAGAAAAACAACTTTATGAGTCTGACGTGTTTCGGCTCAGCCTTCATCAGGGTAATCAAGAAACACAATAGATTAAAAAAAATCACTATACAGGTAGAACGTATACGTAGGTAACATGTTCATTCATGTTCACATGTTCAACACATACAGTATGTTGCTTGTCTTGTTTCTACTGTCCTGTGTCATATGTGTTGTTAATCACCCAACTTGCACAATAAAAAGTAAAAAACAAAAGTATATAGGCAGATAGATAACAAGCTTAGCCAGTCACATGCATCCGGATGGTACGTTACCCTGAAGGACCTCTAGTATGTAGCTACAACACTGACAGGGTCAGATCCATTTATATCTTGGAAGAACACTAAAATCTCAGCAACTTTCAGATGAAATACGATGTGGGCAGTCAGCAGAACTTATTTTCCTGAGATAAAACAAGCACATATGGAAGTCATGAGGAGAAATGATTGGTAATTGTTTTGTAAGGATCAGAAGGTGAACTGTGCAATATATCAAAGAGGACAGGAAGGAACATTTTTGTGCTCCGTCCCAGTCATCATTTTCCAGAAACTACTGTTGAGGGCCTCCACTTCAACCATTTGTCAACAGTTTTTTTCTACTGCAGTGCGTCCAACGTGTGGGACTGAGTGGGACGGGGTTTGACAGCGGTAGGTAGAGTGAAGGAAAGTGAGACTTGAGAAGCACTGACGACAACGGTACCTCTGGCTGTTTTTTGAAGACGCCAGTAAGTGTCTCAGTCAGACTCCAAAGGCAAGAGTTCTCCTCAGACAATGATGTTTTTCTACAGGAGAACTGCAGGAGTTCCTGTCTCCCGAGGCGGTGAATGTGGTGTCTGACTCTCTGCCAACCCAACGGCCTGACAGGGCCTGCCAGTGTTTAAATAATTGCCAGGTATGAGCACTCCTCCCTACTGTGCCTGGCTTCCCATCCCTGAGGTTACCGGCCATGCCTCCTATCCATGGAAAGTGATTATGACCACAAAGGTCAAGACATTATTTTAAAAAACAAACAAACTATTAAAGCATTGATCTGATGAATTCAACGTTCATGTACACCATGGAGCGATTCTTGAACATTACAACCTTTGGAGTTACTAACATAACAGAAAGCTAATGCACAGTTTTAAAACCAAAATGATATCTTTCAACTAAGGATGCTGGTACTGGTGTGAACAGGAAGTGGGTTGTGTTCTCTGCAGGTGGTCAGTTGCAGAAAATACTACAAAGGAAGAACAGCTAAGACAGGAACCATGATTGTTGTTGCCATTACTGATCTGACCCAGTCAGGAGGTGAGCTTGGGTGTCTGTCGTTTTCTCAATCTCATTTTTTGATTATCCAGACAACAACAGAACCATTGAGAACTAAAACAGGTACAACAGCACCAAGAATCTCTGTTTGTCATGACGTGATGCATTTTAAAGCTATTATTAGTGGGGATGTAGTCTGAGTTCAGATGTTTTATCAGATGTTCAGATGTTTTTTTTTAAGTTTAATGTTTGTTATTAAAGTATTTTGGGGGGCTTTTTGTGCCTTTTACCGTGAGTTGAAGAGAGACGGGGAAATGTGGAGTGAGAGAGAGGGGGAACATCATACCACTGACTAACTATGTTTTTTGAGAACACCTGCCATCACTCATAAATCACTCACAAATATCTACACTAAAGCCAGCACTTCGGAGGGAAATTGCTGTCTCTGAAAGATTAGAATTGTATCTTAACTACATTATCTTCAAAAAAAATCTATGTTATCGCAGTTCAGTGCTATTATATTTACAGAAACACTCTAGAAGGAAATTTGTGCCAATTTATTGATTAAACTTTGAAGACCTGATCTTTGTTCTCCAAACTAGATCTCCACCTTTGGGGAAACAAAATATAAACTGAGTCTTGGAGAAAACAGAGCTTGTAAAGAAAGCCGCATGCTGATCTGGGCCCAGTAGAAATATCAATTAAATCAATACAACTGTTGGATCAATGAAGTCAGATTATCATCAGATTGTGAAATGGCAAAAAAACATCAGTGTGGAAATGAGCGAATCTTTGCTAGTCATGAGACCCAAACTGCTCCAACCAGCCGCTCTGTGATCCAGAGGTGCAGCATCGTCTCTCCTCACATTCCAGCGCCTGGAGGCTGAGCATCTCTGCCTCTGGAAGTGTTTTCCTCTGGTGGGGAAAAGCCAGCAGCTAAACCACAATCACCACGGGCCATTTGGCTTCAAACACGCGGCTGTGCTACGAGTGGAAAAACACAACATGAGGGGAATACCATGTGCCGTACGCCTCTGATAGCTCACTTTTGGCTATGGGAGACACCTGAAAAATACTTGAAGGCCCGGGTGATACATCACTGTCCGACAATGAGGAAAATGCTGTAGAACTCATACTATGGCGAGGGAACAGGTTCCTCTTCCTCTGCTATTTTATGTCTTTATGAGATAGACAGCAGTCAATGGACAGGATATGAGCAGTGAGAGATGACTGTAACACAGGTCAACAGCTGAAATCAACCAGAGCTGTTGCAGTTTAATGCAACTTCCAGCAGCAGCTTATTGAAAGGTTGGCTTTTGGCATTTACCCTTGTAATTTATAAGCACAAATGAGGCCAGGGCAAAACCGTACACTTCGCCCCTTGACACAGACACACAGAACATTTTATGTGCCGCACCAAGCTTCATGTGACTGAGCTTTTCCAAAGCACAAACTCAAGTCTCAAGTCATTTTCCTTGGCAAGACTAAAGGAAAGTACACCCACTATGAAAGCTTCATTCAGTTTCTGAGCAGGAAAACACATTATTTAAATGCATCCCATCTGAAGATCCCAATCAGAGTTACAGAAACAGTTTCTGCCGGGTGTTTGTTACACATACAAAGGATGAAACAAACACATTTTCTTGGTAAAGACTCTCATTCCTTTCAGCAGGAACACAACACAAATTTGCCTGAACTGGTCACACCTCAGTGAGAAGTGTGGAGCTTGCTGAGAGCGCTAGCCACAAGCCTGTGGGAAGTCTTGCTCTGAGGTTAAAGTTACTCATGTTTTAAACTTTGTAAAAATCCACTGCTATGATTCAGATTTAGTTGTTTTTTTATTTTGTTTAAACTCATAAAACTCATTTATTCTTATTTCCTCATTTAAAAAACCTGGATGACCACTACCACTGCTTGTGGCACATCACCACCTGACATCTGGGGACAGTTCTGAGGGAGGTGGAAGACACACGCCAAAACTAGCCAGCAAGGTAAAGAAAACCTTCTTTGTTTATAAAAAAGAACCAACAACTAAAGTATTATTCAGTAGTATTCAGTATGAACTTTTACAATACAGCAGAGTATCAGTGTGATTAGTAGAGGAAATACCAGAGACATGTTTCAGTCTGATCTGGACTCAGGTGAGACCAGCAGATGGATCAGAACTGCTGGTGTAACACTAACCTGTCCCCACAGGTTGATAGGATTAGTCCCTAAGGTCTGTGATGTATGAGACTGTGGTTGTGCGGACCTGTTCTCATGAGATTTAAGTACTAGATTAAAGTGGAACCACTCAGTTACAGTAGGCTACTGAATGATTATTTCACCGATGATTGTATTGAATAAAAAACACCATATGGGGCAAAATAAACATCTTTAGAATAATCTACTCTATGAGGATACAGGGATCACACTCTCTACTATCCAAATTTAAGCAATTTTGTGATATCGCTCTAATCTTTCCCCACAATTACAGTAATAGCCTGATTTCCATCCAGCCTCATGTTCAACAAAGCAACATAGTTTCTTTGCTTTGACTTGTAAGTAAGTAGCTATGTCTCATGGCTAAAGCTGCCATGTTGTAATAGTGAAACTAAAACACTGTGACACAGCGTCGTTCACAGCATACATCATATCCTGAGTGCTATGTCTGCTGACAGTAATTGTGGTAATAACTGCAAGAGACAGAGCGAGCACCAGCACAATAATCCCCTGCAGCTTTTCCCTGCCACATGTTACCGGGCCTTATAGCAACCTGTTGACACCAATCCCAGAGAGCCAGTGGGCCAATGCTGGGCATGCATAAACAGCCTGTAATCCGCAGTACACACTGGCTGAACCACGCAATTTATCGCTGGGCATGTGAGTGGCAGACAGCTGCGTGTGTGCATGAGGACGACTGTCCAATAGCGGCTAAATAATCACGTTCACATCTAGCACGCTGGGAGAATACACTTGTTTATATACGAGGCTCTAAACACTTTTCACTTTGCTGGGTCAAATGTTTCTTGTGTCAAGATCATAAATGTGTACCGATGTGTCACTGTTTATTTTCTCCTTATGAATACTGCTTTAACCCATGGCATGAACTACATGTTTATCATTGTAACTATGCCAACTAATGTAAGACTGTGGCATTGCTAAACCTTTGAGGGACACACAGGAAACCTCCATGACAACTACAGTGGTAGTAGTATAGTCGATGACTATCATCTGAAAGTTAGTCTTATTCATGAGTTTTGATATAAAGACACAAGTTTGAGAACATTTGAGGAATAAACAGAGATGTATTTCTATCCACCTATTTCCAAACATCAAAAACGTACGCCGGTTTTGCTCTTCCGGTGGAATTGTATGTTTACGTTTCCATGGTTTCAGTAGTCGTGGTAAATGCTTGGATCTTTTTTTTTTTTTTTCTTCATTGAAAATCTGTAAAACGCATGGATCATCACGCCAGCTTTTAACAATGGATATCACACGAATGGACATGTATTGTTAAAAGCCAGCGTTAATAGATCCATGCGTTTACTTTACCGCAACTATGACAACTGCTGAAACCATGAAAACAATACAATACAATTCCACCGGAAGAGCATTTTTTGACATTTGGAAAAAAGAAGCTCATGTTGTTAAAGGTCACATGACACATTAAGCAGCTGTACAATGCTTGTGTACACAGGAGCAGCTTCATCGGCGTCCTGCTGTCATCCACCTCACGTGCTTCTGATCCGATCCAATCACAACCTAAACCAATCTATTGTCTATCTATCTTCCATACATGTGTTACACTGGTTATGTGTCGGATGGTGACACACAGTACATTCAATACTGAGCCTGAATGCATCCTGTGTGTAGACGGTGACAGACTGATGTTGTTGCTGCTGCACCACGGGCATACTGCTGTGTAGACATTGTTGTAGTCTTTTATTCAAAGGGGAGGAATTCAGTGAGCAAGATTATCAGTCGAACTAGACATAAACACAACCACACACACAGCCACCTTTCAGTACCTGATAATACACGCTGCTCCAAGTATGGTGGTTCCTGTGTAAGCTGTGACGCACCAGCCAATTGTATTGTATAAACCCCAACTCTGCCAGAGGTATAGCATAAAACAACCATGATAAAACCTTAAAAACCATCACACAACCCTTCAGCAGTCACCGTGCTTCTTACGGGTCACGGTGCCATACTGTATTTTTGTGATACTGGGTTTTAAAGTACCAGTAAACACATGTAAAATGTTTCTGTCACCAGCCACATGCTTACAAAACTTCGGCCTGAGAAACTAACTGCCTCAGTCCTTTGCACAAATCCAGAATCTGGGTTATCCACCAACACTGAGCACATGTGAAGTATAGACATGGATCTAACAGCCTCATTGTTTATTCTCTGTCAAACGAGCCACATCGCATTAACTTCTTCAAACACAAATTTGAGGACTTAAAGGAAAAAAAAGGAGAAGCTGTCAGACTAGAGCATTACCAACTCAGTGTCGTCCATTTGAATTCGGTTCAACCTCAACAAACTCCATTCACAACCGTTTCCCCTGGAGTGGAGATTCCTTGGTGTGATAATGAATGACAGGGCAGCGAGCGGAGCCTCTGTCCGGGGCCCTTTCTAATGCCTTTGAAACGCAACGCGAGATGACTCATCAGACACTTGTCACAGCGCTCTGGCTCCCTCTCCTCTGCTCTGAATACTCCTGAAAAACTCCTCTGATGGGCCCATGATTTATTTAACACATGCTGATGTATTTTGCATTAAAACAGCCCTAAATGCTTCAGTGCACTTCACTGGTGGAAAAGTCTCCTCCAGCACAGATTTGGCTGTGTTATCCCCTCTAAACACTTTTTGCATCATCAGTTTTGTTTTGCTGAGGACAGCCCGGGTTTCAGATTCAAAGCGCGCAGGAAATGTTTTTGTAAATGTTGGACGACAAAGCAAATTCCCTCTGTCATGCCAGCTGAGATACACAGCATCTAAAATCATAAAGGTTGTACATTAACTCACAGACAAGGCATAGATCTTTTTTTTTTGTGAGCATAAAAACAACAACAGCACAGTTCGGACCATTTTAATTCATAACCACAGAGGATTTCATCATTGTAGAATTATCTGATACCAAGCAGCTTAATGCTGCATAATCTACCCAACCTGAAAATCCTGCCCCTGAGGATATAAACCAAGGACCGAAAAACAGATCTGGCCTCAGAGATGGAATTATATCCACCAAGATCACACAAGTCACACATAATCCTGCGCTGAGGGCCAGAGCCCCAAACTCATTATTGATGAATTAATGCATGCTTTGCTTAAAGAGAAAAAAAAAAACCTATTGTAACTGTATTAAGATATGCAAGATGAGGAGAAATGTTGTAAGGCTGAGAAGTGGCTGCATAAGACTGACTCTCCATCTAATTTGCAGTAATGGGGAGCATGGCACAGGAGCACATTCACTTTGAAAGTTGAAATGTTGTCTAGGTCAGCAGCAGCAGAGAGCAGCCTGATGTAATGAACTATTCCTGGGTCTGTTTAAAGGATCAATAGGGATTCATCACACGGCCGCCCTGTGCTCAGCAGAAGAGCACCAGGAACCAGGATGCAGAAAAAAGACACACACAAAAGAAAAGAAACAACAATCAATGCCCCCACCTAGTCTGTAAAGCTGCTTGGAGGACACAACAGCCTCTTCATGAAGGGAGAGGAGAGATGGAGAGAGAGAGAGAGAGAGAGAGAGAGAGAGAGAGAGAGAGAGAGGAAGGACAACAACAACAGTCAGGCACTGTCTGAGAAGTTGAAACGTCCCTTCAGCCTCAGTTTGCAGCGAGGCTGTGGGTGTCCTCCAGCACAAACATCAGCTGCCATGACATCAGACTATGGGAAGATGGGAGGAGGTAATGGCTGAGGGAGGGAGGAAGGGAGGGAGGGAGGGAGGTGGAGGATGGATGGTGGTGGTGGTGGTGGTGGTGGTGATGTGGTGTGGTACTGGGGTGGGGGGGCATGCCAGTGCAGCTGCTGCAGTCATCTCTGCCAGACACCTGCCTGGGCTGAGGGTGTAAACAGAGCATGCAGCCTGCAGCAGCACTCCTCTCTCTCTCCTAACCTCACCTCACACACACACACACACACACACACACACACACACACACACACACACACACACAGACACACACAAGCCAGTAAGTGCTCCTAACAGAGCGCAAAGGCAGATGACATTAGAGAAATTAAAAAAAATACAACAGCCATGAGACACACAAGACGGGAAGAAGCGAAAGCGGCAGCCCTACCGGCAGAGAGAGACAGCGAGCGGCCCGGCACACAGTCGACACTGGCAGGATGAGAGCGAGGGACCATCCTTACACATTCACCTCCAGCTGCACAGAGAGACGGCTCGGGCCCTCTCCACCCTCCCTCTATCTGCCTCCTGTGCTTTGAGCCTCTCTTTACCCCCCTTCTGTCACTCTCCACATGACTCTCTCAGCCCCTCCCCTCTTCACTCCCTCCCTCCCTCTCTCTCTCTCTCTCTCTCTCTCTCCAACCCCCCTGCCTCTCGGCGGAGTTGTGTCCAGCCTGATGCAGCCTGGCGAGTCCTTGCCTCTTACTGGCACTGCTGCAAGGTCAAGGTTTGTCTTTTGCACCTCGTCCCTCACAGACACGAGAGACAGAGAGAGAGAGAGAGAGAGAGAGAGAGAGAGAAAGAGAGAGCAGGTTTTTTAATTCACTCATTTCACCGACAGGCTCCCTCCTCCCGGGGTGAAGGTGTGGTAATTAATGAGATGAGCTGCTCTGAGTTTGATTGCAGGGAAACTGTGCAGACTTCTCTGGTAGTGAAATGGAAAATAAATAAAAGGGAGGGTAAATTATGACTGTGACAAAGCAGCAGCCGAGACAAAAATCAATCATCATCGAGATGGTTTACTCACTGCTTTTCTCTCCCTAAAAGGCCCCATCAGCAAACAACACAACCAGACAAGATAACTGAGTAACCTAGGTTACGGAACGTGAAGATTACCACAAATAGTGGTATTGATGGTGGTTTTCAGATTGAATAGCTGAGTTTTGGCACTGAATTACTAAAAAAACTGCAAGAATATAAAGATGTTTTTCCAAAAAAGAAAAAGACAAAAAAAAAGGCTTCTCAAAAGCGGAGTGCTGTTTAACACAACTTTGTTGTGTCTTGTCACTGTCACTGACTTGTCTTATATGCCTGAAGAAGGTCACAATAACCGAAAACTTGCAATAAATTGATATATGCACAGTGTTTTGAGTGTGCCATTGCTATTTTGTTGTTTTCTAAGTAATAAAACACTGTCTACCAGCAGCAAAATCAACCCAACCTCATATCAGGAGAGGCGAGCTTTTAAATCAGCCTTCCTTCTCCTCGGTTTATTACCTTTTCCTACTCCTGCTCTGAGACCAAATTCTGGACAATGAAGAATGTAGCTTTTATTTTTTGTTATCACTGTAGCGACTACTTTTTAAAAAGTCCATATGCAGATTAAGGGTGTTTAATAAGACAAAAAGCTGGTGTAGTGAAGCCGATGTCATATCTGGCCCTCTGCGTTGTGTTTCTCACGGCCTGCCCTACGTAGGTGGGGTTCGAACCCTGGTCTCCTGCACGGCAGGCGACTATGCTAACTGCTCCGCCGAGAGGTTGACAACCACTTGGCAAGTTGGTTAGCACGTCCTTTACGGGTGGAGTGAGTGCACATCCGTTACAGCAGCACCAAAAAAATAAAATATCAAAACAATACAACAATACAGTGATTTAATAATGATAACGATGACGACGGTCAACAAAAAATATCAGGGCTCTACAAACTCCCTTTGTCTAAATTCTCATCGCCACCAAGTGAACAGGCAAAAGATGAAGAAAACCACACCCATCTGTCCATCAACGCATGGATAGATGACACAATAAGTAAAGCCAGTACAAATACTGTATATAAAGACAAGCAAAAACCTATTTTGGCTCCTACAATCGCGTTTTGTAACAATCCTCTTGCGGAGCTGAAGCAAGACCAAAAAGAGCAGACAACAGATGATTAATGAGAAAAATACCACTGCAGTGTCATCATTGTACAAGACAGGACTTTTTGAACAAACATGGCAACAGCCACACGATGTTGACACTCTGTTAGTTAACTGCATGCGTTTCTCATTTGGTATCACTGGTATCACCAGAAAAGCCTACAGGAGAAAAAGATCCAGAACCAATAACATGATGATGCTTCTGTTGATACCTCAATTTTATGAATGAACAACAATCAGGAGACCAGTCAGAACACTACTTTTGTCCAGACTGAAATATTTCAACAACAACTGAATGGATGCCATTGCTGGTGCCAAGAAGCCAAGACCAAATGACTTCAGTGATTCTGTGCATTTTCCTCTGGCACCATGAGCAGGTTGACATTTTTATTTTCTATAACTATTAGATGGATTACACTCAGGATAAATAAAAAAAATCATGTAACTTTTCATCTACTGTTACCACCACCAGGCCAGAAATTTAAATTAGTTAAATACTCTGGTTCTATGACAAATCATATTCCCATCTTAAAGTGTGTATCATGCAGATGTTGGCACGCCAGCATAACATGCTCATTGTAGATGCTAAACATGGTAAATATTGAACCTCCTGAACAACATTATGTTAGCACTGTCTCTATAATTGTGTTGGCGTGCTGACATTAAAATTAGAGCCCCACAGAGCTCCCAGCACGGCTGTAAACTCTTAGATATGTTTCCTGTTAGGAAAGGTTCAAGTTAACATGTTCAAGTTTGACTAAACACAAATAGACGGACTTGAACTTTGCCTAAAGAAAGTAGAAAATGACAAGTGTGGTCAGGCTGGTCAGACTGTAACAGCAACTCTTGGCCCACATGGCTCATCCAGACTGAAATTCTCTACACAACACAGCAGCACAGCATAAATGGACTGGTCTAAGACTCTGCTTTGCTAAAAAAAAATGATCATGTTATATCTGACTTTGTTCAAACTGTCAAAACCTTCTGAAAGACAAGCTGATGATTGAGCATGCAGCTCTGTATCTGACAGCAGAGGGAACGTTAACCAACAAACACAAACAGAGAGAGAGAGAGAGAGAGAGAGACCTCAGAAGATAAGACTTACTGTTGCGACTGTAAACTGCATCTGGCATGGAGCGGCATTAATATCCTGAGCGAGCCTCTCTATCCACCTGGGAGGAAGTTTGCCAGGGGTCGTGCCCCCTTCTAACCCGGGCGCTTGCAGGCCTGTCGCCAAGACGACTGATGTGGCAGCACGACTGTTGTTGGTGCCAGGACGTACAAACAGAGAGACGGAGGGAGAGAGTAGAGACAAGTTGCTGCGTCTCCAACCACTGGGCCTATAGGATTACTGGTAATGGGATTTCCGACTAATGGCTCCTTCTGACAGGTGGTGTCCCCGTTTAGCTCAAGTTCAGCTTTGGCTATAAAAACATTGCTGAGGTTTAAAGCTGGCCTTTCTCCGTCCTGCAGAAACATCTTTCTTAGAGAGCTTTTAAGACCAGTGTGGAGACTTTTCTCCACAGAGAGTACAAAAATAACTACCAGTGGGCTCAGACCCACCACCTGCAAGCAAGTGATAATACCCTCAAGTAAGGTAGATTACTTAGTAGCATTGTTGTAAACAAGTAAAAGTATTTATTAGATCTTATTCAGTTTAAGGATAAAACTAGTTGTTACTAGTTGTTTACAGGATTAAAAAAATACATATAATATAATATAAAATAAGAGTAAAAGACAGGGAGAAATTCCCCACTTTTAGTTGTTAGGCTTGATCAAGATTTGCAGTTATGTTTAGAAAATGGTTGTAGAAATTTGCAATCTTTACACCTGAATCTAGATTGTGACGTCACTTCATTTTCTCCTTTTCAGTCAAAGCTCCTGGTGAGCAAGTACACATTACGTATCATATATTATAAATGGACTACAGTGTTGAATTTAAATGCCAGCCACGGTGTTTGCATTTGATCCAAACTGTGCTTGTGACATTTAGCGAAGGACTGCAGTAAACACAGAGCTGTGAAATTTTAACCCTTGCCGTTCAAAAAAAGTGTTGAGGATACAAATCTCCTTTGCTAATTGAAATCAATGTAACTCAAACAGGAGAGAGCAAAAACAGCCCCCTGATGGTGGCTACAGATGTTATCTGCTGCTGTCTGTTTGCAGCGTCAGTTCGGCCTCGCTGGATTGACTGGGGGTGAAGCATCATCCTCAAAAGTACAATAACCACTTGTTGTGCTACACAAACACATAGGAAACTCCTCAAGAGCACGTCTACTGTACCTACACGTCCCTCTCTCCTCAGCTGTATTTCTCTCGTGCACATTCAATAAAATTCACGGTGTCTAGTTTTCAATGAGGTGGGGCAGGGCAGAAAACAACAGAGTCATGGGGAGGGCGAGGCTGAGACAGAGAATGACAACAATAGCTGGAGGCACGTCATAATGTAATGATGCTAATGAGGATAAGGCAGCTTGTTACCTTTCCTCCATAAGCCTCTGAAGGCGGGACAGCTTGTGACATCGCAGGGATCAGCAGCACTGCTTCACACATTGCAACATGAAGCAGCATCAGGGTGTTAATGCTGTGCAGATGGACACAAACACAACCCAACCTGAGCGCCAGAGGAAAAAGTTGTGGGGATCAGTTCGCTCCCCTGCGTCTCACTCCTTTGGGTATATGAACATTTGAAAGGTTGGATGACAATAAAAGCAGCAGTGAAAAGATACTTTTAATCTCCCGTCTGTTTCTGAGGTGCTTGTTATCAATTTTCAACAGAAAGGCTGTTCCAACATAATGTCATTTCCCCTTGTTATTGAAAAAAACAACAACTTTCACTTAAATGACCGGCATTCCTCATCACTGCATCTGTCTCTGTTCCTAACACTTTCTGAACTCATCTTTAAATGATCATTTGCATCATTAGAGTTAACTTAAACTATTACAGCTGTAACCCCACCCCTGTCATCCACACACACACACACACACACACAGCACACTGCACATTTTCAATGGTTATTATTATTAAGTCGCTCTGTGTCTCTGTTTAAAAATCGAAGTTGCTTCATTAATGTTTACAACAAAGAGATTAGAGACTGATGCAACTACAGTAGGGGCTGCAATTAAAACATTTAAATTCACATTCATTCGATTTATGCAAAATAGATAAATTAATAAAACAAAAATATATATTTACATGTAAATGGAGCAATATACAGTTCAGGAAATGTAATTGTACTTGTAATTTGGTCTCTCTTTCCCTATAGCCTCACAGCTGTATGCCATTACTAAAACAAAAATAATTCATTTATTTGCAGAACATTACGATGTCACAATGACAATGACCTTTCGACCTGCTAGATATTTAGCATTTCACAGAGACTGTGAACTTTGACCTTTGACCACAAAATTCCACACAGATCCTTTAAGTCCAAGCGAGTGTTTGTGGCAAATCTGGAGAAATTCAAAGTGTTGCTGACAACATGACATGAATGGGACAGGCTGTGACCATGCAGCACAGACAGACATGAAAAGCTTTCACACAGAACGATTATTTGTCGTGTTGTTGAACTTCAAGCCGACCTGTGTTAAACCCACTCGTGAAACCAAACCCACCCTCATAACTGACATGTAACAAACTGAGAACACAGAACCGCATTGATGTCATGATTTGAATGAAAAAAAATAATGAATTTTGGAAGCAGAAAGAATAATTAACAGAACTAAAAATCAGAAATCTGAAAATGTAAGATGTCGGAGTAATTGCTTTGTATACAAGGCCATTAATTAAATAGCTCAGAGCGGTTTATAATTAGAATTTGCAGAGATGTAGAAATTACATAATAGAGGTAAAACCTTGACAAATGGTTGGTGTATTTCTAGGCTGCTTTTTTTCCAGGTTCATTATTTGTCAACTGGTTGTGTGAATGTGATAACACTTTATGCAGAAACATTTTATATAGCTTCGTTCTTTTTGAACGCCCTCTATCCATTAACTTGAATTAATATTACCGTACACTCATAGTGTTGTAATAAGTCCTCATAATTAGTTAATTACTTATTACCATGTCACAACAGTTTGGCACATTGCACAAAGAATTAAAAACCACAGCTACATAAAAAAAACTAAACTAACAAATATATATTATACACACTACACACCTGTCCAAACATGTTGTACACAGAAAAAAGAGAAAAAAGAGAGAAGTACTACAAGCCTGAACTACATGCCGAAGAAAGCACCAGTGCGGCTTCAGTTTTCAAGGTTTCGTGGTTGTGTGGGGAAGCGGCCAGTAGAGGGTGTCATGATTACAGTTTCCAGCTCCTTCCAAGCTCAGGATCATGTGCAGCAGCACTTTGATATTCAAGAACCAACAATGGCGTTAGAATGAGGTGAGAAGCCAGCGGAAATCTGGCACATCTGACTCTTACATCATCCAGAAAGAACACCTGATACCTTTCACTTCACACATGTCCTTCTCCTTATGCTTTCAGACACAATGTCTGATGTAATTCTCAGACCTGTTCCAGAAATAATTATTGGGGTGAAGCGTCTGTTTTCTGTTTTCTGATGAGGCAGAAGAAGTTTTTTTTTTCTGTCTTTTGACCAAAGTATTGTCTCCTGTAATTCTGGAGCCTCCCTTTCTTCTCCCACCAATTAGAGCCAAGCATGCTGAGTGAGGGGGAGGAGAGAGGATGGACCATCTCCATCAGCCTGCTAACCACTCAGGGGAGCTCATTAGAGTGGCCCGCAGCCCAGAGGCTTGGTGTTGTGCTGGCACTACTTCTGACACCACGTCAGTAACATCAGCTTCAACGCCACCGAGAGAAAGAGCTGGAATGAGACAGCAGAGAGGAGCTTTCAACTGCGTCTCCTGACAGCCTGTCACAAGGTGTCCAGATGTGAGGTGTAACTTATGGTTTCTCAACCGCGCTGATGTGTCATGATGATACAACTTCCTTTAAGCCGCTTCCTAATTGAATCAAGCTTTTTAATACGAAGAGAGAGAAAGAAAAAAAAGCAGTTCAAGGGGGACGGCGGCGAGACATAAACCTCTGAAGACAGTTTGCACGCTAGGTGGATGTAATCACACGACGCTTTAGTCAGAAGAGCACCTCTGTATGCCCTGTGCAGCGTGAGCGAGAATCTGAGAAGCCTGTGCTGTCGGGCTGGGAGGGAGGGAGGAGACGAGAGCCTTTTCTTCTGCTACGTGCGGGCTTTTGTCAAAACGTTTAACCATAAAATGCTCAGCCCCTATCACACCGCAGCCCTCATTCACTCCAGAGAAAGGCGTGTAGCCATACCAGACGGACCAGGGGTTGGCCGGCATAGCAAGCCATGCAGCATGTGTACATAGACCTGGCATGCCCCGGCGCCTGCTGTGAGAGAAGACGGCAGTGAGCGCTGGATAAGGTCCACTGACTCACCATGACAACAAACAGGCAGATGTTTGTGTGACCAGGCAGAGCTGGATTTAATGAGTGTTTACCAGCGTCCTGTGCAGAGAGATGTTGGCCACATCCTGCTGTCAGGCTGCTGTGTGCCACCTCACTGCGCACATGATGCATTCGTTTGAAGGAAGGTTTGGTTTATTACAGCTTGGGTCTTTTTTTATTTTTTTTTAAAAGGTCTGGCTATCAGACCATTCGGTAACAGCAACACTGTTGTCGCCAAGTCCAATGGTGAGATCATGGAAATACTGTTTAATGTCCTACAGCTTGTTGTTGGTTGACTGGATAGCAGGTTTCAGGTAAACTCTCAGGGAGTCCAGAGCTTGCAAGGTTGGATGCCGGGTCCAAGTGGGCCAGGCATGAAGCCAGTTGAGGGTGGTGCCTGCTTTGTAACAGGTCATTATAAGGCCTAGTTTCTGAACAGACTGAGTCTTCACTGTAACAGAACCTAAACCTGCTTTGTAATCAAAGAAGACAGGGACATCTATGCTTATAATATACAATATAGGACTCCTTTTTGCCTTAGTTGTGCAGGTTTCAAGTGCATTTCATCCATTTAGTTATCCATTGGGTTCACTTTCTGATTTACGCCAAAATAAAAATGGGTAAATAATGACGGCTACATTCCTGGTTTATTGAAAAACCAATAACCTGACTGCTTGTCATTGTGGCATTGCCAAAACAATTATTTACTCAAGCTGATTATTTTTGCTTCATTTTGTCAGTCAACAGTAACTGCTTCACCTATTTCTGATAACTATTAACCTCTCAAGTCACTTTTCAAGCAAAACTGAATCCTAGTTTCTTAAATATGAAGATGTTTCCGGTTTTCCTTTCTCTGCTTGACCTGCCAAATCCGTGAATTAACAACGCTGTTTCTCCATTAGGTTTGTATATAGAGAAAATGTTTTGCATTTTGTAAAAAACATAATTTTCTTGCTCTTGCAAATTACTTGTATAGAAACATTATTTCCAAAAGACAGCATTGGAAAAAAACAAAACAGATACTTGCTCTGCGAGTCGAATGTAATGATAATACACAAGAAAACAACCTGGGGCTACGGCGTTCCCACATCCACTTTGGAGAGTTTGATATTAATGTAGGGAGGGATATACAGAGAGGGGCAAAACTATCAAATAAGATCCTGTAGTTGTAATAAAGGAAAATGCCCTCAAACCTACCATTACCTGTCTGCCTGCTGGTCCTCACTAAAACAACCATAACAAACAATAACTGCTGATGTTTATTCATCAACACATTTACACTGAGAGCATCCTTGAACTGAGTATTCAACATGACCTCCTGTGACAAAGTGCCAAGTATGAACAGGCAGATATTAGACAATTTCATGGCATAGCCTATCACACAATCTGTCTAACTTCTGGACAGTCAAGATATTAGTCACAATAAAACGTCTTTCAAAAGTCTTGTCTCTCATAAAGTATAGTAAAGTTTCACTAGCTTCTAACTTATAATTGATAACGATTTTTCGTCAAACGCTGAACAACTAAAACTGAAAACAGGTGGAAGAATTGTTTTGAAGGAGAAAGTCCTATCTTGTTTTGGTGGACAAAGGGAACTCATACTGATGAAGTGTTAAACTTTGTTTCTACAGAGTGACTATTGTCCCTGTGAAGTTTACTGTCTTCCAAATATCTCACGGCAGTTCCATCTTGACTTTACATTACAGACATTCATAAGCAAAACCCAACTGCGAAAATGTCAGTTAGCCAACAAATGGGTTTACCAACTAATATCAAGCGTCTGTCCAACATCTGTTTGATGTTACATTGTCAAAGCTGGGTTGATGGAGGGGATCAGGAGAAAGCTGAATAAAGGATAAACAGGACAATGTGACAGTTTTTCAAAATAAAGCAAAGGATAAATGTCAGTGACACTCATTATGTCCCTGATGTCCATTATGGTTTCAGTTGTGTGGATAATCTGCTACAGTATGAATTCCTAAAAGGCTTTCTCTCTCCTGTATAATCAAATAGTTTATCTGCACAATCAACTGAGCAAGAGAGAAAAGCATGGCTGAAATGTTTCAAATAAACATGCAACACGCACACTTATAAAACCATTATAGACCTCCAGTGCAATTAACTACACCTGGATCAGGCAGCTCTTCAATCAGATACTAATATCTGCAAACTGCATGCTCTGTCTCTCCTATTCAAACCACACCCACACCCACAGAGTGACATTAAAAGCTAATCAGATGTTAAAAGGCTTTTCATTAGGGTCAGAAGAAGACAGATTGGTGTGTGGGGACCACTGACTGAGCAGCAGCGCTGGCCAGTAATTGCTAGTGGTCCACCACCTGCCCCCCAGTTACACTGCCATCTCATCCTAGTGCTCATAAAACACACTTCCACACACAGCTGTGTACTACTCACAGCTAAAAGCCCAATTCACTGTCATGAAACTGTCTTTCTCAAGCTTTATTTGAACCAACTTGTTTGGTGTGGGTTGACCAGAGGTTAATGTTTGTGTTTTCACAAAGGTGGGATGTGGGGGAAAAAATAGATGTCAGATATTTTAGCTGTTCAGTATCAGTACTAAATAAATCCAGCAGACTAATATTATGCTAAGTTAAATGTTAGCAGTAGATGGTTAGATGTAACTATATCATTTCTTATTACATTATTTACTCACAAAGAGGCAAAAACTGGTTTTCATTACTCTGTTGTCAGTGAACAACTTTTCACAACTTAATTTCTAACAAGTCCCTCACAATAACAGTAACAGCTCTGTGAGGCTGTGCTAAGTGGAGCTTTGAGCTAAATGTCAGTGGGAGCAAGAATGACAATGTAATCATGCTAATGACTGTGAGGCAATGTTTACATTCACCTTGTTAGTTTAGCATGTTTTAGCACTTTAGCACACACCAGCTGAGGTTGACAGGAAGGAGTGTGGACACAAAGCAACATAATCATTTGGTAGAGTCGGGCCATTTGAAGGTTTCTCAGCTGCGACCACCGGCTGGAACAACTAACAGAAATAAAATTCTTTCACTAGACTTTTTTAATCTTGTGATTTGGCTGTCAGCCAATAGGAGTTTACTCTTCAAGGGAATAATGGACAAAGACTGACGTGCAGTGTTTTTTTAGGGGTTTAAAATATTTCTGCACAAACGTACAGTACGTATTCACTTGACATGGAGACTGCTAAGCCTCTGTGACCATTTTCAGGTTTATTCCTTCACTGTTGGGACTAATGCATAATAATGCATAAAGTATAGCCCACAAAACATATTGGTGATGCTGTGTGTACTGTACTGGATGACTGCTGTCTGGATGAGCAGTAGGCAATAAGGCGGGGAACAAATAGATGATAACTAATACACACACACACACACACACACACACACACACACACACACACACACACACACACACACACACACACACACACAGAACAGCGAATCTCCTGTCAGCTCCATCCTCCCTCTTCTGAGTCGTCTCTCTCTCCTCCCTCCCGTCCTCTCAATCTCCTCCGCATTAATTATGACATTGGTAATAAAGGAAACTGTTTAACGGGGAGGAATTGCAAATGAGCAGGAATTGATTGGGCCTTCTCTCGTACTAATTGATTGCAGTCTTCAGCCACAAATAATAAAAGAGGAGGAACTGGAGGAGGTGAAAGACAGAGAGCAAGAAAATTAAAGCGGAGGGGCGGTGAGATGGGGGGGTCAAAGGCTACTCCATCCCTGGAAGGTGGGGCAGTGGGAGGAGAACAGGGAAACAAAGTGGGCAATAATAACTCGCTTCTAAATAAAGAACCATAATTACTGAACTGACACTTCATTAACATCTGTTTCTCACAGACTTGCACATATCATAATTTCCATTAATTGGCTAGATGCAAGACGCATGCAGAGACAGTATAATATGCAAACATATAATTCAGCATTTAGTTCAGTGTCTTTGAATCCGACAGGACTTTCCTCAAGGAATAACAGCACTAATGTGTATGTGGCTGGTTTTTACACCAATGCCACCGGCTGATACAACTAAGAAGTGAAAACAAAACCCCGGCGTAAACACCAGTGATGGATATTTTCCCAGAATGCAAGGCCAAAGGGTGTGGGTGAGTAGCAGAAGGTGTTCCAGGAACCATTAGCCCCCCATTGATTAGCTACGAGCCTGCACATTATAAACAACATCGCTGTGACTCGAGGTAAATAGCTGACAAACCAGCCCACACTACTGTACGTTTGTCATTCTAAGTTTTCTCAGTAATGAGAAAAAATATTTCCAAAAAAAACGTTGCTTTTTCAGGGTAAAGTTTATGTGTTTTCTTTGGATCTGATTACCAAAAGCTGCTGAGAGCAGATTGTAAAAAAAAAAAAAAAAAATACATATTCTTGAGGGATTGATATAAAAATAATAGATAAAAGTGCTTAACACTCTGTTTTGACTTTAAATCAAAGGCAGACTCTCTCCAAATTATCTTAAATTAGAAAAATACCATCTTGTGTCTGCTTCCCCAAACCCGCCACATGACTTGCCTGTGGTTTGGGGCAACAATTTGAGTTAAACAGTGATGTTTTAAGGAATTACATAATACATGACCAGCCAGTGGGCGGCGGCACATGTTCCGCTCTGCGCTGAGATAATGCCGAAACCCTCATTCAGTCTGCACTTCAGTGGAAATCCACCATGTTGTGTTTTGGGTTAGTTATGCATACACACAGTCACAATCTGGCAAGTGCTAGCTCCAGCTGTTAGGTGGAACTTAGCAATCCTTTCTGAATTTACAGAGACGCAGGGCGGAACTGTTCCTGAGGAGAAAATAATGGACTTTCTGATGCCATACTGGGAAAAGCACTTTGGAAACAGAAGGTCATGGCGAATATGGCCAATAGCTTGGATTTTAAGTGGTTGCAGGATCCTGTGAGAGGACTGCTGTGTCTTTAATCCGTCCGAGCGCCATTAGCAGGTGACACATCGCTGTTATCAAAGACAGGATGAGGCCGGGTTTGGCGGGGGCAGCCGGGGCCTGGCCTCAACTACCTCCTGGACCACTGACAGCCCAGGTTATAGCCTAGCCGGCGAAGAAGAAGTGATCTGCGCTCAAGGCCACTGTGGTCATTAATGTTTGATGAGCCCTGCTTCATTGAAATGCATAAAAGATGGACACGGACCCCAGGTGGCGGCTGCGTCCCTGACTGCCCCCACCACTGTCCAACCATTATTGACCGGGCCACGGGTCACCACTGATGCTAGAACTGGGCCAATTACGGCGGCCGACAGTGATTAAAAAGGACTCTGAGCTATACAGTTCCATCCAAATTATTGCGTTGACATTTAGTCATTGTTATAGCTGTTTAAATTCATTATAGTTCCATCCAAGCATATACTGAGAGCAATAAACGCAGATGATATTTCTGTCTAACCGAAACATTACAGCTTAATCTCCTGGTACTACTGACATAATAAATGTGGACTGTAAATTCAGTGGTTGGAAGTAATGAGTTAATTCACTCAAGTACTGTACTTATTTTTACTGTATTAGAGTATTCCCATCGTATGCGACCATATACTCGATTTTAGAAAGAAAGATCGACTTTCTATCCTGAGGTTACTTTTCAAATTATGATTTTACAACAAATTTAAAGGTTCCTTATCCTACAGAGGTTGATTACCATGTGTTATTTGATTATAAAGCAAATCTAGGTTATATTAATACTGTAAAAGTATCAAAGTGCTCACTCAAAAGAGAAATACACACACCGAGCCTTCAAATGAGCTGTCGGGATTTCTGTAATTTTATGATGTCACAGCGAAGCAGTCACCGTTCTCAGCTGTGACCCTCATGGACTCGTCATCCAACCTTCTAGGATTTGGTATCCCTGAGTGTTTTTTTTCCTGAAATCTGCTATACTTATATTCAATCACTCAGAAAATGGTCAGCCAATCAGAAGGCAGAGGCTGAGAGCCTGCTTGCTAAATTACTTAGCTTACTAAGCTACTAAAGCTCCAGAGAGGAGCCTGAGAGGGGAGATGCAAAACTTCTTTGTGCTTTTTTTTATAGATACACTAAATAAAACAAATTGCAGTTTGAGGCCAGGAAAGGTAAAAAAAAAAGGGCATTGACAGTGTCCAGGTTAGATATTGGTGTTGACTTTTCCATAAACATATGCATAAAGACAAAGGAAAGTGTGACCGACAGAGATTCAATTCCAGAAAGAAAAGGAAAACAGCACACAAATAACCTGCCAAGGCTACAGAGAACTACAGTACAGAATCAGATTACAGGTGGAAATAAGACACTGCATCTCTGAAATATTTATAACAGCTCATTACAATGCTGGCATTCAGTCGAACAACAGGCAACACTATTAAAGCACTTCCTTGTGCAGAGTTTACAACACTACACTATATCCTCCCGGTGTTCAGATTCTACAAAAGTGACAGAAATTCATGGACAGGTAGACGAAAAAAAAGAAAGACAAAAGCATTGGAAGCAGACAAAACTTTTCTGAAATCCCCAATTGTCTGCTGTGTCTGTCACTGCTGAGAGACACAGTCAAGGTAAATTAGCTTTTTACATAACAAGAGCAACTCTACGACAAGACAAATCAGGATGAAAAGAATTCCTTCCACGCTAAACACGTAAAAGTGTGAAATTGCTGAGGAATGACAGCTGGAATAAAGTGACCTTGAAATCAACAGAACACAGATGCCAGCTTCACTGACAGACATCAAAGCATACTGAATGAGAGGAAACGGCGTGAAGGTTTTCTCTGAAAACATAAACGAGTCATTCACATGATTTTTTTTACCACGAGCCAGTCAAGGTCTAATAATATCTCTTTCCCTGAATACTCTTCTCCTTCTGCCTGAGCATGAATCAGACCACACTCACCGTACAGTACGTGTTCACTTCTCCCGTCTTGCTGCTCTGTCTGTCTCCATATAGTGTTAAAAACCCATCGCTGCCTCAGGTGTGTTACGGCAGCGAGCGAAAGGCTGCTGCCGCTTTAACGGCTACGGTTCAGAGGGAGGCGCTGTCAGAGAGCGACTGGCTAACAGCTGACTGACTGACTGACTGACTGACTGCTCGCCGCTGTTTACACAAGGCCCTCTAATTTCAACCTGCAGGAGCGGGGAACCGAAATGGCTTTTACCTTTAAAGTGCAGCCTGTTGGAGGGGGCCAGGTCGACACTGAAGGCATCACAGAGTAGAAGATGACGCACCACCAGACATCTGCTCGTAGAAGACAAACCGCTGGCTCTGATCTGATCTGCTGTGCTTGCCAGGAAGTTGTGAGGGTCTGTAATAGTCATCAACTGTTGTGGAGCTGAGCTGAGGTATTGTACCTTCTCTCCTCGGGGAGACCGGGAGCACAGGATGCATACGAACACACACATGCACTGTACTGTGTAGGTCATCAGCTCCAGCTCCACTTAAATAAATAATACACTGCGCTCCTTTGGCTTGCAGCTGAAATGGCCAGATCAGGTTCCCCGGCATCTACTGTTTCACTGGCAAACCTTTTTTTAAAGCGCCTGCATTGCACACACACAGCCTTTGAAAAAAAAAAAAAAAAAAAAACACAGTGTGCTAAGAGTTCAAACAGTCTTGGCCAGCCTCTGCTGTAAAACCAGGCTCTTTAAAGAGAATTTATTAGAAAACAGCTCCAACGAAGCAGGTTAGACATTCCCCACAGATAGCGAATATTGTGGGAAAACCGGCGCTCACACATACACACAGATGGGGTTGGTATGTAGTCAGGCGCTGGTGGTGGTGGTGGGGGGGGGCAGAGTAGCAGGGTCAGAGGAGAGTGAGACCTGCATGTGAGAAGAGGGGAGTTATTGAGGTATGACTTCTGTCTTCAGGAATGTTCTGCAGGAAGATGACACGACCGTCTTCTCTCACACCAGGAGTGCTATCAAAGGGTCGATCTGTCAGTCCCAACAATAACACTGTCAAAGGCCCAACGGTGCACAGGACAGACAGAAAACAGTAGCCATTCTTCCTGCAGTGGCTGGGAGCACTTCAGTCTGAACGTGTATTATATCATTCAGCTTCCTATGTGAACAATGGGGTCCCGAGTTAAAGTTGAGGTGATCTAGTTAAGAGTCGCCCCCTCTTAGGACCTTGCATCTTTAGTAATGATGTGACACTGTGCAATTGTTTTCCAGCGTATGGGAAATAATGCTGTTAATTAAAGCAGATATCAGTGGAATGTTTTTGTTAATATAAGTCCTAAATAGTCCTATTTTCCGTCAGCAATCACTTACATGAAGTATTTCAGCCTAAACACGAGTCTCTCCGTCACTCTGCTCTGCTGTAACCCGAGGAGAAAATTTTCCTTGTGGGATACAAGTGTTATCCAATGAGGGGAGAGAACGGCATGAAGGGCTGTGTGTGCAGCCAAGGGATGCGCGTGAATGTGGTGACGTAGCACGAGGACCAATTGATGCCTGACAAGGGCGGGGGCTGCTAACTCATGGTGCGTTCAAGGAAACTCGTACTTTGTGTTTTTCCTTCCTGTGAAGTCATACCAGTTCGATCTGGTACGAGTTCACGGGTCGGAAGTTACGAGTGGCCGTTATAGGGAACTTTCACAGACAACAGGACGGTAAAAACACGAGCTACGGGTTACCTGGAACGCTACCAAGTCGTAGTTGTGACTTGAAGCTGTAACTTACGGTTTCAAAAGCCTGCCTTGAACACAGCATTAGCCGAAACGGCCGTGCCGATGATATCTGCTTTAAGTTGTTAAGTGTTCAAAGTTACATAGAAAGGTTAACCATTTCTAAAATAGCCCTCAGAGGTTTTAGCTTCTTTCAAGCTTTAGTTTTGCTTTGAGGCCACAGACTCTCTCTCTCTCACTACATTTATGCAACCGTAACACGACAGGGCTATTTATAGCTAATATGTTACCTGCTGAGCACCATAAGGCAAACAAACTTAGAGGAAGTTCACGGCAGAGCTGCGAGTGAAAGTAAGAAGTAAGTCTGAGTGAATGTTAGATTCCTCAGGTAGGAAGAACTGCAACTTTTACTGTCTTGTTAACCTACAGTATTTGATGATAGCTCACTGTCATGTTAGGTGTACCGCAAAGAAAAGAAATTAAACCAGCTTTAACTTTCTTCTTCAGCTGCCACTGTTACTGCAATACAATGACAAAAAGTATTTTATAGTGAAACTAAACTACATGTGTGGATAGTATATTGTAAGATGGCTGTTTAGAAATACCACATGTTCGACTTCAGCCTCCAGGTCCCGTGTGGTAATTTTTAGCTGAGCAGACAGAGGGGACTCCCAAGCCAAGAGGAAAAACCATGTCACCGTGGCGATCATGAGAAATCAGCAAAGACGGAAAAAGTCTGATGGCCAAATTACACAAGACGGTGTGCGTGTACTGGACCAGACAGGGATCTGAAATTCAATAAAACGGAGCGGACTTCGCTGAGAGGGAGGAACAGCTCCGTACTAAAGCATGAACTCCAGGCTGTGGCCGGCCGACCCACGGGGACTGGAATTACAGACCAGAGGAGCTTATGAATGGTGATTGGCTGCTGCTGACTCAGGCTGCTCTCGCCACAATAGCCACTAATTTTAGCCTTTGCAGTGGTGAAATCACTGTGTGGAACCATTAATGCTTTAACCCGTCCCCTAAAGAAGCTCTCTCCATCTCTCATGGCCGGTTTCAACTGTTATATAAAACATCTCAGGGAGGGA
Organism: Trachurus japonicus; assembly: GCF_045865225.1. Taxonomy (NCBI): domain Eukaryota; kingdom Metazoa; phylum Chordata; class Actinopteri; order Carangiformes; family Carangidae; genus Trachurus; species Trachurus japonicus. The sequence continues at coordinate 15,958,707 of NC_140911.1, forward strand.
ACTGTTGTGAAGAGTGTAGAAGCAACAAGTTCAGTGAACCCACCTCCTGCTGTCTACTGCAGCTTCAATCTGCTATGTACAGTATAATCACAATTCATCTTTTCATCTAGTGACCAATGCTGAAGCCATTCATCCACTGAAAAAATAATCATCAGAATCCCCATTTTCATCCAGCACTTTATATATATATCCTTCATGTTAATTAATCAATGTTATAAGTTAATTATGTGTAATCAGACATTTTGATTTCCATCTTTTTACATGTTTCTTGCAAGTTACTGAATACTTGTCTACACTTTGTGGCGCTACAACGTTTTTTGGATTGTTTGACAAAACATGCATACAAACAAGTATAAAGAGCGCAACTCCTACTTTGAAAACTTGTAATTTGCATTTTGCTGATTGATTAATTAGCTGAAAAATAATATAATTTGCAGCTGCAATCAGAACTCACTGAAAAACATTTACAGATTTGAGCTCAACCCACAAGATGCCAAACATTTCACAGCTTCCAGAATGTCAAAATCCGCCAGATTAACTAAAAGTGTAAAAAAAAACCACAAAAAAAAAACACAAGACAAAACAATGAGTGTTCACCCAGCACATGGATCAGCATTGACCTGACAGCGTCTCACCCAGCGTGCCACCAGCTTTGGAGTAAGAGGATTCCCCTACCTTATAGTCCGCACTGAAATGCAGTACTTCCACATTAGATTCCACATGTCCCCGACATCATCGGGACAGAAACTTGAAATTTGGATTTGTTAAATTCTCTGATGAGAGGGTAAGAAGTAAAAAAAAAAGAGCCAGATGTTTCAGGGAACTAAAGGCTGAAAACTCTCTGAATGAGAGAGGAGCTTACAGGAGTCCTCCTACCAGCATCCACTCAATGCCACTCCTCCTGCCTCTCTTCACTTGACCACAAAACATGAACTAGTCTTTTCTTGTTCCGCAGGAAAAATGACTAATTCTCTCTCCTGGAGGTTGAGTTACTGCTCCTACTCGGTTCCTTTTTCCCCTCTGTTCTTGTCTGAGGAGCGCAGAGCACAGACTTATCCAGCATTACCAAGTAAGGCCAGCAACTAAGTGGTCCAGACAGGGAGTAAAATCCCTCCTTGCTTCAGTGTGTAATGCTAGCGCATGTTCACATTCCTCCAGCCGGCTGCAGCCCCTTCTCTAGCAGTCTGTCACTTACTGCTGCCACACTATTCACCCCTGAATTATCTCCCTGCTGCTGTGTGCCAAGTGTGGAGGTTCAGGCATTGTTGTTTTCATCGTACATGTGTTGGATCGCACAATTTTTCCCACAAACTCTCAATAGATGGTATCAATGGTAAGAGGTGTGAAATGCACTGCTGCTGAATATGTGCAGTGGGTTTTGGACGCGCTACACTGTTTGATGTGCCACTTATCAACCATGTCATAACAGAGTTGAGGAGAACAACAACAAACAGAGGATTAACGTCGTTTTGCTGAGTCTGTAAGAGTGGAATGCAAAATAAAATTTGGTTAACTTGAGACTTGTGTGTGTATGTGTGTGTGTGTGTGTGTGTGCAGAAGAAAAAATATATCTGCAGGCCGTGGTAGATGTTAGATGTGAACAGCTGTGCAGCCAAAAGATCGGTCAGTGTGAGACTCAGTTGCTCATGTTATGACTCCAGATCTGCAGCAGTAACCACAGATGCCCGTCTCATGTCTGTCAGGATCACAGTCCTGGTCGAATCCTCACTGCACACGCCACATCGCTTACCAGAGTTGTGTTGATATGAAGACAAAATCTACTCTCCCTCTCTGTCTGATTATTGTTCTAATATACACACATCGTTTTTGTCATCTAAATGAGTAGATAGTAGTTGAAGTAGATGAGTAAAAGTCGGGCATTCAAATTTGATCATATGTAAAAGTGCACCAATATCACCAGCAACAGAGAATTTGCAATGATTGAATGTAAAAGTAAGTCATAATACTGTATAGAAAGATATTTTTCTACTTGTGGGTTTATTTTAATATTAGACCGATTACTGTTGTAGCTTGTCACTGTGATTGTAATTTTAATTACTTTGCATATAATATTAGGGAATTTCATTTAATACTGTTCTTCCACATCACTGATTTATACTTTTTGTCTGAATCGGCATATTTAGCATGCACAGTATAACTTCAATGGAGTCAAAAGAAGTAGAATTTAAATTCTCAAGTAGAAGCACATCCTGAAATGTGTAAAATATGTCTTTCATCAGTTTCCTACGGGCAGGGAATGATATATTGAACAATATTTGTGGATAATGTCTGTAGTATATTTGTGATACTTTATGTTTCTGTTCCCTCAGTCTTAAATAATTGATGATAACAGTTTGGAAAAGCAACTTTTCCGAGCAACATTCAGCTGCATGTAAAGGATACGCTGACACATAGTAATGCAAATCCTTCCAGTGAGCATGTGAGAAGTTTGCCTTTGTTATTTTAGACGTTCAAGAATAGCCAAGTATTTTCACTCCTGTTGGCCTCCGTGGCCTTCCTCTGAGCAGCTGCCAAACATATCTCCCTCAGTCTGTCCCCTCATCTGCCTGTCTATCCGTCCGTCTGTCTGTCCATGTGTCTTTGACCCCCTGCTTTTATGGTGGGGTCGGATCCTGGCAATCAGGAAAACTTCAGTCATTAAAAAACTCTGCTTTGTCAATAAAGTTCCTCTTTTGAATAATCCAGATAGAGTGAAGAGACAAGATCAAAAGCAGAGCAAACACGGCGGACATAATGAGTGCTTCGTACAGACCAGTCAACAGTGGGAGCATCAATAACACTGTGTGCCATGCCACGGGCAACAAAGCTCTGATTTACAGGGACTGCGGCTCCGAGTTGCGCTGCCACACTTGTACGCATTCGCGCAGCAGATCGATTTGACAGGGGGCTTCAGACTTTGATGTTTCCATTTCACGCCATGAAGGGAAATCACAGACAGAGCGGCTGGTATCAGACTGACCGCTACAAGGCGTATCTGCCACCGGGTGGTGCAGGACGGGCTGGCAGGCTGAGCGCCCTGCTGCGCCCGGCGTTGTGAATGAGCTGCTGGCAGAATATGACGGAGCTCAGTGTCTGTATGGGCCGATGCCTTCTCCTCTTGGCTCAGAAATGAATGGAATTAGTGCTCCATTAAAAAAAAAAAACTGCACTGTCTTTGTAACACACACATTAAACAATTCATTACTTAGAGCTTCTGCTGCACCCTGCTCTCCAGTTTGTTATACAGCAGGGCCTTCTCTGAGCATGAAAAACCAAATTAAGGCCAATAATGTGGTTTTGGTGAGCTGGTGTGAATCTGGAAAGCCTCTTGAGATTTATCAGAAATTCATCTGCATTTGTAAAGACTAGGGGTGACCTCCGCTGGGATCGATCTGAGAAAGACCATGGACCTACTTCATTCCTGTACAAAGCCTTTTGATGTCCTGAATTCAGTCCTCGGAGCACACGGCTCCCTCCAGTCCAGAATGAGCGTAGAATATTAAAGGCCACAGCTCTGTCTGTTAACTTCAGATAAAAACACTATAATCAGATGAATCCTTGAGGAAAAAGGGCAAACCCTCGATCTTTGTGCGAGGGGAAACTAAAATACATAAAGGAGCCACTTTCATGTGCAGTTATTCTGTCAAGAGAGAACAGTGATACATGGCAGGGGCTCAGGTCAGGTCCGCCTGGGTGTAAGTGGATGAAGAGCAAGTGTGAGGCAGAGTGGAGTCAGTGGGTGTGAATGATGAAAGGGTGGAGAGGTGGTGGTAGAGATCTTCAGCGCTGATGAACTACACAGTGTTTGGACATTTTGATGTGGGCCCGTGACCTTTTTTAACCTTGCTGCCTCAACTCCAGCTCTGTGTACAGAACAATCACAGGTACTCCTCACGCTTCGTCAGCACAGACGCCATTATTGTCAAGCCAGGCTACTAACAGACAGCTAAAACCCATTAGAAGGCAAACAGTGGGGTTTGACAGATTTCTTCTTGGGTCATTGATCTGTTGGAGTGGAGCGAAAAAACTAAGAGATGTTGCAACACAAAAACATACAAAGAGGCTATTAAGGGGGTCACTTCACCCACCTCACAAAGAATCTCCTCTATTTAGTTGTATCTGGATATGAAGATGGTGCCGATAGAGTGATCTGGAGCGGAGGTGAGTTAGGCAGTAAGTCTCAGCATTTCAAAATTATATTTCAAATAATTCAACATCTCTTTCCATAGACTGAGTTCAAATCGCTGTGGAAAACTCACAGACTTCGGGGCAGGCAATTTCCATCTACTCTCTCTACTCTCTTCACTTTCAATGCAAAACATGTTGTTCACTTTCATACTGTATTTACCTAGAACCATTACCAAGCGTAACTGATATGGCACATAAGCACTAGCTGCACTATTTAAACGTCACAAAACATCAGTTTATATATTTAGATTTTATTTATTTATTTATTTAATTTTTAGGTTTTTATTTTTCAGATGTATATCAGATGTCGGAGGGAGTTAATTAAAAAGGCCAACTTCCCTTTATACTTGTGTATTCGTGAAAGATAAACTGTCAGTAAAACCTACTAAATGCCATTTTAAGCATGTTATTATCACTTTGAAATAGTAAATAATTAATATAAATGGTGGAAATGTAGCAGGAGGTATCTACGCTGCTTTCCCCACTGGACATGGCTGAAAATTAAAACTCAATCATGATAAAACAGGGACAAGAACATCTCCAAAAGTCTCCATTTGGGAAGTGTTTTACAATGAAAAGAGGTCTATTCTCTGAAAATAACGGTAGGCTATACCAAATTACTAACGACTCACTTTGCCACCCTGTTAAAGCAACCCCCACCTCTTTGTACTTCTTCTCCCACCTGTGTACCAAGAACTTGGCACTGAAGCCCCAAACAGATGGAAGAGGTGATGCTGTGAGAGCAAAGAGTTACTTTTCTTAGTTGTTGCATCACTACAACACAGTGACTATGTGAGAAATCTGGATGCTGTTTAGTGTGTAATTCATCAGGAATACATAATGTATCCTTGCTGATTCACATCCTTATAAGAAGCAATGGGAGCAATGTTTTTTTTATCATTTTAGCAAAGTGACACTTTAAAAAAATGTGTTTTGGTTAAGAGGTACAGGAGTACACCCAAATATGGAGATTATGGAGAGGTACATGGGAGCAATTGTGTGGGTACACAATACACATAAATATACACAGCTCTTTTTTTATTGATCTGAACTGATTTGCATTGCATATACAGTATAATGTCTTGTAATTGGACAAGGAAATACTCAAATAATTGCAATCTGTCTGTTATTATTGTGTTTAATCAATCCAATTCAATTTCTTTATTTATTTTCTTTTAATTTATATAAAATGTGGTCAGATTAATATAATGTATGGCCTGTGCTTCAAAAAGTGTAAATAACAACAAAAGCAACAACAACAAAAACCAGACTGTTAAATGCTGCTGACTTTCCAGTGAAAGAGCAGGTCTGTCCTCACACTGACCCGAGCACACAACTACAGCTGATTACCCTCTGGCTCCCAAAACCACTCAGAGGCCCCGCAGCAAATGAGCACTCTCCAGTTCAACCACACTCAAAAACAATACAAGAGTTTGGCTCATCCTCAAGCTTAATGAAATGGGTCGCCAGCATCCAATCACCGGCTGGTATTTAAATGGAAGCACGCGCATTAAGCCGCATCGTGGGGGGATGTTTTTTGTCTTCACCCCCAGAGACACGGTTGGTTTGCATGGAGGAGAAAGTTGGGGGGGGGATGGGTGGACTCATGAATAAATATGGCCCGGAGGTGTGTGACAATTCACGCCCGGAGATGCTCCTCTTGAACATTATATCCTCCTCCTTTTTGATTACCATTCTCTGAACCAGACCGATAGTTTGCTCACTTTCAACTGACCCCACGGGTGTCTTTCTCATTACACTGAGAAAATGAGATGAAACACAGGCCAGGAACAGCGGCTAAAATTAGCTTTCACGATGATGTGTGCCTTATTTTGGCTGCAGAGTCATACACTGTACAACCCATTTGAATGTTTCAGGAGAAAAAAAAAAAAAGGTTGTGTGACTTTCAGGCTGATGTAAATGGGCCATTTTGCTGCCATATTGGTCCACAGCTCTTCCTCATCCTTCACCCCCTGAGCAGGGCAGCTGATGAGCTAGTGTTATAGCTTGTGCTGGCAACATAACAGGGACAAACCAAACAAAGAAAAATCCACACACTCTTCATCAGTCTATTCCCATGGCTCCTCCTCTCATAAGTAGATACAACATCTCTTTGATAACCAAAACACACTTTGAATTAATTTAATTTAATTTACCAATAAGTCCTAGTTTCTCAAATCACTCCATTAGTCTATCAATTTAGTATTAGTTGACATAATACCGTTTGTAAAGAAGAATGGTCAAATTGGAGCAGTACAGACAGACAGACTTTCAGTCTTTGATGACTTACTACATTTCCTACAATGCAACAAAGTTCTGTCTTTTTTTGACCCTCTGAATGCCAATGTCTTTCAAACTCCGGTTTATGTGTACAAACACATGCATTTACACTGAAGATATCACACAACTGTTTGCACAGGCTGAGTAATGCTCTCTGTGTTGACTGAAATGACTTTGACGTGTATAATCTGTAAAGTGCTGCTTTAACTTGTAGGTAATTAACACAGTATCAAAAACACGTCTAAGCACACCTAAGCTGAGCGTCAACAAATGTCATGCAAAAAAAAGAGAAGAAAAAAAAAGTTATATAGTCTGGTTGGAAAACGTTGGCTGCAAACGTTGGATTCTCAGTGGTGAACAACAACACTGACAGGAACAGCAGAGTGCAGCGCGTGTGTTGGCTCATGCTGTCGAGCCAATAACTTTGAGTGGGACCACACACACAATGGACTGAATACTGTGCTGGAGCTTGTCAGGGCCAAACCACAACAATAGCACTTCCTTTCAGACCAGCTGACCCCACTGACACGTGGGGCCCGTGTCCCCATTTCAGTCACCCTCAACATAGGAGAACAAAACAACAGAGGGGCTGTCCATCACTTAACGTCTGGCTCAAACATCACACTTTACGAGGCTAGAGGACACAACACAAGTCTGATTATCCCGGGCACCGTAGTGTGTGCTGGTTGAATCCCCACCGGATTACCACAAAGCACTGACACCATGTTATGGTATTATTCCAAATCTAAAAAAAGGGCCACGGCTGTGTGTCTTTTTCCTCAAGGCCTAGATGAAAGACAGAATTTTTATGCTTTAGCATCAACAGACAGTACATACTGCATGAAGCACCTTACCTTTTATAGAAACCATGCAGAGGCTGCAGACAGAGGAACTGCCAGTAATCCAAACAAAAAGCTTTGAACTTCAACATTTTGTCAGCCCGTAACAGAGGCTTAGATTAAAAATGTCATTCCGCGTGGGGTCCATAGAAGAAAAAACTTTTTTTTTTCCTACAAAAAGTGGCTTACACTTGGAAGAACAAGAGCGAATTCTGCACAGCTCAGGCTGAATGGCAACAACACTGACATCCCACATGGTGCAGTCCCATCTCAGCATCTGACTGTGCATCTGGCCCACATGGAGGGGGCTGGACCTCCATCCCTCTGCTCCTTTGTTAATCCTGAGTGGGTCCTATGCTGTGCTGTGCTGTGCTGTGCTGTGCTCCCTCTATGTCCAGATGTAGTAGTGATGCCTTGATAGAGATGTTATCCGCTGGACACCGTGCGTGACTTCTCCTGAAGTTGTTGGACAAAAGGTTTGTCCCGGCCGCAGCAACCCCTCTATCATACAAATCCTCCTCCTCACCCCACTGCTCGCCTCCTCTCTCTCTCTCTCTCTCTCAGCGCTCAATTTCTCCCAGTCAGTTAAGAGCAGAGCAGGTTCCTGTCTCCATCATTGCTGCTCTTCACAGTTGAGTTACAGCTGCTCCTATTGTCTAAGCAGCCACACACACCGACAAGGTTTGACTCTGCTGCGCCTCGCCAGGCCAACAAAGCACACAAAGGCCTCCCTCTGTGGCCGTATCAATTAGGCTTTATCAGATGCTGCACAGTCTCTGCCAGCCCGGGCTGCTCGGAGACGAGCTAATCAGCAGCAGCACATGGTGCACAGAGGGGCGAAGCCGGCGCCCACGAGGGACGGCCTCGTACACACACACACACACACACACACGCACATAAAGCCTGGGCTGGTTGCCAGGACAACCCTAAACAGCAATAAAAGACACTGATGGACCCTTGATGTGACTGCGGCTGATTGGTTGAAGAAGAGAGCCGAGGGTCGGGGTGAAGAGAACCAATCAGTGCTGTAATCAGAAATATTGAGCAGGCTGATTATTGGAGAAAGAAGGAAAAAAGAAAATCAGTGAGTGATCCATAATCAGAAATTCATGGTGAAAGTTGTAAAAAATAATATTAAATTAAGTGGAGAGGCCAAGTGCAGATGCAGGGGATGAATTAATAATGACTATAGAAAGATGGGTCATTAATAGTTTATGATTACATGTTCCCCAAAGTACAGATTTGTGCAACAAATCAGCCTGAGCCCCGTGCCACGTAGGAGCCGTACAGGTTCTCTACATGAAAAGAGAAAACGAAACATGCTTCGAGGCCCAACGTTTCTTGGATTCTTGTCAATACAGCGCAGTGGAAGAATGATTGCGTATGCAGAGTGGTTTACAGTATCAAAGAGAAACGTTGGCTCAGCTCAAATATGTGACTCACTTTCAACTTTAGCGGTGCTTAACTGTACAGCACGAACCCCCAACACGCCGGAGTGCCATGGTCACTCGCTGTTTAATACAGATATCACTGTTGGCTGGGTGTCGCTGCTCTCTCTCTCTACCAGGATGATTCTGCTGTCAGTATACTAACATCCTGGCAGAGACGTCTAAAAAAAAAAAAAGAACGCTGGATGTGAGACCGACCGGCGCCGCCACAGCTCACAGAGCCACGGACCGGGGCTGGGTGCGGAGGAGAGCTGCGTGTAGCGATACAGCAATTATTCAGCCTGGCACGCTGCTTTGAAGTGAGAACAGACAGCATTTTGTAAAAGGCTATGAGTCATGACAACATGCAGGGGAAATTTTTACAATACTGTGCACTGACTGAGGGATGATGCTGCAGACTGAAACACAAAGTCCCATCTCATTCTGCATGATAGGACTGACCCAGCTGATTGAAGCCCTTGACTAATCAAAGCAAAGCAATATTGGGGTCCAGTAATTAGTCAGAACACATTTAGTGACTCAGTGAATGAACATGGGCAGTAGGAAATTTTGTGTTCCACGTTCACTTTGAAGGATTTATGGCAGACAGAAAAATGAACCATCATAATCAAAGCAGCAGACACAGTGATACCGAGCCTTTCATCCAGACATAAAGAGAAATGCAGGCTGTAGGTGGAAGCAGACAAGCTGCCATTACTGTGGTGCTACCTGACAAGTAAAACTGCACATAACACAATGTGTGTGAGGGATTGCTAAACATTTAGTGCCTTCAAATCTGTCCAAAACATAATGCTCAGAATCTAGAAAAGCTATTCATAGATTTAGTTTTTCTACAAAGCTTACATTAGCATTGACAGCAATTAATTCATTTACGTAACAAGGTCAGCATCAAATTTAATTCCTATACTCAGCAAAGCCTTTAATTTTGCTTCTCTTTCAATCATTATTTTCTTCTGCTGATTACAGTAAGCATTGCTAACCAGCTAGCTCCAGCCTGACTGGCCCATCACATCACCTTTGGATACTGAGTCACTGTGGTGTCTGGTCCTCCCTGAAGTAATAGTACTCATCGTAACCTCTCAAACATGGCTGAAGCTGTGACCAAACTAACACCCCGTCCTGACATACAGCGATGCGACAGCGACAGCGACGCGAGCGAGGAAAAGTGATTAGAATGCGTAGTTTTCAATCAGCCTGTCCTGACGTGCCGCGAGCGACGTAGCGCCGTCCAGCGATGTCGCTCAACCCTGAAATTATCGCTTGCGTTGTCTCTATCTGGACGACATTTCGCGGCGGTGTCCCGCCCCTAAACACTTCTTATTGGTTGAAAAGTACACGCTGCTTTCTGTTGACAAGCAAGTTATCAGAGAGAGGAGAATATGAGAGGAAAAAACACTCAAAGATGTGAAAAACGGCAACCAGGAAATGCCAGGAATCTCAAAATAGCGCCACAAGTTTGTGTACGTCCCTTTATAATTCTGATTCTGAACCAATAGAATATACTTGCGACAAAATCATCACGCTGCATATCAGGACACCCTCGCACGAGTTTTCGTTGCCGTTTCGCTTGCTCGCTGTATGTCAGGACGAGGTGTAAGTCAACAGACGACCCTAGCATTGCAAACACTTGCTATATAGCAATTACCAAACTTAGAAACAGCTTCTCCTCTCTAATGTTGTCAATGAACTTTAGCTTTACTTAAATAGGCAGCTAGATGTTGCTCATTGTGTCGTCAGCTGCTCTGTTCAATAAAACCAAACCTTCATTAACTCCTATGTTTGTATTAAACGCTCAGGCTGTGAACATATACAGGGCAGCTTGCTGAAAAATGACCATGGACACATTGGCTATGATGAGCCATCCCTCTGGTTTGGTTTGGACAACTGGTCTGTCAACCATGATTAACCCAAGCATGTCAAATTTCTGTGCAGAGTAAACATGTTGATTTGCATTTTGACTTGCTTGAGAGTGCAACACATAAATCAGCCGCTGGATTTGCTTTAGGCTGATATCCCATGACAGGGTGAGACCCTGTCTGTCTGGGAAATGCCCAGATGTTTTCATATCAGCTCCCTGCAGACAGAGCAGCAGATCATGGTACATGATTGTTGTAATGTAATGTTTTAAAGATACTGTCCATGGTGACGGTTCTAATTTAAGCAGCACTTAAGGATGGTGCAGTGAAAGTAATTTCCTCTGAATTCATTCAGTGCCACGAGAGGACAGATTATAGACTGGGCCACACATGTTCCTCTTGCTTCATTAAGGACCAGTGTAAACACTTTCCTTTGTCTCACTGACAGACAGAGGGGGGTATCCCTCCCAGGGTGGGCCAGCAGCACATTACTGAGCAGACGGTGCAACCAAATGAGGGACCATCTATCATGTGGTTTCCTAGAGCCCGAGGTCTGCATGCAGGCAGAGTGAGATGTAGCCCATGCCCGATCACCAGTCTGCCCTGGGGTAGACAAAAGGAAATCCCACAGCAGAATTTATCATTAATTACCACTGCCTCATTCATATTGTTTGGGGATCATAGTCGGAAGTCTCATTTAGGATTCAATCAAAACTGATGATGACAAAATCCCAGAATTTGTGCTGACAAACCGAGACGTCACACTGACACAAAATGTTCTGCAACTACAAAACTGACCAAGGATCTGAAGTAAGGCTTGTCTTGTTGTCTGGCTGCACCAGATGCAGCTCTTCCTACTCCCAGCTGTGGGCTTTAGGTGAATCTGCTGGAGGAAAGCGTTATGGTAATAACTGCAGAATCCATTTGGCAACAGAGGAAGGACAAGCCCTTCACTCCAGCTGAGCTTTGCTTTAATTTGCAAACTTTAACTGACTTAGGCCTTTGAACCTATAGTGCTTAAAGCAGGTCAGGGTCTAACAAGCAGAATTATAAATGTACACGTCACTAGTTTGTAACGAAGAAAAAGACTTAAGAATAAGAATTATGGAAAAGTACTGAACCGGTTTGCACCAAATTTGGGGGAGGGATGTGGCTTCAGCCAAGGAAGAACAAATTATACTTTACTACAGGTCCAGCTGAAAGAGCAGCCGGGGGAATTATTTAATCACTTTCCTAAGGATAGGATAACGTTTTTTCATTAGACATTTCAGTTGTTTTATACTTGAAATTCAATTCAAGTATGTTTTTCCCCCCCGGATCAAAATCACAATAAACTAAATTGCCAGTGTTGCTCGATGACTGTATCTAAAATGTTGTATAAATATGAGTCATACAGTACCAGTGTTAGATAATCGATTTTTTTTTATTCAAGAAAGATTAAACAGCCAAAGGAAGGCAAATTGGATTTTTTTATGACCCACCGTAAAGAAAAGTACAGTAAGGTAAAAAGTGTGGCGATGTGGAATAAAGAGAAACAAAGTCTACCTCAGGAGGAAGTTATGCTGGATTGATGGCTCAACAAAACATGGCGATATGACACAGGAGAGCAGAGTTCAGGTTCGCATGTGAAACCAGCAGTTTATACTGTAACCATGGCAACAGAGATTGTCTAATGTTGAGGAAGTACTTATTTTAACCCAAATGATAATCCTTTTCTAAACCTAACCAAGCCTTGACTGTTATTATAGTAACCGCGGAGCCCACGATGTCGGCACAGAGCTATTTTCAGGAGAGACTTCTATGGGTGGAAAAATAGACCTGGTTGTTTCAAGGAGGAGGACTTAACCACCATTCACACATCCTATCCAAACACATACTACATGCTCCGTTTTGTCCATCTTGCAATACGATAGGAATGATTTTTTTTTTCGTGCTGCTGCAGTGAATATTTTTAAAAAGGTAGTTGTCATTTCCCGTTAGTTCCTTCGGCAGATCACCAAAATGAGATGATAGGCATGTCAATGGAGTCTGCAGCCCCAGAGTTAGCTGTGTGATTTTCCAGACATTCCCCCAAGATATATGAATTTTTGAAGATGCACCCCCCCCCCCCAAGAAAAAGTTCCATAAATTTTCAGCTTCAGAGTAATGAAAAGTACGCACAAGATTCTTCTTACAAATTCACAACAAAAGCAGAGAAAGGAGACAAATACAGCCTCACACATGTTCTCCCATTATTCAGTGGTTATTTTATCATGCAGCCATGGGCGTGGTAGTGGGGGGAAAAGTGGACCTGACTACCCAGGGCCCGAGTAGAGAGAGGGGCCCATGAAAATCCTGATTTTTTTTTTTTTTTTTTGTGATGTTTTTATTTCGAATGAATTGGGCCCTCCAATTAATTGGTGTCATAATTTATTTCAAATATATTGATAACATCAAATGAGAGAATGAACTTAATGTCACAGTTCTCCCAACATATTAGACATTCTGGGGCCCCCCTCTTGGAGATGCAAAATGGTTTAGTCCGCCCAACAGCGACCGGCAACAAGTGTAAGGTCAGACAGTGCGCCCAGATCAGAGACCTGTGTGCAGGACATCATGCTGCCCAAAAAACATAAATCGGGCTATCAGAAAAAGAAAGAGAGGAAACAAAAAGAAAGACGGCAGAACGAGGGGAGGCAGCTGCTGACTGCTTTCTTTCCCAAAAGTGAACCAAGTTAGCTTGTCATGCAAAGTCCAATTAAAGTTAACATAGTCCACTCCAGACAGCTGCTGCTTATATTTGTATGCTCACGTGAAGTCTTTAGCTTAGCTAGCTGCCAACCAGGCTGCTTGCGGCTGTTAAGTATAAAGACAATTACAGGCCAGCTAACGTTAGTTGTCAATATTAACCAGTTTCAGAAACAGAGAGTGGCGCAGCCGCAGCAGCTGGAGCAGCAGAAGCAGCAGTGGTCAGTCCTGGCAGCTCTTCTGAAGATGAGATTAGAGATGAGCAAAGACAAGGTGAGATCGTTGTTCAAGTATTCAAAGGCGAGCTCCCCCCTCCGACCCCCCCTTACGTTGGTATATTGGTTCGCGAGGTGGAGAGAGAGAAAGAGAGAGAGTGGTGCTGACTGGTAGAATTGCTGTCTAAATATGAGTTGTTTACCTGAAGTTTAAAGTAAGTTAGCCTTTTGGTTCAGTGTGTGTGCTATAGCATTTTGTCTACAGCAGAGCTGAAAGTGAAACTCCGTGCTGAGATTTAATGAATGATCCATCTAGCAATATTGCTGCTGCATATATCAACATGTAAATAACATACCAATATCACTGTAGGCTCAAGTGCACACTAGTAATATATTAATTGAGCAATAACGCAATTTATTATTTTTGTCTGGTAAAAAGCCTTAGCATTGCGGTGCAGTGCTGTGCTTAAAAGCTATTGTATTGTCAATGTTCAATAAATTCATGATGTTACCAAAGCCAATGAATAATCATGTTAAATAACTGTGATCTCACTATCAATCAAAAATGATTGTGATTCTGATTTTTGCCACAGATAGATAGATAGAGAGAGAAAGAGATAGGTCTGGGTGGTGAGAACATAGAAAAACAATTAGCTATTCTTCTCAATCTGGCTGAAAAATGGCTTAAAACATTTCAGAACCACTCATCAATATAATCTGATCTGATTGTAGTTGATTGTAGTAGATTGTATAAATACACCCCCCCCCCTTTTTTTTTTTCTCTCACGCGCCTCGCGGGCATGGATAGGGGCCCACTGACATTGAGAGTGTACAGGGCCCAGAATTTGGTGCTACACCCCTGCATGCAGCTCTACTTCCCACCTCGCTTTAGTATCATTTGTGGTTGCTCTGCCATTTGTAATGCCATTATAAAGCTCCATCCAGTTCTTAAACCACTATCTCTGGTTAGCCCAGGTTTAATTGCTTGAGGTTTAATAGTGAATTAAGTCAAGGGTTTTATATTTTCCTGACCTCCAATCCTTGCTTACACTGGACTCTCTTTACATAATATTCTCTCCATTTCCACTTGGTCTCACATCTACTGCCACACCAGAGAATTATAGTTTTCATTTGGGCAGAGAGGTAATAGTCCCTGAGGTTTCCACCTCTTTCCCTGTCGATGGTTAATGTTCCATATCTAATCTATGGTTTCTTCCCTTTCTGAACAAATCGTGAAACGTACTTCTCCCCATTTGTGACAATGCCTGATTATAACTGACAATGATGCAAATAGATGCAGTAGTTTTGGTGAAACAAACATTTTAATGGTCTCAATTATGGATGTCCAATCATTAATGTCTTTGTGAACACTGTAGTTGTATGTCAGCGACATTTCAGCATAATTTTAGTGAGTTAGTTACCTTTATTTAAACTCATGAGTACACTAAGCCAAGCCTCTTACAGTGCAGATGAGCAGGGTAATTCAATTTACTGGGTGTACTATCTGTTTTATATCCTTTATTGTAAGATCTTTATCTGTTTCATTCATTTTGATTGATTTATACAATTGAAGAGAAGTGTATAGTATCCACCATCAATTCCTTAACACCCACCATACTTATCATTCAATTATATCTTTCTTGAGGTTCACACCTACATCTACAAAAAAAACATTGATTATCACTGACACTCGTTTAGGTTTGGTTATGGTTTATACTTCCTGGGATCGTTGTAGGGACTGGCTGCCAGTCCTGCTGCAGCCATCTTTCCACAAATGTAATAGAAAGGCTACAAACTGAAATTGAGACGCAGAACTTTGTTCCAAGCTGCAGTCCCTGTTGTATGAAGTGTGAAGAAAAACTCCTCAGTCCCAGCATAAGCTGAAACTGGCAACCACACACAGCCGCATGAGGCCCAGACAGAAACTAAACAAAAAAAAGAGTGGAGCAGTAACATTTTATTCCAACCCCTGCTGGGCCAATGAAATGGTTGTTAGGATGTTACTGATGAGCACATTTGAAGATGTCAATATCAGAAAGAGGCTTACTTCAAGAAAAAAAAAAGTCTGTCGGCGGGAACGTTTGTTACTTTGATCATAAAAAAAAAGTTTCACTGCTTTTCACTTTCAGTTCA
The DNA here is from genome assembly GCF_045865225.1 of Trachurus japonicus. Lineage (NCBI taxonomy): Eukaryota > Metazoa > Chordata > Actinopteri > Carangiformes > Carangidae > Trachurus > Trachurus japonicus. The sequence continues at coordinate 15,974,393 of NC_140911.1, forward strand.
ATCAAACCCAGGGAGAGTGGAAAAGAACATGACAAACACGACGATGCTGTTCTTCCCATGCATCACACATCATGCTACTCCTGTTTATGTTTCCTTACCACTGCAGGAGGACCTGATTATTGGGGGAAAAAAAACACAGTGGTTTGTATTTCCTCGAGAAAACCGGCAGCAAAAACCTCTTCCAGCAGCCTCACTTCTGCTGATTCAGTTGGCAGAACAGATCCCATTATCTTGTTTATCCTCATGGAAATTTAACAGTTTACCAAGTGACCTACATTTTCTCTACAGATTCAGGTCTCAGGCAGGCATCTGAAGAAACGCAGTTTGTTGCCGAGTTTATAGGGAGTCTGTAAATTTGCATGACGTGATCAAGATAAGAGCTTGATGCCTTGTTCCCTGGGAGTCCGAGGGCTGAGCTTTACAGGCGTGACTGAGAAAGTGGGAGAGTTGAGGATGACACATTGGTGCCATTATCTGAAGGCCGCACCTCAGCCCTGACCTCCGCTGCTCAGAGTTCATTAAAGGCCTCGCTCTCCGGCATCATATAATGTTTCCTGTCAGATATGGGGTGTGTTCCCTGACGCCGTGTTAATTCCCCCAATAGGAATAAGGCGCTCTCTCTGCAGAGATGGACGGGAGTGATGAACAGCCGGCTCCGGTCTTATCATCACCTTTACATTCTCAGCTCAGGAAACCAATAAAGATGGCCCGAGGCATCCTTTCTTGGCCCTAACTGCTCCCATGAGCCTGCTACCACCCGCGGGACAACCATCCATGTAATTGCAGCTATTGTGAGGCCACGCGGAGCCAGCTGAGGTCTAAAGAGGAGCGATGACTGGAGAGAGGAGGAGGAGGACGACTGGAATTACGTCTTCACGTGCCGTACATCAGATGTTGATTGATGGCTGTCTCCCTCAGCCTTGGTCCCAAGCTCAGATGCTGCCCTGAGGACTGAGCTCTTTTACTGACTAAAGACGAAAGCTTCCCACAAAGCTCCAGGTGAAACTCCTGACAGCTCTCTTTAGCCTGGCTTGACACTACCATGGAGGTGCTGTTGTCACATACTGGGAGAAGAGGAGGCTGCCACATGGGCGCACCCATTAAACATGTAGGAGTTAATGTATAAGAAAAAGTTAAATCAACGCCCTGCAACTCCAAACAAAAGATTTCATTATCCTCAATAAAGATGATTTGTTAAACCCAGACAACAAGAAATCCAGTTAACTATAAATATCCTATGTGGCTCATGCAAACTGCGTTTATATAAGGCAGCAAACTGTCACATTAAAGAAGCTGAAACTATACATTGATTAAGTAAAAGAGACTCTGATGTATTACCTGTTAACTGACTTATCATTTAATTACAGTCAGTCCACCACCACAAAAAAAGCATGTTATTTTCATGTGACAAATTGAGAGTAGGTTTGTTATCTTTGCTGTTCAACATCAACATTTTTTACTGAGACACATGTGAAGAAAAACAGCTTAAAGTCAAAGCTCTATTCACAGTCTATGGAAAAGAAATAGCAAGTGGTGACAGGTCTTTATAACTGTTGTCTCTGCAGCATACTGTATCAAACTCCTCTCCCTCTTGCAGCTGTAATGTTGTCTCCACCAAGGCCACTCTGCCTACTTTACTGTCACTTTACACCACAAAGAATGAGAACAACACAAAGCCAAGGGATGATGGAAACCGGAGAAAATACTACTTTTGTTCTGATGGATGGATCATTTATTCCCACAGATCGGTTTAATCGGCATGCGGACCACTGAACCATGCTAACAGTGTCAGTGTTTGAGGTTGTCGGCATTAGGGAGTGTTTGCAGCCTTCTCTCAGATGCTGCTTATCTCCATCGACCACAGCAGCCTCCCGGTCATCTGAGGATTAATCTGCTCTAAGGAGCACATTAGTAAAGCCTTAGAGGTGTGCTCCCTCTAGTGGATTGCTGCCCTAAAGACCAACAGTGTGTAAACACACCAGCAGAGGTGTGGTCACACTTGTCACTGTGCTTCACATGAGGTGAAAGCTTGGCGCTAAATATCAGTGACTGTGACTGTGTTGGCGGGTTTTTCATGAGAAGGCTCTTAAAATCCTTGATGCAATTAAAGCTGTCACTGATGGCAACTGGCATGAACAGTACAGTAGGTCGACAGTGAACATTACAGATTGTTATTACTGTAGGGGATAATATATAAAAAATTATTGACATTTTCCATTGTGGCTTTAACAGAGATTTTTATAGAAAAATAAATAAATCAAAATATTAATGTAATGATAACGTAACAATACCTACTACTGTACCTACAAACTGTGTGGTTCTCAAATAAAAGTACAACTTTTCACAGCCTTTTACTAAAACCATCAAATTTGTGATTTCAATATTTTTTAACCATTTATATAATTTGTTATTCCCTTTGATTAGGTGTCATTGTTGTGTCAAGTAATCAGAGAAAAAAAATCTGAGTAAATGTTAAAACAGCTCAGCTTCCAGCTGCTGGAGGTATCCCGTCTCTGGCTGATGGTAAAAAAAAAATCTCCTGAACATCTGGTTCCTACGTTCTCAAAGAAACAATGTGAAAAAAGTTCCCTGTTTCCTGATGTCAAATGTCCGCGGTGCAGCATTGTTGAAACACTGAGACTGGATTATTCAATGTCTGATTGCCTGAATCACTGACACCTAAAGGAATCCAAGGAAAGTGAAGCTCACTGTAACGCTGTTGAAGACACACTCACGGTCTTTTGTTGTTGATTTGATTGAGAGACCCTGAGAGGCAGAGGCTACCGACACGTGCATGCAGAGTCTAATCACCTGTCAGTCATCAAAACAGTTCTCTGATCCTTCAGTTCGCTGAAGGTAAAGAAGTATCATCGGTGAAATGTATAGTTTTATTGAACCAATTATTCCTGAATCTGCATCAAAGTTAAAGCAGAAGTAAGTGGTCCGGTCGTTTTCGCTAATGCTGCGTTCCAGGCAGGCTTTTGAAATCATAAATTACAGCTTCAAGTCACAACTTACGACTTTGTAGCGTTTCAGGCAACCCACTCGTGTTTTTCCGACCTGTTTTACCGGTGAAAGTCACTATAACGGCCACTCGTAACTTCCGACCGGTGAACTCGTACCAGATCGAACTGGTACGACTTCACAGGTCGGAAAAATACGAGTTTCCTTGAACGCACCATAACAGTCCTCGTCCCTACGTCGCCACATTCACGGCGTTCCTTGGCTGCACACACAGCCCTGCATGCCGTTCTCTCTCCTCATTGGATAAAAACTGTAGGATACGATAAATGTTTTCTCTTCGGCTCAGAGCAGAGCAGAGTGACTGACAGACCCGTGTTTCAGTCCAAACACTCTATAGAAGTGATTGCTGTCGGAAGATATAACTATTTAAGACTTATATTAACACAAATACATCACTTACTTCTGCTTTAAGATGGAATTTGACTCTTGTATCAGCTTTAACTAAAAACAATCAACGTCAACAAGTTGATGTTCTGATCACACCCATATTTAAACCACTCTTCATCTTGATCTCAACTTCACATGTGTAAGACGCTATCACAGCAACATATAAAAGACAAACACACATCAAATCCACCTCTGTTCCTGCTGTCACAATACAAGCCACAGTCAAAACTGGTAACAAAACTGTAGATATTATGTAATTTTTTGTTCTATCTTTTTTTGAAAACCATTTTAGGACATACTGTATACCGTATAAGGAAAAAGCATCTCAGAGTTCCCCATGGCATCAGCTGACTGACAGCCGGGAGCTGGTGTTGCAGGGAGACTGGCTGTCAGCCTCTGTAGTGTGCTACTACTCTGTGTTGTAGACAACAAGTGTTGATCCGAGGCACTTCTCTCTTTTTATTTAAACCTCAGCGGCCATCCTTCGCTATGTGTCTTCTTACAACAACAGTAGGGCGACTCATCGTGCTGTTAAATTTAAATTCCACAAGATGCCAGTTTCCTTAGTCTGCTGGAGCTATTCCCCACAATGACAGACTGGCATACACAGTGTTGAAACCACAGCTCCTGCTTAACCACAGGTAACAACAGTGTCACATGCATTTTAGCTGCTGGTTAGCTGCCGGTTCAGCTGTTGATCTTACCGTTATATGTTTCAAGTTTTTGTGAAAAGCTCATTAGCTTTGAATGTGAAGTCACAATCAAACAAGTCGATGAGTGCGAGGCAGCACCGCTATTTATTCATGAAGAATATTTGAGTAAACTGTGTATTATATAAGTCACACTTACAGCCTGTCTCAGATTATTAAAATGCAGGTTAGGTTTTAAAGATGTCAGGTTTTGTTCTTAGCGGAGATACTGTATCGTAGCCTCTCGGCGTGTTTCTCTGTGTTCTCGTTGCCTCAGGCAGGTAGAACTGGAGCCTCAGTGGTCTGATCCCGTCTTTGAAGTACTTTTGAGTGGCAAGTGTGTTAGGCGACGCCAAAAACGAGATGAAAGGTGAAGCAAAATGTCAGCGGAGCCACACTGCTCAACCTCTCATCTGTTGACTGCACACGGTGCAGTCTATTTAATGGTGTGCATCGGAACAAATGGAGAGGATCATATTGTGAGTGAGGAAATGAAGAAATTAAGGAGGTCAACAAATCATTAATTAGGGTGATTTATCGCAGCGAGACCTCCGCTGCGTAGAGGCAAGTATTTCTGACACGGATTCCTTTGAAATATTGTAAAGCAGAAGACACAAGCAGGTTAAAAGAGCAGCAAAGGTGCTGCCCATATCACACTGCTGTTTTATCACTCATGTGTCTGAGTGCAATCACCACACAACTGAGGCTGCATGATGTGTTTTGGCTATAATGTCAATGTCAATGTTATATACAGTACATACTGTATTTGCAGCCATGACATACAGTAGTTTTACTTAACAGGACCTGGTTTGCAGTTGGATTTCTAAGTATGCCGTTTTTGTTCTTGTGCATGTAAACATCATATCCGGATTTCAGAAAATAGGATACGCCAGTAGTGCGGTTTTGAGAAACCCGGTTTTGAGAAACCCGGTTTTGCTCCCCAGGGAACTGTGAAAGTATACGCCTTATCCTCAATGGCGGCGGCAAACCGCTTTTGGGGTGACGAAGAAACTGAGCTTTGTCTTTTAATAATGAAAGAATTAAACATCATTCGATGTTTCAGTGGAAACAACTTTAATACTGACCTGTTTAAGTCGGTGGCGAATAGACTGCACAACCCTGCATGTACTGTGTGTTGTAAAAATCAAACACTAGCGCCTGGTAAATAAGATGCAATTGTCACAAACGGGGATACTGGTATTTATCATGTAAACAGGGATATGAATAACCAGGTTTCTCTACAGTATGTTCATGTAAACACAGTATCCCGAATATGATCATAACCGGGATATTAGTCCATGTCCAAATGCACTGATTGACAACCTCTGAGTCAATGAGAAATAGGGTGGCTAATAAAGCTTAATGGTCCAAAAACCAGTCAAACTAGGCTGTTGCTAAACAGAATATTCCTCAGACTCCCAGCAGCTTCTCGATGAAGTGAAATGAGGTTGAGTTGACACCTGACCAAAATATCCACACACACACATCTAATTTTCATTCCATATTCTGAGGTTGTATTTGATATCCTCTGACCCACACATGTAATTTCCACTGAGGATTCAAATCTCATTTTTGTTGCTGCCCATTTTTTATGATTTTAGTCTGATTACTCACAAAAATGACTCTGACTCTCCAGCTGATATAATCCACATCACTAAGGCTCAGAGATGATGAAAATGTAAATGTGCTCATCAAGGTTCACTTAAGTCATTACCAGCAACTTAAAGCAGAGCACTTTTCTTTGATTGAATCCAGCTGTCTGTGCAGGCTGCGTGACAGCTTGCATTTATACACATGTAATCCGAGGTGTTTTTTTTTCTTACACGCCACGTCTAATTCTCTGCATTTTAAGAGCATAACTACAGTGATTGCGCACTGGCCTATGACTGCTTTCCAAAACATGGATGACCTACAACTCACCAGTCTGCCTGAATGCCTCCTGCGTAGAGGCACGCTCTGCTCACACACCTCTGTGTAGACACTATGTTTGACACAGATCATCACAAAATCATCAAACCAAAAACCAAAGGACACAGACAGTGGACTCACACGAACTGTGGTTCTTTTTGATGCCACACTGAATGTTGGAGCACACAGGCCGAACAACTGAATCATAAATTGCAACTTGAACTGAACTTTCTTTGCCCAGTTTCCCAGAGGAGGTGCAGCAAGTGTTAAAAATGCTCTATGCTGATTTACAGATAATAAATGAAAAATAAAAAGATGCAGAACATTATAAAAATGCTAAATTTCATACAACATGCTAGGGCTACCAGTGAAAAATGATAATATTGCAGCAATACATGTTTTTTAGGAGTTTCATAGCTTTTTTTCCCATCATCCACATCCACGATTATTTTTTATTTGCCATTAAAATGCTGCTTCCTCATTCTTCCTCAAACTTTCATTCATTCAATCATGTGCTCTTTTCCTCATTATCACTGAGCTTCAATATTCAATAGTTTTCCATTAAATCTGAATCAATTCATATTAAATCTCAACTTGCCTCAATTGTATGTTATCCAACCAACTTTAAGAGAAACAACAGTTTAAAATGTAAATACTTTTTTTTACCTTTTCCATTTGTAGCTTTAATATTTTCACCAAAGCACAATTTATGACATTATTAACAGTATTTACTTGGATGAAAAGCTCCACAACAGTGTGTCCTTCCAAACACAAAGGCCTGATCTTTCATGACAATCCACAGACCTTGAAGGCTGCTTCCTGCTGGATATACTCCAACCAAAGCAGTGCAGCTACAGCGAAGCTGTGAAGGTTTTATGTTATTGTGTTCTCAGAATGAATGTCCCTGTAAGGCCACTGTACTTCAGGAGAGTCAGACACTAAAAATGCTGTTTATATTAGTCTGAGCAGGTCAACTACCTGTGCCCCCACTCCACACAGATGTCTTTTATGAACAGAGTGTTTTGTATGCAGACCAGGTTTTGGAAGACCCAAAGAAAACTGCCCTCACTGTCACTGAGAAGCAGTAACACCCCACTTTTTCTATTTTTCTCCTCAGGCTAGTGGATTTAAGGATATAATATGACCCGCCGCCATCCTGTGCCAAAATATGTGAGTACACAAGTGTGATTCTCATTTTTTTTGTGCTGACAAAATCAATTATTTTGCTACGTAGATCGTCGAGTCAGATAAGAAATTTAATCAGTATTAATCTCCAAAACATCCTGGTGGCTCAGCAGGCAGAGCCATACATCACGCACTGGTTGATCTAGTCTCATATCTATTCTGTTATTTTTATTCTCCAATTCATATACCACCAGAAGGCAATCAGAAGGCTTTAAGTTTGCATGCACTACTGAGGGAAGGATATTTATGCGTTTTTAGGTTAGCATGGCAGTGGACTACAACACAAAGCAGAGTTTAAACTCTCACACATCAACCATATCTACATCAATGCATGTTTTCTTTTAAGATCAGACTCACACAGCTGAAGCCCCAGTGAGCAGCCAACTTGGAAGTCCCAAATGGCAGCTTTTTCCTACCAGCACCTGAAAGCAGCATCACAGCCAGAATCTAATCTAATCTAATCAAGCAGAGGGAAATCTTTCTGCCAAATATCACCCAAATCTGTTTGTAACTTTTGGAGATAAAAGACAAACACACAGGCAAACATGTGAGCTTCCAGTAATCACCACAGAGGAAAATATGGCACTGACACAAACAGACTCACATCTGCGACTAACGATTATTTGCATTATCAGATTGATTAATGTTAAATCCATAAATTTGGCAGAAAATACTGAAAATGTTCTACATGAGCTACTTGTGGAGGTGGCGGATGAGGGCGTCTGAGCCTCCAAACATCAGCTGAAAGTTTATGAGCTTCATTTCTAATTCAAAATTTTGCAGCTACATTTGTAGCCCAGCTCAGTCCAGCGTGCATACTGGTCACTCGTGGTGCATATGCACTGAATGTGATTGGTTGTGTGCCGCTGGTATAGTGCAATACACCCAAAATGATAACAGCATTATTAATTAATCTCTCTGCAATGGGTGTTGTATTTTCGCATGAATAGTGCAGCATAAACACACAGTCAGTCAGCAGTTCACTGAACCACATAATGTTAGTTTAGTGGATCATATTCTGCTTTTCTGGCTGTATAACTAAACACACCTACAATTAGCATATCATAGTAAAATTCTGTTGCAGCACCTGCTATTAATAATTAAGTTTCCCCTCATTTCCCCATAGCTGTAATTATCTGCCAGCACCAGTGCTGATGGGACATCTTCAAACTGCTTGTGTTGCCAAAACAGCAACTGACAATTTCAAAGATACTACATTTACAATGATACCAAATAGAGAAAAGAGATGAATGTGCATATTTGAGAGGATGAGGTCAGTGGAAATTCGTCTTTGACAAGGACTAAAATATTAATCATTAATTCATTAATAAATGTATTGTGTTGGTACATATCACATAATAGTATAGTATAATAAAAGTGTGATGACTAGCACCAGGGAGCAGTGTTTGTCTCAGTGATACTTCATGCAAACTGTCATTGGCCAGACAGCAACACTAAACATTATACTTTGTCTGCAGGCTGTAACTGACAGCTCCAGCCCGACTGCACAGCCACAGACAGATGTGGGCACAGGTACACTGAGTGTTCAGCATGGCAGGGCTGACTGCTAGCTAGCCTCCATGCAGATTTATGGAGAGGCAAGGCCGCTTTGATCTGTGATACTCTCAGCTGCGCCCTGTTGCACTGCCATGAAAGAGACTTTACAATTAGATCAATTCAACACAAACAGTGGTGGCAGGAGAGCGAATAAAAAGCTTGATCTATTTATGGTTTCTTCACACACACACACAAGCACACACACACACAATGACGACGCTCATATGAGGTTATTCTTAATTAGCTGCAGTGTCTCTTGCCTTACGTATCATCCGGCAATTTCTAGTCGTAATTACTACTGCCTGCTCCAATGTGCTGCAAAGCTCTTATATCATTGTGGCCAGCATCAATAGCAACTCTGCTGCATGCCGAACACACACTGATCTCCCACCACAGTGCACTGAGGCTAAAACACCAGGGCTAATTTGAGCAGCATTCAGCTCTTTTAAGACTCTTTGCCTTTGTTTATGTCCCATTAAAACAACAGTGAGCATGGGACATGGAGAACAGCGACGTTTAAGATTACACTGCCACCGAGTTCATGATTTAGTCATTTTCCAGGGCAGTTTAAAGCAAAGCACAAAAGCTGTTTGACACTGCCACAGTCATCTCTCAAGATGTAAAGGTGCACAGTGAGTAAGGCATTAAACTTTAACTAGCAGGGCTCCTAAATATTTTAGTGCCCTATTCATTATAGACAAGTGGGCAGACATCAGTGGAGAGATTTACCTACGTATGTGATAACTGTGGATGAGAAACACTGTTGACACCCAAAGGTCTTGGAGTATGCTCTGTGGAAACGTGCTGACAAAGAAGTTTCCTATAAAGTCCAATCAATCAATCTAAGCCACAGCGGTGCAGCCCTTCGCTGCTGTGTTTGATATTGCTGTCATGAAGAATGATACTGTATATGCACACACACAGTTAAGGCAGACAGCAAGATAAATGAGAGGGGCCTATATCAACATCATCCCCACCATTCACTGTGTGACAGATTAGTTTCTCAATAATTAACAGCCATTTGAGTGTAATTGTTAAGCACTTCTCTCGAGAGTCTTTACTCATTAATTACGTCATTGTTTTGTTTGGAAACGTGTTACTGTATTATTACCGCTCAGCTCTGACTGAGTCCAAAGATAAATGCAACACATTTACTACAAACCAGTGTGTTCAAAAAGTCTGGATAAAGCTTCACTAACTAATTCCATACTGCCAATTGATTTCATCACTTTTTGTACAGTCAATCCTGGCGACAAACCACACCAGATTTCTTTTACTGGCAGCAGGAGATCATCCAGTACAATTTTGAGCCCGACAGACTCACACCAGTTGTGTACGGTATAGAAAATTTGGAGAGAAAAAAAATACTGGCCAAGATATCAGTGCCATAGGCCATGTCCACACGTAAACGCAAACTGCAGAAACCGGATCCTTTTCTATGCGTTTGGGCCTATCATCCACACCTAGAAACTGATATTTTCACAAACTCCTTCTGGGTAGTACAGTAGACTTTTCGAAATTGCTGCGTTCACGTTTAATTGTGGAGAAGAGAAAAATCAGACTGGAAGTATGTATGGAAGCAGACACCTAAAGGAGTTTTGTTGAGAGTAAACGGAGTCTGTAACAGAATTAAAGAAAGGCGATGTTGGACAGATTGATTGTGTGGCCAGAAACCTTTGAAAATGTATGCTTTTATCCCCCACATTCTCTACCGACTTCAGAGTGCTCACTTTTCTATATGCACTTTTTTCCTAAGCTTTTCATTTGTTTTGAAGAACGTCGTCAACAGATAAAACTTTCATCCATAGTATAACTATAATTCCATTTTAAATAATTATTATAATTCTTTTTTCTTCTGTTTTGTTATCTATGTCTTTTTATCCAGAACAAATGAAGTCTCTGCCAGTTGGGGGGAAAAAAAGTGCTACATAAATAAACTTGACTTGTCTGGGTTGTCTTGAATAACAGGAGGCACAAGGTCTTTCCAGCAAAAATTAAACTGATCTTTTTTTTTTCTCCAAGTAATATGATATTGATGGTTAGACAGGCTACACAGACACTGACCTTGGTGCCCAACAATGGACATTTCTGATGGCAGTGCCTGCTACCAAATTAGGCAGAAAGTTGGTTGAGCAACAAGTGGAAGATTAGGTGCAGTTCTTAGCTTGCAAAGGTCTGGCCCAATGCGTTAGCGATGTGCTTGGTGCTGATGCAGAAGATATCAAACAGCTCTTGGAGCTTGATAGCAGTGTATGTATACCAATACCACAATGCCTGATCTGAGGTTCCCTAAGGAACTTAGATGAATGATCTGAAAGCAACCACATACACCGATCGTCACCAAACACTTCCTCCACCACATGAGGCCATAATGTGGGAAAGACAAGTCCAAGTTCAGGCCCAGTTATTTCTTGCATAGTTGGATATCCACAGAATCACATTCCAGTGTTAGGACACTCACTGAGCTTGTCAGGAGGGAAGAGAAACCCCAATCAGATTTTCCACATTTCCCAGTGTCACGACAGATTGGATTAGTTCTGGATTGCTCTGCCTAGCAAGTGCAAAACGGATGAGAAGCTGATTAGAGTCACTCAAAGCTCTCCTAATTCTCCAAAATACTTTTGTTTGAAAGACTGAAGGAACGTGTGTCTCAACAACAAGGCTAGAAACCCCTGTTGGCGTCTTTGGTGAGGTGTGAAGTCAGTTTTCAGTCAGGAGCTCTGTTTGGACTTAATGCCACCAGCTTTGTGCCAACACACCCACCGGCCACCTTGAGCTTGAGTGGGTTACACGATCAGCCATCGCCATCAAGACTGGCTCTGAACAAGCCTGGGCTTTGCAGCTTTGCCCTTAACTGTGAGAGGGGAGGGGCTGCTTGGTAATATGATGAAAACCCTGCTTAGCGCAGGCAAGCCTTGGGTGGAACAGATGGAAGCTCCTTCTTTCTTATGCAATCCAGCATTAGTGAAGCAGAAAATATGACTTTTACGTGACTCCCTGGATGTCAGATAAAATAAAGAGCCTAATGAACGTCCTGGGACGAATAGATGAGCTTTGTAAACAGCCGGGTGGTGAGATTAACAAGAGGTCAGCCCGGCCCCCCCAAAGAGCCCTGCTGCCTGGTACTGCCGAGACTGATTTGGTACATTTTAGTGAGCAACTGAGCATCACAACACAGTCAGTTTAAATAATGTGCAATATATCATATAAGCTTGATGCATGAAACTACATTATGACTTATCTAGTATAGTAAGTGTCAAGTCTGTCTTGAATGCCTGAACAGTTCCTGATTTTTTGCAGCTTTCTCATTAATATTGATCACCTTCATAAATATTAGCATTGCCAGTGAGGCAGTATTCATTATTCCATTATATCAGTCATTATACTGCAGGAGGTTCTGTATGTTTTTTCTGTAAAACATATCAATATTCTATGAATGCATATAAATGACTGTATATGGCTTATATCTTTGTCTTCTCCTGCTTTGGTGCCTTGATCCTCTAATTATCGCATCCAAAAATTTGATTGTGTTTCAGTGTGTTTAGTGGAAAACGACCATAAAGTGGGTAAGTGTATGCAGACAGCATCACACAGGCAGTGAGATGCTACATTTGAAGGTCCCAAATTGACCAAAACTGGGAGATTAAACAGAATGAGAGAAGAGGACGCACTGGTGAAAGGCTTTGAATAATAATAACACTTGAGAAAGGGGTGAAAAAAAAAAAAAGGCAGCCTTCTTGAGACCCCTTTCTAAAAATAGCTTCCACTGGTGTGACATCATCAGTGCTATGCAAATATCATCCACCTTTACTTCTGTCGGTGCAGCAGAAAAGACTGTGTGTGTGTGTGTGGAGTGTGTTTAACCCACAGCTGCACCTGTGAGTGTCAGCGCTGACGACATGGACACACACATAAACACATGCACATGCAAAGAGCAGCACACACACTGTTTCCTATGATACATTCACTTTCCTGCATGACTGTAAAGAAAGTGAGAAGATTAACTAATATGACTCTTGCCATTACAGTACAGTCGCTGGCAAATTCTGACTCTCAGATTTCCTTGACTACCACCTCACCCCCCCCCCCCCCAAAAAAAAGAAAAAATCCCCCAGCATGCAACATTTATAGAAGTACTCACAAGTAATGGTGGCGTCTGTGAATCATGGCAGAGCTGGGAACCTCTGTGTCTGGTCTGGGGGAGCAGGAGAGCAGAAAGCTGAGGCACACAGACTGGCATGCAGTTAAGGCTCCCTCGGTCACCCACCAACTCTCACACACCACCACACGTACACACACACATTCAGACACACACACACACACACACACACACACACACCCTGACTTGGCTTGCTGCTCATTCAAGCTTGGTCACAGTGGGGATGATGGCTCACATGCAGCAGTCTCATGATGTAACCGCCGCTGCTTCTCTCATTAGCAGCAGCCAAAGCACAAACTCTACTGCATTTAACCTTCGCAATCCATTATGCAGCACGTACATAGACTAGAACTAATACGTCTACTTAATCCTATCTATTAAATCAATATCTATTAGTGATGTGTGTTGTACAGCAGGAAATGAAAAGTATATTCTTTCATTTCCATTTATCTCTGAATCTGAATTCAGGTTAAAAGGCTCTTATTTGAAGCTTTAATATTTGAAGAATTGGCACTATTTTGCTGAATTACATTAATGAAAAAAAAATCCAACTTTAAATAATACATTGTAGGGAAACTGCACTGTTTTCTATTATGTCTGCTCTCACATGAATGTGTGTTTGCATAGTGGGTGTGTATCTCACTGTTAAAAGACCTACATAACATTCAATGCAAAGGCTCACTCTGTATTACTGTACTGAGAAGGGAAAAGGGGATTGGCCGCCTGGTCTCTATGGAAACCGCTGGCTGCGTTGAGGGCAGGTCCACAGAGGAAAAGGCATCAGGGAATCAAATCCTCTCTGCGTTTCTCATCCAGAGTTGATGAATCCTCTGCAGCTAATAGCAGCACTGTACAAATGACTGGGCAGGTACAGGACTAAATCACATTCACGTTTTAATACTGCTCAATATGAGCTGCTCTCACGCTCGCAGACACGCACAGTTGTAGTGAGTGGAGACGACCCGAGGGAGATGCTGCAAAACCTTCAACTTTAGCTCTTTTAGGTATTTTTCCTTGTTTTCCCCACAACAGACGAAAATGCTCACGGTTTTATATGCACTACTATTCACTGCCGCCACTGAGGCTGTACACAGTCACATTCACAGAGAGTACATAAATAAAAGATGTGTATACCAAATGTGCAACAACAACAATTCAAATCCACACTTGGTATGACACATAACTTTACACTATACACCTCAAAACAACCTCAATCTAGGGCTGGGCGATATGGCAAAAAACGTTATCACGATATGTTTTTCCATATTGATCGATTCTCGATATCGTCTCGATATGTATTTTTTGCTGCCGCTGCCAGTTCAAGCAGCATCCTGACTGAATCCCGAAGAAACCAGAGAATGTGTTCAGTTTGGGAGGATGACATGAGTTCACTTTAATGTTCATTAAGGGTGGAACAGTTCAATAATCCACAGTTTGATTTGATTTACATTGTTGTTGCTGGAGCCGGTGCATATTCTCATTTGCCCAGGTCATAGTATTTCAAAGGAGGTTAAATCGAAGGCAACTGGACTTAGTTATTTGTCTAGGAAGACGTTTCACCTCTCATCCAAGAGGCTTCATCAGTTCATGTACGCATCTGACCAGGCTGGGACTGTGGGACATTGTGCTGTGTGCAGTACTGGGACTGGTCCAGTCCCAGCCTGGTCAGATGCGTACATGAACTGATGAAGCCTCTTGGATGAGAGGTGAAACGTCTTCCTAGACAAATAACTAAGTCCAGTTGCCTTCGATTTAACCTCCTTTGAAATTGTTGTTGCTGTTGTTTTCTGTTGTCTTTTTTCTACCATACATCAGCTCTAAAATGTGTCAATCATGAGGCTTTAGTCTTTCTAGTTATTTGAACAGGTTGTAGACAAATATTTAGCTTTTTAGCTGCTCTGACACCAGGCTTTATGCCGAGCCCACTCTGATGAATCCAGGTGTGTCTGACTCTGACCTCAGTAGTCACAACAACTGTCAGACACACCTGGATTCATCAGTTTGTCCAATAATGTAAGACAGGAAGGAAAGGAGCCTGTTTGAGCTCAGGAAGTAGTGGAGCTGTGCATAAAGCCTATTTATTGATCTGACTCGGTAACCACGAGCGCAGTTCACGTCAACTCAGGTGATCTGCAGGTTGTTGTTTCACTTCACCGCTCCGACGCGACGCTCCGTGTGTGTGTGCGCGCGGCGCTGACAGAGAGAGAGGGAGGGAGAGAGGCTGTCGGCGCATACTGTGAGTGGATTTGACTCCGCGCGCACTGTCCGCGGACTTTTGCGGTTTCATAGGCAAGCATACAGTATCACATTTGAAACAGATTGAGTCCGCGCGGTCATAAAAATTGAGCTTTGCACGGAAGGGACCGGCGGACGCCCGCTTTGGGTCCTCGTCTGCCTCGAGTGCGCGCGGACATCCGCGGAGTCAAATACGCCGGAGTATGTGGGGGCCTGAGCCTAGCGCATGTTGTTCACACTGTACATGAGCAAACAGACATGTTACCGCAGAATAAACGTCACAAGCAGCTCCGTGTTTCCTCCACTTTCTGACCGTGGTAGGCTATCATCAGGTTGCTCTGACTCCACACTGACAGGCTTCTTTAGCCGGGACAGACGAACTGATGCTGAACTTTCACTTTATCACAGCTTGGGATCAATAAAGTATATCTATCTATCTATCCATCTTATCCTTCCTCCCTTTAGCTGCAGCAGCTCAAACAAGCTCTGCATGCTCAGGACAGGAGGCGGAGTATCAGACGGAAGTGTGGCCGGCTGCTGTCGCGCATATTTACTTTCATGTGATATCGAGGAATAGGGCCATAGCTTATTATCGAAATCGTTCAAAGATTTATCGCGATCCCGTATCGAGATCGTTATATCGCCCAGCCCTACCTCAATCCATCCAAATGTACAAATTGTTTTACTAGAAATTCAATAAATCTTTTAATATGGCAAGTTTTACCGTAAACATGAACTTCACACCATCATCAGTGGTTTGGTTCATAACTAAACATCTCCAAACCATCTGAAGAGGAATACAATCCCTCACCAGCTTCCCACCAATATACGATGTCAATGGTGTTGGGAATGCAAGGAACTATAATTTCATATTGTCTTATTGATATGTCCTGTAGAAAAGCTGTATAGTTGAATTAGACTTTAAAGCAGTACTAAAGAACTTTCAGTTTTGGTTGAGTTTGGCGGTGCCAGTGGCCCAAAGCGGTAGTGTTTTGCCTGAAGGAAGACTCCATTTCCCATGAGCACCAGCGCATAGCACCGTAAACATCCTGATCTCCCGACGCATGGAAATTAACAGAAGACGTCCAAACTAAGTTTCTGTTATCAGTGGATCATTTCACAGTAAACACATATACACAATCAGACGGAAAGGTGCCGCATTGCTGCTCCCTCCTCGTCGTGACTCGCAAAAGTGAAAGTGAAACTTAAGTGAGAGCCGGTTTCCCACCATGCTTAGTGCCAGAGAAGGCGATACAGACCATAATGATACAGACCCCCTCAGGCCATGACAGAGGTGTCATTCAACCTGTTGTAAGTCGATGTACCATCACAAAAGTTATGAAAATATTATATGAAGGTTGAAAAGTTCCTTAGTGTTGGTTTAACTATTCAATGAAAGTCACATTACATAGATGTTTGTTGTGCAGAGAAACAACTCAAAAGCTCCTCGGTGACACAGTTTAAAGAGAGACACACAGGCCCATATTAAGTAGTTAAAGTGGCTCTGCAGCTGATAATGGACTTGTCTCAGGGGAAGCGGCTGGTGGCATCTTGTCACCTGTGAAAAAGGACTATCGAGGAGGAGCAATTCAGCTGAGTGACACCACCGGCCACGTTTAGCATTTTTTCAGTATGCATTGAGCTGTCCTTTTCTCCCTGAACAAAAACCATGCCAAACCAACTGATGATGGTTTTTAGCAGGGGATGCACCGACGACAACTTTTCAGCCGTCCCTTCCATTTGTAACTGCAGCAAACAAGTGAAGTTTTTTTGTGGCCTCCTGGAAGATGTATGCCCTTATCAGGGAGAGGTAAGGGAGGGCGGACTCAATCATGCTATTGTGGGATTCGAGTAAAGGCTGGAAGTAGATGGAGGGGCGGGCAAATTGCTTAACAGAATGAAAAGCTGCACCATCACTCAGCAGATAACATGACTGCTGAATACGCTTTGCATGTATCACACGCCGCTGTACTCGGCTGCAGATTCCTCACAGGAATACACACTGTGCGGGGATGGCTCAACCTTTTTGACATGACAGGAGGCTAGGCATAGGGGAAGCGGCGAAACAACTATCGCAGACGAGGCCTTTACAGCAGTTGTCATGACAATAGCGATGGCTGAAAAGCAAAGATCCTCTCCGACCCCTCTCTGGAGATTCGCTGACATTCGGCCCCACTCTTCTTGGACAAAAACCACGGAGATCAGTGCTGTGGCTGCAGCTCCAACAGTGCCTCGCCCTCCTTGCTCTGTCTAGTCTTAAAGATTGTGAATGGTCCAGATGGGAGGTGTTTTGAGTCGCCTCACAGCCCGGGGGGGTGGGAATGTACAGGGGGTGAGTTTGTCAGTTTGATGAATAGTGCTGGATCAGTCGCTGCATGTGCTCAATGCATCGTGTGCATTTGATTTACCGAACCCTTCCTTCGATAGCGGGGGATCAGTAAAACCCCTGGGTGCCGTCATCTTGCTTTCTACACTACAGACACTGTGCATCCTTAGAGATATACAGGCTGGAGCGACACTGACAGCCACATCCCCAGTCTGATTCATCATCACCAATTGGTCCCCGGGGAGTCGGACTGGTTTCAGGGACTCGGTCCTCTGCGTTAAGCACCGATGGCCGTCTGCCACCGACAAATTGGAGCATGGGGTTGACAACACTTAGGAGGACATCATCAGTTGGGCTTGGTCTACACTCTACCAGAGGCTCTCTAGCATGTGATACTCTGAGTAATGAGACGACATGACGCCTCAGTAGCTACAGCCAAGACTGGAGAGAAAGGAAGGATGTAAAAAGATAGAGAAGAGCTTGATTCGGTAAACCCACGGACACGCTGGCTCTATTGTGCTTTATGGAGTGCTGTGATCGTTCAACAGATATTTGGCCTGTGAAATGTCCAAAACTTTGATTAAAAGGAGAATCATTGTCAGGCAGCACCTCAGACCACGGTCTCTCACTGAGAGATTTCCTCACTGTTTCTTATCCTTGGGCAGAATGGGCCTGATGGTCTGTTATGTAATAGGCTTATAGGAAGGAGACATGTTTATGTGGTACTTCTGGACAAGCCTGCTGAGAGAATCTCAGTAAGGTCTTCTCTTAGGCCACTAGAGTAAACAACAACAGGCACATGTACTGTATTGCTTGCAATTGAAAGATTGACAACAGTAAAAACAAGAAAGCAGAGGTGAAGAAATGATTCTTCACTTCTCTTAGGGGGAAGACCACGCTGGCTTCACAGCCAATGGTGGTCTACAACTGAGACATGGAGACATTCACTCTCTGGCTGGGGAGGAGGCTAGAGGGCGTAGAGTGGGAGGAGGTGTGTTGTTTCTTGTGGTAGCTGGAGGTTGTGTGAAGTCATACTGCTGTGACATCGACTGAAGACAGGCATTAGGGCCCAGAAGTGGAGTCTCTTTTTACTCTGAGAGGGGAAAAAAAAAGCCCGCGGCTCACTAAAACAACAACAACACCCGAACACATCACTGCAGTTACTGCACTACCCCACTCGCAGCTGGGAAAACACAGGAAGCAGAATGGGAGGGAGGCTGTGAAGTGGCAATTCAAACACAAGATTGTTCACTGAGGGACATGATGTCAGCTTACTGCGTTCAGTGTGACAAGAGCTATTATGCAGATTGTCTCATTGGTAAGGATAGGAGTGAGCGAACAGCGGTAATGGACTGTGTGTGTGTGTGAGTGAGTGATTAGAAGGAAAGTTTTTAAAGAATCACTGACTGTGGTCACTGTCTCCCTCCTCCGGCTGTCCTGCAGTAAAAACGTCAGGCCGGTTTGAGATACATTCTCATTTGTCATTTACTGACTAATGCTTCTTTCTGAGTTTATGTTATCCGGTAATAACCAGACTTTCACCGGTAAAATACGATATAAAGTAAAAATTTACAATGCATCAGCTGGTCGGAAAAAAGTCTGTTTATCTGAACTACCCAACTCACTCAGTACTTGGTGCAGCGTGATGTGCCGGTGTTTCTCAGTTGGGGGGAACTATCCCTTTAAGTACTTTCTGAGAAACTGAAGGAGGGATGTATCCACCCTTGAGCAGTGACTACATTTACTAAAGCGCTGTACTTGATAAGAATTTGACATAACTGAATTTCACCGAAATCCTCCTGTTTTATGATACTTAATATTTCTGTAAGAGAACATTTTGGTTTTAGTCTGTTTAATCATTTTAGAAACGAAGAAATGATTATCTAATCAATGAGGGTCAGCTGCTACTCTGAGTGGTATATGTCGTCAGTCACTTTAGACTGACTTTTTAGACAATGGTATTTATGTACTTTGAACTGTTTGTATGTAACTGTCGTGTATTTAAGGGTATAGTAGGGGTCCAGACTCTTGATACCTATGTGGTTGAGAGAGGCTGCACCCAATTCGGCCAAAAGTAAGACTCTGTCTTTATTTTGATGATTATTGTTTATTTTTTACTGGTTGTTAGGTTAGACAAAGGGTTGTAATAAATCCTCAAAACCTTGGTAGGTCTTTGGTGTTACTTATTCCTCAGCAGAGGGCAATGTTTTTGCCTCCACAATTTAAACTTAAGGGCATTTGAGAGGGAAACATTTGTACTTTACTTCATTCTTTTCACAGCTGTACTTTTCACAATGATACAGAACAAGACAAGACTAAGTCAAGACCTAGGACAGGTCTGGGCCACCTACTGTGCTGGTCGGACCGTGTGAGTTTTGCTTTTACCGCTGTCATGCATGCGCGCTTCTCTCTGTGTGTGTGAACGCCAATAACGGAGAAAGAGCGCTATGCGGAGATGAATGAACGGAGCGATATTGCGTTGGTAGAGCCAATGGTGAAAAATCTATTCGCGGTGGACATAATTATTTGTGGTGGGCCGCCATGAATGTATGGGAAACACTCCTGTATGTAGTCTGAAAAAAATCACCTGATACATATGTTAAAGACAAGGATATGATTAAAATATGATTAAGATAAGATAAGAAGGGCAGTGGCTGGATATTGAGGAGATTTACTTGATGGAAAGACTGACTTACTGTCTCAGAATGAAAGCAGGGACCTCGGACCAAAGGTGGCAGAAACGGTTTGTGTTAATACGAAAAAAGAAGTCTAATATGCAGCAGACATAATGGACAGGGATGTGCCCCACATCCACTTGTTACTTATTTTTTAAATATTTTTTCTTTATTCTTCTTTATTTACTTTTACTCTGGTTTTTTTTTTCATCTTCTATCATTTTGGTGACTTGCATCGTTGTGCAATGACTCTTGTTTATGTAAAACAAAAAAGCAAAATAAATAAAGAGTTAAAAACTGACTTTTAATCTTTAAACAGACCACTAGTACAGATTACAATTACTATTATAACAACAGATGAATTGACAATGTGAAAATACTGTATGGTTGCTTAGGGAAAAATATCTATATCTTGTCCTAATAAAAAATATTTCATTTTTAGTGAGACTGCATGCTGTACTGGTCTGTAAAAACTCATCACACATTTTCCCACTAATCATAAATTGTTACAGCCCCACCTGACCATCATTTAGTCCTGGCATCAGCATACACAGGATCCCTGAGCCTGTTCCTCCTGCTGCCATATGGGCTCTGCAAGATCACACGGTTTGCACATGTTTCTTTTAACTTCATCAGACAGCCAGGCCAAGAACGGGATTTTCAAAGTGTCGGTGCAGCGAACGTGCTCTCAACAAAAACAAGAGACAAGGCCATCAGACACGTTGCTTCCAGTCATCTGACCAGTTGTTCTCTGTGTCGTCGTCGTCACTGATTTGAGTGAACGCCCACATTTAATGACAGCAGTAATGGCTTTTTAAGGGTAGTGACTTCTGTGTCCTGATGACTGATGTGTGTGCACTTGTGCCTCCATCTTTGTGAGGCCTATAACTCAAATTGGTTCACAGTGTGAGGATAGAGTGGGAAAGTGAGGATATTGTGGTCCTCAAGCCTTTTAAAAGACTGTTGAAGGGTCAAGACTTGGTTCCAAGGTTAGGGTTATCTAATGTGTGTGTGTGTGTGTGTGTGTGTGTGTGTGTGTGTGTGTGTGTGCGTGTGTGTGTGTGGTCACAGTCAGGAGCCATTTTAAGTGTTTGTGCCAACAGAGGGCAGTGTGTTTTCACTCAATGAGCCCCATTCCAAGTCCCTCAGGACCTCTGCTTCAGAGCAAAAAGGACAGTGTCGACACACTGTTCATCTCAAAATTTCTTTCTTCATGGTTCGCATTAGGCCAAAGGCACACCTGAATAATTCATTTTCAGTCTCATTGCATGGAGACAGTATAGTGGTCTCAAACTGCTGCCCCCCCTCTCCCCTCCCCTCCCCCCGTCGTGCCTTACACACCTATACCTTGGTTGATGTTTTATTGGATTTCTGTGTTTCATCCACAGCTTGTGTTCTCACAGATCACCACCTGACCTGCGGGTCAGCTGTTTGATTAGAGCCCACTGTCTGTGTGCCATGTGTGACTCCGCACAGAGGACTGGTGTTTGTTGGTCAGCGGCAAAACCCACTTTAAAGCACAGAAATATTCTCACTTCTCTCTTCAGAGGGATGTCGACTGACAGACAGGGACGCTCTGGGACATAATTTCCGATATGAATGATATTCTGACATTACACAAAGCCGGTATGGGTGGAAATATCAGTTCTGGCGTGAGGACATTTTTATTGGGTGTTATCATCAAATAAAAGCAAATAAAAGCGACACCTATGCTGTATTGGAAACGTCCACATATACTTTACCTTATCAACATCCAATGCAATTTTATTTAAAGGTAGAATTGCATCATTGCGGGAAAGTGGTGCGACAGTGGGATGAAGGCACAGAACAACAGGAAAGTTGCTCATTTCCCCACTGAACGTGTTCTCTGTATGGAAAGGTGATGTGTTTGCCTTGACACATAAAGCTGGTGAAGTCAAAACTGCCGGTTGTTAATTACCAAGTTGCTGATTACATTCCCTCTTGTAATTTACTGCTTTAGCGTCACTTTAAAATGCGTGGCAAGGAACGCTCTTGCTGGTTTATTAAATCATCACTGCCAGTGAAGATGTAAAGCTTCAGTGAAGCGTGACAGATCAAATGAACATGAACGGTAAGGCATGCCGGGGTTAGAGACTGCAAGACATGCACTCTCACAACTCACAGACACACATACACACATACACACATACACACACACCACCTGAAATAAAAACCTATAGCTCTAACTTCAGTATTTCAGTATAGTCTGTAACAAAGGAGGAAGCATTGTCTATTTGTGTGTGTCTGTGTGTAGTATAATTTAAAATGATTTCAAACACAGATGCAATGACATCTGTCATGTGGCAGCAGAAGACTGGACCCTCAGTGGCCTCTTAATTAGTTAGTCAGTTAATGAGGTTGGTAATGTGTTTCACTGATGTATGGACAGAGCCATAACTTCTTGCTTGATTGATATCTAGTAGATTGATAATTCTCCCTGTCAGTGTGGCAGTAATAATTAATAAACACATGCATATCCCCAAACTGAAAGTAAATAAGGCACGAGTAGGACATTTATAATTAAACTGCTTCTTAAAATCTGTGCAGTGTTGTTTTTGCTTTTCATGGTCTGCTCATATCAGACTCATTGTCCAGTCGTGCGTTGTCCTGTCTCCTGTCCATGGATGAAAAGACAGAATGCTTAGTAGTAATTTCTGCACACCTCCAGATTATGCTTGTTTATACTGGGCAGACATGAAAGACAAACAAACAAGAACATTAAGATTAATTAAGCATATTTGACACACTCTTTGGCCTCACTTTACTGTACTGACAAACCATGATGCTCTCATGTTATAAAAGTAATAGAGGTCCTTCCAGCTCTGGTTCATTTGCTATACATCGAAGAGCTGATGTCACAATCATTAATTTTAATTGAGCAGACAGCTGCTTAGCTAATGTATGACATGTGTGTGATGGTCCTGGAATAAATGAGGGCTTGTTTGGCTCCTCACGTTCATCTCATATCAATCCAACACAAAGGCAAGCCCTGCCACACATGTATTTGAAATCATACACAGGGTGCTACAGTAGGTTCTTCCAGTTCCTCCATGGGCTAAAGGCAGCACTAACAGTTTGCTTTAACATTTTCCCTCCTCATCTCCAGCAGACAGAGCAGGAAGCTGCTTCTCTCAGGCCTGTCGAGCCACTGCAATAGCCCTCACTATGTACACACTATCACCACATCCTATTAATGTCATGTCACAGCCAGACAACAATGTAATGATGATTAAAATGATACTAATCGAAATAGCAAATGGCGGTCATTATCATTACGGTTAATTATCTCCCATTCCACTGCACAGAGTGTGACAGCGAGCTGTCACCGCCAAGTGAACAAAGAGCAGAGCAATAACCTGGGTCAAAAGAATGAAGGCTGTGACTCCACAGGAGGCGTATCTGAATGTATCCTTCTGATTCTCACAGCAGGAGGTTTTCACTGATACACTGTTGATCTGGATCGACATCAGCATCTCAGGGCTCCTTTAATGTTCAGGAATGTTCTGAAGCTCAGACGCTCACAGTGCCGATATGGTTGTTTAAGATTTTGCATTTTGAAAACAGCTTCGTCTGACATTCAGATTCAGAGGGGTCATGTGGCACTGTTCAGGGAAGAAGTATCTATGGCTGGCCTGACGAGAGGAAGGAAAGAAATGTGTTTGTAGCTATGTTTACAGTAATCCATCAACAGATTGTATGGACCTTAAAATTGAATCACAACTGAACAATCCCCAAGGTCAATGACAGGAACAACTTCATCTTAAAAAGAATCTAATCCAATCTGGCCTTGAGGCACTCATGGGGTCTTCATGAGTGATGGGAAACGACATTGTTCACCCAGTAACCAAGTCAAACTATCAATCTGGCCTTGACCCAGGGAGGGTCTCGTGCCCCTTTAAGTCCTCTTGTGGAAAAAGGGAGGGGCTGGGGGAACAAAGAGTGGTTGGATCTTTCACTGCTACTATCCACTGGTGGATCTGAGGCAGGTGAACAACATGGGATGCTACAATCTGTTGAAAATGACAGTATCACGGCTTGTACTTTAATGTTTCCCAAACTTCCAGCTTCCCTGTCTTTGAATTTTATTTTAGAAGTGATGTGGATGAGGTGTAATAGGGCCAATTGGAGGTTTCTGTTTTTTTTTTTTTCCGAAACCAAAAGTACACACACAAAACCAGTATTAATCTGCTTCAAAATAAGCTGTTAACACAAGCATACCCAATGCCTCCAGTGGCGAAGGTCATGTCATTCTCCAACTGTTCCATTATTATTACTATGTTATTATTTAATAGGTTATATTAGAAATATACCTGTTCAGAACTGGAACATTCACTTCGTGGGAGCCAAGTTATTAGCTTATCTGAGAAAAATAGTGCTGATGGTCAGTGATGGAGCCACATGCAATAATAATATGTTCCATGCCCTGTTTATGGATTGTGAGGAATCAGATCTGATTTTTTTGGGACCTCTGTCTTTAGCTTGTCTGTTAGCATTTTAGCACATGTGGCCTGCTGGAAACATGAAAACGCTGGAGAAAGAGTTTTTAACCAAGTCGTAGACTTTTGGCTGCAGCATTATATACTATTAATCAACTAACCCTGGCAAATAAAAGCATTCAAGTGGAAAAAATGTGTTCCTTGGGTGGGAACATCTCCTTTATGAGTTTATACAGGAATGAGAAGGCTACATGTTTATCATAAGCATCTAAATTAAATTACTTGTTGTTACAGAAACTTGTATTTGCTTGTATTATCACTATAAACATTATGCATTATGTGCTGTGTTAGAATAAAAAAGATTGACAGACAACTACTAATGGGAGCTAGGCCAAAGCCAGTGGTCATATAATTCTGCTTTGACAGCAAAACAGAAAATCTCATGCACAAATACATATTATGCATGCACACTGACGGTATAAATAGTAACAATACTGTATATCTGAGACCTTGAAATTATTACATAATGAATCAAATAATAAGTGAAAGTTAAAAAGAAAACAGGATATTTCTTCAAATCTGTCCTCTAAAGACTGAGTCCATAGAAAACGTGAGCTTCCCTCCACATGGACTGAATCTTTATTCAAACAAAAAGAGGTCACACTGTATGCATAACGTTTCAGCTAAAGTGGATCAAAACAGTAGCTGATTTGGAAGTAGGCTAATGAATGCAGAGCATTAGAGTCTGTTTCCACTATTCCTCTCAGAGCTTTACTATATGGATGTTAGAGCTCTGCTCAGAGAGAACCAAAACAAAATCATTCTGGTTTCTTCTTCTGCTCAGACAGAATCCTGCATTTCATTTCTCCGCTCTTACTAATTGTCAACTTTAAGCACTGCTCTATGGAAGATTATTTAAAACCTAATTTCATTAATTTGGGTCTTCAAGATTTTTTAAGAGATGAAAACAGCTCTCAGGAGTTAATGCAATCATGGATGTTGAATTTCTAACAAAAAAAAAGAATATTAAAGGAGAAAATAAAACAAGATTGTTCACGTTGTCTAACCAAGGAGATCGCTTTGTGATGTTACGTATCTATTAGCAACAATGATGCGATTAGAGTAAGTTAAATACCAGCAGCCTGAGGACATTGGTTGGTTATAGGTGGACTGGGTGCAACTGCAATGATCTTATCCACGTTTACACTGCTGAAGCACTGGATGGATGCAATTATTTTTTTGTGGCTTTGGCAAACTTCTACTGCATGAGAGAGAGAGAGGAAAAAGTAAGATAAAGATGAACAAAATGTAGTTCAAAACCTAGTGTGTGTCTGGACCACCTCGAAGTGTGGAGTCAGAGAGACGGGAGATTATCAGACCTGCATCTCTGTTCTTCATCTGTGATTTAAAAATCAAGGCCACATGAGTTACTACTAGTTACCAACTCTTTGGAGTTGAGATACAAGACAAGAAAGAAGAGTGTGTGGAAAGCCATCCTGAGTCCAACAGTATAGTACAAGTGTAAATGCTGCTCAGTGGCAAACAGATGATGTAAATAATGACAGTGGAGCTTGACTTTTTTCCCCCTGCTCAAATATTGCACTTGACCACGCTCGCACTGAGCGCAGCTTGTGGGTGAGAGAGGGATCTACGAAACCTCAGTTTGTCCACAGGCCTCTACTGGCACACTGGTAATATGATGTTAATATTGCTCTCATACACATAAATGTACTGAACACACACACACACACACAGAAGTGCTCAGCCTCAGAGCCCTGCCCCTCCTCCTACTAGATGCTTCATACTTGATGCTGCTGAACCAAATCTGCTGCACTCGGCTTACAGCCTGTCAGTAGATGGTTAAAAGAACTTAAAATGTGTTTCTCTTTTTAAAAAGAAGATGATCTAAGCCTTGTGTGTTGCAGGCCTGGCATCTTAATACTGACATTTTCCCACTCTTTCATTTGGAAATCCAAGACAGGATTACGCATGGTGTTATTGAATTAGAGTGACATGGCAATCCAATTTTTGGTCGTAGCTATGAATGGATCTGCTTTATATCCTGGCTGTGGAAATGACTCAGTGCACTATACAAATCTATCACCACATGCACGGCAATCAGCACGTAAAAGTAGAGCAAATGAAAGCTTAACAGTTGGGAAAAGAAAAAAAGGGGGGAAGCAGATGAAAAGAGCACACTGCACTTTCCTGCAGCAGCAGCATCAGCAGCAGCACTACAGCAGCAGAGCAGAACTGATCACTTTCCTACTCCATTTTAATTTGTGGTGAACACGGAGAGCAGCTGTCAAACTGCCAGCAAGTTGGAATTTGGTTTTAACTCAAGTCTGAGCTGTGACACCTCCAATTCCTACATCAAGTTCTTGAAAACTCTGCTTGTAACCTGTTGATAGAGTGAACATTAAGCAAACAGAACAACAACACAACGCCAGAACGGTGTTGAGAAAATGGAAAACAGAAATAAGCAGGGACACTACAAATGTGGTAAATGGTAAATGGACTTGCACTTATATACGTAGCGCTTTTCTAGTCTCTCTAACCACTCAAAGCGCTTTACACTGTAGGTCACATTCACCCTTTCACACACACATTCATACAGTACAACGCTAGGCACAGCACGGGAACTAACCATTCACACACATTCATACACCCAATGGACGCATCGGGGGACAAGTGTGGGTTCAGTGTCTTTCCCAAGGACACCGCTCTACCTCCTGAACCACAGCCGCCCACTGGTGTGCCTGTGTGTCTGTGGACTACTACATCTTATTTTTGATAATAAATACAGATGTATGTGCAGCATTTCCCATCATATATAACTCATAATCTCCCAGAATTGGCCATATCATACTGTACACTCATATCTGTCAGAGCTGAAAATGATCCAAGTGTTAAAAGCGCATCCTAAAAATGCATTTTAAAACGGCATAAGAAGTCGGTTTTGAACGTATGTGAATAGGGTTATGATATCGCTAAATTCCACCGCATTTGAGAATTTCTGAAAGAAACATTTATACTTTTTCTGATATATCTTTAATTCTCAAATCACATAAAGTTAAAATTACCAAATGCTTTCAACTCCATTCATCCATCCAACAAACACTGCCCCTGTGCTGCAGTTTTCAATGTACAGACTGGTATAACAGTTACCAGTGCTTCATGTCAAGTACTGTACTACACATGTTTTACAGAAAAAACAAAAACCTGGCAACTCGACCTGTCAACTGCACCGACATTACTGTTTTTTTAATTTATTTTTTCCCCTGCATACAGAATCACAACGCAGACGCCTCTGTCAACTTCAGTGCTGCCTCTGCTGTAGCTCTGACAGAAGTCTTGATGGCCGTCTTCATGCAAAATGCCGTCTTCCAACAAGCACTGCACTGCACTGTCATTTGTAACATGTCATTTGCAACTGTGGCATTTCACTGATGTGGTGGTGGCCCTGCACCATAATGAGGACAATGCAGCTCAGAAAGCTGCTTTAAAAAATCCCAAAGAGGAAGAAGAAAAAAACCTGCTGTGAGCCTGTTATATATTTTACATGAGATGTGGCTATGCTTATACGGTTTGAATGTAAATTCCGCAGCCACTTAATTAGGTGAATGTAAATGGAGCATCTCCACATAATTACTGTCAAGTTGGACAACCTAATGATTTTTCTGCACCCTGGCACAGTGCCAACACCAAACAGCAGCCGCATCATTGATAACATGGAGGAGATCATCATCAGACAGATTCTGGGCGACCAGCTGGTGGCAGAGTTGTCAAAATCCCCAGTGTGGGGGGTTAATGTTTGAAGAGACCACTGACATCTTTGTCACCAAGCAACTGGATCTTGTTGGGAGGATAATTTTCCATCATTAAATGAAAGGGATATTTAGATTAAAACTACTTTAACTGATTATGTGTATTAACCCACGTGCACACACATGCACAAACACGCCTTTGTTGGACCTACAGTATAAAAAAACACCATTTTGGTTATGACAACTAAGAGCCAGTCTACCATTGACAAGGACTTGTCACTGCCATTCAGACTTTAAAATACACCTATGATAGAATTAAATAGAGTACCTGGATGGTATCAGTGATGAAAGAAAAAGGGAAGTGAAAGCGAGTGCATGAAAGGAGGAACGAGCCAGAAAGAAGTACAGCTGCAGGCGTGACAGAAGACTTAATGTGACCATTATCTGGTTCTTGAGAAATTGTGAACTAGAGATGAGCATTCGTTTCCACAGCGCGGATGGCAGACGGAAAATTAAAGAGCAGCCACGACTCCTCCGGCTCTGCTAGCCTGCCTGCTCTGAGATGACCTCTAGCTAGCTGCATGTGAGAATGTTTTCTTTACTTTATAAATAACTAATATACTTGAAAAAGTACAGTTTCACTCGCATTTTCCACATTGGCTCAACCATCTGGTTTATTTCTTTTTATTTGCGGCTGCTTTATTGAAGGACTTTCATCATTATCTTACTGTTTTTACTCGACTTCATTTTCTCCATCCTTGAGCTCTAAAACACATCTCTCCTCTGTAACCATGGCTACAACTGATCATATATCCCAAAAAGGGCGCTGATGGGGGTTTTGTAAATCACCCTAAGCTATAGTGGCTGAGGCGTTCAGTGCAGTCTTTGTATGAATTTGGAAGAAGGGGAAGATGTTTCCAGTTCGGGCTAAGGTTTCATTTACATTTAAGATCACTGTCATGTGATAAGCAAAATCCAAATCAGATTGTGTTTGCATTGCACAGCTTGGACGTGGTATATTTACACATCCAAGCAGTGGATGTGATGCACATATATCTACAGTGTAACCAGGGATGACATTTCCACAGACATGAAGAATGGTCACAGTGGAGCTTAAAAAGCACGTTTCACAGTCACATCACATCTCTGAAAAGGTTTACTGTGTGGAGAAATAAACATTTCTATTTGTCCTTCGTCTTCATCGTACAGTATAGTAGCAAACACTGCTGAAGTAGTGAGTGGTTGAGTCCATTCGGCTGAATGTGAATGATTTACAGTATACTATCATAGAAACACACGGAAACAATGGGCTTCAGCATGGGAACTCTGCATTAAAATACAGATACAAAATCAGGGTGAAGGGGACTGGAGTCATCATCTTTTCCAGCTATACCCTACAGCACCAAGGCTAGAGTGTGCACCACTGACCCACACTGTGCAAAGTCTCCGTCCGCAGAACAACAACAGCAGCAACATGTTGTTGTTTTTTTACTGAACTGTAGATGACCTCTGCAAGGATGTCTAGCTGCTGTGTAAATTAGGATATCTATTCCTCGGAAATAAACATGGCCAGTGTGACATTGTGATAATAACACTGCACAACGTTTTAAGAAAGCATGTCACTGATTTAGTATAAATCCTATAACGCTGTCTGACAATACTCAGTAATTATAGTATCAAAAATCAATATGTATCATTATTTTTCATTCTCTCTACATCTACATCACCAACAATGTAAATCAAACACCCATATTTCAGTCAGACTGAGTGTTGGTTATGTGTGTTTATGCTAAGCAGCCAATAAGTTGCTACAGTAACCTCAAACAGTGATAAGAACTCTGGTATCTCAGTGCACTGCACACACCACTGCCGGCACATACACTGGTTTTTATAAACACTGGGTGCATTTGAATGTCGACTCACATACAGTAAATCACACAGGTTTCCTAAGTTATCCAAGTTAAAGTGAAGTAATAATACAAAATGCAATTAAAATAACATGAAATGAAATAACTACCTTTATTTGCTGCATTCATTATAATCATTATACGTTTTTCTGTTTACACTGCAATTACAATTTTACAATTCCTAACCAGAAATAATTGTGTTTATAAGCTTGATGTTTTTCATCATCGTTTAATATCCTTATAATTTATTGTGAGACTTTATGTAAACTGTTTCATACTGTTTTAATGTTTACTAATCACAGTTTTAGAGCCTCACAATATAAAGAATGAAGCCTCATTAAGACATCTCTAATGAACGATGATTCAGTCCAGGGTAAAAAAAAAAAAAAAAGGATTTGCATTTGGAGTGATTGTAGTATGATAAACTGATGCATGTTTTTATCTCAGTTTTACAATCAGTGAAATTGCTCCTCTTTCTTCTCCATGTCTGTTAACCTGTGGCGCACACACTGTTCTTCATGCAAACTGATGGATTAAGGGAGGGTCTAGATCCATTAATAAATAATTATGGGAGTGGAGATGAGGCCCATGAACAATCCCCCAATTTCTAAATGAGTAGTGGAAGCATATTGTAAATACATTACATGGCTTTCTAATTTCTGGCTTAGTGCGTACACATACAGTAGTTTCTGTCATTAATCTACAGAGAGTTGCATCTGGCCTCTGGAGTTTTTCATATGTAAAAATGAGTGAGGGTTTCTTTTTATGTGGCACCAGTTTTTGATCATTTAAATGGCTGTAAATAAAACACTGTCATATAATCTTTTTTTTTGCAATTGCAAGCTTTAATTAGCATTAACAACTGTTATGTGCTGCTAATGTGTTGCTTCTATTTTACAGCTTTTCTTTTACTGAACGTAGCATGCTAAGAAGCTTGGCAAGTCGCTAAAACGTGAGAGACAGCTGGACCATCTCCTTATTTTCTGTTAGAGAATCACTGTCCATTCTGCCCCGACAAAATAGTGCAGCTCAGAAGACATAGTCTGACCTCTGGTATTACAAATGCAATGGTGGCTGAAGCTCTTGGCAAATGACTCCACCGCCACCACTTCCTGGCTAAAAACTATGTTTGGCAGCAGAGAAAACTTTCAAATAGCCCATTTAACGCAGTCCAGCATGACTGCTTGTACTTCTCTTGTGGTTTTCACCAATTTCTGAGGGACATATTTCACTGAGACTGTAACAAAACAGGACATTTAAAGACAGATGGACAAAGTTAGCTGTGGTCTTATATTTGCTTCAGATAAATACTGGATTGGATTCGGCACATAATGAGAGCTGTGGAATTTGTCATCCATTTGTTGCAGTGTTGTCAATTCTACAAAAGTATTTATAGGACGGGTGATTAAAGGACAGGCTATTTTCTCAAATTAATATTATACACTAACAACACAAAGGTTTCTGGTCTCTGTAATTGCGCCATACAAACCGAGGAGATTGATTGTAAACAAAACAAAACCGGTTTCCTCACTCAGCTGCAGTGGAAGAGCAGCAAAAACATTCACTTGATTTGATCGTTATCGATGGATAAATCTCAAAATATATTTTACACTCAACAAAACACTGTGGATTTTGTCCATAACTCCATCATTACACACTGAAATCTCTTTAAGAGAGGATTAGTATCTTTGTGACTGATATAAAGAAGGGAAACAATTACAGATAACAAAAAATCATTGTGAAAATGAGCATTTGAATATGGTTTTAAGATGGATATATCTACATAAAGACTGTACGTAATGGCTAAAAACAAAACCTTTTCCTTCTTCATATTGATGGCAGATCACTAAAATAAAAACGTTTGTAATGATAATATGTCTTTCTTTGGAAAGCACTGACAAACCATGTTGCTCTGATAATGGCAAACTCAGATCACTAAGTTCTCATAAAGCCAATTAACACAAAAACATGTGTTCAGATTGGAAGCCTTGTTGGTGCAGGGTGCCTGTACATTTGCAATAACCTGTGGAGGTAGTTGTACACACATCACATACTCTACCCGGGTCAGATGCAGGACAGCAGAGACCAAAGACT
Source organism: Trachurus japonicus (assembly GCF_045865225.1). Classification (NCBI taxonomy): domain Eukaryota; kingdom Metazoa; phylum Chordata; class Actinopteri; order Carangiformes; family Carangidae; genus Trachurus; species Trachurus japonicus. The sequence continues at coordinate 16,006,763 of NC_140911.1, forward strand.
GGGTTGTATAACTGTAAAAAGCAAGAATAATACCTGGTAACAAATACCACGAATTATTCTTGCTTTTTTACAATTGTACAAAACATTTTTTGGGGGGTAGCCCAGTGCACTCAACTTTTTCCATCAGAAAAGCCATGTGCATTAATGCTGCGTCAGAGCTTCTTTGAGAGGACATCCAGTATGATTTCTTGCTGTAAGGAACAATGTATTTCCCAGGTGGTTGTCAGAACATGTATCATCCCAACTGAGGAGGGATGGAAAGAGGAGATGAGCCTATACTCTGAATAAATTGAAGTCAAGCATCTGTGGATTTTGCTTACAACAGATAAAAAAGAGAAAATGTCTTGTAGCTGCTTATGCAAAAGTCATTTGAGTTTTGGGAAATCCCAAAATGGAGGCAATTATCAAATAATAACATTCATTTTAAAACCATGCATTTCCAAAATCTAATTCTGTGCTTTGCTGGACCATATCAGTAAGATATAAATTGGCACAATTTTCCTTTGAATCAGAAACTACACTGTTTATTATACCAGCCAACAGAAAAAAGATCAGTTCAATAGAGGCTGGAGATAAAATAATACGTTTAGACAGACAGAGGAAATGGGTGAGAAGTTGGAGAGACAGAACGCAAACCAGTGACGGCCAGAAAGCACAAAATACATCCATTACCCACTCTATTCACTGTGGCCTTGTTCTGGCCTGCAGCCTCATTACCATGCTGGCCTCCTACAGTACAGTAACATAAGCAAAACCTTGCACATTGACAAAGAGGAGTCTAAGAGCCGTCTATTGCATATTGTATACTGCAGTCATATTTGCCGTGCTCTAGCACAAAAAGTCTGCCTCCGGCCGGAAGGGATGGAGAAAAATAATGTTTATACGGCAACTTCCAGAAGCTGAGTTTGATTAGGAGGAATATATTGTCTTGACCCTGGACCTGACTGTTCAGCATTGTGTTGGCAGGATGGATGAGTGTTACTGACTATTTAGTGGCAGCCACATATCATTCAATGATCTGCTGTTCACAAACAGAGACACTGGTCACATTTTGCCCACATGCATTTTTTAACACTGTCTTTGAAAAGCCAGTGAATACTTCTCTGAGAGCAGTTTCCATATAGTACCAGAGCTTGGCCTGACAACTGCTGTGTCTTATGAAGGATGCAGTGATTCAATGTGAAAGACAATAACACAGATTGACTGTATGAGGAGTCTCAGCTCTTCAGAAATGGAAAGTTGCCACAGTTAGGCGTGGGATCTCAACGGTTCAGTGTATCTGAGGATGGTAAGCGCCTCCATCTTCTACAAGCAATGAAGGAGCGCACATACAGAACATGTCTTTAAAATAATGAACTCAGCACAGACAAACATGAAATTCTCTGAATCTGGACAAGGCAGAGCAGCAAAAAAATGTCAACTTAACATGTGGAAATTCCTTGCAAACAAAAGAAATTGCCATGGGAAAAGACACTGAACTTACTGCTTTGTAGCTTTAGTGTGTTGGATTATTTTTCATTCTTTATAGAGTGGGTGGAGTATTAGACTTGTGGTGCAACTGATGGATCAAATTAACATTTGTTAAATGATTATATTAACTGCATTGGATATTATATATATTTACTGTATATTCAGTTACATTTTGTGGATGAACTTCCTAATCAGTAAACCAAAAAGTCTCCTCCTGGTTTTTCAGTAATGACATGCAAATTCCAGGAAGGAAAGCATGGCCAGCTAACAGAGTGCTGCAAACATGTGATGCAGCATATTGGCGCTCAGTGATTAGCTGATTACAACTGCACCAGATAATCTGATGCCATGCTAGGCCACTACCCCCTTTGGCATGAACTAACCTCCAGAGTGGTGGCAGAACCACCAATCAATACACACTTGCACATACAATCACAGTGATGACAAGGAAACGGTGAAATGTGTAACATGGAGCGTTGTAAAATCTGTTGCGAGGCATCACGACTTTAGTCGGCGCAGATCGAACAATCTCAGCATCTTGCTGTGTGTTTACACGGCTGGGTGCACTGCGCGTATGTAAGCGTACACATGCAGCGAGGGGGTGGGGGTGGGGGTGGGGAGGGTATATATGTTATACGTTGTCGTCCCCGAGGCAGCAGAGGGGTGAACCATCAATCCGTCAATTACAGCTCAACGCAGCCCCTTCTCTCCTCCCTGAAGGCACAGTGAGACACATTTTTGTGAGCTCAACAACCAGCCACTCCCATTCCCAGAGATCTGAGGTGGAGACACACAGGGCTGCTGCTTTAAAACACGTCCTGTGAACGGGAGGTGAGGGGAACACCTACAGTATAGTATTGCCGCAGCTACAGCCTATCAATATACAGCCCAAGAAGCTGCTTAACACCAATTACAAAGATAATAGCCCCGTAGCCAAAACATAAAGCACACTCGTTCGTTCTCTTTGCACTCGGAAATACCCACACGGCGTTTGATGGGGAACAAATTGTTGTTTTAATAAGTAGGGCTTCGTTGGCTCTATAAAGAAGAGATAGAGCCTTGTTCATTTCAGTTATTCCCACACTGGTCTGTTGAGTCCATCGGAAGCAAGGATTAGTCATGTTCTTTCAGTTTGGATGAGTGTTACTCCTGGGCGCCAGGTGGTGGCGTCCTCTGTCCTGAGGGCCGGTGAGGTACGAGGCTCCATGTGACCGGTACTGAGGGACACGCTGGCAACCTCCCAGTCCCTCGCCAGCTGTCTCTCATCCCCTATCATCCACTAATGCACATGGCCAAAAGAAAACACGCTGTCCCTTCACCCTCTGGCTCTCCTGAGGGTGGAGGGGCCACAGGACTGTCATTTATGAGAGTCCTTCACATCGTGAGGGGAACATGGGTAAAAAAAAGCCTAACCATCAAGTGGAATATAACCACACACATAGTGAGTAAGTAAAAAAAAAAAAGGGAGGACAAGTGGCGTTCTTCCAGGTCCAGAGAGTTACATAACAAGTGGAGAAATGGATTTGCTATTGTACAACATCATGGGTAAATCCCTGCTCACGGTTAATCGCTTTCATTTTAATGACGCAGGAAGGAAGTTCGCCATAACATGGTAATTACAACCGGTGAGAAAATGCCAAACCTTTCCACCACTGTTTCTTTATGCAGTGTCACACAGGAGACTGTGGGGGATCTAGGGGGCTTAAAAGACTGACAGCCTGAGAGACAGATAGAAAGGACATAGTACAGAGGGTCTGAGGATTTGTAAAGGTAAAAAAAAAAAAAAAATGAAATTCCAACACCCAGAAGACAGAAATTATTCCAAAAGTGTTGGATAAAGTAATTCGGCCTTGCGGAAAAGGTCAGTTTGGCAGCAGTTTGGGTCTAATGTCAGATTTCATATTCAAAATCTTGTTCTCAGGCAGGAAAAGAACGGGTTGCCTTACTTTAATTCACATTGTGCCGCGATGTGTTAAATTGCTCCTGTGTCAGAAAATAACAGCCCTTCACACTGCAACACACGCCCTTGTCATTAGGGGGAAGCTTGTTCTGAACCCTGGCGTTTTCATCACAGGAGAGATGTACGTGTGTGTGTGTGTGTGTGTGTGTGTGTGTGTGTGTGAGGGGGGCGGGGGTGGGATTAGGAGTCACGCTGTTTCAGGAACACCCTTCCCCTCCCTCTGATAAACAATCCATCACTAATTGCTTGCGACACAAAACAGACGACAGCAGCGACGTGGATGCGATCGCCTCTGTGACGCCAAAATACGAGTGTATCAGAGAGCAGCTTCCTGTTCCCGTGGCTTCTTCAGTGCAGCCAGCTGCATACAGCTGCAGCCAGCCAAGCATAACCTGTAAGTGTTTTAATAGATGGAGGCTGACCTTTTGGAACAAAGGGCAGACAGTAGTGCAGCATCAGTAATACCATTAACCCTTAATTAACTAATAAACATATCCACATTGATTTACCTTCACGTCTCCTGTTTCCTTCGGCTCCACCAATTAAGCTTTCATTTGCACAAATAGAAAGTCCACTATGGATCGTGGTTTACCACAAGGCCTCAGAGACGTCCACGGTAGCAGAAGGTGCCACTTTGCAAATATAAAACACATCTACACCAGCGCTTATTAGCTAAGTGTTACACTGACAGGTGTTTATTCATATCAATGGGGTTAGACCAGCTAACAAAAACAGCTGTGTAAAACAATACAATTTGAACAGCACCACAGACGACAATTTATATTAAAAAAAAAAAACACACCCACAAAGGCAGGATTTACTGTCCTATTAGACTGCATACTGAAAGTGACCTAAGGAAGACACTGCCAACAGAGTGTATAATTGACTTTGTTTAAAGGTTATACAGTCAATTTGAAAACAGTATCTGCCTTTATTTACATTAGCAGAGGGACAGGTTTATATTAGAAACACTGTAATTCTCCCTGTTCGCTAATAAATGAAAATTCCAAGCCTTGTGTGTGTTTACCTGCTGTCTTCAGAAGTTCAGTATTATTCCCTTTTCCAAAGCAACAGTTGCAGCAGGTGTTTCACTTTGCCCAAACCGTTGTTAAGATAATGAAACCTAACACTTTACATTTGGCCACAACTGCTGGTGGTAAATCAAGACAGTGTATACAGCTACAGCTTTATATTGGATGGCTTTGCTCTGTGTAAAGCTGCACATTTGTAGCGATATGGTGTGTGGGGGACTGGGGGTGTATGTGTGTGAGCTCAGATTAAAGGTTAAAACAATTTTGGAGTTGGAGCAAACTGTATATAAAGTACAGTAAATGTAAATACTGGAATTAATTATAATTCGCTCTGGGCACAGAGCCTGGTCTAAGTAGAACATATTTCAGTGTATTGCAACACTTCATGAGTCCAATGTATGAACCTATACTGAGAAGAAACTTGAGTTTAAGGTCCTGGTGAGTCATACAATCAAATAAAAGTTGCAGGAAATTCTATATAGCTGGTGTAATGTTGCTTTTTAGTGTACAGTCCGTCCAAGCACAGACAGCATTAACACATCTCTGCCTAAATTTGTGTGAATAATCCAAGGTGAAATTTTGCGCTTTTTCAGATGTTATTATTCACACTATTTTTGTCCTATATAATAGTATAAATTACTGTAAATATGATGTGGAAACTGCTGCAGAGGAGAAAGGCTCCATCTGAACTCACAGGGTGTAATAAACAGCTCTTTTCTGCCTCAGGCTGAAAGCTATGATTAATGTATGCCTCGGCTTCCTGAAGCACTTCTATATCATATTGTAGCTGCAGTATCTTAATGACAAAATAAAGGTCATGTTAATAGCAATAGCAAGGAATTTATAGGCTAAATATAATAAAAGCGTTCTCTTCTTTCTGGAAACAGAGAGGCTGTGGTTCACTCACAGCTCAGTGCCTCCATGATTCCCATGATTACACACAAGGCAAACACCCAGCAACACTCTATCAAATATTGTGTATGCCTGGTGCGGACCGAGATGCCCCGTGGCCTTTGTGATCAGATTGAGTACCACCAAACAAATATTTTTCCTATGTCTGTTGTCATACACACTCAAACACACTTGACAGCACCATTAAGACAATCAATATCTGGTTGCTGTGCTGTCAGGCCGTCTTTGTGACAGTCATGTCCTCAAAGCCTTGACATAAACCATAAACGTGCACAATTCATAGAAATATAATGGCTCAATGATAAAGATAAAGATGTTTAGTGCTAGAGCTAAACATTGGCTTAAGCAGCAGCAGAAATGTGAACATTAACTTCTCTCAAGTCACTGTCAATACAGCATTCTACTAATGTTTAATGTATTTAATTTGTGCAATTTCTTAATGTAAATTTTGTAGCTGTGTTTATTTATTCATGATAACTATTCACTGTATTATTCACTGTATTTGTATTATTGCACTTATTGTAACGGTATTCAGTATCTTTTATCCTTCTTTAGCCTGACCAGGGACAAAGACTGCAAATTAGCTGAAGCTAGACGTCTTGTATGCATCGCATTTTTCATTCTTTGTGGCAATGTTGTATGTATCGTCCCTGCAAAATAAACATTAAAATAAAATAAAAATAATATATACACGCTAACTGCCACATCCAAATTGCACATGTAATGCTCCTCCAATTACTTTTAAAGGTAAAATGTGTCACAACATTGCTGTGCATTGTTAGCACCATAAGCCGTGTGATGCTCCAGAGCAGGGCTGCCCAATTTGGGGCCCGCTGCTCATGCTTGATTTTTTAATTTTTGAAATTCCTATTACTTTCCCACTGTGATGTATGTTGCATGTATGACTCCGACCACTAGGTGTAGTCTGTCACCAGTGTTGCTGTTAACCTGCTGGGAGTGTTCATAGAAGAAGAGACAGGAAGTAAACAAACAAGTTATTTTGACTGTATCCAGCCTAACCCCCAGAGCTCCGAGCTCCAAAGAGCTTTAGCACGGGGAAAAGTGACGGCAACAGCACCGGTAGCGGCAACGACGACCGCAACGGGGCCGATGAGGCTGTTGCCCCCATAGTCATTACTGCGGGTAACGTAGCTCCAGTAAGCTCTGGAGGGGAGGCTGGCCGGCCGTGCAGCCCAGCACAGGGCGCTGTGTGTGGGTGAGAGGAGCAGGGAGACTGGGCATTAGCTGACTGGGGAACAGCAACAAATCCACATGCTGGGTCGACACAAGTAGCAGACAGTGCCCTTCTCAACCAGAGGACCAGTAACTTTGCTTTGCTTTAACGGTGCAGGGCTCCAGACTAACATTTGTCACTAGGAGCACAGTGGCTCCTAACTTAAAATTTTAGGAGAGCAAGCAGGAAATTTAGGGGCACACACTTGTAAATCGACTTGTAAAGCAACAAGTTAAGCCTATTCGCGATACTCACTCACATTGACCTGCCACCTGTAATGACAAACATCTGATTTTTTGAGTCTTCCCTTTCATGTTTCACCAGCGTTACAAAACAAAAGACAGGCAGATTCACTGGTTTTGCACAATTAACCTATGTTATAGTTATATTTAATTTGAATATTTAGTTTTGGCCCGCGACCCTCCACCCCGATTCATTTTTGGCCCTTCACTGAGAAGAATTTGGGCACCCCTGCTCCAGAGACATATTCTCCAGACACAGCGAAACATGTTTGTTTGATAGGAACCAAAGAGTTGTTGCTTAAAAACTCTCCTTTACTTTGTGATACCATCACAAAGTAAACCCCCATCGTCATTGGCAGATCATCCCATATTACAGAGAAACTTAATTTTTCTGGAATGGTTACATGCAGACCACCATATTGCTTTAAGTCATAAGCAGACACCAAAAACACAGTCCTGTCACATGGAAGATGATGCTACATTAGAAAGAAAGATTAGAAACATTACAGTCCTGGGGAAGTTTCAGGACTTTCTTATGAGGAGGTTTTAGGAGGTTTTTTTTTTGTGTGTGTTAAAAAATCTCAATATCAGCAGCAGACAACAGCAGCTAACTATAGCTTCACTGATGGTGGCCTTTTAGTTACTGTTGCACATGAGTGTGTAGCTAATGTCCTGTTGGGACATGGGTTCAGTGTATGTTAGCGTTACTAATAAAGTGGCAGTGCATATTAGGCAACCAGGTTCCCATCTGTCCATTAATAAAGTTATGTCATCTAATCACAACTCATAGCCGACTGCTAGAGCAGGTTAACCGGTGTAAGAATATACTGTCAAAAGAAGCTGATGACTGTCTGCAAAAATAAATAAAAGCAACCCAGTCATTAAAACTTCATCCCAGTGGCACAAGCTGTGTTCTTGGCAATAGTCTTGTTTGTTTACAGTAATTAATCTAATGAGTCGAAATTAACATGGTAATGATTTGTTGATGTTGAAATGCAAAATGTCGTACCTTAATGAATGTCTTCAATTCTGCTGATGCACCTGTTGACAAGCAGGTGCCAGCGTGGAAACAATGCATGACTTCCTTGATTCATTGTTGCTGTTTTTTGGAGCAGGTATTGTTCTGTACATGACTAGCTTTGTTCTATATATAGTAACACCCTCATTCACAGTCATTAAATTTTAAAAACTTGCAACCCGACATAGTTTAGGATCATTTGATCTTCAGCCAATGCATCTCAGGGGAAGTGTTGGCACGGATGCAGCTAATGACCACTATAAAGGAAAACACAGTTGCTAATCAGCACAACTGTACCGCTCAGAGGTTCAGTGTAGGTACGGCCACAGTGAGGGAGGGGGACATTAAAGCAGACTTGCATCTGTGCTGACCAGCAGCTCATTGGGCCACTGCTGGAGGTTATAGATTTAACATGCTACGCTCAGAGAGCAATGAGGGGGACTGTGTTGTCGATGCTAACCACATTCAAAAAAAAAAAAAAAACAGCAAACATCACCATCCACCATCCGAGTCTCGTGGACAATGTCTGGCTTTCCACCAGCATAAGAGAAAATAACACACCATGCCCGCAGGAAAATCCAATATGCTGCTCTGTTCCAAAAGCTGTGCTGAAACTGAGTAAGTGAATATACTGGGATTACATTTCACCCTCTACCCTCCCAGATGGCCCCTAATCTCAAATTACAAACTGCTTCCAGACAGCTGGAGAAATGAAAAGTTGCAGACCTTGAAGTGATGCTGAGGGTACAGCTCTCTAAAGCCACAGTCAAGAATGACCACTGCGTAGAAAAACTTGCAAATGCGTATCCAAACGAACATTGATTAAACCATGAGCCAGTTTGGATGTAGCTTCTCTTGGACAATGTAAGAGGGAAAAATAACAGTTAAAACTCGTATTTCTTTCAGTTCAGGACTATGAGCCTGTTAAACACGGACTAAAAGGATGAATTACCATCTTTTTGTCATTACAGTACACGAGTACAAGACTGCACTCAGTGGTAAAAAAGGGCCTCCAGTTACAAATGAAGAATGAACTGATGTGTCACAAGGCCAGAAGAAAATTGCTTTTTCTATTACACCCGTGTAAAATACACTAAGAGCAGAAAACAGAACAAAAGTTCACCGGAAAGTGAACACCTCCACCAAATCATATCCTCAGTCAGTTATTACTTTGCCAGTGTTGAGAGTAACAGCTTTCCTAAAGTCCTGCAAAACTGCAGAAAAAGCCACAGTTTTTTTGGCTGGTTCACTCGTTTCACTGTGATCAAAAGTAACATCAGCTAATTCAACATGGGTGGTGACCATATTGTGTCACCAACACCAGCTGGGCCTTTGTTAAAAGTCCAGCGAGCGACACATTGTGGAGTTTGATTTCATGTGGCTCTTTTGATGTGGAGCCGTTTCTATGTCATCTGGTTGGGGCTAATGAAGAGAATGCAGAGGGATCAATGTCGCTGATGCTGCTGCTGGCCGGGAGTGCAGTTCACTCCTGCAAACACCCTCACATTTATCAGTGGTGCCAAACCCCGGGCCGAAGAGTCTATTTCACTGCTGAAAAGTCCCAAGAGGAGTGAGGAAAAACTATCCAGCAGGGCCAAATTCACCATCGATTGGCCTCTGCGAATCACAAAGAGGGAAATAGGGAGGGGGCTGGAGAAGTTTGGAGCTGCTGATCGGTGGGCTTTACTGAAAAAAACCCTGATTTCATACAGTACGTACTGTATCTGCAAAGACGAGGGTCATTTCAGGCGAGGAAAAACACACGCAAACCTAATTTCTCTGCTCACTTTCATCTTCTCTGAGTGTGAAGTTAGAGCGATGGCTATCACCAAAGGAGCTATTCATTACAGAGTGTAAATCTTTGAAATGCAGAACAGTGCTTCTACTGGGATGTGTAGTGATGCTACGCTGTTCAGTAAACTGGCCAATCAGCCAGGGTGAATCTAAAAAAACATGACAAAGGAGAAGAACTGAGTGCACAGCTAAGATTCTGTATTGAGACTGCTTAAAACTGTTTTAACTCCAATCAAAGAAAACAGTTGAAAAGTGTCGATAGACGAAACAAACTTCATTAACAAAAGACTTTTCCAGCATCTGTTCACTGGAGGATCTACCATGCCCTGCTGGGAGAAGGGCAAAAAAATGCAGGAAAGATTATGACTAAAGCATCTGCCAGCACACAGCTTCTGCACAGCAAGTAACACTGGAGAGTCTGTTTTTAGGCCAAACTCTGCTTTGAAAAGGTTGCAAGACCCACCCACTACAATGCATTTCATGTCTTGTCCAACAGTTTGATGATGGGCAACAAATGTCCCACGTAAATGCCACTTAAAGGTGAGCTGTAAATGAAATTAAGGCTTGTCAGCAATACGAGAACATTTTGAGTGAAGGCTTGCTTCTTGCCAGGGCTCTGGCTTTTATTCAATAATTTATGAATCATATTTTTGGATTGAAAGAAAAGACAATACTACTGTAAAACAGTGGCTTGACGGAAGAATCAGGTTATTAACTACAAAAGAATCAAGGGTCACACTGACTCGAAGTCTTCATTAATCTGAACAAGAACAAACAAAGCCAGTGTGTTGGTGTTGGTGCAATAAAATAACAGCTTGAATGGCAATGCTAAGTGCTCACACCCAGCGCTAAATCCTGTGGAGTTTGGTTACGAGGCAAAAAAGAAAACACGGCACTTTCCATCTCAGCGAAACTTAATTTTTTTAAAGCCCTGAAAGTATGCACAGAGGGAAGCTGAAAGACCCATTATGCAAATAATCTGGGCATTTATCTGTGTGGATCCGGCTCTAAACTGACACAGTGGCAATGTGTCCTCCAGAAACTCCCAGTGTGGCTCCTGCCGGTGAACTCAGCCTCCCAGCAGGGCTGAGGATTGGACCTCACATATCCACGCTCCGCAGGCTGCATCCAAGACTGTCGGCCGAGCTCACACATACTCATGCATCCTCTCACACCCGATGGAAAGTTAATTAACTGCCTTTTGGAGGCGGCAGTCCTGTGACAGCCCGGCCACTGGCTCAGCCCTATTACCCAGCCTTTAACAGTGATGAATTAGCGCTCCTTCCCTGTCTGCCTCCCCACCCCCCACCATTGGCGGCTGCAGCCCAGGGGAAGGTGCACTACTCAGCTTGGTCTCTGTACGTCATACATCAACTCACTCTGATACGGGAGACCAGAGTCTTAGTAGACAGGAAGGAAATTAACGGACAAGGCGCCAATAACAGAGATAATACTGACAAATCCATCAGTAGAAATCATGGATGGTTATTAGGTGTTCTTACTTATAGCACAAAGCAGATAGAAAAAAAGTGAGACAAAGTAGACACGAGAGCCCACTGCTCAGACAACAACCATCCTCCAAGACGACCTTACAAAATAATCCGATGTGTTGTGAAAGTGGTAGACACTGTGAGTCCTGCAGGTGGTCCAGGCCAAGGCGCAGGGACAGACCTGCATGCTCCAGGAAAAAGGACAAGAATTCAGGAAAACATTTAGGTTGAAAACATCCAACACTAGTCTGTAGTCAGTAAAAAAATCTCACTCTTATGCTTTTTGAAGAAGCAGATTTAGAGAGTAAGGTGACAAACGGTGTGCTGATGGAGAGTTTGATTTCCTAAACAGCGGTATTCACAGACCTGATGGGAGCACTCATCAAAACTGAGGCAGCAGACGTAGGGTTTGCTTAAAAAAAAAAAAAAGTGACAGAATTCTACAGTTTCCAGAGTTCAATTCAGTAATATCGTCCTTTAGCAGAGTTGGGCCAGTTACTTTAAATGGTAATGATTTACTTATTGTGAATATTACTCATTGAAAAGTGACTAAATAGCAAAGGAAACTGCTTATATTACGCATTACATGATTTCAGTGCTAAGCTGTAATCAGCATGACGTGATGTGAGATGTCATGGTTTAACAAGCAGCAGCATATTTTCAGGTATTTACTGTCTTCTAGCTTTGCCCTGACAGCTAAATACAGCTCTGCAGACGTCCTCACATCGCAGAGAAGCTGTGGGCTTCATGTGACCTCCGATTCTGAACAAATCCAGACGAGTCTGAATGAGGTCTCACCTGTGACGATCATTAGCAAATCACCGAAGAGGACAAAAACAAAACATGCGGCAACTTTTGGAGTTTCTCCAAAGCCTAAACCTCCCCTCACATCTGGAGCCCCTGGTATTAAAACCCTGTTACCGCCAGGAAATAGTTGCAGGAAATATGGTCACAATCTCTCCTTCCTGAGTTACAGTGTCGAATAAAGCCAGAAGTATTTCTGTGTAACATTATGATGCTGCAGGACCTTTGTTCTTCTGGCTATAAATGCCATCACATCATAATTTCAGCCTGTTACATTTAAATTTGAGCCATAATTAACATGAATTATAATCAATAAGGACCAAGTGGACTTTTGTGCCAAACCTAAAGGGATTCCCTGGAGAGACATTCACCAGCCCATCTCTGTGTTTTGTGACATGACCTTTGCCCTTGGCCCATTGAACAATTTAATTAGTTCATCCTTGCGTCCAAGGGAATGGTTGTGCCAAATCTTAACTAATTTTCCCAAGGTGTTATCACATTTAGCACAATGTGGTAGATAGACAATCTGAAAACTTGTCTCTGGCTCCAACTCTGGTTAGTGTGGAGGTAGAATGAGATAAGAAACCCCATGCAGGGTTGGTGGAAAAGTATATGGCCCTCCAAGCTCCCACACATTATAAAACACCAACAGTATATATTCAAGGACAAGTTAGATTTGCTCAGGTTGTGAAAATCACCTCCGTAGCCACAGCAGGCATTATACTGTTAACTGTTTTCACAGACTGGGTAGTAAACTGACTAGACATGTAAAAACTGCCCCTTTAAAGTTGTTTAACTGTCACTTTTACACATTTAAGAATACACAACAGTGCTATAACTCAAATCCCATGTGTGCTGTAAAAGCAACAACTAAATAACAGTGGGAAACAAATCACACTTTAGGTAATTAGCATTTAACGGTGCTAAAGAGTTCAGTAACAGCCACCCACTCGGGTGAGAGAAAACGTATTTCTGTCTGCTTGTGTTCAAACGAATGTAACTGGGGCAGAGTATTCACGGAAATCTATTAATATTCCCTCAGCTCCAATGACAGGCATTGTGGTTATTTATAAATCCTATTCTGACTGCATGTGCCGAATGCTGCGTCATAATCCCAAACAATGAAACAGATGCAAGGAACGATCTGCAACTTTTTCCCCTCCCCCCTCCTGTAGCTCTGTCCTCGTGCTGAAAATTGAACATGATTTTAATTACAAACAAAACAATAGCTGCTTCCGAGACACAACAGAGGCTATGGGTGCAGAGAGAAGTAAAATCCCACGTCACACCCCGTTACTGTTGCAATCTCAGAGCAGGCCGGTAATGACAAGGTTTTTTTTTTTTGTTTTTGTTTTTTGCATACATGGATAACAACTGTTGGTGCGACAGAGATAGAGAAAGTGCAGAAAGGAAACATAAACCACTGACGAGTTTAATGGTGCCGGGCTACGATTTGGGAGGGGACAGATACATCAGTGAGCCCCGTTGACATCAAAGTGTGCATAGATGAAATGAAGGCGAAGTTGACTGAGTGGTGTGTGAGGCTAACTTTGCCCTGACACAGCCTGCATGCCGATCACATACACATACACACAAACACACACACACACACACACACACACACACACATATATACACTGCTACTCCCCTCCCACTTCAGAGGCAAAGCAGCGCAGCCATTTGTCAAGGGTATCGTGGGCTGAGGAAACCAGCCACTCAATATGCATCTCAGCACAAAAAAATACCAACGTGAGCCAGGGGCAAATTAATATTTTGTTAAATCAGGCAGTTCGTGGACTGAATTAAGCAAGTTTCCGACTGACAGGATGATTTCTGTCTCCAAACAGACACAGAGAAAAGCCCTAGAAGGCAAGGTGAAAAAAACAAACAAACAAAAAAAAACTGCTGATTACTTTTTACTTTATCCTGGTACAGTCAGGACCTGACAGCACACTTTCAAGACTTTTGCTTCCCAGTCATTCAAATGACTTACTTCCAAGTCAATGTGAAACGGGAGCAAAGTCATACCAGACTAAATTTCCCTGACACTTTCCTGACAGGGTTGCCCACCCGACATCATGCATATTAAACAGTCTTATGAAAGATTCTGTATGGGACCTGGTTACATGTGCAGATATAATGAAAAGAGAGGGCTGCACTAGAGAAACGTATATCGTCGATATGCACAAAGACAAAGGGCATAGACGTGTATGCAAATTCATCTTTCAAGCTTTTTCACGGAGGGCTGAAGAACTGCACAATAAACAAATGAGACATGATTCATATGAGCGCCAACGCACAACATCAACATCTACACAGCTGCATTAGAGGTTGATGTTGCAGCAACACAAGGATGGTCAAACTTCATTTAACATTCACAGCTAATTCATCAAATCAAGAGCAAAACAAGACAGAACTTGTGCTTTCCTAAATCAAGAAAACGACTGAGGTACAGGGACACAAATGTAAGTGAGGTGGGCACCAGGTTAAAAAGAACAGAGAGGGAACAAACCTGTCAGACTAAGAGCTGAGACAAAAGTTTTCCAGGACCGTTTGACCCTGCTGCTTTGCTCTGTGTCCCACTGTCAGTGATTCAAAGGAAGCCGATGAGAGTGTTTACACCGATTACGTCATTAGAATGAAACTAAAGCCAGACCAGGTGTGCTCCTTATTGGGTCTGTGCTTGAAGGCCACATGTTTCAAATACAAGAGGGAACATGACAGTGCTGTGTGTGCATCAGTATGAACCACTGCAGGCAGAGTGATACCTGATACTGTGGTTCTGTGATTTACACTAACCAGTTAAAGACAACTTAAAGCTTATTAAATTCAGATGTACATAAAACAAGTTTGCTTTCAAAACTAGATTAGCTGGGGTAGGCAGGATTTGTTTTAAAAACAAAATATTAACTTTTTTTTTTTTAATTGTGTTTTCCCAGTGTGTTTTCAGTAAGGAAAGTGTGTTTGAGGCAATCACAGTGTTTCTCTATGTCTCTGTATGCAGCAGCCTGAAAAGCCTATCTTTGAACAATCAAATCTATTCTGGTCTGTGGGTTCCTGATTGGTTGAGGGGCTGGCCCTACTCTGTCCTCCCGATTTGTTAGGACAGAGTAGGCGACACTCTCTAAAGCAAGACCCTTGCTATACTGTCTATAAAAGAATATAAGGCTACGAAACCAAACACATTTTATATTATAGTGATTATACGTACACTTAAAGCAGAAGTAAGTGATATATTTGTGTTAATATAAGTCTTAAATAGTTATATCTTCCGACAGCAATCACTTATATAGAGTGTTTTGACCGAAACACGGGTCTGTCAGTCACTCTGCTCTGCTCTGAGCCGAGGGGAAAACATTTATCGTATCCTACAGTTTTTATCCAATGAGGAGAGAGAACGGCATGCAGGGCTGTGTGTGCAGCCAAGGGACGCCGTGAATGTGGCGACGTAGGGACGAGGACTGTTATGGTGCGTTCAAGGCAACTCGTAACTCCAACCTGTGAAGTCGTACCAGTTCGATCTGGTACGAGTTCACGGGTCGGAAGTTACGAGTGGCCGTTATAGTGACTTTCACCGGTAAAACAGGTCGGAAAAACACGAGTGGGTTGCCTGGAACGCTACAAAGTCGTAAGTTGTGACTTGAAGCTGTAATTTACGATTTCAAAAGCCGGCCTGGAACGCAGCATTAGCGAAAACGACCGGATCGCTTACTTCTGCTTTAAACAAATATATTCATGGGTAGTTTATTCATATTTTGCCAATAAACATTGCCAATTATTACACACTGGACCTTTAACGTGAGTGAAAGAACAACAGTCACACTACAGATCAGTGGTCGCTGTTGCCGGTGTGTTTTTAAAAAATAGCCGGTTTGATTCTTGTGTCATGACTCTTCCAGTGACGACACACGGCCAATCAGTCGCCGGGACTATCCCTAATAGAAAATAAAACAAGTGCAGTCAAATCGAGCACTATTGGAAAAGGGCCATATGATTCACAAGCAACTTAAGAGTTGTGGACTGTTCATTTTAAAAGTCACATCCATCAATATTTTTCTGTCTGCTTCTGTTGACAAAGCTACAGAACATGATCTCTGCAGTTCCCTCCAATCTATGAGACCTTTGAATCAACTCGTTGTTTTGGTTTTATAGCCTGCGGCTTTATTGTTTTGGTTCACTCTCACAGTTCTCATTAACCTCGTTTCATGAAGTGTGAGCTTCCTGTCCAGCACCAAGCAGCATGCAGACAAAGTTGTGTCGTGTTTTTCATAAGATTTTAGTGTGACAAAGAAAACGACAAGGGTAATTAATTATTGGACTTGAAATTATTGATTCAAGAAGTCGCCAGAAAAACGTTACTCTAAATGAAAACGCAAGTACAATACATGAGCTGTTTGCTAAAACACCTGCAAACACGATTATAAAAAAGTGGCCAAAAAAAGAGCTGTGACATTACGGAAGACCACAAGTCTACAAATCCAAGACCAGTCAGGTGCAGCAGAGGAAACCAATCATCTGCTGCTGACACTTTGGAAAAAAAAAAAACAGTCCAATAATTTGCCTCTAAAACAGCTCCATTGTGCAGCAGTGTATTGCTTCAGTGCAATTTTACCTGCAACAATGTGTCAGTTCCTCTGTGCCTCTCAGGGGTTTAACATAATTGCATTCATTATCCAATCTACACACCTACCTCCTCCGATTGTAGGTTTCAGCTTGACCCAAACGTAATTCAGAACACAACTCCCTGGGCCATTGTAATTGTAATTGATGTGCACTTGTTTTTCATGTTCTTCGACAAATATTTCCTAATTGAGCGGGACAGCTCAGGACCTCGCTGTAATGAATGCAGAACGTTTATGGCTCAGTCTTCATGCTCTCGTCATCTCCAACATTTATCTCTTAAGCAAACACAACTGGCCATGTCTTTCACCATCACTTCCTACACAGGTTAAAGCCCATATTGTGAGGTTTTTCTTTTTCCTTCAGAAATCGCTCTCAAGCTCAGCGCTGGATACTCCATAGCGAGCCAGGCGTCGAGAATAAAAACCCTTTGAAATTGCCATGAAGCTTTTGAAGCCTATGTCCCACTGCTCAATGCTCTCAGGGTTTTCATCTCTCCCCATCTCTCCTCATTTGCAGAGGAGCTCGCAGGGCCTCGCTGAGCAGCTGTAATGAAGCCCAAGTAAAGGCATCCAGAGACAGGAAGGACTGCATGGACGGGCGGGCAGGGCTTCGCTGTGCTGCAATCTATGTGCCGCAAGACGCTTTATGCAAACACCCTGCTCGCGATAATCTACAAAGTTGTAGCAGTGCAGCAAGGCTTGTCACTCATTTTCTAAGATATCCTTCAACTGTTTCAGCATTTGTGAAGTAATGCTGAATGTTAGAGCGACTGCAAGGACAAGATGTGACGTCACGGGGGTCTGTTCTGCCTGCTCTATTCCAGAAAATAGTTGGTCCCCCCTACTGCGCTCCTACTTCACTTCTGTTGTTGTAATGGGCTGGGTTGTTCATTTTCTATCTGAGTGGATTCGGAGGATGAGGATGCCACCTACCAGCTCGGGCACAGCGGGCGGTGGAAGTCTTCATGAGCAAAAGGAAAAGATTGACAAACAAAGAAACACTCAACAGCAGCGTGGGGAACGGCAAGATCAGAGATTAGGTGTTTTAGCAGGCGGACAAACAGTGTGATGCCATCAAGTACCACCAGGACAGAAACGTGTGTGATGAGATAGACTGTCAGGAAATGGGCTTAAGAGAATTGTGGACTGATGAAGAAAAAGTGACTTTAAACAAAAAAAAACCTTTGATTTACCCAAAAGAAGCGGACTTCCATTTGCGACAGGGGTAACTTCTTCTACACGGAGGGGCAATTAGCGTTAGAGGGATCTCTGAGACGTCTAGAGGCAACGAGGCGTGTCGCCTGCAACATAAGAGGAGAGAAGAAATTTATATTTCACATTTACAGCAGCAAAAATAAAGTCAAATTCCAGATGATGAATGATGAACCATTACATGTTTCGGTTGTGCAGTAAACTGTGTTGCACCGTACACTCATGAGGGGGTCAGACGGCGGCACGCCAAACCCCCACTGAGCTGAAAAAAAGAGATTACTTCTGTCCATGGCCCGGAGCTTTTTAATGCCTTCGAATCAGTGCCGGGAACTCTCATACATGCATTATCACAACGGGCTGAATCAGCACACAGAGCTCAGTGCCAGGTAGAGAGAGGAGGAGGAGGAGATGAGACATGATCAGAATATACCAGGCTGAGTGTAAAGTGAGGCAACAACAGAGCAGAACAGATATAAACAGGAAGGAAGCAGAAGAGAGAAGAGAAAGCAGCAGACTAGTATTACATCCTCTTATCCAACACTTTAGCTTCAATGACCTCGCACATCACTGAAGCTCCACTGACCGCCAACGATACATTTTGTCAAATTTTTTAACAAACAGCAGTACTGCAGATATCACACAAACAAACAGGTAAAAGCTTCCCGACATGTTAATATTCTCAACGGTGAGGTCTCCACAGTGGAAACAAAGTAATGTGCTGTGATCACCCGATACGCAAGAGGTCCTCATGGACCCATGGAAAACTGACTCGATCCCGACAAGCGTACATTCATTCGTTTTTGAAAAGAGAGAGGCTTCAGCACAGGAGAAACAAGAATAAACTCTGAATAGGACGAGCAGGCCCGATCAGAAATGTGTTTGATTCCCTTTCAATGAATTCAATCTGTTAACAAGCAGCTGTGATGGAAAAAGATCAGCATCAATATAATAATGTGAGGGAGTGAGTCGAGCGTGAACCTTTGTCGAGGCCAAAGACTTACACACGTCTGATTATTACCTGATCCAGATTATTATCTGGATGTGCACATATTTGTGCAAAGTCATGATCACGACTGTGTTTCAGCTTGATAGTAAATGATACGGATTTGCTTGGTTCAGCACTTTTAGCGTTATCCTGATGATAAAACACAGAAAATGAATGTAAAGCCGAACCTGAATAATTTGTTTATATACCACAAAGACAGATTCACATAAATAATGTAGGATCCTATTTCCACCTCCTGCACCAACAATAAAATATTCAGTAGCTAATTGGGTGATAGATGGAAAAGACAAAGTTCTCAGCAGTTTATTAACTGTGACTCATGGTCATTTAGGTCGTTTAGGGTCAGGTCCAGTAGAGGCCTCTACAATACACTGGTCTAAACACTGTGTCACACACACACAAAGGCTTGAAGGGAAATCATTCTCATCCTTCCACCCATCCAGCCCCCATCTACTTCCTTGTTGTTTGCTGTCTCCGCTAATGCAGGAGAGAGGAGCTTTAACCTTCTCTGATTCCTCAGAGCACCTCTCCACATTAAATTCTTTGGAGAATATTAAACCTAAACAAAGAGTTACACTTTAAGCGGCTTTAAGCAGAGCTGCAACCAGCAATCAGTCAGGTGGTGATTTTAGAGGAAGATCAGATCCATGCTGAATGAATGTATTGACTCACACCAGGTGCAGTCATTGTTCACAGCTTTGTTGAGTCTTGCAGACACAGTGACACACTGCCAGGTACAAATATGACCTCACACTCCAGAGGGCAAAGCCAGTCCTCATCTTTACCTCTCAAGATCACAAATGCTGAAGCCATAAATGACTGATCTTTTTTCTCATGTTAAATACACACTGTTTAGATTTTTAACCAAATTTCCTTTGTCATTCAAATTGATGTGTGGGAATTTTCTGAGAACAGAAGATTGGGATCATTTTACAGCTCTGTGAGGTTCTTCAAGTCCAACACTTGTCACTGCAAATATTCAGGTGTGCAAATATTCAGGTGTGCATATTAATAGTGGTGCCTGAGGTGCGCCAGGCAACCTTTGCAATGTGTTTATCGCGCATGTTGACATCGCAACACGATGAAAATGAGATTAATCGTACAGCCCTAATTATGATCCATCTAAAAATTTAGATGTTGTTCTCTAATTTTGCCTCTCGTGAAATACTGACTCCTTCAATAATTCTGCGAGGACATCCGTATCTTTAAATGAGTTCTGTTTCAGACACTGTCCAATTTTGTGTATTATATGCTACGAGCAGGGAGCAAAGTCTAGGCAAACGTTTACTGGACAGAAGTCACCCCAAGCAGAGGGCAGGACATGGCCAACAGTGTGAATGGAGCGTAGGCCATAAATAAACCACCTATATCTCTTGGTACCTATTTGCTGCAGCTGGCTGAGTAATGGAAGAAGCAGCCACTTGTCACTGAACCGTCCCCCAGAGTGAGGACTGATGACGACTGGTACATTAGATAATGTGCTGCCTCTGGACAACTTTGTCCTGCTCTCTGCTTCTGACCGGCATGGTCTGCTGACAGCATGAGTCCAGTCCCACACCTCCACAACTCGTCACGACCTCCAACTTCAGGGGAAAAAAACAAAAAGAAACACACACTGCCGGGAAGAGTTACCTTTCAAAGTGTTTTTTCCTGAGAATCCTAGTTTCAGAATAAAATGTTCTATGTTCTTTCCTGGGAAAAAAAAAGTCCTTGCAAAGTCATTCTCTGTGAATTGATTTTTTTTTTTCAACGGTCTTCTCTTTTAACTGCAGAAACAACCGCTCCAGAGTCTGATAGGCACATGGGCATCAAAACAATCACATGCTGAGACAGAACATTTTCTGCTATTATCAGGAGAGTTTTTGCAAGCAACAACAGCAGCAGCAGCAGCACCAGCACCACACAACTGATACACAGATGCTCACATCAGTCTGGGGCTTTACTGCTTGTCACCTGGGTGTTTCTCATAAATCACTGTGGTGGACAGCCAAGGGAGCATCAACTTAAAGAGGTAGCTGGTAAATAAAAACAAGCATGAAAAGAGACATCTCTGATTTGGCCGAGGTGAGAAGAGAGCAGGCCTGGATGTGAGGAATATAACATCGCTGGTTCAGGGAGGGAGGGAGGATGATTGGGGAGGGAAACACTTTGGATTTGGTCTGATAGGACACTCTCAGCAACAGGCACAGGCACTTCGGCTGACCCCTTCGAGGAAGCAGCTTCAACATCTGGTGATTTATGTGGAGGCTGCCTACTAAATGCTACTGTTGTTTTTAACACTATCACACCAAACCGTTTAAATTAAACTTTTTTGGGGGGTCAGCCCTAGTGGTGTGTGTAAAGTGCTGTTTGGTTTAGAACGTAAAAAATATGTAAATTATCAAGAGAATTAGAGAAAATAACTGTTTTTATCCATCTCTATTACTGAATGTCAATTCATACAGTACTTCACTGCACTGATCTCTAGTGAATTTCATAGACACCATCATCACTAGTCGAGTGTGAATTCCAACAGGGTGTTGTCCCAAATCAAGCACTGTTGTTGTGCACTCACTGGAAATGATCCTGGAAAATCACAACATGTGACCTCAACTGTTGCCCAGTGAAATATCTGTTAACATCTTATTTAAAAAAAATTATAAATAAATAAATTAAATAAATATAAATACATTTTATACCGTTCATTCCTCTCTTTCTCCGTCATTCTCGTTTAAACACACAGTAGTGCGCAAGACTTGTACGGCCCGATACCCCCCCCCAGTCAGACGTTACGGTTAAATAGTTAATGATGGTTAAACCTCTGAACTCATTGCAATGTGATGCAGCTTGTGATGTGAAAACCCATAGTGAAATGTAAACCTAACAGCAGCATTTCCATATGCATAAACCTGCCCCAAGGACAAACGGGTTGTGCTCTTTGCGACCCAGAGCTGCCAGTAATAATCTCTCATCCACGGAGGTGAAGTCCTGGATGGAGATTTCCCACTGCCTGCCATAAGCTTCCTGTTATCACTGGAGTGCAGGTTCTCTGCTTACATAATGGTGGTCTCTAAACACACTGGCTCTCAAAACTTCTAAACCGTCAGAAGGCTGGCAAAGTGGTTTCAAGGACTAACTGAGCTTAATGATGGTACTTATTAACTGTAGCAGTGGGCACTTATTAAAATCCCAGTTTGACTGTGCTGACTGTAACTGTTTGTTTCCCATTACAAGTGCTGTCAACATACAAGTTACATATTAAGGGCTTCCTTGACCACTGATACAAGACCGACTTGGTGTCCATGATTTAAGACTTACAAGTTGAGACAGTTGCCCTAAAATGACTTGACTTTTTTTAATTGGATATTTGAATTTTTGTAAATATGGCAAAATAACATTGTTGTTTAAACATAAATGGATGATTTCTAGTGCAATGCCCATGCCTGGTGACAAATTAGGATGTGATAAACCAGCAGAGGCCAACACACAAGGTAGCTGCTAACTAGCTAACAGAGCTGAGTGTGGAAACTGGTGTCGATCAGAATTTCATAAACCTTGACTTGTGACTTGACTTCATCATTTGCGCCACAGTAAGCCGGCACACGCCTGAGATTTGAAGGTTAAGACCTGCGACCTCCCTGTGATCTGTGGAGGTTAAGACCCAATTCCACTGGTCAAAACAAGCACGAAGACTCTCTCTCACACACACACACACACACACACACACACACACACACACATGGCACCATTACATCCAAGGTAAACACCCTCCCATACAGTGAGTACAGATTGATTCAGATGTTCCTTATTTTAGCAGTGATGTGAAACTACTCAGATCTGTTACAAAGCTTTCCTCTTTCCTTAGAGCTGTGAACTAAGCACAGACTTGGCGTCTCTGCACTGATCTAAGTGCAGATCACCTGTCAATCAGACAGTTACGTCTTTGTTTTGTCTGTCGGTTTGAATGTGTGTAAGACGTGGCTCTCTTTTCTTTGTGGCCGCTGAATCGCTGTTTTTCTCACACCAGTCACCAGACAGGGAATAGGCACAATGGACATTTACTTGAAAATGTCATGGATCAATACTTTGCATTGTAACTCAAAGTGACACCTCTGGAACGACTGCTGGAGCGACAGTGGACAAATGTGCTCTTAATTGTAGCATGAAGCTGCACAGGGCACACCCCGTATTGAAAATGACACATCCTGCCTGCTCAGGAGGGGTGAACACGGGTTGTGTCACTTTCAGGGTCGTGTGTCAGTGCGGCCACACTGACTGTGCACAAAAACAATCATCTGCATTTGGTTTTCCTGAGGGAGGGAGGGGGGTTGGAGTCAGGTTTCAGGGGTGATGGTGTTGGTGAGGAGTCAATACTGTACACTCCCTCTCTTAATCAGCACAGTGCAAGGTCAGTTGTGGCAACACAGTCATGCACCGCTGCACCATCACCGCTCCAGCTCCATCCATCAGGGCTCGGCGCAAAGTGAAAGCAGCTTCCAGATGAGGAGGAGATAAACACAAACACAGGGAGTGATCCGCACCTTGATACAACACACAACTCCTCTGCTGACACAAATCCCAGGAATACACCCCCCCCCCACCACCACCTTTTACCTCCTCCTGATGGATGAGTAGCGTGTACTTCCACCGGTTATGTAACGCAGTCTGCCGTGTGCCGTACTTTTCAAAAAAGCAGGTTTTAAGCGGTTTTGCTTGATAGGCTATAATGCGGAAATCCTAATCTTTCTCTTTTCACTAGATATGCTGCATTATGCCCTGGAGTCTGTTAGTATGCTTGCTCATGGTATTACTCAGAAAAGAGAGGGACATCATTTTCTAATGGTGGTTATCCAAAGCTATTCTTCTCCACGTTGAATAATGTTATTTTCCTTTATTATCCCAGAAACAACAAGCTTTTGGTCTCACAGAGGTCATTGTCAAGCCCTGATAGGTTTATAAACTTGTCCCGCACTGAATACAACAAGATTTTCTCCAAAAAAGAAAATTAGATGATGTAATATAAGTGGTGTTCTGAGTGATTTAAAGATCACCTGACGATATCACTTTGACAGAATCCAATTAACCTTTGCTGCTTCACAATGAAGCCTCTGGAAATAGCCTTAGCTGTAGCAGCTTCGCTCTATCACTTTCTACATCTCATTTCTCTCATCAGCATCAATGGAGTCTAGAGGGAGAGATATTTTCAGTTGTAAAGACAAAATTTAATTATTGATGGCGCCCATTGCCCACCTCATGAGGCCCACAGAAAAGGAGACTACAACACCATTAATTATTGCATTTTATCATGCCTCTGAGTGGGAGTGGGATCTGTGTTACGGGAGGGCTTTGTGTTCAACTGGGCCACTTCGCTACACTGTGCGTTGCCAATACCACCACAGGCATATTGCTGATAGGTTCAATGAACCACTTCACAAAACATTCATGGCCTGCATCTCCTTATCCCCCAAGAGCAGATCAAGGAATGAAAAACAAACACAGGCCTTGTAACACAAGTATAATCAGGAACGTGGGGCTTGTCTGGCTGCGCAATTCCTGAAGGATAGGCTAACATACTGGAGGGGAACACCGGATAACAAAGTACGTGGCAAAGACTCAATAGCTAATTCCTCTTCTTTTTCTGTCGAGCATGTTTGCAGAGCTTCACCTTTGTGTTTCATGGACTGCTGCAGGAACATAATTGCTAGTTTCAATACCCTCTCAGAGGCAACAAATTAAGACCTCCAATAGGTCTCAGTCTCTGGTAAGGTGCCAAATACAGCGACTGTATCTTATAAAATATGTCTATATACAACTAATTTGCTTCTGGAGAAAAGCCTAACTGCTGCCTGAGTTGTGTTCACTGATGTCAGCAAGATTAATACAGTTGTATAAAAAAATAAAAAGTGCAACTTCATTAGGGTTGTACAGTTAGAAATAATAGTATAACACCAATACTGAGTGCTTTGTTCAATTCAATTCAATTCAAAGAACTTTATTTTTCCGGAACTTCATTTGTGGAAAACCGTCAGTGCAAATTTAAACAAGATAAATAGATAAATACAAATGTTAAAATGTTATTCCTTTACCTAATGGGCCCCATCCCAGCAGCAAAAAAAAAACACCAGTTCAATACTAGTCTCCTCCTGATATCACCTCTGTAATGGAAGTAACAATGTTCAAGCACTCATAGCTCTTCTCACTAATTCTACAGCTTTTTACACACCTCACAGAGCCACTAATGACCTTATCTTAGCAGTTTGCTATACAAGTAACTGTCTGAAGGTAGCACAGCCCCATACCAGAAACCACCAACCAGTTCATGTTTCACACAAGTCCTCCTGAGTCACCAACTCTAATTATTGGCAGTAGTTAACAACACTGGAGAGACCACAGTCAAGTGTGCTCAGCTCAATGTAGCATCCTGTTTAAAATTGCTGGCTTAAGTTAAGCAGTAAAATTGTTATTGACGTCTTTAGTAATGGCACCTGATCTGAAGTCAGTCAAATCATTTTTTGGGTACATTATGCAAAGACCATGTCAGTTGAGCCACATGTCATGATATAACTGCTGACTGTTGAAGTGGTGTCCAGTAAAAGACATGGGCTTTATAGATAATTGGCAGAAGACCTGGTATAATTAGCAGAGACAGCATAAAGCCCATGTTGGATGGAGCGGCCCTATCTAAAATCTGCCTGAGTTTATTAGTACAACACCATGACAACCCAGAGCTGAGAGCAGGAGGCAGAGTTGCAGTCCTACACGCTTCCCTGCTCCTCTATCAGAAGAGTTACCCACCTAAAACCCTAAAGGCCTTGCACACTGAGTCTGTTTTTTTTCGTATGCGTTTTTTAATCCGTCACTCAATAAAAATCGTTACAGACCCCATGCAGTCCGATGTGTTTTATTACTATGCGTATATTATATATTCTGTTCCAAACTTCGGAAAGGGAGACAAAAGTCATCATGCAGTGAGGATGATTTTGTTGTGGTCCTCTCACTCGTCAAGAAATAAAAAGACAAGACAAAAAGAAAATATTGTGTCCATCCAATCCTGACAGGACGCCAAGAGTGAGGGGACCTGCTTGTAAATGAGCTGTGGAATTATCATGATCACTTCAACAGTTTATTTTAGGATTTCAGTGGCCCAGTTTGGTTATTAGCTCTACTGGAGCCACACATTAAAAAGAAGATGACCAATTTCCATGATCCTGAACAGCGGCCGGCACATACACGCACAAACACACACACACAAACAGGCAGCTCAGCGGGATCTGACAGCCTTGAAACACTGATGTGAGTGGTCAGAAAGACTTCTCGTGGATGCGAAAAACGCAGAAAATCGAACATGTTGTTCCGAATTCTTTAATGACAAGCAAAATTTTCAGAGTCAGTGTATAAATGCAATTGACACAGCATGAGGTCGAATTTATTTTTTGACGTGCGGCAATTTCGAATGAAAAAAATGGACTAAGTGTGCAAAGGCCTTAAGAAGACTGTTTGCCCCCAACCACTTCAATAAGCTAAAGGGTTTTTGTATGTTTTCTCTGCTACCAAAGGTGTTTTCTTGCCAGGAGTGGGTGGCCAACTTACAGCTAACATTGCCATTGCTTTCCACCACTGGAGGAAACTCTTGGCGAGTAAAAGAGTGAGGCTGATGATTGGGTAGTTACTGGAGCTGCGGCCATTTTTACTCAAATGTACTGATGAACTTTCAATGAACTTTGCAGATAAGCAGCAGATAGATTAAATATCAAAGTTAGTCCGCCCGACTTTACCACAAGGTTTTCCTGCCTAAGGTGATATTGGCCGTCACCTAAATGGTTACAGCGCCCATGAGGGGGGCGATTAGATGTAGCGTCTTGCACCAACTCCCCGTTTAAAAGGAGGAAGGCTGTGTGTGGAAAGATGTCACCTCCAAGATGTAGAATGTGTATTATAGAAGAGAAACAGGACCGCTGACTTATATTATCAGAACAGACATGTCCTGTGATTTTCAGCCTTGTTTCATATTTAATAGAAGGGGGACAATAAAGGCCAAGCCAGGGAAAACCCTGCACAGTAACACTGAGTTTGCAAACTGAGTATTAATACAAGACTAATAGTCTATACCTCAGCATGTGACAGATACAACTTTGAACTGCTGTGTAGTTGCAGCATCATTTATATCTGAAGCATAACATACAATATGGATATTTGGACTCTGGAAGAAATAGAGCAAGGAGACTGGAGAGAAGAGGGAGCAACTAAAACAACACAGATGCAGCTCCAAAAGATGACCACTCAGAGAAGAAGGGGAAAGAGAACAGCAATGTAGTTCAGAGAACACTGTTTTAAGTTGAAAAAGAGCAACAAAATGTAATTTCAGGTAATAGGACATATACGACCTGTAGTCCCCCCCAACAAAGTTAAATCCCCCCATGTGAAGCCCTTAGGTGGGGAATTTCCCCCACTTTTGAAAAATGAATTTCTTTTCAAACTGATACCATTCAGGAGTTACGGTACCTTCACAAAAAAATGATTTATCCTCATTAGTATGCAAATACAAGCAGCCCGGGAATCTAATAAGATCTTAGCCTTCATAGTGAGAACCTTTATTGTATAACAGGTTTGTATCATGAATTGTACTTGACTGTGTTACCCTGATCAGCACTGGGACAGAGCAGAGCTACAGTAAATGCACGTTATTTTATGTTAGCCCTGAAGTCTCTCTTACTCAGGTGTGTCGGTGCATACCACATGAAGGCCCATCACCACTGGCCACTACAGCCCAGTTAACCTTGGCGAGCTCCCTCTCACAGACTGCCATGTCATCACACAAAATACTGCATATCTCCTATACTTCCTCACAGCTGCAATGATGCAACACTTTAGTCGGTGTGGGCTCATGTGTTACAGCAGCCAACATGCTTGGGAGCCAACAGGAAGGCAAAGGGGAGGTGAAGGGTAAAGTTACTGACAGCTCCGCTTGCTTGCTAAATGACAAATCAGGTGCCACACTTACACACACCACCGATACTGCACTATACAACAGTACACAACAGAGATGGGACCTAGTCACACATGTCTCAAGTCTTAACCATCAAACCTCAAGTAAGTTGCAAGTCATTTTTTTCGGGGCAAGTCAAGTCAAGTCACAGGTTGGTCAAGTCCAAGTCAAGTCACCTTATTATTGCAATTTTACCCACAGAATCTATCAATAAATCAATAAATTAGTAATTGTCAGTTAACATCATTGGCTAATTTATCCAACCTGTTTAAAAAGACAATCACAATGAATTGGATTTGCATTGTAATTACTAATATTCAATAAAAAACGACTAATGAGCTGGTGCCGAGAAATTTAGCGGTTTATCTTTTAGAACCTGTTTTTATATTTGTCAGTTTCATTTAATAATATATTGTGAATAGTGAAACTTTAATTTATTTCATCTTAAGATGAACATTCTAGGAAGATATCACAGCTGTATTACACCGAGTTTAAAACACAAAATTTCTAACAGCTTACTCATGGACAAATAATTGCCAATTCATGCATTCACCTGACACATAATAACATTAGTTCTAATTTGAAGCTGTGGTTTGGTCTCTACCACCTCCTCAGAGAAATGCATGGTTCTGGCTGCAACATGTAACCAAAACAACAACCTAAAACAGGCCAGAACACACTGTGGAGCTGATCTGAGCATGGTGCTCTGTGGGTTCATCACTAAAGGAGACACCTTTCATATTACACAACATTATCTAGTAGTAATTGTATACAAATAGTACTAGGGCTGTCCCAATTAATTGTGCACAGTCGATCGAGTTGTTTTCGATTATGCTGATGACATAAAGACGTCGACACATGCAACACACAGTCGAGGTGTGAACACGTGTAGGAGAAAAACGGAAATGGAGTACCACAGCAGCACCACGGCGATGAACGAGCACCAGAAGCGGCAATATCGTTCCGTTCATTCATCTCCGCATAGCGCTCTTTCGCCGTACACACACACGCTCAGAAGGGCGCATGCATGACAGCAGTGTGCAGTAAAAGCGATTCAGTCCGATGTTGATAAGACGAAGTATTTAAATAAAGGCTTTTGCATTCAAGTCTGAAAGAGATGACAACAAACTTACTTTAAAGTCACAAACACAGAAAATGACCTCTTTCTCACAACACGTGTCACATGGATTTTGTGGATGTTAATTTCTGTTGCAAACAAAAGACACAAATGCCTCCCTGATACTGCGGTAAAGTAATTACAGAGTAGCAAGTTGGGGCTGAAAAGCTGCTGTAGCATATATTATTGTTGCTGTTACAGGAAACTTAGATAACTTTGAATACATTTTCAATTTCCAAACCTCAGCATGTAGAAACACTGAATGTTTCAAAAATACCAAACCATTTGACTGCGGGTCATATTCACATGCATTATTAGTGAGCGTTGCCATTTTACCTTCCCAACAAAGACAACAAACAAAATTAGAGTTTGTTACTTGGGGCAGTCATTAAATTGCCATGAAGAGGCAGCAGGAGTTTTTTAGAGGTTTTTTTTTTACGTGAAAGCAATGAGAAAGGGAGCAGTGTCAACAGTAAAATGAAGGAATAAGGGGCAGCCTCATTTCTAACCAAAATGATGTGGCTCTATTTGTCACAACAAAAGCTGCTGTACTGTATAGACTACAGGCCAAAGCGTGCTGAAACACTGGGACTGTGTTTCAAAAAACACCCTCACTATATGGCTTTCACGCACTATTCATGATACCGAAATGAAGACAACCCTGGCCTCATAGCAACACATTTAAGAAACTTGCAATGCTGCTGTAGCTGTGCTGCTGGATGTATCACAAGATTCCAGTTTAACTACTCACACACATACGTTTTGGGCCTCACCAGATTGCAAACCAGTGTACAGCCATTTTTGAGAGCTGTGGGAAATTATCATAAAAAACCTGTTAATATTCAAATTTGAGTTTTAAGAGCGGATGAGGAAGGCCTATGACCCTTTAAGTACTGTATGGTCCTGCTGAAGTAAGGCTATGGTTCTTTTGATTGTGCCATTAGTCAACATGTTACTTTCATTAACCTAGAAATGTCTAGAAAATGAATCGTCAACAGCCACATGATAGGGATGGATTAATAATTGCTTATTGATCTCCCTACTTTAATGGTGCCTAGCTTCAGTTCAGGCAGAGCACAGACAGAGCACTGAAGCAGTGTTTACAGTAGCTGACTGGTACAGTATTAGCAGAGACTGACTGCAGAATTGACTCCTACCTGTTCAGTTTGAGTCAGTGAGTCAAATAATTGTTTGTCAGAGAGCTACATGACAGGCTTTGAATTCCCAGAGGGTGAGAATTTCCTACATAGTGCAAAGTAACATGAAACGGTAGAAGTGAGACAAAATCAACTGAATTTGCTTAATATCCTCTAACTAAAAAAAAATTAAAACTCAAATCCTCCAAAAGCTATTGTAGCTCTTAGTCTCTTTCCGCTCTTGCCGCTCTCACTGCTTGGTTTGCTCCTCCACTGATTCTGCTCGGTCTTTTGAGCACAGTTTGCAGATTCAGATGTTTTTTTCAGCTTCTTTCTATCACAAGAGATGACAAAGCTATAAATGCAGCCCTAGCAACATACCATTTGCATCAATTTCTACATAGATGTTTCTTTATATCAGTGGTTCTCAACCTTTTCCAACTCAGGGCCCACTTGAAAATCTCATGCTCATGCATTCTCACATGTAAGACACTCCAGTTCAAGGTATTGCTAATTGTAGTAGATAAATGAGGGCACCTATGAACAGTCTTTGGGTGGATACACTATTTTTTTTAAATATACAATTACAATATTTATTTATTAATTTTTTCACAAAAATCATATTTTGAAAACTAGGTAATCATTGATTACTTTATATCAAATCTATGTTATCCTATTTCTGCTTTTACTTGGTCTAACCAAACACAAACTAACACAATGTCAAAACTGTTGACAAAAGGTGCTGGCAATGTTCCCATGACATGTTTTAACACCATTACACCTTGAACCAGCAATGATCTGTGACTCCCCGAGGTTTTTACTTGAGAATGGGTCACTGCATAGTGAGCAACCAGCAACGTTCAATAACAGCAACAGAAAAAAGGCAACCTTAAGGGGCGTTCACACCAAACGCGATAGACGTGAATGGAGCGGCAACTCTACATTGAAAACCAAGGTAAATTGCACGATGACACGTGATTCAGGCGGAGGCGGCGCGAATGGAGCGTCTGGCGCGATGAGACGCGGCGCGAATGAAGCGGCGCGTCTGAGGCGTCTGGAGCGGCGCGAATAAAGTTGAAAATATTGAACTTTTCAGGCGGCATCGCGCCGCGACATCCAATCAGCGACGAGTTCAAGCCAACGACGTCACTTCTCTGTACGGCTGTTTACACTCAGACCAACATGAAGGAGAAGCTAATTGTATATGAGCTGTGTGTGGGCGTGTCCGGTGTTTCTGACTTGTACAGCAAGTACAGTGCAGCAACGGTGGTGATATCAGCCACGATCGACGTGGAAAGATAACGGGTTGAGAGTATCGGTTTTCAAATTAACGGGCAGAGCGTCTAGCGCGAATGAAGCGTCTGACGTGATTGTATTCGCGTCTATCGCGTCCAGTGTGAACGCCCCTTTAGATTGACATAGTTGTTATGTACGGTGTCAACTCATCACTTAAAGGTTGACTATGTAGAATTACAAGAACAACAACAGAAAAAGAATTCCAGCAGTCGATTGCCAGACCGTTGCTAGGTAAAACGGGCCGTTGCTAGGGAGTCCACTCTGATCAGAGGACAGCAGAGGAGGAGAGCTAAGCAGGATATTTACCTTATGTTTCATTTTTACCGTCATTAACAGCATAATAAATGACTTGTAGCTTGTTACAGGGACAGTGGAGGCTCTCTGCCTTCCACACCGCTGCTGCTCAGAGCCTCCGCTGTCACTGCTCTCGTCAAGTTGGGGAAAAAAAAAAAAAAAAAAAAGGAGCTCCGTGGCACCGAAAGTTCGCGACGATAAACGTGTTTATGACAGATAAGACTATCCTAACAAGTATATGATAATCCATTGATCCACCGATTGATTATTAAAAAGGCTTGGTTGGAAACAAACGCATCTGACCGGGAGGAGGCAGGAAAACAGCGGAGAACTGAGCCACATGTCGGCTACAGGCAGGTACGAATGTAAACAGAACGTTGACAGATAGTCAGTTGTCGAGCCCGTCAGAAAAATTAAAAATAATAATTCAGACTAAAACAATTTTTTTTGTGGAAAAGCAACACTTTCATTCTGTACCCCTCTAAAGGCCCCATGGATGTATTATTTTTGAAAAAATATAGCTTTTAATAAATATTCTACATATTCAACCTTTAAAGCAGAAGTAAGCGATCCGGTCGTTTTGGCTAACTTCTTGTCAGCCGATGGAGTTAGCAGGCCCCGCCCTCGTCTCTATATCACCACATGCATGCGCATCCCTTGGCTGCACACACAGAGAGGACTGCCCCTTTATGCCGTTCTCTCTCCTCATTGGATAAAGGTTGTAGGATACAAGGAAAGTTTTCTCCTCGGCTTACAGCAGAGCAGAGTGACTGACAGACCCGTGTTTCGTACTACTCGTAATACTCTATATAAGTGATTGCTGTCGGAAGATACAACTATTTAAGACTTATATTGACACAAATATTCCGCTTACTTCTGCTTTAAGTCTTGAACTCAAACACCATCCAATCCATACTGTAAAAAATTATTATCCTGGCTGAGCTGATTATTTTTGGACACAATATGACACTGAGTGAGAGAAGTCGAGATTCAAAAATCACTGTTCTACCAGCTTAGTGGAACTATCCAGTAATATTATGTACAGTGCAGTCACTATAACCTGCCATTCACTATTCAGCTCACCTTCTCATGTCTTGAAATGTTTAATAGTGTTGGCTTTTACAAGATTTAGTGCACATGTTTAAGGCTTTATGACTAGTTCTTTCACATCTCCCTCTCGGAGCAGAAACATTTCTGTCAAACTTCCCTGCATAACCATTTGCTAAATAAATAAATTAATAAATATCTTGTTGAAAGTGTCAAATACAAATGTAAGGGTGTTAGCGAGGTATTTTGCACCAACTAAAACAAATAATTTTCTTGGAGAATAGTTATTGATTCAAGTCAACAAACACAGTGTAAAGTGACCAACATCTGCCTGCTGGTAAATATTGGAGCTTGTACATTTGTCCAGCCTCTGACCGGACACCTGCAGTGCCATTATTGTACCAGTCAACTGTTCATTTAAAGCCCTCACAGCTGGTAAAACATGGGCATCAATGTGGCAGGTACATTTGATGATTTTCATTATTTCCTAACATGTGTGTATTGGATAAAAGTGTAAATTTCCTGTGAGCTCCACTCAGTCGTATATGGGTCCCAGTATTCATCAAAACATTATTGCAATAAAAAAGGTCTTATCCAGGAGCTCTTCATAAGACACTGCTTAACCATACACCTCTACAGGGATGTCTCACACAGGGTTAACAGAGTAACAATACACCTAGCATCATCTCTCTGGAGCTGGGGTTATTATTACCATAATCTACCACACACCAAGCCCAGAAACCTCCTTCATATCGTCTGGCTGCTGTAGAGAAAACTGAGGTAATTCCATTTCTCCAGATCCACGAAGTTCTGTCTGTTATTGCACTGAAGGCCTTTACACGGCTTCAATATCCCTCCAAAGCATGAGCTCATGAGAATTCATCCTTGACCCGATAAAGAGAGAGAGGCTTTATTCTGTCAACAATTCAATCCTGTAATTCTTTCCCATTTCATAGGCTGATGGAATCTTCTTTCACTGTGGTTTCACAGTGGCTGCGTCTTCACAGAATTATACTCTCAGCACACAAAGCCCTGACTCTCTGCAAGGTGAATGCAATATCAGCAACAGTTATGGATGACCACTAGTATACCTCTGCCAGCCAATATTATAGATCAATACAATACCTTTACAAAACGCCTTGAGGCAAATCTTGCTGTCAAAATAAAAATGATATACATTCTATCTTCATTCTATCTATCACCTTGCGTGACTATATCTATCTATCTATATATCTATATATATATATATACACAGTATATATATATAATTTTTATTTTTATTCATATATATATCACCCAAATCTCCATCAAAAATTTGTTCGTTATTTTTTTAGCTTTTTTTTTTTTGTTGTTGTTCAGGGAGAGATGAGTGGGAAATGACATGTGGCCAAGATGAACTCAGTCTGGTCACCCATATGGGGTGTGCTCTAACAACTCAAAGCCGCTTCTAATGCAGATTTTATATAGCCTACTTTATATTAGTCAAAGGGCCTGATCTACTCATATCCAAAATAAAAAATCGCTAAATTGCGTGTTCGTGGTAAAAATTTTGCGTGTTTGGTTGGCATACGTTTTATGGGTGATCTATTACTGTTTTTACTGTATGTTTTAAACATAATAAATATGTGTTTTGCTAACAAAAAAGCTAGCTGAAGACTAGACTATGGGAAACAGTGATCTGTAAATGTTGGAGCTTCTTATAGATTAAATTGGTAATAGCAAGATAATTGATGGATAAACTGATAACGAAATTATTTTAGTCCTAATGATGTAATGAGGTGTTTGAGGTAACACAGTACACGACTCTCCGGCTGATATTTTTGCAAATCTACGACATGTCCACCCCTCTCTGATCTCAGATCTTCAGCCACAGACCGTCGCAGCCCCGTCAAACCGGAGCATCTATAACTGTAATGAAAGTGTTGTGCTGCTTGAAAAGAACAAGATGTCCACAGTGTCTCGATTCATTTTTTCAGACATCTCACTTTGTCTCAGGACACCGTGCTGCGTCTTCTGCAACATGAGGTGGGCAGAAATACTCAGAGTCATCACCACCACCATCCATCAGCTCATACATGGTTTGAGGGACAAGGGTCTGAGGACTGAAATGGATTTGAGGGTTCAGATCTCAGTGTTTGTACTCATTATGAAGACTTCTTGTGCAGCTGGCATTACCACCTGGATGAGTGGATCGTAATCATATGAAGCCGAAACGCATTAAATCCAGGTGTACACATGCACACGATGCATTAAGGAGTCTATTATGTAAACTACCTTTGGCCACAGTAATAACAAAGTGAGATGCAATGCATTTTTCATGTAGATATTAAGCAAAACAACCAGAAACTGGAAAGTGTATGCAGATCCAACCAGAGGACATGTGGAGTTCACAAAAAGCACAAACATAATTCTAACACTGACTTGAGATACTGCACAACCTGCATTTTAGTGAGCTAAAGCCAGGCTGAAATTCAGTTTGTGTTTACCGGAGATGCTTTCCATTGCCAGATGTAAACACTTGAGTCACAATAGCTGTGGACAGAGTGTGAATACAAGGTACAAGGCATCCTGTCATCTTTTAGTGTTTCTGTACTCTGTGCTCTTTGAAAGGAATCATGGCAAACAACATCTGTGTCTAAACACAGATTCAAAAGATGTCTCTACAGAACAGTCTTAATTATCAGCTGCATTTTTCCATTGTTTGAAACCTCAGAACAGGTTTCTTCTTTAGATAAACACATTTTTCCTGTATTATACCTCCTCTTGTACTTCTTTTTCGTTTTGTGCCCCTTATGTTCAAGCATAGCATTGATATATTAGTAGTAACAAGAGAGCTATACTTCCTCTACTTGGAGACTTCCATCATCACCCTGTCCTCTATAAGGACACAAGAAAAAGTATGTGACCACACGGCTAATAAAAAAAAAGAAAGGAAAGGGAAAAAAATGATGGTGCTAGGAAACCTCAATGGAAATTAGAGGTTTGGTTGAGAGTGTCTTGGTCATTTAAAATATTCAAAGATTTTACATTTACATTCAAGAACTGTTAATCTGCATGAAACTTACATAAAGGGTTATGGGAATTTCTAAAGGAATCTCTTGTCCGAAGGTTTATGTTTATAAAGGGAGGCAATTCAGTTTTGTGGTTACTACTGTTGTCAGTGGGTACCAACTAAGATGACTCCAAAAGAAAAGATATAAAAGAAGAACCCAATAGTGACAGCTAAAGGCTTACAGGAAACAATTGAGCTGCTGTTGACTCGTCTACTTGGTTTAATAGAGGACGGAGTCATGGCAGGACATGGTGAGAGGTGTTCACAGTTCACAGAGAGGCAGTTCACCATCGATGCAGGGGAACAGAGTTCTCAAAGAATAATGGATGAGGTGAAGGTGGCTTCCTGCCAGGTGAGGCTCAGTGAGAGTTTCAAACTATCTAGTGACTAATCTATCCATCTTTTGGAGTGACCCAGTCAGACCCCAAACCTTAACCCAGACGAGATCATCACCCCAATAAACTAAATACGTAACTCCAAAGCCAGCTCCATAAAGAAATGGTTTTCCTAGTAACTTGACTGACCTGCACAGAGTCCTGACCTTAACCCAATTCAATCTTTGGGATGAACTGGTGTGCCAACTGTGACCCAGGCCTCATCACTCAACATCCGTGCTGGACTGGCTTGCTGTGGCTGAATGGGAGAAAATCAATCAGGCAGGAAAGCCTCATCAGCATATTCCAGTCGCATATCAATATCAATGGCTCAACTGAGATGTGTATCATGCGGGTTGTGTGCATAATTTTGATAATACACACATTCATCAATGGATGAACCTGACTCAACCCTGTATTCAAATTACGTATAATTTGTTATTATAATATTCAAATACTGCTCTTTTATCAACTTTAGAGCCAATCATTCAAGGACAACACCTTTCTCTCTTCATAGCCCCATCTCAGCTTATCATGGCTGCTTTTTATAAACTATGTCACACTGTAAGGAGAGTTATGACCATGCAAAGTCAGTGTATTGTGATTCCAAAACAAGATAGCCCCAGAGGAAGAATCTATCGAGGAAAGATGAGAATCAGAGAGGAGACAGTTCAGGAAATACTGTAAGATCTCACTGTTTCCTGAAGGTAAACAATAATCTTATCTGGGTAGGGGTGGTACTGACAGGTGAGTGAGCGCTGCAGCAAAAGTCCAGAAGGGTTCAGGAAAAGCGGAAAAAGAGGTTTTAGTAAATGGCATGTGACTGGAGTGGTGTGGGGGAAAATGAGGTAACAATGTGTTTAGAAAATAAAAAGAGTACCGTACTTTCCGGACTATAAGCCGTTACTTTTTTCCCCGCCCCG
Source organism: Trachurus japonicus (assembly GCF_045865225.1). Classification (NCBI taxonomy): domain Eukaryota; kingdom Metazoa; phylum Chordata; class Actinopteri; order Carangiformes; family Carangidae; genus Trachurus; species Trachurus japonicus. The sequence goes on from NC_140911.1 coordinate 16,043,762, forward strand.
GTGTCCCAGCTCTCGTCTCTGCACACTGCACACAAACTCGCTCCATAACCCGTAATCTTTTGTTTATGACAGTTCGTAACGTTATCCGGTCGCTCCGTTTATTGATTTTTCACTGGCTTCGTTGTCAACCAATGCACATGGGCGAGAGGAGCGTAACCAAAACAGCGGAAAAGTGAGCGGACTTGCACAGTTCCCTACTGTCTTTTGTGTAAATATCTCATGTTACAACATGAAAACCTGCAGCTTATACGTATATTCAAGTGCAGCCTATATATGCATTCTCTTTTAAAATTTAGCTGGTGCAGCTCATACTCAGGTGCATTCTATAGTTCGGAAAGTACGATATATGAAATTTGGGCAGCATATACCCAACACTTCGCAAACTTTCAATTTAAGATCTGTGAATAATAAAGACATCGCTCAGAAAATTACACATGGATTACTTACTGACCTGATCGAATTCAAGTCCAGCTAAGACACAGTGTTGAGAGAATCATGATACTACACTTGTTGAGTTGGTTACATGAAACTGCATGAACAAACTTAGAGGGAAAAAAAAAACTCTTTGCTTTCAGACCAGCAGGACTTGGCCAGTAAAATCTCAGTGGCCAGAACCAACCCGTCGCAGGGAAACCATCAGAACCACAAATAAATTTCAGAACTCTGCCTAACTCTCATTTATAGTGTAAATTATGCACAAGGTTTGCTTTAGCTCTACCTTGGCACTGTCAAAACACTCCTCTGATACCTCAGAGCTGTTTCAACCTACATCAAACCAAATCATTGTGGAGAACTCGTTTCCCTCAGCTCCACATTTTTCTCTAATCCTAATCTATTTGAGAGGATTTTTTTTTATATGAAATCAACAAGAGTTGGCAGATGCCTTGTTCTGCATTTTTGTCTCAGTGCAGCTGATTTAGTGGGAAACTGGCACATAAACCTAAGCTTAAAAACACACAGGAAATTACAAGCTGAATGAAGCAAAACAACCTATTTGGTTCTTTAACCTTGGGCAGATGTGCATCCAGGCGTGTGTGTAATGACAGATGCCAGCATGACTGTGGGTCACCACAGCTTCCAAAGAATGTCATGTCAGAGCCCAGCGGTCATATAAGCAGGCAGATCTTTTCAATTCACTGGAAAAATGGAGGCGGAAAATCCCATCCTTGAAAGGGCACAGCTGAAATGCATGGAGGGCAAACTGTCTGTGATGACTGTCAACTTCACTCCTGCAACCGAAAAGGACTCTCTTCAATTTAGCTGGTGTTAGGCCATGTGGGGGAGTGTAACCAGCCAACCCTAATAGGTTTGACAGACTCCTCCATTGTGCCTAGGTTGTCTTTCATAACCCACCACATCCAGCTAATAGGGCTCTTGTCTTTCCTCACTCTCCCTGAAGAAAAAAAGTGTCAGGTTTTTGGCTCTGAGTGCTCAATACTCAACTAATGAGAGTGATCTATCAGCCGTATTGAATTCCACTCCAAAGATTGAAACAAACACAGAGGCAGAGGTAGCACTTTTACAGCTTCATCCATGTTTTTCCAGACAACGCTACCGAAGTGTAGCAGCAAATCCTGTACTAATGGCATAATGTTGCTCTGCCCATACAAAGCTGCTTCGATGAGACACTTGTGAACTTCAGATATTCTTCTTTGTCACTACTGTTTACAGATGACCAGGCACAGTGAAGGAAGTCACAGGACGGAGGGGGTGACGGGGCGCAAGGTAAGCAAGAACTGATTGAAAACATGACGACATGCCCAAAGGAAATCATACGCTGTCAGTGTGAGACCAACAAAAAGATTAACCTGTCCTTTGTCGAAAGCAAAATCAATGGCAGATCGTAAACAAGTGAAGCGATGGGAGCTCTGGCTTGAAGTCGGGGGCCCTGTCAGCCGACAAGAGATGGGGGAACATGAAACTCTTACTGAAACCGGCATAGATGAGATAGTCACAGGAGGAGCTTTGGAGATTGAGATCAGTGGGCTGATAAAACTGAGTGAATGATATCATCTGAGGATGTGAGATAGCCAAGGTTTCCCCAGAATTTGTCTCGGGATACAAAACAGAGCACTTAACATTAGCACTGAAGTACTGAGTCTGGGTTATCAGTGGCAGCCACTGTTGTATTATGCTGCAAGTGGGTGGAGACTATAGCCGTGTTTCCACTACATGGTACCGACTCGACTCAACCTTTTTGCGTTTCCATTACGTAAAAGTACCTGGAATCTGGTACCCGGCACTATCTTTTTAGTCCCTGCTCGGCCACCGTTCCAAAACGGGTGAAGCGGTACTAAAATGTGACATGTAAACACTGCAGACCACTGATTGGTCAGATAGTCGTCACCAGCGGCCGCGGGTCATCAGATATCACCACATTTCAATTAATAGCCTAAATGTTTTAAAAATGAACAAACTATGCAAGTCTGGTCGCTTTCCGCTGTTTTGCTACCCCTCCATCTGGCCATGTGTATTTGTGTGGCGGCCTGGGACAACCCGTCGGAAGTCGCTGACGTTCTATTGTGGCAAATAGCCAAAATAGGTGGAAAAGTACTATTTCCATGATTTTGATATTTTGTGTGATTCTGGTACTTTGAACTCCCTACTACATCGTGGTGAATAAGTATTTTAAGAAAACAAAACGGAAAGTTCCTTTTTTTATGTTTTGGTGGCGAGTAAAGCGTTTCATTTCCAGCTGAGCCACAGCACAGCTGAGCTGCAGCAGCAGCGCTAGAGGAGACAGGTACGTTACCTACGTTTTTGTAGAGGTAACATTCAAGGACCCTGGGAAAGCAGAGAATCCCGCGATTCAGATGCTTTTTTACAGATGAACTTTATCATAAACGGTTCGGAAGTTATAATATGCTGTTGATGTTTTGTAAAACATGTGCAAGTGCCAATGATAAGTTTGGTTTAGCGCCGATGCTACGTTCTATTTAGCATTGATGCTACGTTCGGGTTAGCATAGATGCTACGCTCGGTTTAGCATCTGTTCCCGTACCACGTGATTACACACACACTATACGGTCCCTTCTTGTCATAGAGGAACCATTCAAAGACCCTTGGAAAGCAGAAAATCACACGATTCAGATACAGTTTACAGCTCATCTCCATCATAAACGGTTCAGAAGCTGTTTAATGTTTTGTAAAACACTCGTCTTTAGAGGGTTAAAACAGCAACGTTCTATTTAAAGCCATTTTTCTCACTTTTCAGTTCTTTGGTCACAATAGATTAAAATGCCCATAACTTTTGATCTGATAGGGCTTTCTCAGTCATTCAAACAGTTATGAATGGCTGAAAACGTCTAGTTTATGGAAATGGAAAAAAAAATGAAAATGTCAAAATCCCACCATGTGAAGGGTTTTCCCAGGCCACCACACATTTGTTTACAATGAAGCCGGCGAAAAATCAATACATGGAGCGGTCGATAACGTTATATATCATATACGATGTTACTACGTCTAATTTGTGTAGTCTTAACTGTCATAAACAAAAGATTGTGGGTTATGCAGCGCGTTTGTTCGCGGTGCCCAGAGATGAGAGCTGGGACACCAGGGCGGCAACTGAGTAACTACACAACTATACAAAATTCCCCCAACAATCGGCTCGGAAAACGTTCGGCGCCGATAATCGTAAGTATTAAACATGTTCAATATTTACGATTATCGGGCCGTGGCCGTTTCAATCAAAAGTCATCTTGTGTGTGGAAAGCCGGTGCCTGCTTGCCGAGCTCTGCTGGCCGAGCTCTGCATGCTGCTCGCGGCAACAAGCCACTTCTCCGCACAACACCGGCAACCCCACAGAGAGCCACAGTGCAGCCCTGGTGTTACATGAGGTTCACACAGACATTCACGCATACACAGGAGATTTCCTGATAGCCGATAGCAAAGATGGTAGCACTCATAGCCGGCCACAGCCGGCAATAGAGCAGCCATGTTTAAACGATCATGTGACCGCCGCTCACAGCCCGTCATGTGCCAGCGCACGGGTCCCTATTATATATATATATTGGACAGCCGCTTGACTGCTCGGTGTCCGGAGCCACAGACACACACACACACAGATGGGATCGTTGTAAAGGCTGAAGTGTCCCGCTTTCATTAAAAAAAAAATTACGTCGCTCTCATTGTCCATTCCGGAAATTGACCCGAAAGAGTAGCTACAACGACACCCCTGGTATCGCTGGTGATGCCGCGGATCTCTTTCTGAGTTTTCTGACCGGAGGGTCAAGATTCTGAAAAATCTTAATGTGTGTGGTGTGCTGTGTTTGGAATATCGCAGGACACCACACACAATACGATCAAAACTGTTCAATCACAGATTTTTTATCTTCATGTGTGGGGTCTCTCACAGATAAAAAATCGGTTGAGATTTATAAAATTCTTTATGTGTGTGGCAGGCTTTAGTTTCATTTTATTTTGTTAAGTGGCGTCTCTATGACGACCAGCTACTCTAAAGGCGGTAACATCCTGTAATGGCAACGCTCTCTAGAATAGTACCTGGTACCAGAGCTGAGTCGAGTCGAGCCAGTATCTTCAATTTATATGTTTGAAATGAGTTTTTGAACTATATTTAGAGGATGAAAAGCAGTTTTTTTGTTTATTTGTTTGTTTTTTAAATGTAAATTTTTTTTTCCCAAATATCAAGATCAGCATTAGCACAAAAAAAAATCCATCTCAGTCAGTCCCTAATAATAACAAAAAATAATCATCATAAACAGCGTCACATTTTTCTTAATGGGTATTCTATGGTAAAACCTTAAAATCTGAGAGGATAATGAGACAGCATGGCTTTCACTGTGATTTTCAAAGGTTTTAAATACAACATAAAAGGGAAATGACAAAAGCACACATATTCTCACCCACCACTACTGCAATCCAGTTATGCATACCAATTTATTGTTCTCCGTTGTTATTTCTACCTCAACTCAAATAGTGGCTCTCTGTGGTCTGTGGTTTCTTAAAATACTGATAATACAAAAGAAAACAGTGCATTGTTTTTTGTTTCTTCAGATCATTCACAATGGAAGAACAGAATTAACCTTAGAAATAAGTCAGAAGCCCTGATAGCACTTACCAGCCACAACAGCTCACTAAGTAAGCCAGCTTGTTGAGTTTCTGAAACATGAACATAGTTTACTGCTACAACAGACTCCAAACCTTGCCTTCTTATTAAGCCATTAATACTGCAAGCAGGAAAGTTCAATAAAAGTGGATTTATGAGTCAGCTCCCACCTTTGTTTCAGGTGTCTGTTCCCTCAGAAACCAACACCATCAAGATTTACTGTTGTTGGTCAAAGATTCTAACTGAATAAAGTTTTCTTTGCAGAAAAAGTGTACATAATTCTGCAAACAAATTTCCACACTGCTTAACTGCAAAACATTAATGTCTCTGGTAGAAAGTAGTACCAACAAAACTATGTGCACAGTTACTACTCAATGTGTTTTTGTTCTTGAGACCCACCATCTTGAGTCCAAAGACCACACAAAACATTATTCCTGAGTCAGTTATTGCCTAATCCTGAACTAACTGCAACAGTTCTTCAGGTTACAAGACTAAACAGGAAAGAAGCCATGTGGGGGAGCTTCACCACTGTGTCACCAACAGCTACATTCCTGCTGTATCCTCCTTCCTGATGGATGGGTCGTCATCTGATGACCCTCTTTGTTCAGACTGAGAGGTAGCACAAAAAAGGCAAATGTAAGAGACCATGTAAGCACAGAACATTCAGCGTTTTACTGTTATCCGTCACTTTACTTCTTCTACCTTCCACATTCTAGCCTTTCGTGCCCCATTGGACTTTTTTCATTTTTATTTTGAATGTTCTCAGAGCTTAGTAATAAGCTTGGCGAGAAAAAATAAAAGTCGCATTATCACCAGCAAGAATGATGGTCAATTACAACAACACCAAAAACCAATATATATTAGGACCATGCACTGTGTGAAAATAAGGAAATAGTTGGAACCTAGTGTCAGTTGGTTTCACCCCTTGGCTCATCTCCTCCTCTCCGACCTCACATAGCAATAAATAAATGTTTTTCTCTGGTTCTATTGTCAAAAAATGGAGAAGAAAGTTTAAAATAGAGACTGAAACCCAGACTTTTAAGACTAAATGGTGCCGCTGAAATCCTGATATTTTCCATGGTGTTGTCTGACAAAATAAACCTTTCTGCCACTCGCTGAACAGAGTGGATGTGAGAGCAGCATTAATGGTGACTATCCAGTGACAATCCACTAAGTTGGCACCAATGCAAACTGCAAATGGCCCATTATAGAGACTCTTTGTGTCAAGTCATTTTGAAAGGGCAGTCGCCAGTGGGAGAACTCCTACTTAGTCCTTGGGCCAAGACCCAAAATTTCACATATCACATTCGCAAATTCTAGTTGTGATTTTTTTATTCCTATACACGACGTTTGACCAACGCGGAGAGAGCAGGAGAAGCATGCTCCCTGTGCGAGGACGCGCGCTACGCTTCCGCGGGCAGTGCGTCCGGGAGACCCAGGTCCGACAACGCAGCAAGGAAAACAACACGTGAGGAGGATGAAGATGAGCTACTGAACGATGAGGAAGGATTTAGAAATAAAAGTCCCCCTCAGATAAAAGCCTGCCCCAATAAAGGCTGGGTCTCCTGGGCAATTTTGTAAATAAAGGCCCCGGTCCTCCTGATGAAATTAACTTAAAGGTGCCATATGTAAGAATGTGGCCAAAAACGGTTACTGCAGTCAAATTCAAAACACAGCGATCTTGTTTTTTCTCCCAGCCGTAGCAGCAGCTCAGTGGAAGCAGACCGGAGGCTGAAATGCCACTGACGCTGCGTGACTGGGAGAGAGAGCTAGGTGGCGCAACATGCCAACACGTAAATTCAAAACATAATACATGATTTGCAGTCTGCAAAAAAAAAGATTTTTAATGCGAATACTCTGGCTGTACTATTGTTGTTGGTGAGTTCATCATGTTATATGAACATTATTCCTGAGTCTCTGTGACATATAAGGAGGATTTTTCGGCCAGTTGCTTTAGATTTCTTACATATTGTACCTTTAATTAGAATTTTGGTCAAGCCAGAACGTATCGACCAATAAATCGACCATTCGACTAGGAGTTTACAGCCCAAGAACTATGACACCAACACAGTTGATCGATCGGAAAAAAATTACAGCTTAAGTGAATTTACTTTCCGTGATTTAAAGCAGGTTCTTGAATGTAACTCGGTCAAAGTTAGACGTATCCTCACCATAGACTGTAAAAAATATGGACGTGGCATCCGTGACGTCACCCATTGGTTTTGGGGAGTCGTTTTTATGACTCAAATATGGCGGCCTGAACAGCGCCATGTTGGATTGGCCGGCCGAGAACCCGCCCACTGGCCTCGAAGCAGCTGTCCCCGGACTGTCACTCAACGTTTCCGCGCCCTAATTGGCCAGAATTTTAAACCTAATAATAGTATCAAAAAAAGGAGAGGTCACACGCACATCCGTACCAAAAACTTTGGGCAGGTGCTGAGCCAAAAATGCAAGACTTAAAACTTTCGTTTTAAATCTAATAATAGTAAAACGGTAGAGTTAAAAAAAAATTCACCTCCCTCAGAGTGTGTGTGGGGGTAGAAACTATCGGTTGAGACCAAAAAACGTGATGGCACCAGGCTTTGATCATGTTTATTGAGGATGTAAAATCGGCAATTTTAACATGGGGGTCTATGGAGATTTGCTGCTTTCTGGCACCAGCCCCCAGCGACAGCCGAGGGGAATAGGGATGGGAATCGAAAACCGGTTCCTCTTCGGAACCGGTTCCAACTTGGATCAATTCTTGGAATCGTGTGCGTGTCTGCTTTAACGATTCCCTTATCGATTCCGTTTGGTTCAGAAACTCGCGCATTAATTGATTAATGACGTTACGTAACGTTCCGTTAAAATCAATCTTCATTATAAATGAGGGTGCTTAGTGTTTATATCCACGACGTTTGTTCTCACAAAATAAAGTTAGTGGCGTGTCTGTGTGGAGCGGAGCTGCTGACAGATGCAGCTGACAGCGACGTTTCCTCATCACTAACCTGTGAGCCAGAGCCACCCTCCGGTCCTCCCTCCCTCACGTCGTGAGGACAGGACAACGTCTCCTGAACAGGCTACATATTCTTTCTGTTTTTCTCTCTTTATTCTAACCACTTCCTTTCAGGTTTTGCTCGTAGCCACGTGAAATGGTGCGCCCTGTGTCTTTTCTCTGGCACGCTCTCTCTCTTTCGCTCGCTCACTCGCTCACTCCGCATAAAAACGAACGTTATGAAAACAATAACCTACAGATGCGTACAAACCATGTAATGGAAACATTGTTAAATTCCTCCTGTGAGCACAGCTGGCCCACAGCCACAGTGGTCTAGTGTTAACCTGTCCAGGCAGGTCGGTCCTGTCAACTTTTTTAATGTCAGAGTCATTTATGCAGTGTTTTCAACCTTGGGGTTGGGACCCCATGTGGGGTCGCCTGGAATTCAAATGGGATCGCCTTAAATGTCTAGTAATTGATTAAAAATAAATAAATAAATAAACTAATTATTTTTCCACAATCTTAAACAACTATATTCTTGATATATTCACTTTCTTGAATAAATCAAGGTCAAATAAAATGCAGCACAAATATCTGAGCTTGCTCATCTTGAATGAGGGTCACCAGAAATTTGTGATGTCAAAAGGGGTCATGAGCCAAAAAAGGTTGGGAACCACTGCATTAATGCAAACAAACCCATTTCTCTTTTATTCCCTCACCCAATGAGAATCGATAAGGAATCGAATCGATAAGCAATATCGATAATGGAATCGGAATCGCTAAATTCTTATCAATACCCATCCCTAGAGGGGAATGCAGTTTTTAAACGCGGAAGTGAGCTTCACTTCTCAGACCGAATACTGCCCCCTTGATCCTCACAATGTTTTGCAGTTCTGTTAGGTCATGCATGATGTAGGCTACATGCTGACATGTCAGACTTGTATGGGCTCGGAGAAAATCGCCTCATTACTTTCGTTGATTTAAAACTTTGCCGGCTCTGCCACTCGTCTTTTTGCCACTTAGTAAGCATTCTGCAGTGACTTCTGAGTACCGTGATGTCATGTGCATACCCTATAGGGGAAAATAAGAAAATGGGAAAAAAATATAAAAAGCTGCTCCTATGAAAAGGCTATCATATTTTAATTTAAGTTTATATTGACCCTAAAGACAATTTAGTGTAGGTAAATTGACCCTAAAGACACAGTTTCCTTGCAAACCTGTGGGAAACACTGGACCCAAATCTGTGTGTACTCTCCTGTGATTCTTGTCCCAGGCACAACGTTTAACAGCTAGTAATCACAACAAAACATTTCGTCCACCTCCATGTTGAGTGTACCAATGAGATAAAGGCTAAATGATGGAAAGAATTTTTCCAAAAAGACAAAAACATCACCATGCTCTTTGCTGAATTCATTTCCGTCTTCTACTTCAACTCAGAAATCAATACATCCACTCCTAATGAGGTGAAAAAAACACTGATGAGGAATGACATGTTTGCTTGTAGAAAAACTGCAGTAACACTGTTTTATGGCAAATGTGCCTCCCTGACAATCAACGTGGCTCCAGCAGCTGTCAGTCCAATCATAGCAAGGATTAGGATAATTAACATTTTCTAGACGCAGAGAGTTTTTCAATCAAGTATAAAGTTTTAATAATCACAGATGAATGGGGCTGCAGGGAATTATGCATTGCATTTGTTCATGTACTTCTCCACAGTGCCTTAACCTTCCATCTGGAAACACACTTCATCTGGGTGAAAATTACCTACGGTATTCAATGTTGATTTTAGGCAAAAATAAAGGCGCACTAAAACCAAAAACCAATGAAACCGAGTTTTAAATACAGCATGACCTCGGCATGCCGTGCGGACAGAGTCACACACAATGCAGAGACTTCCCGGTAGCTGCACAGGGAATGGCAGGAATCTTGGATAGCAATGTGGGCAAATGCAATCCAGGCATGCTGTAATGAACTGGCAGGGGGCAGCAGCCAAGCCAATTAAATGATATGAGCCTGACAATAAGTGGTTTTCATTATATGACCCCAAGAAACCCACTGCAACCAAATTTAATTATCTCACAATACAAAAAAAAAACATATTACAATTCCCATTACAAGTTTCAACTTGCAATTTCAAAGATTTTTATATTGGCTAAGGTGCGAGAACTAAAGTGCCTTTCTAAGTTTCAATAGCCATCTCACTTTCTTGTCTGTGTAAAGCTGGGACTAGGAGAATGCAGCTTCAAAAAGTGTAAAAAGCCAATAAATGTGATTTCTCTCATATTTCATTTCTGGTTAAGTGCTGTTGCCCTCTCCTGTGGGTAGAGAAAATAAGCTCTCACGGGCTGCTGTACAGCCGGTTGTCTTAAGCCAGGTTTTCATTTTCTTCTCAGTTCCTGTGTCAATTACATCTGTAGTTGTTTAACTGAACAGGGTAATGAAATTAACCTTTTCACACGCAGAGCAATACATCACAGCACAGCCGAGGAGGAGAGGCACAGTGGGCAGGGTAGCAGTGGCTGACTCTCTGCAGGCAGCGCTGCGTAGGATAAGATGATAGAGATGCCAGACTAGACTATAAATACATAAATCCATGTTGCAGATGTCCAGTGACATCAATTATTAACAATATTATCTCAATACAAACTTTGAAAAAAAAAGGCACTGTCTTGTACTTTAAGACTGTAATTTAAAAACACGATAAATGTAATGACATGGTCCATAATTTTACTTGTTCCAGTTAAGATGCAACATCTGGTTACACAGCCTGACTGTAAGCTGCTTCTTTCACATGTGTACAAGGGTTCAAACTACCACGTGACACTTTTAATACACTGTCCTCATTCACTTCTTTATGCCAGTGAGAGTAAACACACCTTAATTAAATCAACCATTAGTTGGTAATAAGGGCATGATCCCTCACTGGCTTCCCTCTCAAACAACTGCTAATCACTCTTGATGGAGCGCTCGGCCAAGCTGGAGGAGTTTCAGTGGCTCCATCGGTGTAAATATTATGCTTATATACCACATGGTCAACTTACTTCTACTACTTGAATATATGAAGGTTTCAAATATATCCGGTAACGAGTCTTATCCACCATGTAATGTTTCAGTGAGAGCTTGTCTTAATAGATCTTTTGTGTTTACTCATTCAAAGCCTGCCCATCTTATAACATGTATATTTTATGTGCCATGTATTGTGAATGTAACCATCGCAGCCTTTTGTATTGTGATTAGAGAACATGAAAGCAAGAGCCATCTATTCTGTTATGCACATTTCTTTCAGCTCCTCTCTTTATCCTACTGCACAGGGGAGACCTCAAACGGTCACACACTCAATGCGCACATTCTCTACAAACATATACACACTCACACACAGCCACAGGCTCATTACAGGCAGCATGACTGAATTCCAGTGTTTTTTTTTCTATCATAATAAGATTTTAATACAAACCAAAATACTGTGAATTTAGGCAGAACAGGCACATCAGAATCTTAACCACAAAAAAATGATTAGCTCTTTCGTGCATTTCCAAAATGACTCATGAAATTATCCTGAAATTAATTTACTCGTGAAAGACAACTTCTGATGGAAGAAGACTGATACAGAGCAGAAGTAAATAGCGCATTTGATTGCAGGTAATGTACAATATTAGCCCAACACCAGCCTCAATTTGCTGTCTGCATGATGGAATAAAACAAACCCTCAATCTTATTGGAAGATACTATCATTCTCCCTGTGAGCAGAGAACCAAACAGCACTACAGCAGGCTGCCAGCAAGGAGTGTGCGTGTGTGTGCGTGTGTGTGCATGTGTGTGTGTGCGTGTGGCAGGGGCAGAGAAGAAAATATTAGTGGGCAGTGTAAGGGTTATGGCACTCAATGGTTAAAGTCTGGGTGATTTGACGTGATGACGTCACACAAATTGTGTAAATGTTACGGTACTTTCTGTGCGGGTAAAATTGTGAGGGACAGCGGGGATTCAGACTGGGTTTTTTTTTTACATGGTAACATGTTAGTTGGCTGCTGCCCACAATAGCTCATAGCAATTGAATGCAATAGGGAATGTTCATTAATTTGGTGATCCATAATTTAACGAAGTGACAAGTACAAAAAAACATGAATACAAGTCGGACCTCTCACTTCAGTGATGTTACAGTAACGTGGCCTATACCTTCAAAATTGGCTCCACTCTCTCTATCGGACTTCTCTCTACATCCTTGTAAAAGAACTTCACTTTTGATAGGCAGCTAAATCAATACACATTAGAATTTATTTTGGACTATAAAACAGCCCGTGCTGAAAGAGCGCCACGCCGGAAATCCGGCACTTTAAGTCATGATGCTTTATGTTTCTGATTTGGGTAAGGTATGTAATAGCTACTGTATAGGTAAGGCCAGAAAAAGTCTACAGGAAAGGAACGAGTTGAGTAAGTCAATGTAAATGTCATGAAGATGTGGGTGTGTGTGTGTGAATGTGAGAGAGAGAGAGAGAGAGAGAGAGAGAGAGAGAGAGAGAGAGAGAGAGAGAGAGAGAGAAAAGGCGGGGATCAGCTGAATCCTGTAGGTTGGCCTGGGCAAGACATACAGTATATTGTCAAAGAGAGAATGACTTTCACTCTGGCCGTGGTTAAAGTGCAGACCTCTTCGGCTGCACTTCTACAAACCTGATTGGCACTCTTACTGCCATCTCTCTTTGTACTGTGTAGTACAGGCTCAAATCTGACAGAAGCTAAGTTGCCAACCAAGGTGCAGATCAAAGTCTTGACAAAGGAAATATTAGCTGCAAGTTCTGGAGTATATTCTGATATGGTTGAACTCCATCTAGGAAATAGATATTGATACATACGATGGACCATCCTTGAGTGTGTCCTTGTTTTGATGGCAGCCGCCATATAGGGAGACACATGAACAGAGCAGCCTTCATCTAATGCCAAGTGGATTTTTATTGATTTCTTGGTATGATCTCAGCATGTTAGTAAGGGCATGACGGAGAAATTCAATCCGCATTTGAATACAATAAAGGTCAAAATGAAAATGTACTATCTTGTTTACTATCTTGACTTTTTTTTTACCTCTTATATTCCCAGAGTATTTTCTTACCCTCTAAAATAATCTAGTCACAGATGGTTTGAGACTTTAAGCTACTGTATCTGCAAGACTCCCATCAACACACAGAATACAGGTGACAACTGCGGTGAAGGGATTTTTGTCTGTGGCGCTGACAGCACTGAAAACTTTCAACAAAGTTCTGTTTACCTCCATTGTCGGCTGGTGGTGGTGGCAGAAATGACAGAGTTGGATATGGTGCCTTCAAGATCTGAATGTCTGCCTGTCTTGGTGCATTCATGCCCATCTCATATAGTCTTATCAGTATGATGGTAAGAAGTGACTAAACACCATGCATGGAGGGCAGGGCAGTGAATCTTTCAATCAAATCTTATTATCTGATTTGAGTACACTCAGTCCACTGAGTAAGAACATGAAAAAAACATGGAACATGGAATGACCAAAAAAGTATCTACATATCGTAAATTCTCAAACAAAAGCAGAGTCTCAAATAGACCTGGCCGGTCTCCTATACTGGCCAGGGGCCTCATTTATAAACGCTGCGTATAAAAGAAGGAGTACGCCACTTGTAAGCAACATTTGGGATTTATAGAAAACGAACTTGGCAGGAAAATATGCGAAATTGATACATTTGTGTGAAATAATCAAATGTAACCTTTCACATATCATAAGGATATAATGGCAAAAACGAAGAACGAGGCATAATTGATATTGATAATCCCGGGAGTGCGTGCCGTCACACGTGAAACCTATATGCAGTTTATCTGTGCATATATGCTGAATATATGCAGCATATATGCACCGTATATATATAGCATGCGTATGAAAACTGCCAATTGTATGTATGTCACATACAGATTCAAACCTATATTAAAACCTATAGGTTCTTTCCGTGTGGGAGGATGTAAATAAATATCAGAAATATCAATAACAATGACATTTAATAGAGCCGTGTAATAAAAAAAAAAGGTGTATCCACTTTTTGTGAGCTTTGATGTCACAGCCCATAGACTGTCTTTGGAAGTCGGTACCCAAGACGGCGCTGCGACCGACTGCGACCGCTGTGTGACGTCACGTGATATCTATCTATATAAATAGATACTTAAGTATACAAATACAAATAGTGAGTCATATAACTATGAAGGTAATTATATTTTGACAGTTAACATAAGTCATAACAGCCCAAACAAAGCTCAACTGGGTGTTGGAAAATTATTTTCTCTTTTCTCATTCACCGACACCTTATAGCAGGGGTGGGCAATTATTTTTTCCAGAGGGCCACACTGACTCCGGTGAAGGGACGATTCAATTGAAACATCAAATATTTATTGCTGAATTATATATAATTATATATTAGCCTCTATAACTACATATATTTGGTGGAAATGATGGCATTACAATAGGCTGACAGCCCAGAATCCATGTAATCGCATTTTAAACTTATATCCATCACAGATCGAGATCACTGAAGAAACATGCTGTATTATGATATAAATATGGACTCAAGGCAGATTGTTTTATCAAAACTTACTGACCATAAATGACTGCACCAATTAATAATGTTCACAGACACCTGAATAACATAGGTTAAGCACTCAGATCCTTTTCTGTTCTGATTCAGTGAGACTGTTCTATTTGTATGTAACCTTTTATTTATGAAGAAACACAATACTCATTTGCTGCTGCCTATACAGCACCAACATGAAAAAAAAGACTGATTTGATTACAAGCGTAGCCATTGGTGGATGGAGGCTTCAGACGAAGGTGGCTACAATCAGTCATATGGTCGATCACGTCAGAAAACCCAGCGATCTCATAAAATGCTCTTTTAATCACAGTTTGCTAAACCTTAGTGTTTGGGAAATAATAATTAGGTGCCGTGATGGGGCTTTGTAACCGTCAGCAGTTATGACATGATTCGGCTAACGGAGGGTTGTGAAACACCGGCCCGGTCAGAAACTCCGCTGTGGAGAAAACCTGCACCAGAGCGGCTCCTCTCTCTCTTCAGAAAGAGACTGAGCAGCCGTCTGTCTTCTACCTGGAGGAGGTTACTTTCTGTGATGTGCAGGCTCCTGTTCTAACAGGGCTGTCACTGTTTCAAACAGCTGATTAGTGTGCATCAACGTAATAAAAGCAATCGGGTCATAATAGCAGTTCGGCTCGCACTTCGGCTCGCGGGCCGGATTGAGACGGCATGCGGGCCGGGTCTGGCCCGCGGGCCGTAAAATGCCCATGTATGCCTTATAGAATTAAAGAAATAAAGGAAACTTTAAGACCTATAAGGACTGTTCATGTGATTGTGAAATAAATTAACGCATAATAATCGTGATTATAATATCGTGATACATTCTCTGGCAATAGTCGTACCTCTGGCAATAGTCGTACCAAGGAAATCTGTAATCGTGACATCCCTATCATCCATCCAATCGTTCTTACTGAGCAGCTTGTATTTCTGCCCCGCTGATCGAAAAACAGCTTGCACCGACAATTAAAGGTAACGAACCAACTGCTATGACTATAGGGATTATGGCAATGGGCGAATTTGTCTTTAATAAATCTGGCACAGTGAAAGGAGCTGTATATCTTGTCTGTGGTTCAATGGGAAATGGGTTGTCATAACACTAAAACTAATATTTGTATAATAACTGCATCATCACCAGATACTGTGTGCTCTGTTTTCTCTGGAGGAATATTAGTTTATCATCTAGGCTTTTCATTGTGGGGCGTCTGGGCCGGCAGCAGTCTCCAGCTGCACAGTAGTTCATTGGGGTAAAACAATACAGTGGCTGTCATCAGTTATTCTTCCTTATGGCTAAGAGCTGGGAGGAGAACTGCTCTCACTGGTGCTTAAGATGCTCCTCTCACTGAGCAGGCAGTACAGAAGCTGCCTGTGAGTGTATAAACACGGCTGTATGTGACCAGTCAGGTGAGCAGCTTGAGAGAAGTGGAAGGCCAGAGGGGGAAAACAGCTTGAAGCCTCTGTCACAGTCTTTACATTAATCTGATGAATTCATATCATTCCAAAGAAAATGCTGCAATTAGACGACTTACTTGAAGGGGCAAAGAAAATCTTACAAAGTTTTTCGTAATGGGCCTAATTTTTGGGAACTTCGAGCTGTGAATTTGCCATCAAGCCAAGATGACACGAGACTCTATATACTGTTTGTTTGTTTGTTTTTATCAAGCATTACTATACAATATAAAAAAGAAAGGAGGGCACAATGCTCACTCCCCACATCAACCTGAGGTAATAAATGAAACAAAACATTATCAGGAATAATAATACAAATAAGATACATTAAGAAGAGAAATGCATCCAAAAAGAAACTCAACTAATATGTTGAATAATATGATTTTCAAAGTTCTTTAAACTATGTCTTGGAGAGAAGAGAACCCCTGTTTTTACAGCTTTACTTTGTAGGAAACCTTCGTGGTCCACTTGGCTATGACAAGGGGGCAAAGCTTATAAATATTAACTGCCCAGTAATAATGTGATAGCAATAATCTGGAAGGGTGATGCCACCTGGTAATTTAGGAAGCTGCAAGATAGTTAAAACAACCATTTTGGCCAGACCAACCTGTCATGAACAGCAATAGAGGCAATTTGTCAAAACGCAACAATCAGTGCGGCCTCCTAGAATCTCCGAGCGCCTCTGGATAAACTTCTCAAATATGCAGTCCTAGGCTCCAGTATGTTATTAGTTTACATGGCTGTGAGTTGGTAATTCACTTGATAAAATGTGTTTGTGCACAACAACAATGGATCACAGCTCAACCCATCCAAGTGTAATGGTATGACCTGATCCAAACAATCTACAGATACATTCTAATCACAACCTGGTAGATGATTTAAATGAGCAAAGTTTAGGTTCATGTTTCAGTGACAGATAGCTACCCACGTTTTTCTATAGTGTCAAAATAGAAATGTTTGCACCACCTGCAGAATTCAGATTCTTTCACCTGTATCCATGTTGAGAGAGGATGAGGGATGTAAACAGTCACACCAGGCTGCTGTGCACTGGGGTCAGTGACTGATCTTCCTCATGGCAGCAACAGTTACCCAGCAACTATTTGTTTCAAGTTCAAAGTTGTACAATGCATCTTGCTGCAAGTCTCATAAATTAAAAAGTAAAAACAAATCTGGCGCTGTATTGTTAGCATGAAATAATCACACCAGACCTCTGCAGCACATTCCTCATTTCCACTTGAGGCTGCTGTTTTATCTCTGATAGAACTATCAGCAGGTAAACTGCACTGTGGGTAACATAGTTTGTTGTATGACACATGACTGCAATGATAAGCCAGTGGGAGCACTCTTTAGAGGGTGTTTGATAGTGTTCACCTTTATATTGGGAGCACAAAGTCGGGCTTGCTGACCTAGACAAAGTTCTGTAATGTAGGAGAATAGAAGTTTTCCTGCATAGAGAATTTGGTGGTGGCCGCCACCGCTAAATTTCTTACTGCCACCAGCTCACGAGTTTATTTGTTTTGTTTTGTTTTTCCTGGCTTTTTATGCATTTATCTTGAAAGGACAGCTGGAGAGAGACGGGGACGGGGAGAGAAAGTGAGAGAGGGAATTGACACGCAGCAAAGGTATTGTCAGGTGGAATCGTGCTATACTAAGTGAGATATACGACACTTGCAGCTCAGCGTATTTAATCAGAGATTCTATCGAGTGTTTCGCAGGACCTTATCTTCATCCAGGAAAAAACCTGACACAGAATATAAATATACATACATTAGTGCTGAGTTATTAACGCAAATCAATTTTGAAGGCGTCAATTTTTTTATCGCAAGACTAACGCCGGGGACACACCGGACGCAGAAGCGCCGCGGGGCACCAAGAAGCGGAGCCAGTTTCCTTTCGGTGCCCATGTTAATATGTTGTTAGCACCCAACGTGCCGCGGCGTACACCTCCGCAGCCGGCTCGCACCCTGCAGCGATCGTTTCGGTGTCTGGTCTGTTTTGTGTACGAACCGCGAGCAATCACGTCAATCCTGGCGGGAAGTCAAACAAAGAAACATGAGAGAATCCGGTCAATTTTCAAAATTAAAACAATTTTCAAAATAAAACACTGTGATTGGTGAATACAGTAGGCCAGTGTGTGTGCGTTTGTAACTTATTTGTGTTTATTTAACTATACAGAGAGCGAGAGAGATGAACACACACTATTGATAGATTTTGTTTCAAATGTGAATGACTGCTCAAAATGAGAATGTTAGTGTGAAATATAACATTACTCGTTTTCAATAAAAAACATTCGCACAAAGCAAGCCTATCCAATTTTCCATGTTGATGAGAGTATTAAAATGATAATTCACAGGATATTTAGAAGAGATAAAAATGTGTATGTGTACAATGTAATAGCTGCACTACCACATATAGGTATAGGTAGGCTATAATGTGACACTGTGAGCACAATGAAAGGCGATAAGTCACTTAATAGCACGATATTAATGGCCATAACATTTTAATTTTCTGTAATAATAATAAAAACCTGTGGCAGGACTTCTACAGCATATTGTGACCATGATTCGAGGTGTAAACACTAATGCCTTCAAGCCCTTAGGAGAGTATTTAATATGTGCAAGCATACTGCACAGATATCATTCCTAATTACATCTGTGACCACGGGGAAGTCATAACCACATGAAAGACAAAGACGTGCGTCACTAACGGTGGCTACATTAAAGAACACGGATTACAAACGAGAAAGGCTGATCTAAATCTATCATCGCTGTAGCCCACAGATGACAGCATCAAACATATCAACATCAGTCTGCAAGTGTAATGGCTCAGCTTCACAGAGAGGAATGCACACGAGACATCAGCTATCTTCTGGGTCTATTTTAAGGCGCTTTGTGAAAAAAAAGAAAGAAAAAGAAATAGGCAAGTGACGTTGCCAGACAGCAGCAGTGTTTTCAGCCGCTGAATTTTGTTGTTGACGTTTTTGTTTTTCTTTCTTTTACCGTGCATCACATGCACGCTTCCCCACTCTCTCCCACTGCATGTGTCAGCAGTAATTATTCACCACGGAAATGTTCATCTGAGAGGAGATGCATCTGAGAGAATATTTAGTGGTCATTATACACATGCGAGGCTGTATTCCTAGGATCACTTAACTGGAGTCTAAGACAGCTCCGACACACCCGCAGTACTTAGTATGAGATGAGAGTTTATTGTATCTGTGCAATCAGCATTCCTTCCTGCAGAGATGAAGTCTGCAGTCAATACGCATCCCCTACACATCGAGGAATATCCCATTAACTAATTGGAGTACATAACAGTAGGATATTGCATTTGTCTAAAATATAGATACTGCATATCTTTCTGCCACATTAAAAAAACAATTCAATACAACAGTGAGATGTTCACTGACAGTATGTTATCAATCCAGTCTCTTCAAAAGAACAATAGTTTAAGCAAACTATTTAAAGGGGGGTTGTGTGGAGCATTTTCACATCAATAAATCATTTGGAGAAATTAGTATAATTAGCAGAAACAAATGAGACCACCATTGAGAGCAGGCCTGGCAGCCTCTCAGCCGCACTCTGCATTCTTACTTTTGTGTGCCACCACGTTAGATTTGGCTGGTGATCTGTTGGACTGCCTTACAGCACAAAAACAGGATGAGGGTCTCCTGTTGTGCCAGTGCAGATGGAGCTGGAGCTGTCAGAGTTTTTGCCAATGGCAGATGGTGGAAGGAGTGAAAGGCAAATGGAACCATGCTTATCCTCTTCAGTGGAGCAACTTTAAAGTAACTGGTGTTTTATTGGGTGATGGCATCGCCAGCAAGACTGCTACCATCAAACTGCAACGCAACAACAACAGCAACAACAACAAAAAACGGTTGCAATATGCAACTTGTTTGTATATTTAATTGTTGAAATGAAATCCGCGGTGGATAGCTAGTTGTTTTGGTAGCAGCTAAACTAGCACGTTGCGATAATGTGTACAGGGGATCAAGTCTGCGCTGAGTACTAGATGCGCATGTGCGTCACTAACGGTGGCTACATTAAAGAACATGAGAGTGCACGAGAGAACACGAGAGCGCGCCTGGGGCAAATTCAATACATGACTGTTTAGGCTGTAAAAATGTCCTAAATGACGTTGGTTCGAGTAAACTCTGGACTATATCCCTTCAGGACACTTGGATTGCAGTGTGGAGGAATAATATGAAATGTTTTTTTGTGTAGTTTTATGGACGTTTTTGTGTCGGGCGTTATTTTTCTCATATAAAGTTTTCGTTGGACTACGAACTGCCCTCCTGGGTCTCCAGATGCACTTTGAGGAATAAAAAACTACTCCGGAGTATTCATCAGCATGAGGGTGAATTTCATTTTTTGGTGAACTATTCCTTTAATTACTTCAATCATCAATCACAAGCTGACAAACACAACACTTGGCAAAAGCAGAGCAGTACAAATCTTTGTGGTATTTTTGGCAGTCACCATCAAGAAGGTCTCGCTTCCATTTCCTCTGCCACTGCCCATCAATACAACTTATCCAGAGCTCTGAGCTCATTTCTTTGGGCATTTGGGAGCTAATATAACAACAAAGAAACTTTGATATCTGACAGTAGTGGATGAAACAGAGATGATCAACAAGGTCCTGTTTATTGGTGTTCAGAGGTATGTTATTATGGGCATAGAGATGATATAGGGCTCTGAAACCTAAAATGATCCAAAGAGGATCAACGCTTCCACCTCTTCAAGTTCACTTGTCAAATCCATTTTTTTGTGTTTAACTCTAGCTGTGTAGTCTTTATTAAAAGTCTGAGGAATGCTGCTCTGAATATCATGTCAGGAATTTAATAATATATGAATAAGAGAGCTGCCTTCTTTCAACTTGGGTTTTTACTGTGCTAAGAAAGTTATGATTTTTAGTTGAGCTTGTGCCGCACATTAACCTGAGGGAATATTGGAACATTTCCCCATTTCACTCTCTACTACGATATTCAATGTAATAAGAATAGAAAATTTTGAAAAAATGAAAGTGAAAGAAGAAGAATCTAAGAAAAATCATTTCACCTAACCAGGTCAGTATTCTCTTCACAGTGAAATGTGTCTGGTTCTGTGTCCTGCAGCCTGGTGCTGTGTCAGACCTCCAGTAAATATAGTCTTGTTATTAGAAACCATGGGACTGTTTAATAATGTATGTCGGCTCTGATTTCTTCAGAGAATGTCACTCGGAGACCCTCGTCTCTCTCTCCGTCTCTAAAGCTGCCTCCCCGTGTGGGCAACACATGTCAAAGTTGAGGCAGGATTTTCAAAGTAGCCTCTTCCTGTTGCCTTATCTCCATCTCCTCTCTGTTCCTGTCATTCAGACCCCCTTCCAGGGCCATGCTGCAGCTCTGACCTCACTTCCTCAGCCATTTCCTGCCCTCTGCTCAAACCCTGCTGACTCTGAACCGGAGCAGGTGATGCACTTGTACTACATCATTATGAGAAAAACCTCAACAAAACACAGCCTTTTTCCGCCTTATTTGAAGTCGGACTGCCGGCAAGACCATAATGCATTGGCCACAATAAAACGGCTCTTCTTTCCACCAGAGACAGATATCCTCGCTGACTCTATCCATCTGTGGCACAGGCTATGAGATTAATGTTATATTTCTCTTGTGTCAGTTTCACAAACAGACACAAAGGGTCAGAGACCTCCCTTTGATATTCTGTTGGTAATTTTAACTGAAAACCCTAACTTAACATATTGCATGGGAGTTAGGAAGTTGAAACAGCAATAATGAATAGATGATGACTGTACACCTACACTGAGAGTCTACATAAATATAAAGTGATGGAAAAAGCTTCAATTAACTGTTCCCAGGGCTCACACAATGTTGTTGAAATTTGTATATATATTATTTTTTTGCATATCAAACAAATAACATTAAACAAGCCAACTGCCAGTCCACGCTTTAGACACATACACCTCTGCCCTGTTACTGTGATTGGTCTTGTAAAGTTGCTAAATTGCTAACTAACGGGCAGCTCAGTGATGCAGTATTAAGCTGAGCAGTGGCATTTCCCCACTGTTAGACTAATGAAGGAATAGCTTATCTTGATCTTGAAAGAGTTTAAATTTGTGCTACATTTGGAGAGAAACTTGTCTTCTGCCGGAGCACGCTACCAACACCATTATTTGAGTACTTGATCGTAGAAAACATATTGATTATTTAGCAGAGCTATAAATCCCTGCTGCAAAACAGTAGTTAAAAAACTAATGGCAGAAATATTACTACTTTAATTGCACTGATTGCAACAAGTCAGAGAAAACTGTAGTGCTTTTCCATGGGATGCCACTGAAAGCGCTTCCTCTCTACTGGAAGTGAAACGTGTACGTCAATATCAATGTGTGTTTATATGTTGTCTTGTCCCCCAAGCCAAGGTGGTGCTCACTGGCGCTCAGGGTGCTGTGCAGCTGCCCAGAGTTGCGGGCACGAGGCTGTGGACCATCATTAGCAGGTATTCCAAGCAGACAGACAGTCCCAGCTTGAAGCTTTCCCTAGAAGCCTCAGATGAAATGGCACAAATAATGAGGCACATTATCAATCACAGGCAGGGGGCAGCTGGTTCAGAGTATATGTGCCACACATACTCTCTCCCTCTCCATTTCTAACACACACACACACACACACACAGCCTGCGGCGAAGAGAATGGAGCAGAGGAAAAGCACAGTAGCCTCAGAGCGAAGCCCAGAGATCATTACCCCGAACAGCACTTTTGTTCCAACTCATGGCTGCCGTGGCAGATTGGAGTATTAAAAACACACTGAGTCCACCCATGGATTAAATAAAAGTGGAGAAAGGTCAATGTCACAAGAACAAACACAGGTGCTGCGAAACCACAATTAAGAGACAATGGATGGTCAAAATGTACTGAGGTTCACAAAAAGTGGTGGCAAATTTCCAAGAGGCAGCAGCTAATAGAGAATCATTTGTTTACAAGTGACTGAAGTCCCAAAATGAGCATTAAATATTCCTCCATATTTTTCTACAGTTGTATTTCTTTTATTTTTAGGTAACAAATGCTTAAAACCAAGAGTCGACCAGCAGTTCTTCGCCACCTGCTGTGCATAAAGTGCACGTGTGGTGATTTGATCTCCTTCCACAGCAGCTTTGAGAGCATATACGGGTTCAAACCAGTCTAGAGACAGAAAGTAATGGTCTCACTTTTATCTTTGTGTCTACATAAGACAGACTGACAGTGTCGACTCGTTTCAATATTTGAACAGTTGGTGGAAGATTCTCCTCAGCCAGAGTGATCTATATTTTCCTGCCCCATACCCATCAATCAAAGACCGAATGCCAGAGAAGTGTTAGCTCCTCTGTAACACTATATATCGCTTTGAATTGTAAAAGTTTCATTGAGGTGCTGTTTATGTTGTTTTTCAACAAGAGGGCAGCAGATCAACCCATTGACAAGTAATCTTGATGTAGCAAATATTTGCTTATTTTCGCATCCAGCAAAGACCAAGTGGTTATGTTCTTCATATTTGAGCTCTGCTTTGGTCTCAACCACGTCCTGAGAAAAAACATCTGATTCTTTTACTACTGGGTGCTCCACTTCGCTAGCTGTTAACTTCCTCTTGCTGTATTTTTTTTTTCCATTAAAAACTGCCACCTTGGGCTTGAAAAATGGAAATAATTGATTATAACCACTGACAAAAAGTCAAATCAGTAAAGTTGTGGGCTATGAAACCTAATAATTGAGAGGTGCTGAAATGCAATGCAGAACTTATTGGAACCGCAGTGTTGGGTGATCATTTTCCATGGGCTCACAACAACAATCAACACATTTCACATTTATTTTTGATTCTGCTGCCATGTAGATCTTTGTCTGGTCTTGGAATTACTGCAATAGCCTTGACTGAATACTATCGTGCTATTTGTATAAACAAAGTCAATTTAAACTAGATTTACTACACACCGCCACTCAGACTGGTTTCAGATTACATACTTGTCTGTCCAGAGTGATAGAGATTTTTTTTTATCAATTTGTGTGAAATTTTCTCATCATTTCTGTGTTAACTCAGTTTGTCCTTCCTCCAGGCATCACAGAGGCATAGCGTTCCCAAGGCCAAACCATGTTTTGTTAAGTCACCAGTACCACACCTTTGACCCACCTAAATCCATTCAGGTCAGTGGTGAACGTATGTGCCAAGATTGAATTATTTCTGTTAAGGCATAGATGTCGTCCACAAGAATGGGATGCACAGACGGATGGACAGCCCGAAAACAATATGCCTCTGGCTCAGGCTGTTGCCAGCACGGAGGCAAAAAAAAAAAGTATCAAGTATCAAAATGTGAGAGTAATGAAAAGCAATTTTGAGAGCTGGCCTTGGCATTAGAACAACCACCATACAGGATTATGTAACTGTAGCCGTAGGTGCTGCCATAATCCCCTCCCTCTGACAACAAGTGCCTAAATCCAGAGCAGCGGCCAGGATTTATAAGTTCACTGCAGTTCAGACTGTCCGAGGCAGGCTGCTTGTGGTGTGGCGTGGGAATCTGTAGGATTAAAGCCACAGAAATCACACCGGATACAACGGCCAGGCTGCACATCTGTGACCAGATGTCAACAGAAAGGGCCCCGGGATTGTATAATACGCCTCTTCATCCTGACGTCAGGACACGACAAAAGATCATAGGATGTGCCTTAATGTTCTTTCATTTCCTCTACAGCGTCAGACACATGGATATCCTTCCGCAGTCTGGCTGTTGTTGTAATATAAAAGATATGTGAGCTCTGCGTGGTGACATAAGCAGTGATTTGCACAGTTACAAAATAAAATGCAAATACTGATGTCTTTGTTTGTTTATACAAACCTCCCTGAAACATTTTGAGATCATTACAAATCCTGATACCTGTTTTAATTAGAATATAATTAATGATAGAAATGATTATTGTTGAATTTACACAGAGCACACACACAGGCTCCACTGCTGGTGTTTAGACTGCAACAGTTAAAAGCTGAAATGACTCCATTTTTTTTTCTACAATTAACGAGGATCCAAACACCACATGAAATACAGAAGAGGTTATTTGTAGTGATGAATAGAGCCATTTACCAATTCTGCATCTTTTATCTAATTGGTTTCACAAACCGTGATCTTCACTGTTTCATTCTCTATTTTCCTGCGAGACCTAAAGCAACTGACAAAAAATCATTGGGTACGTAGTACAGTGTTTAGCGGCTAAAAGCAAGTATCCTCATGAATTCATGGAGAATGAAGTGAGAGTTGAGGAGTCGGACACACATCCTCAAATAAATGCTACTGTTATTACATGTCTACTAGATGTGTAAATATACAACTATTGTAATGGTAAATTTGAATATTCCTTTGTTTTAATCACTTGTGACGTCCCTACCCCCTGCTTTCCCTCCAAGGTATCAGATCCTCTTTTGTTTGTCACCCATTTGTGTATTCTAATATCTAGACCTTGTAATTGCATCAAGTTCCAGAGACACCCAACCTCTCATTTCCTCATGATATACTCAAACCCTTTTGTATTTTAAAGTGCATTGATTAGACCTCTCAATCACACTCCAGGATGTCAGTGCCAATACCTGAAAAGATATCCTGAGTAGGGGGCTGACCCCTGCAGCAGACAAAGGGGTGTGGAATATACCTGAGGGGGCGTTCCTCAAGTATAAATGTTTAGGTCTCCCCATTGTCTGGGTCTTTTCTTTACCATCACTCGGATACGAATTGACCTTTTCTTGCAAGGAAATAAACACATGTCGGCCGGCAAGTCTCTATTTCATTCTTCACCAGCAACAGAGAATTTCCACGACACTATTTACTATAACTATGTGTATTCCATAATAGTCTCACTTGCCAGACCCTCCTCCAGAGAAGAAGGGTCGGGCTGGTCCGCCTATGATTCTGCGATCAAAAAAACGCTCCGGCCGTTTGGAATTATTTCAACCAGTCACAATTAGGGATGCACATGATTAACCGTTTAACCGTTAACCGATAACAAGAACTTTGACCGATTAATGCTATCGGTTATTTTTTAAATTATTATTAGGTCCTTATGTCGTCAACTCATGGGGGCGTGTCGACACGTGCAGAGTTCACTGCCTTCAGTCATATTTTGCAGCAAAAAGTTACACAGGAGGACTGACAGTATGTGCAGCAGCCCCCATGACGGAAGGTCAGACAATAAATGTAGCCTACACGGACATAGATGTGAATCACCTGTAACTACGGCGCTGAGAAAAAAAAAAGAGGAGGACGTGGCTGCTCTCCAGCCTGTTCACCTGCAGCTCTCCTGCAGCTCCACAGAGGAGCTGTCAGAGGAGCTCTGCTGCTCCTTCAGCCTGGTGTTTGGCTGCACTTTGTATAAAAACACTTCTACGTTGGACGATCTAACCTCCATATGAGCGCAATCAGCTGAGACAGAGCACAGTGGATGTGGCGCTGCTCTGTCCCAGCGCACGTGTGTATTTAACGGCAAAAAAAATAAATAAATTGGAGCGATAATTTTTTTTTTTTTTTGGTGCGCCGCAAGCATCTTAATCTTATCGGTTAACGGTTAATAATCGGTTAACGAGTGTCGGTTATCGGTCAGAAAAAAAATTCAAAATGTGCATCCCTAGTCACAATTGTTGAGGTCGGCGCCATAGCAACGGTGCGCTTGCAAAATATTGCCGGTTGGAAACTGGATTTGGGTCCGCGGTGTAACGATGGTCGGCAATCGCTGACGGATATTTCTTCTTCTGTTCAGCTCATGACACGGATGTATAATAGATCCATGGTTCGGTATTATTGTTTGTTGATGTTTCCCTTTGCCGGGCGGACTGTGAAAGCTGCAACACGGAGGCGGGACTTCCGCCGGGTGGCTCGTTCCGGCCAATCAGAGGCTAATCGCAGCAACACACTTCCGTCAGGCCAGACTAATTCCATAATAACTTTGTATGTAATTGTAACAGTGGGTCTAACAAAGCACACAAAGGCCTTTGTATCAGGCCTTCATAATAAAATAAACAGTTATATAATCAGTGTATCAGTATTACTGTATAGGTATAAGCTGCTTGATAACATTTCAGTCTATAACTGTAACTACCAATCCAGCCTCAAATCTCTCCTCTCGAGCGCTGACCTGACTCACCTTCAAATAATTGACAGAAATTAAGTCTTCATGTCATCATGTGCAATTTGTACTTAATTTAGCAACAAATGGATAGTGAAACCAGCAGCAAGGGGTTGATAATCCTGCTATTCTGGGCTCATGACTTTTAGCACAATTAATATAGCCCCAAATTGTTCATGGGGATCTACATCAGTCTGTCCTGTTACATCCAAATTATACTCATTAATCAACAGCTAATTACACGAGGGCACAAACAGGCATTTGGGAAATGGTCATGTGGGGAGGCTAGCTTTAACTAGTTCCCACTAGTTTGGGCTCAAAACCATCATGGGACAGCCTCCAGAGATGAGCTTTGATCTTGTGGCCTTCGGAGCAGCGTATTTAACAAAATAAGACTCAAAGGTCCGTTTACAAGCATTTCAGAACTTTTAGTCCCATCTCACGGTCTGCATTTTATCAGTGAAGGAGAGGACAGACAGGACAGAGGGAGGTCAAAGAGCAAGTCATCCACCAGTCAAAAGGTTGGCAGTTTGATTTGGCTCATTCTGTCAAAGTGTCTTTGGGTAAGGACACAGAATCCTAAGTTGTTCTTCTCAAAGGCCAGGCTGGTGAGTGTGGCTGTGAGGACAAGAGGCAAATTATAGAGCACATTCTCCCTGAAGTTACAAAAGCTCTATATAAGTGCAGACCTTTACCGTAGTGAGAATCCTGCTGCCATTTGACTGAGACCATGACAGATGCTACTAAACTGAAGGCACTTCAATGGTTTTGCACAATCAGTCCAATAAATCATGTGTGCTTACAATTTACATTACTGACAGCTATTCTACTATTTATGCAAGTGGAGCAGTAATTTTTAAACGAGTTCCCTGCAGGGGTTCATTGGTCTCTGTTCCTTTCAGTATGCTTTTAAAATGAGTTCTCTGAGACATGAAACTCACTAAATACAGCTAATGTATCACACTTCTGTGCTTTTTTTTTTGCTACTTCCTATTAAATCATGGAGTGATCAGTGAGTTATTTTTATTGGTGCATCTAAATGCTGAATTGTAAGTCTGAGCTCACTCCATTCAACTGAGAGGCAGGAAATACATAAGAACTTATAATTATGACCCTTGGAAAGTGACAGGTCACTGGTCCTTTGACAGGAGTTACCAGAGGCTTCCCTGTAGGACAGATCGGGCAGATAGGGCAGATAGGCATCTCTCGTATCAGAACATCTAACCAGCTTGACAAAGATTGATACACACAAACTATTCAATACCGTAAGGTGTTGATCTGCACTACTGACAAACCAAAACACAATCCCCCAGAGAGAGAAACCAGGACCCTGAACAAGAGAACTCCTTATCAGCTGTCTTTGAACACCAGACCAAAACCAATCACAGCATTGATTTGGTGGGTCAAAGGTCATGAATGAAGGTCATCAATAGATGATAAGAGAAAGATCGAGGATGACATGCACAGTCAACGATAAAAAACCAACATGCGCACACAGGGGTTAGCCTACCTGTTAAGTCAAGTCCCACATTCAACCACTCTTTACAGTATAACATGAAATTAATCTGAACACCCAAGTTAAAAGTATATACCTCAGTCAATACAGACAACTAACTAATCTACAGTAGCCTGTTAATACTGACCACTTACAGGACTTGAACATATTTAAAAAATAATAATAAAAAACAATTCTGTCAGCCGGTAGCATGCCCACATGTACCCACATTCATCACAGGCTTGCTGCTAAAGTCCTTGTTGAAAGGACAAAAAGCTTCTCCTTGGGATATACGTCATTTCCATGGAAGTATGGATCATTAGAAAGTAAAGTGCACCCATTATAGGTACAGGTATTAACCACAGCTTTTCATCACCGGAATTTAATTGGGAGCGAGGCAGAGGAACAGCAGAGAGGAGATGAGTCACAGAGATCTGGCAGCCGGTGAAAGGAAACCAATAGGGTTCATCTGTCACAGAAAACTGTGAGGAGCTTGTCGCCAATACATGGCATTCATTATCCTGAGAATATATTCAAGACCTCTTCACCTACAAAGAAGCTGGAGAAGAAATTTGAGATCCTGATACCCAGGGAGGTAAGGGTGCAGCTGGCAAAGACAGGACTGTGGAAGTGAGAAGTAGGTGTACTTTCAGCTGCAGATGTTTGTTATAATAAAGTCTTCAGCGCTCTGTGCTGTAGAAGATGCTAATTATAACTCTTTAGGGGATGAAAACAAGCTTTCTACCGACAGTTCCTATTTAGCATTCGACTGAAGAATTTTAGGAAAGGGCTATAAATGCTTCCTCACATGGTTTGACTTTCAGGAAGAAAAAAAAAATAGACAACGCTTGATCTATTTCAGATAATTCTGAGGTGAAACCGATTGTTAAGAGGCAGCTTGGACAGTCTTGAGAGAGAAAAAGACAATCCAGGGATCTTTAATCAATAAGAGAGTCCTTGGACTTGCAGAGAGTGTTTGGAACGGTCAGCTGGCTGCCTGCATGCTTTAGTGGTATATGGCTTTTACCTTCACATAGGGCATGAGCAGGGTCAGTTAACTATCTAATTAGGTTGCAGAGAAGCTTTTTCCTATTAGCCTAACTATCATATGCTGCATCATGAGGCAACAACAATGACTCATAATGGATTTAGTGCCACAAAGACATGTAAATTGGTTTCAGGATGGGGACAGGGCAGCTGTGCAACATGAAAATGCATCACTTACTCACCCTAATCATGTGGGTTTGAGCCTCACTTTAATTTAAATAGGCACCTGCAGATCATTGCCTTCTTAGTTTAAATGTTCCATTTCAGGGTAACATGTGCAAACACATCCAGGCGTAGATTTAGCCCAGCATCTACCTCACTTCGAGCATCTGGAGACCATTCAACTTCACTTATAACCTGCGTAATCTCTGCTAAACTGCTGCTAATGAGCATGACGACTTTAAATATCCTCAGGCAGTATCATAGTAATAGCTGCTATCAGTAATGCTTGTTGAACACCATCTGAAGTTTGCAACCACAAGCTATTGATTATAACAGACCAAGTACGGCCCACAACATGCTGCAGAACATCTTGGTGTTTTAATCGCTGCAGCCACGGTGACGGGTTAGAGCCGACACAGCCTGTGGGACACGTGGCTGCGTCGGACCCTGCACATCCTAGGTAAAATCAATGTAGAAAAGTTACAAGTGGCAGGAGGCACAGACACAACAGACACACAGGCAGCATGAGTACGCACACACATGAATACCCAGCAGGTCAGCAAAGCACCAACCAGACATAATCAAGCAGACAGTGTGTCCCAAGTCTTAGGCTGTAGCAGCAAAAGACTAATGGTATTCAATTATGAAATTGTTTATGAATTTGACTAAACGGGAAAAATTCCCATTGTTATATTTTAGTATGTTGTAATTCAAGTGGTCTGAGCGCCAAGCTCTGCACCCCTTGTCGGCTCAGCTTTCAAACTTTAGGAAATCTTGCTCTTGATGGGAGGCTCTGGCCAATCACATGTCTTTTCAGACAGTGAAGCGCAGTCCAGTGTTTCCCCCAGAAAATGTGTTAGTTAAGGTGGTGTCTGACCTGTCGACGGGGGGGGTGGGGGGGGGGGGGTAGCGCGGAGATCTGTTGACGGGGGGGGATCGGGGGGGACGCGCCGTGCCGTGCCGTGCCGTATTAAAGTTTCGCTTTCAACACGCGCTTCTCTGTGGTGTGTGTGTGGGAGAATGCGGCCATCGTCCGACGGGGGGGGGGGGGGCGGCGGCGAATATCGCTACATTTTTTTTTTTAAGATGTTAGTTTAGGCGGCAGCTCTTTGTTGTTAAGGCGGCCGCCTTAACAGGAAAGCGCTGCGGGAAACCCTGCAGTCCTAACTGTGCGACTAATGCAGATCTGTGTGCACATTCATCACTATCATAAGTGAAGTGTTTTAAGAGATGGAGAGAACCTGCTGTTGTTTTTATGGACAGGAAACAGGCTGCTGACTTCATTTCCCTCTAACAAAAATGTGTGGTGGTGCTTGGTTGTGTAGGAGGATTAGCAGGTAATGAGTGGCTGTGCTGTATGTTGCTAATAGTTTAGCGTTATGCTAACCCATACCCAAACGCTCACAGCTGCAGCTGTATTGCATGTGTGTACTGTATGAGGCCCAGGGACGGTGGCTGCATATTCAAATACTGGTACTGGTCTAGGTTTCTGCCGATGACAGCTTCTGGAATTTGTGATTTCTCTTTCAAAAGTTCCACATTATTGCTAAATATAAGCACAATTAACTCAACATATGGCAACTGCAATTGTTCAGTTATATTTAAAAAATCTATACCGGTATTTTCTCTCCATGAAGTTCAAGACAGTCCCCATATACCTTCATCTCGCAATTAGATTTGGTGTATGAGCTATTATTGTGACTACTTGCTCAAAATCTGAACACTGAAACAAGTGCAGGACATGAAATACAAAGCCACAAATAATGTTAAATAAAATGGGGAATTTTTCCACCAAGAATAATATGCTTCATAGCTTTATACGGTTGCTGTCACTGCCACATTATGAAGCAGGTTCTTTTATTTTATTTTTAGACAATTTGAGTATTTTTAGCAAGTCTAATGTATGTCAGAGGATGTTTATTTTAACATTGATCACAAGAAGGAAAGACGACTTACAAATTCATGCAAACCTGCAGTTATATCCTATTTGCATAAGAAACAACCAAACTTGATTTGCCCACTGTTTTTCTCTGATCAACCTTTCCATTATAAATACTGCCCTTGTTTTGATGCTTCTGTAGAATCCACAAAATAACTCCAACACTTGGAGGCACAGTGTGCTCTTTTTATACATACTGTATACCACAGCACAGATACAAATAGGCTATACCAGAGCACAATACATCTGTGAGGAATCATCAATGAATGAGCAATTTCCTCTCATAATAATGTTTCTTACCATCATCTTTTGTCATTTGCACCTTTAATAAATGTTGTTGGCATTCCTCATGGTGCTACAGAAGTCATATATTACTTAACACCACCCCAAATAGCTACATTCTTTCAGCCATATCGGTGTCTTTGTAGAAGAAAAATGAATCATAGTGGCAAGAGGGGGCAGGTCATGCAAACACACCAGAGAGGCTTGTTGGGGTGGAAGGCAGTGGAGCTTGGATCTCAGCCCTCCTCACCCTGCAGATACGTCTGCATCTCCTCTGTCGGACCAGCAGTCATAGACCTGGAGGGCTTTTGTTTACTGATCCACTATCAGCCTGGCAAGCAGGGGACCGGTCAGCAGCTTGCAGGGCCATTCTGCAGCATCACAGAGCCATGACCAAGTCCACCTGAGGACATCTCCAACACATTTGTAACACGCAGTGTTAATTTCGTTGACAAAGACTATGATGAAAAATATTTGTCAACGAACCTTTTTCATGGACGAAAACTAAATAAAAAGTCAGCTATGATGTCAAAGACGATGACAAAATATAATTAAGACTTACAGTCAACAAATAAAAACCAGACGAAAATGTTGGGAGGGACGAATGGAGAAGAGATCCATCAGGTTAATCTCTCCGGAAGCAGAGCCACAGCTGCAGCACATGAAAAGTTTCAAAACAAAACTGGCCTCGTTCATTAGAGTCCTGCGGTGCGCCCGGTCTGAGTGCAACAGTGTTTCATGAACAACACAGAAATATCAGCGCCAAGTTCAGGACAGCAACGAAGAATTGACATCTGATATAACAACAAGGACAATGTTCAGGACCCTCTGTAAACCGGAACAGAAATCGCAGGGATCAACACCATCAGCTAAAACTGACATCTACACACAGCTCATCTAGAAATGCACACGAAAGGTAAGCACACACGCTAAAGTTATTTTATGAGATAAACCACCTCTGAACTGTACAATTATTAGACAATCGTGTGTGTGTGTGTGTGAGAGAGAGAGAACTGGGCGAGAAAGAGCAAGATCATAACCTGATTCCCCCCTTATTCACCCTCACAGATACAGAAGACGTCTGATGATGACACAGATGAGCTGCTGTGCAACCCAGCAGCAGTTCATCTCTACAGCTTTCCTCCGTTCTCCAAGAACAACAGACCAAGGAGCAGGCCGGATGGATTGGACACACATTTATAGATAGTAGATAGTAGATGGGAGACTAACTGTTCCAAAGAAAACTAAAATAAGCAACTTGATTGAAGCTCAACATGAAAGATACAAGAACATGAATAAAACAAATGTGCATGCGACCAATAACTTTTCTAGGTCGCACCTGATGCTGCCCCGGTGAAAACATAAATTTATTTCACAAGCGCATCACCTCTCTGTATGACCGAACTCACACTCATGGTAGGATCAGGGGCGGACTGGCCATCTGTGTAATCTGGAAAATCACAGAATGGCCGGTAGTCCAGGACGGCCTGACTAAAACTAAATAGTATAGTCAAAAGACTAAGACTAAAACTTAATCAGAATTTGCTGTCAAAATTAACACTGGGAACAAGGTTACGAGGCTGCAGTCAAAGCTGCCCTCTGGCAAAGATACAAAAAATAACTTGCTTTTTTTTTGACACACATACCTACTCTGATCCATACACTCTATTTAACATTTAAGTGATATGATATGTACACATTTCTTGACTTAACTATTGTACTGTACAGTGAGCTTAACTGCATGACTCAAAATACGATCATATGAGTCGAGTCCAGTGTAGAATATAAACTTCACTTCTCTGCCAGTTCAGAATACAAAGACAGTGTAAAAATTTAAAAATACAATAAATCCACTCTGCCTATCTTTTGACAGGCCCGTATAGTTCTCATGTCAGAGCAGGACACCGGCTTTATTTTAAGCTCAAGTAGTACAAGGCATTAAGGAGGATTCAGGTGCTCCTCCAAAATGCAATTTATTTTTCAAAATTTGTAATCTCAAATCCTGTGTTGTATATTTTTTATGTTTTGTGTTTTTGTTGCCAGTGACAGAGCTGTGGTGCTGCTACATAGTAGGCACTACAGCCATCTGTAGACACAAAGAATGAATTAAAGACTCCACAGCTGTTTTGTTAAAGGTGTACAGAAATGGCCGTTTGTCCTGTTTGTCGCGCCGAGTTGTCCCGAGCTGCAACACGAGTTTACCCGAGTAAGGAAAACGAATTTGATTGGTCGTTATCGAGCGGGCGGGATATTCAAAGCTTGGGGCCAGAGCAATAGATATAACAGATGTTATAGATGTTATATCTATCGCTCTGCTTGGGGCGAGACCGAGCTCCGTGTGTGTGTGCGTGTCTCAGACGTTTGAATGACGGATTACGGATCCAATATCAGTGGCTGATGAATCGTGTACAGGCTGACGTATAATCCGTGCGCCTGCATTATCCAATGCGAAAAAAAAAATACACACTTTCATCCCGGATTTACTCAAAAATAGAATTTTGCACAAAGTTTGGCCTACATCGTCTGAAAGATGAGTTATCACATTAATTTTATGATCCAGAGTGGGCTCAAATTCAGTTTTCTTTTCTGTACACCTTTAAATGTGGCTGTGAAAATGTAAGGCATTGTTTTAACAGGAATGACACAAAGTGCTATAAAGTTTAAACACATGCTAATGCTCATTACAACTGGAGTAAATTCACCGACACATAAAATCACACATTCCATCAATTTCAGTTCCACCCTGAATGATTTTCACTAAAGACAAGGAGGAGGACAAAGAGCACTACCACAAAGCATGCCACAAAGACATGAGAAAATGGTACACTCAACTTTACTTTCAAACTGCAAAATCATTTAATACTTTATGTATTCCTCTGTGACGGCGTATGATTACCCTATCTGTTTTTCTTCCCAAGGATAACTATGACTAGGGTTGCCACCCGTCCCTTAAAATACGGAATCGTTCCGTATTTTGAAATAAAATAGTGCGTCCCGTTTTGAATCAATACGGGACGGGCTTTGTCCCGTATTTCCGAGTTGTCATGAATGCTGCATCACTTCGCACGTGTTCTGTAAAGATCCAGCATTTAGTCAGAACTACAACAAAGCAGAGATCTCTCTGTAGGACACTTTCTATCCATCGCTCTTTCACCGTTATTGACGCTCTCTCTCTCTCTCTCTCTCTCTCTCTCACACACACACACACACACACAGAGCAAAGGGCGCATGCGTGACATCAGTACGCGGTAAAAGCGAACTCATACGGTCCGAACGCGGACCCCCCGCGCCCCCCTCCCTCGTCGGACAATCGGACCACCCGCCACAGTCTCCTTGCTTTATGTATCCATAGATGTAAACACGTCCTCGTGTTGTCTTTTGTTGTTGTTTTTTTTTAATCCACTGCTGCTCTCTGCACCCGGACGCAGCACAGCAGCAGATTGTAAGTGAGGGTGATGTCCTGCACCCCCGGCTTAAAAAAAAAATCCTAGAGGAAACACTGCTCTGCTCCATGACTATACTAAATAAATGTGCCTATTCAAAATCACTGTGCTAATATTTCAGTGTGCACTCATCTGTTTATTTTCCAGGTTAAAGCAAACTGATGTGGCATAGTTTTTCCCCTCCAAAAAAAAAAAGATTATTTAGAGCATTGGTTCCCAACCTTGGGTCCGGGCCCCCCTCAGGGGGGCGTCAGAGATGTGAGGGGGTCCACAGAGCTTTGTCTGTTCTGAGGTTGTGAGGTTATCAAAATTAGATTTGTGCATATTGATATTTTAAAATTCCAATAACACATCCAATTGGATAATCAAAACCATCAAAATCAATAGGAACAAAAACCTACATACAACCTACCTGCTTATACTGTAGGGACGTGATAACAATTATGACACAACAAAGGAAAATTGACATAAAGACAAAATAAGGATGGCACAAAATAGAATAAAAAGGCTTGTCTTTGACAAAAGCAAGGGGGGGGGGGGGGCTTTGAGGAAAAAAAGGTTGGGAACCACTGATTAAGAGGAATGCACACCAGAAAGGAGTATCTGAAGAATTTAAATAAGAGAAGTGTTTTTTTTGTAAATGACTAATTCGTCAACCAAAAATTAATTGTTAGATTGTCAAAAAATTAATCGCTAGACTAATCGACTAATCGAAAAAATAGTCGATAGATTAATCGGGAGAAAAATAATCATTTGGGACAGCCCTATTTTATATTATTATTATTACATAAACAAAAGCAAACTAACTCAGTGGGTGCTGTTTATTCGTCTGACCTGCTGTTGCTGGTAGCCTATGCAAGCTGGTCTTGAACTGGTCTGAACATTAGCACAGTGTTATTTCTGATCATTTTGTGCAGATGCATTTTTATTTGATTTGCATACGTTTCAAACCATGGTAAATCACTGTTAATAATAGGCTTTATGCACAGCTCTACTACTTCCTGAACTTAAACCACCCAGTCCTCCCATTAAGATGGCCAGCTCTCTGACTATTGAGGTCAGACACACCTGGATTAATCAGTTTGTCCAATAATACATACAGGAAATAAAGGAACTTGTTTAAATGTTCAGGAAGTAGTGGAGCTGTGCATAAAGCCTATTAGACTGTTGTGAGGAATCATTCCATGTGTAACATGTGACAGCCTCTTCACATAGGCTATAGGCATTAATATGTATTACTATTATATTTAAGTGGGATATTGCAACTTTATGTTTTGGATCAAACAAGTAGGCTAGCCCGTCCTGGCCTTAGCTACGTCAAGTGATAACCTCAATAAGGTGCACTGTACCTGCCCCCATTCCAGTTTAAAATATGTGTTAATACAAGAAATTGAACGTGTACAAAATACATAGGCCTACATGAAAAGTTGTGGCGTTTTGACCCGGGTCCCCCCCCCCCCCCCCCCCCCGCCCGGTCGACATTTGGTCGAGTGTCCCTTATTTTCACAACTCAAAGGTGGCAACCCTAACTATGACAGAGATGCCACAAGTCTGTAGTTCTTGCGCACTCACGCAAGGACACATCACCACGAGTCGAGATGGTAACGTTACCATAGAGACGCTCACCGTGCAACTCCCATGATCCTACAATCCAGCTTCTGATCATCAGCACATCCACCACTGACTCTAACAAATCAACAGGTATCTCACACACAGTGAGGCGGTATAAGCACTTAATGTTCATTACAGCTCTATGCGGTGAAATCACTTGATTCACAGCAGTCACACACAGAAATACAGCAGGTGCACACATTTTACAACGGGTTAACAATGACGTTGCTACAGATTTGATCAGTCGCTCTGACTCACCCGTTTGAAATTCAACCGCCGGGGTCTCGCGCTCAGCTAACGTCCATATCCTGGCTCCGTTGTTGACACACGGAGAGTAAAAAGAAAAGAGAAAAAAAACTCGTCTGCTTTCGTCAGTTCGGCAGTAAAGTCATCCTTTCCCCTTCTGTCTTTCCTCTTGTGAACGAAGCCTCTCTGTGAGTTTGCTAAATTGAAATATTTAGTCGATTTGCTTGAAGAAAACCCGCTTGAATCTTGCTCAAACTGACGTCCACTCACGCAGGTTGTCACGGCAACTGACGTGCCACGTCATTGGCCAGAATTTAGATTTCCCAGCAACCCTTTACAACATTTTTTATCTTCATCTCTTACTGTAAATCATATCTGGACACACTTAATTTTGCAAAAACTCCAAAGCTGTAAAAACTTTAGCCTTATGTAATGAATTTGATTTATTTTAATTTATTTATTTTCACTCTGTTGCTCTCTTTATTTGATTCATGCACTATTGTCATTATTATGTTGTTTTTTTCTTTTCTTTGTTTTGTTATTTTCCCAAAGTGCATTACCTCAAGCATTCCGTGTTCTTATTGACAGTTGCCTTGTACACTACTTTGTGTAAATAAAGTTTTTTTTTAAAAAAAAAAAAAAGGAAAAAAAAGCAACCCTTACTTCATAACTACACAGGCACTACAGTAGTAGTCTACTTGCCAACAATGAGTACCCGGAAATGTTGAGTACCCCAAAGTTTTATGTTAGAAATAGATAGTACGGGTCTCCAGTATTCAGAAACTGCCGGATGCTAACTTATATATATTGGGCAATTAGCACAATTGACATAATTAGCATACATTTGCATAATTTCCTATATGGGCAATATTTCAACAAAATTGACTTGGCTGATCTGGGCAATATTGGAGTGGTTTTAGGGGTTATTGATGATGCTGAATCCATTTCTGACATTTTCAAAATTCAAAATGGCTGTCTAAACCGGAAGGGACCAGATGAAATCCATCAAAATCGGCCCACTGGCGGTTTAAATCTGGTCACTACCGGTTTAGACAGCCATTTTGAATTTTGAAAATGTCAGAAATGGATTCAGCATCATCAATAACCCCTAAAACCACTCCAATATTGCCCAGATCAGCCAAGTCAATTTTGTTGAAATATTGCCCATATAGGAAATTATGCTAATTTATGCTAATTATGGCAATTGTGCTAATTGCCCAATATATATAAATTAGCATCCGGCAGTTTCTGAATACTGGGGACCCATACTATATATTTCTAACATAAAACTTTGGGGTACTCAACATTTCCGGGTTCACAATGGGGCCCTATGGGCTGGCAAGTAGACTATAGTTGTAAGATCATGTTTGATTGTAACATAACCTAACTCTAATTGTTCACATTTCAGGTTATGTAAGTCCCCAATGTATTTTCATGTAACTTGAGGTAGTATTTCAAGTTAAATGTTTATTTAGTTGATGTATAAAGCCAAAAATGATTCATGTTCCACTGCCACACTATCGCTGTTTTCCAAATCACACAGACAATTGGGTGTTTTCACAGCAGTGCACCTAAGGTCACTGGTACGTAATTATGTGATCACAGTTTAGAGTGTGGCTGAGAAGAGAAGGCTCACAGCGACCACAGCTGTTGATTTAGCAGTCAATCTTGGCTCCAACCTTCACCTGTGGACACAACCTTTGGGTAGGCGCCAGGAGAATGAAAGAAAATCATACAAGCAGTGGAAATGAGGTAACCAATGGTGGACAGACGACTGAATGAGAAGTGCAGTAGTCAAGAAGGACCTTAGTGTTGACCTCTTCACATAGTGATGGGTTCTTTGCTTTGGAGTGGTTCCTCACAAAAACCTGCTGGTATAGGGGCTCTCTCTCTCTCTCTCTCTCTCAATAGGCAGATGGGGGAAGAATTGTGTTTGGGAAAAGTGGATGGATCCTTCGATGGATGGTACTTCACTGTGTGTATCTCCAGTATCATAACGATAAATTAGTTTAGTGAAAATACTCTCCTGCTGTTTTTATAGTTGCAGTGCTGGCAGGGGTACTGGAAATATGTCAGTGTCATTCAGCCTGTTACTGTGGTCAATGCTGACAAATCCTCAGCGAAGACTGAATGGATATGACTGAAATTTTTTGATGATATTCGTTCATTCATTCATGACTTTTCAACATCTCAACCTCTACAGTATTTGATGGATTTGAACAAATGAACAAAACCATCAAAACTACTTTTGCAATTATTTTAAATATCACAATAATATCATATCGAGAAACAAGTATCGTGATTATATCATATCACAGGGCCTCTGGTGATTCCCTACCCCACTGGACTTTGTGTGTAAGTTTGTTGGTAACGGTGCAATCAGATACCTGAGCTACTGTACATATACAGAATATGTTGCAACATGCCTTACCCTACCTTCACTATAGCCTACTACACCATAAGTCTAACACTAGCTTCTCATGGTGACAGAGCTACTACTTCTCTGCTTAGGGTATTGATAATGGTGTTAATAGGATTGGCACTAGCACATTCTTAGCTCATGTACTTTTCAAGTGCTGTAAGGTGCATGCAGTGGTCACCTCCACTGGGGCTGAGGATCTGTTCAGTAAACATTTGTTTCTGTATTTACCTTTAAAAGGGGTCTTGAAGGAATGACCCACTGATCTTTGTTCTTGGAGTGCTTCCCTGTGACTTTTTATGTAAAGAAAAAATGTATCTACTCAAAGTCATCATAATGGTGGCAAAAAAGATGATAACTATGTCCTGGTGTAAGCCATTACCCCCGACTGTTGATCAATGGAAAGAAAGACTTCTCAGGGTATACACAATGGAAAAAATAACAGCAAAGCTCAACCTTGACATGGCCTTATTCAAGAGGAGGTGGAATCCACTAATTACTTACTTTGGACTAACATTACAGGACACCTAGATGATTCAGCATAGACACCTACAGGCCTGGACCCTCCAAAGTAAAAGGGTGTATTTCTGTTTTTATTATTTCATTTCATGAGTATCAATCACCATGTAAATTCTACTCAATTTGATTTTTACATAATTATTAATATTTTTATTATCTATTCAACCATTTATTTTAACTTTTAGCCTCTGACACTGTCATAAGAATATGGAATAACCTTGCCGATAGGTTCTCTGTTCATGCTGTTCCTATTTTTGGCCTTTTCTACTTTTTTACTCAGATATGGAACAAAAGAATTTAAAGCTTTTAACAAGAATAATTCTGTAAGTGTGTTTAAGTATGTAAAGCTTGAAATATCAATAAAGACATTTGTTAAAAAAAAAAGGGGGTCTTGAGTTTAAACATGAGTCTGACTCTGAGATAAACAGGAAACAGTGAAATTAATGCATGCATCTGATAAATCATGGCACAGAGCTCACTCACATATCACATTAGGTATAATCTAGTTCTTGGTGTTTGTATTAGACTGAAATACACATTTAATGGGTTATTATTGAGTAGAAGTGGAGTATTTCTATTAAAATGCAAAACAATGTGAAAATAGAGTGAATATACAGTGAATAATAGATGTGTGAAATATAGAGTGCATCATGCTAAAACACAGCATCAACAGCAATTTAAAACAGGTGTTTCTTAATAGAATATGGGTATATTATTAACAATCTGATAAAGCATTTCTAAGTATTTATCTAGGTCTAATCTGACAAGACTAGGTCAAAAGCTAGAATATGGCTGGACTGCATATATTTACATTCAGCCTGCAGTAGTGGCAGCTGGTTTCAGCCCTCTCTCCGTTTGCTTCTCTCCTCCTCTCTGTGTTCACATATGCAGAATTTTAATTCAGCCAAATTCCCAATAAAGCTGTTCTCATTTTCTGTTTCTGTTGTCCGACAACAAAGCAAGTATGAAATAGTCTCTGGAACACAGCCCATTACGACCACATGTTAACCAGCAGTTGCTTCCAAACCGCTTCTCGCCTGATGCTAAAATCCTGAGTTTCTCACAGCAGCAGCATCTGACAACAACATCAAACACAGTCAGGACAACTAAAAGACAATGGTGGTATGTTTTTTTTTATTCACGGTCACATGAAAAACATCACTCAGACAAAGTTATAAGCTCATTAATTCTACAGAAAGTTGTTAGGTGGTAGGTTTTTTAAGCCAATAAAGGGATCTGAGAGTTTCACCAGTGGTGTAACCTTATCAAAAACTTTATCACTCACTCAGTCAGTGACATTTGTGCTTAGGGCTGGCCCTGCTGTTGCAGTCCAGACCAAATATAATGTATTCATGGTTGATACCCAGAGACTTAAAGAGGCCAGTGTCATTTCAGCCAATGTTTAACAAACACTCACAAAATCCACAGGATCAGAATAAAATCAGAGTGGAAAATCTTTGCCTCTGGAGCAGCTCTGGTTTTCAGTTTGCTGGATCATGTGAAATGAGATGGAACTCATCTCCCCGTGCTGTCAATACAGCCATACTGGCTGCTTGGCCTCCAGGATGGTCTGGGCCCCGAAGCATAAACTGTGTAGATATCACAAATATTTGGAGCATTTTAGTTCTGAACAACACTTGCAAAGCATTCAGTATTTCATAAACTGGTAATGGGTCACTTAAAAAAGGATATATACCAAGGCCACAGAGTCAACATTTCACTTTGAAAGGAAAAAGGCAGGAGAATATTTGTCTGTTTTTTGTGTGTTTTTTTTTTCTATTTCTCCTTCAAACTCACCATGTGGCTTTACAAGATAAGAGCTCTCCTACGTTGTCTGGGTTTCATGAAGATTACAGAAATTATGCTTGATCACAACAGTAAACCAACAAACTTCATCTATGACAGTGCATGGGGAGGAATACAAATTTGTTACAATCACAATAAACCAGAGTTGAAATGAAAAGTCGACAACTGCAGAGAGACAGATGAATGAAAAATAATATGATGGAAGACATATCATTTATGAGACTCTGAGACCTTGATATATGGTGACCTCCTTCAAGTGGGTCAATCAGAACCAATTTTGAGAAAAGACAAATGATTTTGAACAAACACCATTAGATTAAACCTGCAAAAAACAGGCTGGAAATGTCAAGATGAAAGCTTCATGATATTACAGAGGAAGTGGGCAAATTCTGTGTGTATGTGTGTGTGTGTGTGTGTGTGTGTGTGTGTGAGAGAGAGAGAGAGAGAGAGACAGAGCTCACTTATATTCACATTTGACCTTTAGATATTCTGCACCATGGGACAGATGACAAATATCTGATCAACAGCTTCTAAAAGGCACAGTTTATGTTTGATGGATGGGAGATGCTGAGATGCATCGATTGCAATTTTCCTGGCCACTTCTAATTTTCTATTAACAATTAAATAACTTGGTTACTTTGCTCTCTTGAAGAATGATTATCATTATTATCATCATTATCATTTTCAATAATAAATGCAATCTGCATCCATTTTCACCAGCAGCATTATGATTCATTTATTGTTATCCAGCTGAGAAATCCAGATATACATCACAAGTTAATAACAGGTCAAAACTTCCACACAAGAAGGATTTGTATCTTTGCCCCCTTCCTCTTGAGTTTCCTTCATTCTGCTGCCTTTTCTTCACAATGTGATAGTTTCTCTTTGGCATGTTACTCTTATCTTGTCCCTCGGCCTCCTCCATGCACTGTTCTGTGGTGTAATGTAGTGTAGTTTTTCATTTATTCATGCAACTTTGTAAGAGAAGGGTGTTTGATTTGATATCAGCTCTCCCTGCTCATATAAAATTACTGTGGAGGTATAAATCAAAATTGCAGTTTTAATTCAACTAACCACATAATTCTACAATCATGCAGCTTTGTGGCAGGCAGACTGAGATATGGCGGGGCTGTGATAAAGAGAGTCAAGACACAGGAGAGAAGGTGCTGAGTGATCATAAAGCAGATTGTTGGAGTTGTCGCAGAAAAGTCGGCGACAGCTGCTCTAACTCCATTTAGTCAGAGTTCAAAAACGCTGGCAAACCAAAGTACTCGTTTCTCTCAAAGAGAAGTGATGAGAGAGAAGAGAAAAGGAGGGGAAAAAAATCAGCATTTGTCCTTGTTATAGCGTCAACACGAATTCAGCATCACATAGACGTGTATTTCCATATTTTGTTGTTTTTATCATTTGTGCATATTATGTCCTACACAGAATGTCTCCTGCAGCAATTGTCACGTTAATGACTAAACACGAGATTCATCCCGCCGGGATAACGCGTGTGAACTTTCACATGGACAATAGCTGGTTCACGCCTTCCTCCGTGAAATTGCAATCGCAGGCTGCTCCATAATGAGGCTTTAGGTTGACTGTGACAGAGCAGATGAGCAGTGGTCAGGCCTCTCTGAGAGCCGGGTCCTGCAGCTGGCAGAGGAATGGCTTCAGCTCAGTGATAGATGGCCTCCATTTACACACCTGATAAAATCCTAGAGAGAAATGTTATCATCTGTTCTCAAATG
The DNA here is from genome assembly GCF_045865225.1 of Trachurus japonicus. Taxonomy (NCBI): domain Eukaryota; kingdom Metazoa; phylum Chordata; class Actinopteri; order Carangiformes; family Carangidae; genus Trachurus; species Trachurus japonicus. The sequence continues at coordinate 16,087,675 of NC_140911.1, forward strand.
GACGGACGGTGTCAAGGGGAACTCAGCTGATGTCATCTGGCCGGGTGAATACTAACACTGTTATAGTACACAATGGGCACCATTTTCAAGCAATAAATATGTAAATAGGCAAACAGTGGTGCTTAAAATAATAACAAGATCATCAGTGTGTATCTCTGACACTGCATGTTCTTGCCTGAACTACCCACTTGTTCCTTCAAAGATGGCTTTTCACTGTTACTTATATGGTGTTTCACATGGTTGCAGCCCACAGTGTGTTTCATTTACATATTATGTTTTTGAGGGTAGTGACCCCAGAGGAATGGCTATATTTACCATTGGAATGCTTTGTTGACATTTCTTATGGTTATCTAAAGCTGGCAGACAGACTGCTGGGCACTCAGGTTTGTCCAGACACAATTCCAACAAGGTCTATTTACAATAATACCCCAAAAATGTACACTACAAAAAGAGTGAATTACAATGGTGATATGATTCAACATTATTAAAAAAATATATTTCCTTCAAAGCAATAGTTTACATTGACAGAATTTAAAAACATCATTTACTATAACTTAATTTTGTGCTGTCCTTTCTCATTCGCTGCCAACACAGCTATGGCTTCCAACTAGAGATGTTTTGGCAGTGTGTTGTTGTGCAGTAAGTAGCTTTCACCAGTTTTATATTAGGCTGCCACATTACCATGGGATGAAACTACACCGTTTTATTAAATCTGTGTATTTCATTACCACCGAACCTGCCTTTCTGCTCAGTCCAAACCTTTTCACACACAATTCCCCTGACTATTCACAACACAGAAACTCACATCGAACTCCATCTCAGAAATGTTGACAAAAAAAAGAGAAAAGCTGTGCTCCTTTGTGCTAGAAAATTAATCAGTGGGCAATGATAAGATATGTAATCAATGAAGCACTGAGTACTCTCTAGTTTCTGTCGATGAGGCCACTTTTCTTTGTCATGTAGTGTCGGACATAAAATGAATGTCCTTAGCTTTTGAACTGATGGTCAAATAAAACACCACCTTGGGCTCTATGAAAAATTAGAGGCATGTTTTACTATCGACAAAATAATTGCAGATTTATCAATAGTGAGATAATCATTAGCTGTGGCCATGTTTTGTCCAATGCTACTTTAAATAGGAAGTTTAGATTCATATCTGTCATCTAAAATACTATATATTGAATATTGAAAAAGATATTACAACAAGCTGAGCAGAGTTTAAACAGATCTTTGACAGCTGTTTTTGTTAATGCATTCAGCATATCCTCGGTGACTTAAAGATGGAATAAATAGTATTGTGACTGTAAACTAAATGAGGTTGTCTGTTTAGAATGTAAACCCACATTACCTTCAAACCTGTGCATCATAAATCAACTTCAGCTCCACTTCAATCAATTTCTTGGCAAAAATTCAAGAAAAAAAAAATTATAATTCATCATTTTCTACTCCGGTAAACAATATCCCACACTCTTCGCCCAGCACAGAAACAGTGGCCCACATTCAGGAGGAATCAGATGTATAATTTCAAGTAAACTTATGATAGCTTATTCAAATATTAATATGGATTCTGACAGGGGATGTTCATGAACTTTAATTAATTCAACCACAAAGCTGTTTCAAATTAGTGTTTCCTCATGTTACAAATATTGAACAGCTCTGTTCCAACCAGCCGTTCCTACTTATTATCAGTAACCTCAGGATAGTAACCATCAAATATATCATGTACAGTATTACATGCATCATGTGGTACTGGAGGCACTATGGTCAACTAAGATAAAACACAAATAGTATAAACCACACTAAGGATATATATCGAGAACTGATACTTCTGTATCATGTCAAAGTTAACATCTGAAGTGTCATCCACATGTTCAAATCCTGAAATGTTACTGTGCTTATGTCAATGCATCTATTAAAGCAACACACAACTTTTACAAGATTTCATGTTAGCTCGCTTACTGTGCGTTCACACCAAAAGCTTCCAAAGAGTCAAAAACGCTCGAGGGTGGGCGTCAGACAAGACAGCTCCCAAAACGGCAAATATTTTCAGCCGCTTTGGTCGCTCGTCACGTGACTGACGTCAAAGTTCGATCGCGCTGGTCATTGGGGAGCCGAAATACGAAAAAAAAAGGCAGCCGAAGGACATCTCTATTCTGACAGGTTGCCGCCGAACCGCGTCATAGCTAATTACCCTAAAGTTAACCATGGTTCAACTTCCCATCTGGTGACGCTTCGGACACATTGGAAGTGCAGTGACGCCACATGACGCTTTGGTCGCTTGGATTGGAAGCTTTTGGTGTGAACGCACAGTTAGGCCAAGGCAGTGATGCAGCTTATTATGACCCACGGTTGTGTTTATTTGTTGTTATATTGAATATGGCACTGAGAATCATTAAATATAATTTGTATTGATACTGACCAAAAAAAATGCCTCGTAACCCTAACCCTACCCTTCACATCAGCCTACTGTCATCTGCTGACGTCAAACTCCCAGTTTCTTTATTGCTAAACCAAGTGGAGCCTTTACAGTTGGTGTAAGTCAACGTGGCATTACACAGCCATTATTGTCATTGTAGAACAAAACTTGTTTTTAATTGGAAATCATATCAGACTGGCATTAAAAGCAACATCTAAATCATTATGAGGGAAACATGACTTCCTGTTAATTTGGAGATTAATTAAGTTTTCAATTTCACATCACAATCTCACACCAGGGGACAAACTCAACCTCAAGCAACCTCGTGAGAGAAAGTTTGAGCTCTCATTTGTGTTCAACGTGTAATAATTTACTTCTTCACTAAGGCAAAGCATCCATTTCTCATTAGTATCTGCCTTTTAATGTCCAGATTGTGCGATAAATCACCAGTCCCTGCATCCTCTGATGTGCAGTTTGTATTCACGCTCTTGCAAGTTTAAATGAATATCAAAACTCCAGAAATAATGAACAGCATACAGTGAGGTAAACAGGATGTTAAATATTGAGTATAAAAACAGAGAGTAGCAGATCTCTATTACCTCCAACACCCTGCATGAATATTTCATTTCAGAACGTATTCTCCTTTTGAAAGTGTATTTATTCTTCTCATCTTCTGTATTCAAATGGCAGCCTGTCAAGACCACCCTGGGGCTTCAAAATCTACAGTGTTCTCCATGTGAAATGGATTTCTGCTTTGGCTTTAAATGCATCACAAACAGTGTATATTTCACAGCTTGCCCACAGCGGCTGTGGCATATGTGCTTACTCATAGAGTCAAAACTTTGTTATATTCCCGACCGATTTTAATACGTCCTCTGGCACCGTTCACTTTTTTTGACTTCTGATTCACTGTGTTTTCTGAGCTGCTGACCAGTGAACTATTATTTCCCGCAGCGCTGCACACATATGCACACAGACGCGCGGACACACACTGACACAATGAAGAGATGAGTCCTTGGAGCAGCTCTTGGAATGTGTGAAGGTTTGTTGGTTGTTTGTTCTACTTTGTGTGAACGTATTGTGATGGAAACTAAGCATCTTCTTGAGCAGAGCAAAGAAAGAAAGAAAGAAAGAAAACATTTCTACATAAAAACTGAGCTTCCTGTGTACTGGCCCCAGAGCAGGGCTGAATTCATTCTGGTTTATTACAACTTGACTCATCTGAATGTTGAGTATGCATGTATTGTTAAGACAGAACTGAGACTTAGAGCCTGTAAGTCACTGTTATTGTCATTATTAATTAATCTGTTTTCCCCCTCAATTAATTAATTCAAATAATTACAGTTTTCTATCACAGTTTCCCAGAGACAAATATGACGTCTTCAGTTTTGCTGAACCGACAGCCTGGTTCATTTATGTAACGATAAAGCAACAAATCTTCACGTCTGAAAGCCAAAACCTTAGAGAAGTCTGTGTTTTTGCTTGAAAAATCACAACAACCGAAATTTTACAAAGGCCTCCAGTTAAATGTTCACTTTGCTGTAAAATAGTTGTAGGAGGTCGTACACGAAGACCAACACCACACATTTCCTTGATGATAGAGAAAATGTTAAGTTTCTGCGCTTCCAGCAAAACAATCAGCAGCACAGACGTGTTGCTTTACTACTGATTGCTTGGGCACAACAAAACAAAAAAACAAAATAACCCCCTTCAAAAAGAAAAAAAAAGTTAATGTGAACATGATGACATGATGAAGCAACGGAGTAATAAAATATATGAATTTAGATTTTCAGGCTGGATGGAAAGTGATCAGTGATGTTTGCATCTGCTTGTCAAACACTCTCCCTCCTGACTACAAATCTGCTGCCAACACACAGGGCTGGACTATCCACTGAGGAAGAGAACAACTTCCCCTGAGGACCAGAAATTCTCAAGTTCACTATTAAGCCCTGTGTTGAACCCATCCTCAAACTCTAATAACATCCATTGTGTTCACGAGGAAAATTCTCCAAAAGAAAGTTTTAATCAGTTCCTATAGTATAGAGGATTACGAGGTAACCACTTCCATCAAAGTTTCTCCAGCAAAGTAAAAGAAAATACTTTCTTTTAGGTGCAATGTGGTGGTGCTGTTATCATAATCACTAAAGTGCACTGGGAAAGGTGTACGCTACCAATGATTACATCCCAACCAGTGTTTACTTTAAAGCGAGTTGGCAAGGAGGAAAGTCAGGGTGGAAGACGTCAGCTGATTGTTACAGGCAGGTAAAAAAAAAAAAGTGATAATATCACTGACGAGATGCAGTAGATTTGTCAGGTCTGAAAGTGGAGATGAAGCGGATCACAGTCAGAGCGCATGACAGGACAAGAAGTCAGAGCGAGGGCTGTGGCAAGGTGACACGGCACAGAGTATTAATGCAAAGCTCAGGCTTATGTGATTTTAACTTCACTTTTCATTCAGTACCCCTGAAGACATTTTTTTTTTTTTTTAAGTATATTTTTTGGCGTTTTGTAAGACGCAGGACCCGGACCGGGGACTGTAGCCTCTACATGGGGCGGCCATCTTAACCACTGCGCCACGCACCGCCCCGCCCCTGAAGACATTTTAAACTACAAGACCTGAAATGGTTAAAGTTTGTGTGTTTCACATAAAACAACTACAAAAATAATATGTCAAAACACACACACACAAAAACTGTGACACAAAGTCAGCAACGTTTTGTAGTGGGGCTAAAAGAAAAAATTCAGTATTGATTGATCTGTTTTTTTGATTATAATTTATTTTATTTACTAATTTACTTTAGTCTTTAAAATGTCATGACATGGTGAAAAATGTACAAGGTGACATAAGACTTCCTCAATATTTATAGTTTATAATAACCCCTCAGGATTCACCACAACTCCTAAAATATGTTTCTTGTAAAAAAAAAAAAGCGTTTGCTCGAGCCAGAAGGCAACAGTGCACATGCACGTATGTGCACATGATCAGCATGGTGCCACCTCCGCCTCGTTCAGAGCCAGGAAAAACCCTGAGTAAACCTCAACACTAATGATGCAAATGTTTGCAAACCCAAGTGCCAAAGGAATCTTTTATACTGCTTTGTTCAGGGCTACAGGTCTACCAACACACACACACACACACACACACACACACACAGCCTGACCTTGATAAGAGCCGTGCGAGTTGTGAACTTTAACAGCCAAATAAAGCACAAGTAAACAGAAAACAGCAGCGTTACCACAGTGGATTAGCCCGTAGAGCTGACTGTGGTGGGAACAACATGCTCCCACTCCATCAAAACACAAACACTGGCTACATACTCAGACCTTGGAGCAGCCTTCTCTCACCTCCCTGATTACCTGGAGTCACAGGCCGACCTGCCTTGCATAACATTACACTCTCTGAGTGTGTGTGACTTTGTTTTAATACGGGGTCCAAAACCTGGGGGCCCGTTATACTTGTGGGGCCCAACAGCCTTGATGTAAGGGTCAGGAGCTCAGCTGTGATGGCTAAGGTTATGATAAGGGGTGAGGGAATGGGATGTGTGTGTGTGTGTGTGTGTGAGGGGCTGGGAGGAACGGAGCTCCACCATTGGCCCTCCAGTCAAGGCCAGGACTGTACGCTGACAGCAGTCAGCACAAAAAGAACAGCTGACGTGGCCCAACTGCTGACTGAACGCAGGGGACAGGACTCCCTCTCAGCTGTGTTTATGTGTGTGTGTGTGTGTGTGTGTGTGCAGAGCTACAGCTTTGAACTAAAAATATTTGCTTTATTTTAAACCAAATATGAGGAGTCTTCAAACACAAATCTTTGCTCTTTCCACTCAGGTGTTACAAGGCCAGACTGAGAGCGGAGAACACATCCTCTACCTCATAACTATTTATAGCCCTGTACAAACGATGAGTGTGCAGATATGATAATGATGTCATAGGTTAAAAGGCCTTACAGTGTTGCACTCAGCACAAATAAACACAACCAGGATATTGCTGTAGATGCAGCTTTGAAGCAAAAGCAAATTTAGTAACGGCAGTATTTTCAGCGGCAGAAGAAGTGGAAGTGGCGGCCCCTGAACTTGTGCTGGAATCATCAAAATATCTGTGAAACTAAGGAGCTAATCATTCATCACCGGAGATGCAATTTCATACAAAGAGAAACGGCGAGGGTGGAGAACGAGGGGGGGCGGGGGACAGATGATATAAATTTGTTGAACATCAGTGTTTATGCCTCTAATATCTCCGGCTCTATTAGATCACTGCAGGTGATGTTGCAAATCGATGAGCAGGAAACTTTTATTTACACCGGCACATTTAGATCTTATTGTGATATAGTGAAGTCTTTGAAGTTTTTTTTAATGAGACTCCCATCGATTTCACACATCAAGTTCAGTCTAATGCCGTCTGTTTGAAGTCGGAAATTATAATCTCGATGACGTCACGGTAATGTCATCAGGGTTATCTCACGGAGTCTGCATCCAAACACCGCGGCAGTGGGATCTGGGATCTGGGATCTGCTGCCACTCCAGAGGGTGGGAATGATGTGTGATTAAGTTGATCTCAAGATAGCTCATGGGAAATGTAGGCGAAGGCTTGTCAGAGCATGATCCACACGTCTGTCTTCAGTCTGTGTGGAAATGCAACACTAAATCTCCGTTAAGGTATTTCCTAAGGCCGCTCCTGCTCACTTATAACAAGTTAAAGGTATCTGGGAGGTATTTTTCTGAAGGAAACACTTCTTCCGGTTATATAATAGAATAGAATATCAATAGATTCCTCTGTGATCCCTGAATGCAACTCTATTATAACAACTTCATTCTATTAAAGCAGATAACAGCGGCACGGCCGTTTCGGCTAATGCTGTGTTCAAGGCAGGCTTTTGAAACCGTAAGTTACAGCTTCAAGTCACAACTACGACTTGGTAGCGTTCCAGGTAACCCGTAGCTCGTGTTTTTACCGTCCTGTTGTCTGTGAAAGTTCCCTATAACGGCCACTCGTAACTTCCGACCCGTGAACTCGTACCAGATCGAACTGGTATGACTTCACAGGAAGGAAAAACACAAAGTACGAGTTTCCTTGAACGCACCATGAGTTAGCAGCCCCCCGCCCTTGTCAGGCATCAATTGGTCCTCGTGCTACGTCACCACATTCACGCGCATCCCTTGGCTGCACACACAGCCCTTCATGCCGTTCTCTCCCCTCATTGGATAACACTTGTATCCCACAAGGAAAATTTTCTCCTCGGGTTACAGCAGAGCAGAGTGACGGAGAGACTCGTGTTTAGGCTGAAATACTTCATGTAAGTGATTGCTGACGGAAAATAGGACTATTTAGGACTTATATTAACAAAAACATTCCACTGATATCTGCTTTAAAAAAAAAGCAAACTGTGATCCAGGACTATGCACTGTTTATGTTATCTTGTATGGAAAATATTCATACAGAAAATTTTCCATTTTAAAATACAAACTTAGACAAAAGTAGGGGAAAAAAAGTGTTTCCATTCAATTCAATGAAGACAATGTTAAAATCAAAGATCGCCCACAATGTCTCCCTCCCTGTCTGACTGCTGTGTGGCAAAGCCGTGGCTGCCATCTTTGATTGTGTAAACTTCAATAGAGACGACCTGGTTTTGTTGGTTTAACTCCTGTTCTCCTGTCTGTTAGCTTGCAGCCGTCTGGAATCAGTCTTTGGCAGCCAGTGCATTTCCTGCCACTGAGCGAGTCTGTATACTTTCAACACTGTTTCACATTTGATGAGCGGATCCTCCCCCTAAACTGTCTGGCTTCAGGCCAATAACCAACACAGGATCCTGATAGATAGAAAATAATCTACTGGATCAGGAGTGGACATTGATATCTGTTTATTTCTATAAAACATCAGAACTCCCTGGACAACGCCCATCATCATTTCATATGTGTCCAAGAGTCTAAGCTGCACAGACTGAACCGACATCAAGGGAAGCAGCAAGCGTCCCGTCTCATTAAAGAAGTTAGACTCGTGAAAATATAATGAATGACACATACAGACCTTGACTTCAACTCACACCGACATATCATGTGATTTTATATAGCCTGCTGCCCTATATCCAACCAAACAAGGCCGGTGGCTTCAAACTGAGGTGTTGAGCCCTAACACTCAAAAACATTTGATATGTTTATTGTAAAGATTGTTCCCATACTGCATGAACAGTGACAATCAGAGAGACCCAAGAACATGTCAATTCATATTTACATAATATTACAAGAGGCTCAAGAGCTTCATAAATGTGTTAAAACTAAGTTAAAATGCCCACAGTGGGCGTAGATACCTGAACACACTAATTATTCAATTAACCCTGAATGTTGAGGCAGCCAAGATGGAACATTTTTTGTAGTGTGGCACCGGGAACCTCTCCAAACCAACTGCGTCGTTTCAAATTAAAAGCCTTGATAAATCCAAACTAACTGCGTCGTTTCAAATTAAAAGCCTAAGCAAATCAGTCAGTCTACTAAAGCCTTCAGAAAGCACACATCTGACTGAGGTGGAACTTCACCACGCAATGGGCTGTATGTGTGTGTGTGTGTGTGTGTGTGTGTGTGTAAACTTGTTCTGTGACAAGGCCACGGCAGACAGCTCGCTGTTTCCACTCCTGTCACAATAATGAAAACAAAGTCACACCACCGACCCCACGGTGCTCTGGTGCAGGTTTGCGCTTTCCACAATCCACACAATATCTAGTAGGCTATTCACGCTGTCACACGCACTGTGCAGTGCGCCTAACGGGATCCACGTTACGCAATCCGCGTGTCAAACCGTGTGTATCTTGAAATAATCCGGGACAACGTCTAGCTACGGTACAAATTACACGCACCATCAAAAAAAAAAAAAAAAAGCGGTGCCTTGACAAAGTGGCAGAGAAAGTAAGCATTTGGTTTCCCTGACCGGGGGGGCGAGGGGTTGATAAACCCACCCGCCAACCACACACGCATAAATACACGAATAAACACACACAACTCCAGCTACGGAGCAAACAATTGTGGTGATGCAAAGGAGGAATATAAACTTCAGCAGCCACACAGCATTTGAGCAGAAGACTGACAACCAACTTACTTTTCCTGCATGACATTCTCCTTGATGGCTCCCAGGGAGGAGGAGTGGTTCCCCTGCTGGAGTCTGCAGGTGGCCAGGTGCCGCTGGTGCTGATCCTTCAGACAGGCGTTTTCCTTGCAAAGATCCGTAACCTGGAGCTCCAGCTCCTCGATCCGGACCCTCTGCTTCTCCAACAGCCCCTGCTGGGTCTCGATGATCTTGTTTAGCTCCGTCAGATACTCCGCCGCCTTGCTGGGGTTCTCTGTCGGGTTCTCCATCTCGTAAAAGCCCCGCTGCCCGTCCATGAAGGCAAAAAAAAAAAAAAAAGAAAGAAAGAAAGAAAGAAAGAAGAAAAAGAAAGAAATATCCACCCAAGCGCCCTCAGCCTCTGACACACACACACGCACGCACGCACGCACGCGCACACGCTCAGTAGTAGTAACAGTGAGCGCTGTCAGACCCAGAGACCCTCCGTGGCTCCGACATGGCCGTGGCTCGTCGTGTAGTAGTGGCCGCTTGGCCGTCAACTTCTCCGGGTTTGTTGCGCCGCTTCGCTTCGCGCCGCCGCCGCCGCCGCGTCCACCAAAGCTCTGCACTGCAATAGCTTAACTAACCCTCAGCCCGCCGCTCCATACATGGGGAAAAGCGTTTAACTCTTTCAGGGCTGGAGGCTCCGCGCGCTCAGCCAACCACCACCTCTCCCTCTCTCCCTCTCTCCCTCTCTCTCTCCCTCTCTCTCTCTGGGTTTTGGTGATGTGGGAAACAAATCACGCGGCGACTTTGGCCACGTCCAGCCTGCCTACTCAACAGGTAGGTTGAGTTTCTGTGGTGCAAAAACAACACACACACATACACACACACACACAGGTGCGCGCGCTCACCTCACTTAGACAGCAGATTTCTCTGTGTATCCCTGCTCTGGTGTCAGATCTGTGTCCATGCATGAGGTAGATTTAGCACTGACTCCACATCCCCTCCCTCCACCAGCCCCTGCACACACACACAGCAAGTCGATTCCTTCCTGGGTGCCTGGAAATAGCCCGTTCAATCAAGTGAAGGAAAACAGAGAGAGAGAGAGAGAGAGAGAGAGAGAGAGAGAGAGAGAGAGAGAGAGAGCACTTTAACATATTAGAAATGTTTACATATGTTTATATAAATGTGATAGTTTTGTAATCCTTATAAAGAGCCCTTCATGCATGGCTGGATTATCTTGTCAGGGGGGGGGGCCCTCAGGGAAAAAATTAGCTTCCAGGGCCCCCATCTGATTCCTGCACTCCCCCCTCCCTCTCTCTCCCTCTTTATGCAATGTATTCATACCGATATATTACTTGGCCTTGTTGCTTGCTGCATGTTTAAACAGATGGATGTGTGAGCACAATGTAGTAGCCTATGTTCCCGGACGGAAGCAGCAGAGCAAGGTATCAATATCTATTTAGTTTATATTGACGTTTTATCTCTCCTTAGGAACTGTTGTCTATCTACACACTATTTGTAGTCATAGGTGTCTGTCTGATAAATGTCTTCACTCCACCGTCCGTGAGTCTACTTTCCAAGGTGAATCCTTTTTTTATGAACTATGTGCTCCACTAAGTTCACCAGCTACTCACTAATTTTGTCAATGAATGAATATAATGTGAGTGTGTCTTGTCCCCTTTTTTTGTCTGCAGACAGCTGCCTGCTGGAAACAGTTCCCCGTGGCTCTGAGGAACTGAGTTTGGTGATTAGTCCCTGTGGGATTTTCAAGCATCATAGCAATTTGATGATCAGGTAAAGTCCTTATGTTGTGTTATCTCTTAGCAGTGCATATTTCATACATTCCTAACCAAATTTATAGTAAATGAAATCACCGCAAACCAGATGTGAAATTGTAAATTTGGGTCTTTTGAAGCCCAAGCGGCTGTAGAGCCCTGTGTCCACTTTCCCCACAGTCTTCATACCAGGAAGTCTCTTTTCCCAGATTTTTTATTAACCTCTCTGTCAGCTCTGTACTCTTACTTTTCGCGCTACCTTGACCAGTAACCCAGCTTTAAGTGCACAGCTGCACCACAGTTTAATGCCACGTTACACTTTATTAAACCTGCAACCTGCCCATTAAGCTGGCATCAGCATTAGAATATTCATTTTAAAGAACTCCTCCAGAGGGAGTATGGGTATTAGAGCGAGGGGAGCTCATTAAAAAAAACTGGAACCTATAAAATCATTAAGATGTTTTCTAATACTGAACCATCAACCACCCCCCCCCACCTTCACCACCACCACCACCCCTTCCTTGGAGGACTTTGTGTGTGTTGGTGGCTCAAGGGGCTGAGGTGCACACAACATGATCATAGTGTAAGTGCTGTGCTGTAGAAACCACAGCCATGTCCTTTGTTAGATATAAAAGCTTTTTCTTCTCCCAGAGGACCATTGCTAATACAGCCCATAACTGATCATATGCAGATGTAGCAGCTGTCTTTGCATGTGTGTCCTCTCTCTCTCTCTGTGCTAACACCCTTCTCACCTGACCTTTGCCTGGTAATTTCTAGTATGAATGCTGTTGCATACCCTGCACCGGTGTGGACCACTCAGCTGGTCCCCCGTCGCAGAATTACCATTTAGGACCATTAACCAGCAGCCGTATAACAGAGAACCTGCTTTGCTTTACTGGGAGCTGGAAACACACTGCACCACTATCATTTAGATCAGTGGTTCTCTGGGCTCCTTGAAGAGGCTCCCAGGAAAAAGGCCACTGATTGATTTTTTACTATAAATCCCATCCATAAATAACACAATGACAGGATGTGGGGCTATGTTGCTCATGAGGATCAAACACTTTCTGCAATAAAACATCTAAAAGCAAATATCTAATCAGAGGGGGGTCCATGCATTTGTGTCAATTTATTGGTTAGCCTAAACATAAGAGATACTCATCCGAATTTCTACTTATTTATTTATTTTTTAATTGACAGGACAGCTGTAGAGAGACAGGAAATGGGGGTACACAGGGCCGGCCGCTGGCATAAACACTGTATGCGGTTGTTTAGGGCCACAGCCGTTAGGTGGGGGGCCACATGATCAGAAAGGTACCGGGGTTCATTCAAGTCATTTAAACATCCTGAGGTCTGCACGTGCACGCTATGAGCTTTATATGTAATTTGAAGTCAATATGCAGCTTCTTTATCTCACATTTGAGACATTTGGTGAAAATAGAACGGCAGAATGACAACATTTGTGCTCAAAAAGTACAAAATTTCATTTTAGACTTGTTTTCTACACTTATCTATTACTGTATTCATATCCTATTTCAAGCACAAAAAAACAGTTCATTCTCATGACTGAAGATGTGTTTTCACAAGGGATTTGAAATTTTTCAAAAAGCAGACCTCAAATTTCCAGCATTTGGCCTAAATTATTTCTTTCTACAGTGTTCTAGGACAAACTGGCCTCAGTGTGCTTACAGCGGAGGTTCTAATATTTAGACATAAAACACTTGAGTATTGTTACATCTGCAAGTATCTTAAAAAGATAAATTTAAGAAAATATGTAAAAGTCGAGAAAATGGCCTCAAACCTCAGAGGGCATAAACACGTCTGTATTCAGTTTTAACCAGTGATTTGGTGTTTGCGCTTAGAGTGGGCCACAAACAAAAATCTTGTTTAGGGCCACCAAAATCCTAGGGCCGGCCCTGGGGGAACAGAGTGGGGGAATGACATGCAGCAAAAGGCCACCGGTGGAATCGAACCGGGTGAGGACTATACTGTAGCCTCTGCATATGTGAATTTCTGGTGGTGAATTTCTTGGGGACAGTAAATCTGTCTAGCTACAGTACAAATTACACGGACCATCAAAAAAAGAAAAAGCGGTGCCTTGACAAAGTGGCAGAGAAAGTAAGCATTTGGTTTCCCTGACCGGGGGGCGAGGGGTTGATGAACCCACCCGCCAACCACACACGCATATACACGAATAAACACACACAACTCCAGCTACGGAGTGGAATCGAACCGGGTGAGGACTATACGGTAGCCTCTGCATATGTGAATTTTTGGTGGTGAATTTCTTGGGGACAGTAAATTATTAATCTGAATCTGCTCTACCCACCGAGCTTAACAATGCCTAAATCTGAAGTGAAAGATTTTGGTTAAATGTTTGAAAAATGAAAACTGATTAATATATTTGTGTCACTTTCAGTTTACAGCCGGTTGCCAACACCCAAGACTAGAGTTCATCTCCACATCACTGCAGCAAGGTGTCATCAACACTGAATTGACGTATAGATACAAAATAAACGTTGAGTTGCGTAGTAAAATTAATTCGATTTTTACATGGACAAAACCTGAAAATGAACAGAAACGATGATCATGCACCCGTTTGAACTCGTAAAGTCCCTTCAGTAAAGCAGCTCGGTAGGTATAGGTACACACTTTCATGAATGATGTGTCCGATTTAAAAAAAACTCTTAAGTTTTCGGTTTCTTTTCAGTCATAACAGGGTAAGAGGAACAAAACGGAGGCAGTGGCATGAAACAAAACCTCGGGCCAGACTCATGGCAACTACTGTACACCGTTAACATTTTTCCTGGAGCCAGTAAGGACACCACACACACATCTCCTCCTGCTCTATACTCTACTCTACCTCCATACATCTCATCATGTGTGAAAATGCAGCAGCTTCATCTTCTGTCCTCGCTGTGTGAAATCATTTCTGCACATATCCAGAGCGAATGAAACACTACACGGTCTCCTCTGTCTGTGGAGAAAATGGTATTTTTTCTGTCAAATGTGCAGACGACCCAGGGTAATTCTGTTCTGACATGCCACCCCACCCCCCAACACACACACACACACACGTTTTTATAGATTATACCTTATATACCTTATATCATGGTCATCACCAGCCTGTTGAGATAATAAAACCATTTGTCTTTTCTTGCTTGCAAAGAGACAAAGACAAGCAGATATATCCTTTAACGCACTATGACTACATCACCAGGCACAAACATGTACACGAGCTTGTTAGGTGGAGCTGAATCCCCTGTAAGGAAGACAGCCATTATAATCAATCCCATTGAGGATTCTTTCTATTTAATGCACAGAGAGTGACAGTTAAATTCTTCTCCCTGTGTTTAAGTTGTTATTGAATTCAAAGTAAAAGTAAGATTCTGTTCTCTTTTCTTTTTGGCACACTGGGATGTGTTCTCATGAAGAATAAAATAAAAATAAAAAACAGCGGGAGAGGCAGACCACATACGAAGTCTGTCATTATCCCTGACACTCATTTGCTTTGCAGCTGCTGGATGCTTCTCTCACACAGTGGTTGCCCTCTAGTGGTTCTCCGTGTTCAGGACACAGGCGAGTGATGGGACCAGTGATGTTTGACAACTCTGAATCCATTTCCTATAGCTCAGTACCTTGGCGGTGGAGGGTTTTGAGCAATGAAACGTCATGATAAGACACAGAATTTATCTAGTCCTGTCTGCTAAATGCAGGGCTCTAACAGCTAGAGGGAGGAGGAGGAGGAGGAGGAAGAGGCTCGCTCATTGTCTACTGACAGACACAATACAGCGGGGCTAAATCCTCCCTGCCATCACCTGCCAACCACTTTGATGCATTGCACCACATCTCCCAATGAGAAAGTGGGGAATGATAATGTGCATAATTCACAGGAAAGATTCTGTGATCCCTTCCTTCTAGAAATCTTCAAAGCACGGAAGGGTAGAGGCAGAGTGAAATGCAGAAAGAGGAAATTTTTCCCCCCCTCTTTTTCAGAAGTTATATTTAGACATTCAGGGTATTCTTCTCTCCTACTGATGTATTTGGTTCGTTGTTGCGGCTGCACGCCGCTCGGCCACAGCAAAACGCACACGTAGTTTTCCTCCGCGTGCCGTTTCCAGCCGGTATTTTCTGGAGCTTTGGCTCACACGTCGAATCTTCAGCTTTATGTGGGAATGAGAGTGTCATCTTGCAAAAAGGCCAATGTATCAAAGGTTGCTACAGTAACAGTGATAGTACAGTAGCTGCTGTAATGCCCGATCCCATATCCCCCCCCCCCCCCAGATGAAAGAACGACACACTGGAGTGGCTGAAGTGCTCATCTCATGCTCCTGTGCAGACACCAATAAAGCAAAACCTGGGCCAAAGTGTGAATTGGAAAACACACTTGGGAGCGTCTGTTATTCTTGCCAGCTCAAAGCTTGTGATTCAGTTTGCGATGCTGTCTTTCTTCATGGTTTAAAATGTTTCGGGTTTTTTGTTTTTGTTTGTTTTGTTGTTGGGTTTTTTTTTCAAAACCTCAGCAGAGAGTTTCCTTTTCTTCAGCATGGTGAGTTACTGCTTGAGACGGGACATTGTTGTCCCTAATGAGTTAAAGAGCTATAATGGCCTCAAATTTATGTACGTGACCTCCGGAGGCTGCTTGAAATTTAAAATCCGACTCAATAACTTTTTGTTTTCACTGTTCCTAAAACACATTAGTGTTTTTATGGACCTAAACTCATCAAACAAGATTTATGGTTTATTTAAAATCAAAAACAAAGGGTCCAACTGGCTTAGATATACAACCCACATAGGAGCTGGGACAGAGAATTTTCCTGTAGTGTGTTTGTGGTGGGTTTGGGGTCATCTATTGTGTATTGTATGGTAATTACTTTGTGTGTTATAATAATATTGCTCAAATGAAGGTATGTGATTTGATATTGTTCTATGTTCTTTTTAAACTTTATGCCAAGATTGCTACAGTGAGATGTATTTGTATAATTTTGTAGACTGTGCAATGGCAAATATTTGAAATCTTGTAATGTCAATGATTTGAATTACAGTATGGCATGTGAAATTGGACAGTGGTGGGTTATGTGACCAAAAGACATTTGAACACACCAGGTTGTTCGCTTAAAATAGATCACAGCAGAGTGAGTCCTATCAGTGTGCGGTGGTTTGCTTATTTTTGATCTAGCCTCTATTAGTGTTATTGATGTAAGAGATTCTACAAGGTTAGCCACCAATCTTATCTTATCTTATCTTATCGTATCCTTGTGATTGACCATTGGATTCAGCTGTGGTTATTAATGACACCCAGAGTGTTATTAATTCATCCTTCATTTGCCGACAGCAGCAGTGATATTTCTGTCATATTTCATAATGATGAGCATTCACAATGAAGGAGTTCAATAAGTATTTCACTAATGACAAGAAAATAAACAGAGTGCAAGTGATGGAACTGAAGAAAACATCAAAAGTAATTGGAAACTGCAAAATTGAGCACTGAGAAGCAATTAGTGTAATTAGTTAACAAATCCACCTTGAAATTTGCTTGGTTTGTGGACTGCAAAAGAGAAAACACACACGCACACACACACTGTCATTTCCACTTTATATCGCACACTTTTTCCTTTTTGAAAACTATGCATATATTTTGTTACTTTCATTGCTTCTTTAATTAAAACTTGCAGAAATTCAAGTAAGTGGGTTAACTTTAACTGCATGTTCATTTTTTGGGAAATGACTTGTAAAATTCACACATCTGACCCCGGGGCTTCAGAGCAGCACTGTGAGGGAGGTTTTTGTCACAGCCCCTGCACAGTAGCTTACAGAGCATTTCTTTAGGTTTACTTCAATCTAAGGTTTAACAAACCTTGAAACAGTGGTTTAAATGTGTTTTGAGTGTTACTGGAGCCTGAAAGAGACGGTCCCTGTCATAAATTCTACCAAGTCCCTGAATGCAACCGGAGAGAAGAACACCATGGGGACAGAACCCTAAAGTTTCAGCTCAGGTTTATCATTATTTTTCTGCAAAATTGACTAAAACCTGTGAGCTGGACTGAGCTAGAAAGATTAAACCTAGCACCAAGTCTGCAAAATATGTGCATATGCTTCTCAGGAAATGAGTTCAAATCAGCCACATGATGGTGCTGGTCAAAAATACCATTTTCAGAAGGCCACGCCCCTCTCAGCGTTTTCTGCCATTCACCTGAAATTTGGCCATGAAGTCTGCCATGATGGATTCTTCGCTCATCAGAGTATTGTTAAAGGAGCATTATCGCAAATACAGCAGTAATAGCATAAAATAAGATGAAATATGCAAAAGATAGGTCGGGGGGAGCCATAACTAAATTTACAAAAAAAAAATAGACAACAGTGTAGTGTCTGTGGGGCAAATGCAGAATTTGTCTTTGATATGATGTAAAGCCGTTGTTGCCGTTGTTGTGGTTGTGCGCGACGTAGAGCTGCCACTTCCACTAGCGAGTTTTCTTTTTCCTTTCCCCAATCGCACGTTCATTCAGCCTGGTGAGGGAGGAGGAGGGGTGGGGGGTGGGGGGACTTGTTTTTCTTATCACCGAACGAGGCTGCTCTCTCTCTGACAGCTGCCCACTTGTTTATATCTGATATGCTCCGCCTGGCTCCATCTAGTGGCCGAATTAAGAATTTGGATTTGCGATAATGCTCCTTTAAAAACAGTACGATGAACAGAACTGTTTTTAGGTTTTACTTATACAGAAGTTATTTGTACAGTAACTGGAGTAATAAAGAGGAAAACAGAGGACAGAGCAGCCGCAACAGCTCAGGAATGTGTTTTGAAGACACATTTACATTTGATCGCCTCCAGAAGTGGTTTAGCAGATCCCATCACAGTCTGTCCTCAGTGCATCTCAGGCATTTACACCTGCACCTTTTGACTGGTGCAGGAGCAGGGCTCTGCTGACTGGCAGTGACATCGTCATGGGCCATAGTCTGAGAAATGCTGCCCTAAAGGGTGCGTCTGTGGCCTGGGGAAGCTGTCTACCCAAAATAAAGCTGCTCCCAGTGATCAGAAAACATTCAGATCATCTATTTGCATTCCAAGCATGTAATGAGATATTTTGAATAGTGTCACTGTCGTGTGAAAATGGTAGCCTAGTTTGATTTGTTTGTGTGTCTATGATGGTCTTTTGGGAATATAAATACAGACTGCAGACTGGTGATTTCCCAGGATGCCTGAAACATACAGTACTATACTGTGCATGCATGACAACACCGGGCTCTACTCTGAGCTGTACTTTGCGTGCTGTGTTCAAATGCAACTGTTAAAGCTGCATTTGAACTAAACAGGATTTTTCCTGTGGCTATGCTACATTTTTACCTTAATTAAAAAGCTCCCGAGTAATTGTGATATTTAACTTCATGACTTGTGACTTGTTATGAGTGAGAACGGCGTCTCATGGCAGAAAACCAACCTCCACAATCTTTTGTTTATGACAGTTAAGACTACTTATATACATGTCGTAACATCGTATATGTTATATAACGTTATCCAAAAACAAATGCACATGGCCAGGAGGAGAGTTAGCAAAACAGAGGAAAGGCAACCAGGCTTACATAGTTCCTCTTTAACAGAAGACAATGTTCAAACTGTCTCAGGCATTGTTTGTTAATTGTTGGTTTATCAGAGTATTGCTAGACAAATTCATCTCTATATAGAGAGACATATACAACTACACACATATGAGCCATATGAGCCTGTATAGATAATCCTATAGTGATGGCACAGTCCACCCTCTCTCCACCATCTCACCCTCTGTCATTTCACACACCTTTGTTATTGTGTATCTCAGGTTGATGATTTTTGTTCTTTAGGAATGTGCGATAACCAGATAACATTTTTCCTGTGATTACAAGAAATTTTAAATGTTGTAATTTTAGCCATAAAGGCACTATACAGTATGGAAGTTTTTGTTTTTTTGCCAGTGCAAAGATGCCAGTTCTGGTAGAAGTGAAAAGCTACATAGAAACATATGGCTGCCGTTGTCTGGACAAAGTCAACATGTTTGAGCTCAGAGCTACCGGGTTAGCTACCGGGGCGCCCTGAAGGGAAAAGTTATTCTAACCAAGGGGGCAGTTGTCGGTCTGAGAAGTGAAGCTCACTTCCGCGTTTAAAAAACTGCAATCCCCCCAGCTTCCTCTGGGGGCTGGTGTCAGAAGGGAGCATTCTCCATAGACCCCCATGTTAAAATCGCCGACTTTACATCCTCAATAAACATGTTAAAAGCCTGGTGTCGGCACGTTTTTTTTTCTCAATCGATAGTTTCTACCCCCGCACACACTCTGAGGGGGGTGAAATTTTTTTTAACTCTACCGTTTTACTGTTATTAGGTTAAAACTCTGGCCAATTAGGGCGCGGAAACATTGAGTGACAGGTCCGAGCAGCTCCGTGGACAGCTGCTTCGAGGCCAGTGGGCGGGTTCTCGGCCGGCCAATCCAACATGGCGCTGCTCAGGCCGCCATATTTGAGTCACAAAAACGACTCCCCAAAACCAATGGGTGACGTCACGGATGCTACGTCCATATTTTTTTACAGTCTATGATTCTAACCAAAATCTGTTTCTAGACAAAATTATTGTTTTTGTGCCTAAATCTGTTATTATAGTAACCATGGTGATGAATGTGAGGGCTCCTTTTTTGGAGATACCTATATGTTAAAAAAAAACAAAAAAAAAACTACCTGTATGGTTGTTCTGGTGCAAGGACTAGCTGTATTATAACATCTTGTATTGTGAATGCAACAATGGCTGA
Organism: Trachurus japonicus; assembly: GCF_045865225.1. Lineage (NCBI taxonomy): Eukaryota > Metazoa > Chordata > Actinopteri > Carangiformes > Carangidae > Trachurus > Trachurus japonicus. The sequence goes on from NC_140911.1 coordinate 16,107,673, forward strand.
AGGAAAACAAACACATTACAAATAAAAACGATCATTTTATAAATTGCTTTTCATATGCTGTGCTCAGTGTTATCAATTTCTTAAAAGCAGGATACATGATACATGATACATGATGCAGCCATTGCAGACCCATCCAAGGTTAGATGACTGACTTTTCAATAAATATTGGTCATTTTTAGATATATTACAGGCTTGGAGAATACAATGCATATTGAAAACACATCTGCGCTTCTTTGTCCGTCTGACAAAGCTTTGGCTCCTCAGCTGAATTTTCTCAGACAGCCGAGGTTCTCAATACTGAGATCCATCAGTGGCCACCACACAGTGTATTTCATTTGCCTGTGTCCAGTATGATATCAGCACTTCCCATCGTCTGCCTCGGATAGATACGCACTCAGTCGAAGCCAGCAGTGACATGCTATCTAACATCAGACATCTGTGGTTAGTTTGTCAACACGATGAAGACAGGTGCTATGACATCCTCTCCTCTTTAGTCAAACAAAGAAGACAATGCTGCGTTCAGTGCTGTGTTATTTTTTCAAAGATAAATGTTTTCTGTTTTTTGTTTTGTTTTAATTAAATCAATGAACATTAAGTTGCTCTGTTACAATTACATTTACTCATTTGGCAGATGCTTTTATTTAAAGCAATTTCTATATTCCCGGCTACCCAGAGATCAGTCCATTTTAATAGCACCATGATAACACTGATGGCCGTTATCATTTTGGTATAATCATGACACTAAATTTCTATACTGTTTCCTGTCTAATAGTAATCAGTGTTGGTAGCAGAAAGTGCAAACTGAGGCAGAAGCCTGGCTGTGCCAGCTGAAAATATTTCAAACTGAGAAATAATGTGTTATCTTGATGCTTTATGACTCAGGTTGAATGTGCAGAGATAAGACACATGCCAGCATGCTGCCAACATCTGTAGCGTCAGTACATTGGCTGTCAGATAAAAGAACTGTGAGAAAGAAGATCAGAGGCAGAAAGGGCAACTAACGGGGAACTAAGAGAAGGTAAATAACAAGTAACAAATTACATAACTCATACCACATATTTATTAGGACTAAAAATGTATTTAGTATTTAATAGTACAGTACAGTGCAGTATGGAATAGCACAGTATGGTATGGTATAGTACATATGGCCTGGTACAGTACTGTATAGTATAGCACAGCGTAATGTAATATAGCATTGTCTATAGTGCAGCATAGAAAAGCATGGTAAGGAGCAGTACAGAAGTATGGTATGGTATTATATAGTATGGCATGGTGCAGTACAGTATAGTATAGCACAGCATAGTGTATTATACTGTAGCTATATGGTACCTGCAGTCATAGCCCAGGCATTAATCAGAGCCACAGCTTTAACCAGCTCAGCCAGGCAGAGCAGAGCAGAGCAGCAGCAGCAATCACAGCCAGTAGCTGTTGGATGGAGCAGGGATACATAATGTAAAATGTCATTGTTCTTTTTTCTGTTACTTAGTATCTGCAGCACGCCAGCAAACTGACAGAGCTGGCGGTGTATTACAACTGGACCGCACCAACACACTAGCCTGTTACTATAACTACACAAAAATTAAGAAGAGTTAAGTGTGAGGAAATGCAAAGCAGGTCAGACTAAAATGATGTTTTAGTCAAAGTGTTTCAGTTCATTTTGGCTCATTTCTCTAATGAGAAAAACATTTTTCAAAACATTAAGCTCAAACCTTTGAACAATTAGTTTGTCATTCACTGATTTCTCACTGCACTGAGAAAGACTTAATACAATTCTCTACAAATCTGAACAAAAATCACTTAGGCTATGTTTCACTGATCAAAACTGATTAGCTGATTCTAGCAACGGGCAAAGCAGTTCTTTAGAGGGTACTGAACCACTAGAATCAGTTCATTAAAAAGAGTTGTTCAAAAGAGTCGTTCACCAAATTGTTCAGTGCTTTTGGGAATCCCGACTGCATAGTGCATAGTCCGACGATACACAGCCGTCCTGACTCACATTTAATACACAATATGTCCGGCACAAATGGATTTTTCAACTTTTGGTTCGACCAACGCAATATTGTTCCGTTCATTCATCTAGCGCTCTTTCTCCGTTATTCACGTTATTCACACACACAGACGAGCGCGTATGCATGACAGCAGTGCCCATCAGACGGCGGTCCAAGCCTCTGCTACAGTCTCCGTGTAAACCTGTGGGAAACACTGTAATATGTAGTACGTTCACTGACACACAGTACGTTCACTGAACTGACTACACAGTGAACCTGAGCCCTCAGCCCTGAGTGGTAGTATGTTCAGTGAACAGATCACTGAACGCGCCGTGCACTGTTCCCTCGCAATGAGAGGACCTGACAGTCTCGGCCACCCGTTTTCCTAATAGGATTCACGACTGATTTATGGTTTGCAACAACCAAATCACGCGGCATTTCCACTCCCAGCATGCACGCTCACTGCTGAGCTCAACTGAACTGAGAAATGAAAGAATAAGTTCAGGAAGTGATTCAGTTCAGTTTGTTCCCTCAAACCATTCGTTCATTTGAATGCAACATTTGCGATGACACAACACTAGCTTCTCAGTGAACCTGTCTAACTCTTCACAGAAAAGTGTTAGTGACGCAGGTTGGGGCCGTAATTCGGTGTCATCGTGCAATAAAGTTGGAACAGCCCATCCTGCATCATGACTGACAATCCTGGCCAGCAGGTTAGTGTCGCCTCAGTGACAATAGTTGTTCTGCTGCATGACTCCCCAAAACATACAAATGAAAGCAGGGGCAGAGTGAAACCTGGGCTCTGGTCTCACAGGGGCCATTTGAACAAACAGTTACTTTACCTAAAGCCAAGTGTGTTGGCTTCAGTTTTCAGCCCCAGACTCTGCTGCTTGCTACAAATACATCCCAGTGTTGGTGTTTGCTGGATGTGCAGAGGGAGATGCTTGCTCACACATTATCACAACAACTTCATAATGTGACAAAATGTCAAGTTTGTACGTTCAGTTTGTTCCACTTCTGCTAGTTGTCACAAGGACACACAGATGCAACTTTAAATAAGTGTGTCCATTTTCAAACAAACAAAAAAGGTTAAATTATTAATGGACGCCATTTCTTAATTTTAAATAAATCCAATACATTATTGGTTAAATTGCAGCAGGTGCTCCATTGTTGTTTGGTGTCCACTGGAAAACTTGCAAATCTGTCCTCTGTATGATATTACTGATATCATTCTCTGTATAGAGTTCAGGTTATATGTGACAGCTGGTGAAGCGAAACAAACCCAGGCTCAGCATATTCTCTGGGGTTGCCAAGAGGCAATCTGAGAAATTAAGGAAATGCAGCTGTAATTTCCCCATGCAGTTTCCCTCACTTTATTATTCTCCTATCCTGTCCTCTTCTGATCCACTGCTTTCATTAATGTTTCTGCTGACTGTCTTACTAAATTATCAGTCTGATCATTTGAATGAGATTTTTGGGGGCTTGTGTCTGCTCTTTCTTTTAAATTTCAAACTAATAAATTATATTTGGCAGATAATTTGGGCTTCAGGCAATTCAGGCAACAGGTGGCCAATGTAGCAGGATTACCTTAGGGAAACCAGAGGGAAAGTATAGTGCTCAGAAAAACCCAAAAATCTAAATCCAAACATTGAGATTATTATATGAATATTCCCTAAATTATGTCCTCCAGTAAAAACCCAATAGGTTGTTTGTTAAGCAATTTAATATGACATAGAATTTTTCAAGGTGATACAGTAGCTAGTGGCTGCAATGAATAAGACGGGAGCAGAAGAAGAGATGTGGTTCTCTGTGGCTGTTGTCTTGGAGAACTTGTTGCATATGATTTCTTACATGAAGATACATTATTTTTGCAAAATTGTAGAAAAACTCTTGAATATCATGGTGTTCTCAATATCCACTTGGTTCTTCTCCAAAAAATCCAGCAAACAAACATCTGTCAAACACACCATCAATATGCACAAAGCAGATGCACACAGGACCTACAGCAGATGAACTGGAACTGGAATCTAACACAGTTGATGAGTGAACGAGGTGCAGGTGAGCAGAGCTCCGGGACTGCAGGGCTGACCATCAGTGGAAACAGGTGTGAGGAATGAGGGGATGAGGAAAATAATATTCACACACTACTTTTAAACAAATACATGATCATACTCATAAATATTACAATTAACCTTTTCAGTTGTGATTCAGTGAGACTGTTCTATTTGAGTAGATAACCCAAACTTTAACAGACATGCATCACTCAATATAGTATTAAGCCCTATTCGCACGGGATTAGTATCACCTGGGGACCTCTGGTAATTTGTAATAATTGCGGAGGACGTCTGTGATCTTAATCCCGTGCGAATGCCATGTCAGTAATTTGTAAAGTAAAAATTCCCCCGCAAATTACCTACTATATTTCACCGAAGACCGACGTTCCGTGGTAAAACTAGTCCCGTGCTAATCTGCAGTAATTGAGGGGCATTTTTTGTTTTTGTTATTTTTATTGCGCGCCTTTTCTACTTCTTCCCCGGTTGAAAACATACTGTACGGGTTGAAACATGGAGGCTGCGGTGGAAATCAACGGGCACCGGAGCAGGAGTTGCCTGTGAATGTTTTCCCACACTGTTATGGTTGTGATCCATGTTCACAGCGCTTAGCGCTCTCTCTCCCTCGTCAGAATGCCGCTGTTGCTAGGTTCCTCACAGCTATCAGTTGCAGGGTTTTTCCGCGTTGCCGCCATCTCGCTTTCGCACCGCACAGACAATGGATATGCAACGTGCGCGCGGTTTTGACGTCACATCTGGGCCGTGATGTCAGTAAATTCGAGTAAAATACAGACTTCACTTGTCCCGCGCGAATTTCCTCGCAAGAAACACAGATGTGGGGGGGTAATTTACAAATCACAGGTAATACTAATCCCGTGCGAATAGGGCTTTAGACTGGCCTCCGCTGACAGGTCCTTGTGGTCAAACACTCAAATGAGTGGGAATGGGAACTAAAATGGGGCTGCTAACACAGAGCCAACCAATAAAGGAAGACGCACAGACGAACCGACAGAGACAAGGGGGGAAACACAGAGGCTGAATACACCAGGGAGAAACAAGACACAGGTGAGGGAACTACACACTGAGGTGAGACACACGAGGCAATCACAGGGGACCTGGGACATTTCAAAATAAAACAGGAAACACTGAAGACAGACAACGGGAACTCAAAACTCAAATTAAACTTACCATGCGATTCATTTCTTTGTTAGATGCTTGAACTGTTTATGGGCAACTTGGCTTATTTAAATATACCAATGTACGTAATGATGTTTTTGGTTTATGAAACAGCCTAGAGAGAATGACAGGTGCCTGGTTGCTGTTGTTAGTAGTTTATGGGTATTAACTATTATTGTCAAGGCTTGGCATCAATGATAGAATCTGAAGGCTATCTTTTTCTTTTTTATTTCTTCATTTCATTTTGACAAGACAAAACAACTTTTTTTTTTTTTACTTGTGGCAATTCTGCCCATTTCACCGTACCACGTCACTGCAGTTGGGAGACGTCACAGCGAGTTGCGTCTGTACCAGTGTTGACACTTTTACCAACATGTTTTTCACAATCTGAAAAATGTATTTTGGGGGCTTTCAATCCCACCTTCTTCCACACAATGAAAGAGAGGAGAAATAAATGTAACACTTGAAAGCGAGTGAAACACATTTCAGCAAAATAGCACTTTGCAGTTTTGTAAACATCTGTCTGTGGCAGAATATTAAAAATTAATCAAAGCAAGTGTCTCTTTCATCAAACTGACACTGGAATAGGGTATCGAGGGTTGGGGGGGGGCTGCCAGATGTTGCATACTAAATCATCACAGACATAAGTAGCAAAATGTGGATGATACATCACAGAAACGGTCCTTCTGCAAAAAGATAACCAGCCTATTCAAAGTGTTTTCATTATCAATAACTGCGTGTCCACTCCTTTCGTTCTGTTTGTATCTGAACTAAGCAAAGACACGGTGACGGAGCAGTTTTCATCTGGCACTCGTGCGTTCTCAATATGATGGGGCATTGAAAGTTTTGCAGCACCACAATGAAACTGCTGCCGTCTTGCTCCATCCTCACTGTCAGCACAGGTATGTAAATTAATCCTCCCAGCTGAGGAAATGTGCACTCTGCTCACGTGTTCTACAAATGTGTCCCGGTGCTGACAGTCAGCTGAGGGCCGAACCGACAGGCAGCAGCAGTTTGAAGCGTGTGGGATGCGGTGGTGAGCCCCAACCTGCAGTCGATAGTCCACCCTGGCTGGAAACTCCTGGTGAATACAGGAGGAGTTATACTGCTGTGTCCAGATTTACATTTACTCTACACATCACACCCGATGGCTTCTGGGAATAATATCTTACTAAATCATATTTCTCTACTTTGTGAACTGCTTTAGCTCTGCATCAGGGTTTGTATTAGCCTAGTCTCTGCTGTTAAGGAAAGGTTACTGTCAGGACTGGAAGCGGAAAATGACATTTACTATTGTTATTGAAGTTGTAATGGCCAAAGGTCATTCAATTTCTGGTATTCTTGGCCAACATCAGACACACTCTTTGATGTGGTTTCCGTTGCATTCAAGTGGTGCTACTGAAAGGAGAGAGGTGAAAAATCAATCTTATTGGAGTAGCGAAAAAGAAAATTTCAATTCTATGCAAAATGTGTCCTCAATCTGGCTACAAGTAGGTACATCTGTTTTTGTGATTTTTATGTCTATGGTCAGTTATTTGATTTCTACCAGATGGGCCAATCAACTCACAAGCAACGTAATTGCTATTTTACAGCAGACAGTGGAGGTGTGGGCAAGAGAAACAAGTGTACGGTGCTCTATGATGTTGTTTGCCCCCTTTTAGGACTGTTTCATCCACTTCACAGGAGGCAATCTTTGAGGAAATCCATCTATCTAGAGCGTCCATCTCTTCAAAAACCATTAAAAAACTACGGCTTTTTGGTTGGCAGCATGTGGTCCAGCCACAGTGAATGACCTGCACCATGAACAGGCAAACTAATGATGTCACCTGCGTATGTGTTGCTGCTGCCATAACTATAATGTTTACACTGAGTTTGCCTTTGATAATGGCATACAGTAATAGTAATTAACAATAATTACAATGGTTGACGAGTGATTGGCTTGTAATCAGAAAGCAGTCACATGATAGATAGATAGATAGATAGATAGATAGATAGATAGATAGATAGATAGATAGATAGATAGATAGATAGATAGATAGATAGATAGATAGATAGATAGATAGATAGATAGATAGATAGATAGATCAATCGATCGATCGATCGATCGATCGATCCAACAATGTCTACCAAATGTCTTGTTTGCTATGCCTCACAAGTAAGGGTGCTGTACAATAGTTGATATGCAGCTAGTTTGCTGCAGTGGATGTATTTGGTATTTATGTTCAGAGTCTGCTAAAATCTGTTGTTTGAATATAGGAAAATAAGATAATATCTCTGACACCAAGTGTTTTCCAACCATTGTGACCTCCCTGAGTTCCACATTGCAGCAGTTTACTTTTTTTTTCTCTTAACAATTTTTCCTTGTGGTGAAATTCCCTTGGGTGGCGCTGCTGACGTAACAAAATTACCTTCTGCTCCTGGCTGGCTAAAGACACACTCAAGTTCAAATGCATCATTACCAGCCATGAGATAATACTCCAGCATGCTAAGTGTTGGCTTGTGTTTGGGGTATGTTGCAGGAGAAACAAAGTGCCTACTCAGTTGTCAACAACATCTCATGTGGTTTTGGTCAGACCTTGGTTTGTTCTCTAGCTAGTTTGCCTTGTTGTTGGGTCCGATCAAGGTCAGCTCTTGTTCCCAAAACTGGACGAATTCAAAGGACCGACACCATCAATGCACAAGATCAAGATTACTAACTTTAGAGGATTTCTGTGTAGTTGTTCCTGTTCACGTTAAACCAAAACTAACACTGAAGGTTTGAGAATCTCTCCAGTTTCCACAGTCTAAATAATGTACCTAAACAACCATTAATTTATTTTCCACTTTCTGAAAGTTGGTTTGCAGAACCATCTTCAAATGGCTTTTTTGTCTTTCATTTATTCACTGTAATGTTATGGATTCAATGAGGCTTTTATATGTAAATTTCAGGATTCTGTAAATATGTGCCACAGCTGTCAATCTTTCCACGTCTAGTGGGAATTATGCATGAGCATGCTGATGCAAGTGTGTGTATATCTACAGTCCAAAAATGTCAATTATTCTCACTTGAAGCTGGAACTATATCATAATCCCAGCCATTATAATTCTGTTACTGGCTCCAGCTTCAACTTTGGCCCGAAAAACGTCCAACCAAATGTTTCTGTCTATTTGTGTTATACAAAGAGGCAGTGGAAAAACAGCAAAATCACTTCTGTGGGAATGCTACCACTTTGTTTACCCCCAATTAAACATCATTCAGTGAATGACTCTTCTGTAATGGGACCTATTCAGGGAAATTGACAACAGTATGTAATTCGGTGCAATCACGGTTTGTTTCTGCAAAGAGATGCTGGTGTTTAATAACCTCACTGCTGCTGTCACATGTAGTCACGTACAGGCATGCTAATGTACCACACAGATTCTACTCATGTGTTACCGCTATTGTGTGTCCTTTTGTCTCCTTAATACACTCTCCATAGCCATGCTTGAGGATTAGGGGATGTAAACCAAAGAATCACATCACCAGTCTCACAAGAAGTGAGGCAGTGATGGCTGACAAGATATTTACAGATTCAGCCTGAATGAAATTTTTTTTAGCTGAAAGCACAGGAAGCAAATTAAAAATGTGATCAAGAGTATAAGAAGGAATACCAGTTTGGATGTTATGTCAAAGACATCCATGTGTGTTGTGTACTGTCCTTAATTTGCATTTTACAAGCTAACCCTGCCTGTCATCAGTGAAATAAAAGAGAAAGAGGTACCAATATCCCTCATGGCAACGCCCCTGAGCAGTTCTTTCCTGCTAACATGGCTCCTATTAATGAGTGGGGAGAGAGCCATAACTTTACTTTCAGTTGTGACCAGGACTCAAAGTCCCACTATGTTGTTTTTCAACCTTAAAGTAATGTTTCTAAACTCATTGAAGAGGTAGAAACCAGTTAATACAGTAGGATGAATCATGCTGCTGCTGCAGCCTGAGCAGGGTCGCATCAGCTGCAGCCAACTGCACTAAGTAACTTTCCCGTGCGGGTAGGAACACCGTGGTCCTGGTACACCGCAGCTCCAGAAACCAAGCTCAAGCCCAGTATCCAAGTGCCCTGTGCTGGGCTGCACGGCCGACCAGCCCATGCTCTGGAGATTTGCTTGGAACTGGTACAGACGACGGCAATGGTACCGGCAATGGCTTGGCACCAGCACCGGCGGCGGCGACAGCAGCGATGCCGGTACTGGCAGCGTTACCGGCACCAGTTCTGGCAACGGCAACAAATTTACATAGACTACGAGGTAGCAGACAGTTACTCTTCTCTACCAGAGTACCAGTACCACGAATCCTACATAGTGTAGCTTTAAAGACAAACTACGCAAGATTTGCACCTTAAAGCAGATAACAGCGGCACGGCCGTTTCGGCTAATGCTGTGTTCAAGGCAGGCTTTTGAAACCGTAAGTTACAGCTTCAAGTCACAACTACGACTTGGTAGCGTTCCAGGTAACCCGTAGCTCGAGTTTTTACCGTCCTGTTGTCTGTGAAAGTTCCCTATAACGGCCACTCGTAACTTCCGACCCGTGAACTCGTACCAGATCGAACTGGTATGACTTCACAGGAAGGAAAAACACAAAGTACGAGTTTCCTTGAACGCACCATGAGTTAGCAGCCCCCGCCCTTGTCAGGCATCAATTGGTCCTCGTGCTACGTCACCACATTCACGCGCATCCCTTGGCTGCACACACAGCCCTTCATGCCGTTCTCTCCCCTCATTGGATAACACTTGTATCCCACAAGGAAAATTTTCTCCTCGGGTTACAGCAGAGCAGAGTGACGGAGAGACTCGTGTTTAGGCTGAAATACTTCATGTAAGTGATTGCTGACGGAAAATAGGACTATTTAGGACTTATATTAACAAAAACATTCCACTGATATCTGCTTTAATAAAGAGCTTCAGAGTAATTGTGATGGTTAAATGTCTTGAGACTCTCTGCCTTCCTGGGGTCGCTTGGCCAAAAAGACCTGGACTGCTTTACAGCACTACAACATAAACACGCTGGGTAATCTGTAATCTCTTGTTAACGTATTCCACCTCGGTAGGAATCGCTCCACGATCACACCGGAGCAATCGTCACACCGGCTTCGTTGAAAACAAATGCACGTGGCCAGGGGGGAGGGAGGAGGGTTAGCAGTGAGTTTTATGACAGTGAAAATTAGGGGTGTCATGATTTCGATTTTTTTTATCGAAATCGATCGAAATTACGTCATGGTCTCGAGCATCGAAGTCAAAGAGAGGATCGACGATCACCCCCCAGGGAGGTGTGCAAAGCCATGCACGCACGCTACGGAAAGTTACGCACACGACACAGCACATTGTAGCTGACGCCACTAGTTAGCTAACCTGCAGATTATGACACCATGGCAAGTGCAGATAAAGGAAACGCTGCACCGGAGCTTGAAGCAGCTCCTGCTTCTCTTAAATCACCAGTATGGAAATATTTTGCATTTCCGGTGAGTTATGTAAGAAGACCACAGTGTGTAAGATATGCTATGTGCGTGTACCATACCCGGCCACGGGAAAACATGGCAGGACACATTTGCCGGTATCACAAAGATGTAGATTTGACAACTGGGAAAACACCATCACTAGTCCAGCCAACTATTCCATCCTCGTTTGCAATAGACCTCAGCTCGCGCAAAAGCTGTAACTAACGCTATAGGGCTATTTATAGCAGCAGACCTACAGCCTTATTCGGTGGTGGAAAACGCTGGATTTAAACATTTGATTAGCGTACTTGAGCCACGCTACAGTATGCCCAGCAGGTCGCATCTTACAACAAAAGTGTTGCCCTCCATGTATGAAGACGTTAAAGAAGAAGTTTTGGGGGGTCTGAGCAATGCAGAGTTAGTTGCCTTAACAACAGATGGCTGGACCTCAAGAGCAACAGAGAGTTACATCACCGTCACAGCGCACTACGTCAATAAAGATTGGGAGATTGAAAGTCCAGTCCTTCAAACTCGCCCCATCTATGAAGCACACACAAGTGATAATTTGGCATAAGTGCTAAAGGAAGCGGTACTAGAATGGAAACTGGACAGACAAAATACAACCATGCCTGTGACCACAGATAATGCCAAAAACACTGTCAATGCCTCAAATGCAGCTGGATTGTCACCACATATAGGATGTTTTGCGCACACAGTGAACCTGGCATCCCAGAAGGGGTTGGGAGTAAACCAGATTTCTCGTCTTTTGGGCAAAGTCAGGAGGGTGGTCACCTTCTTTCACAAGAGCACGACTGCAGCAGCTGCCTAAAAGGCCAAACAAAAGATGCTCCAGCTTCCTCTTCACAAGCTGGTTCAAGATGTCACTACAAGGTGGAACTCCAGCTATGACATGCTCACACACTACTCAGAGCAACAAGTTGCTGTTTATTCTGCACTCACAGAGAAACATGTTAAAAAGAGTGCCAAAGATCTCATCACACTCTCTGATCAAGATGTGACTATTCTGAAAGATGTGGTTCAGGTTCTTACCTTGTGTGACCTTGTCTTTTATAGACTCAGGCCTCAGGACAAGGGACCAGCCAAAACCCTGCAGAGGACCCAGAAACTGCAGCAACCAGTGAAGGCAGCCCCCCAGCAAAGAGAACAACACTCAGTGAACTGTTTGGTGATTTTTTCAGCGCAGCCCACACTACATCATCAACACCAAAACCATGGTCTGATGTTGTCAAAGAGGAGATATCGCTATACAAGATGGCGAAAGTCATTTCTGTGGATGCAAATCCACTGAAATGGTGGAAAGACAATGAGCATCAGTACCCAAATTTGTCCAAACTCTCCAAACATTATCTTGCAGTGCAAGCAACAAGTGTGGCAAGTGAGAGAGTGCTCTCCACAGCAGGGGACATTGTGACCGCTCAAAGAGCAATCCCCTTCTCCAGAGAATGTGGACATTCTCATCTTCTTAAAGGGACAACGAGGAGTTTTGGAAAAGCGAAGCGTCTTCACACTACATTTATGAGCCTCCACGCACCGTGAAATTCTTTGACCGGCGAAGACGGACTCATGTTTTCATTCATCAAGAATTAAAGTCAGAGGTTCGAAGACGATCACATACCGTCGTGGTTCCGACCATAAATGGCGATTCGGCGGCGTTATTCTCATGACTCGCCACAAAACCAAAAGTAAAGAAACACTGGTCGGCTCGACCAGCATTTCCGCCACCACTAATAATAACAAAATAACGATAGAGACAAAACGATATATTTATCGAAAATGGGCCCATTAACAAGTGTGGGTAGCGGAGATTCATCCACATTAATGTGAGACTTTTTTATAACCAAATAGAAACTCCTCGTTGTCCCTTTAAAGACAAACTTGAAAATGTAAAAATAACAGTTGTCTTGTCTGGCCATAAATATGTAAATAGTTAATATTTTGATTCTAGGGGATTTTAATATCCACGTTTGCTGTCTTGGTGAACCTATGGCAATGGAGTTTGTAAACCTTATTGACTCTTTTAATTGTGTTCAGTTTGTGTCTGGTCCCACACATGAACGTGGACACACACTCGACCTTGTCCTTTCATATGGCCTGCCTGTTCAGAATTTAGAGATCTGTGATACAACGTTCTCAGACCATATGCCTGTTCTGTTTGACATCACTCTCCCTAACAATTCAATGAAACCCCATGCTGCAGCTCAGCGCTGTCGTATCTTAAACCCTTCCACTGCTGCTAATTTCTCCACTGCTTTCAATAACTGTGTTTTTCCAGAGTCTATGTGTAATTCTACTGATGGCCTTAATGCTTGGTTTCACTCAACTTGCCAATCAATTCTAGATTCCGTAGCACCGTTAAAAACCAAGCAGCCTAAGGCCAAACGTGAGCCTTGGTTAAATGAAGTCACTCGTGCCGCCAGACGCGAGTGTCGAAAAGCGGAACGAAAATGGAAAAGAGATAAAATGCAAGTGTCCCTTCAAATTAGGGCTGAACGATTTATCGTTTTCTGATCGAAATCGCGATTTCAAACAGCGCGATCACGTGATCGTCAAAGCTGCGATTTTTTTTAGTGCTCCTGACTGACCTAGGATCTGTTTTCGACTATTTCACACATGCATGCCGTCTCCGTGCCATCCTGCCACTTCTGTCCCATATGATGGTGACTGTCGTTCACACTCCAACACAGTAGGTGGCGGTACTGCACCTTAATGTTGGTGCGCCGGCCGCCAGAGAAGAAGAGCGGCCGGCTGCAGCATGCAGAGATCACATGATCACAACAACAACACAGACACGGGTGCATGGACAGGTCGCGCTTGCCCGCTAATACGCTATATTGCTCTAAAGGTCGGTGGTCAGATTCTTCTGGAAGAAGACCAGGTGGTCCACATGTTGTGCCGTGTTACGGTCAGGTTACGGTGCGTTCACACCGGGCTCGAGTAACAGTGCTAAAGCCAGCATTAAATTAACGATGCTAATTTATGTTAGCCTGTCTATGGCGTTTTACATTATACGTTATCATTAAGCTAGCGGGCTTTATGCTTAGTTGTGACACTGGCTGTGTGTTTTGAACGTTGTTTCAAACTATGTGGGTTTGATTAAACATCTTTGATGCTTAAATATTGCTGCTTAATATATTGCTTTACTCCTCTTTTTATTTTATGTATGCCATTTTTACTGTAAGGCAGGCTATAATCTTCAATTTGGAGTGACAAATAAAACCTTGAAGCAAGAAGATTTTTGCCTTTTGTTTGACATTGATGTACATACAGTAATTCAATAACAGTTGTAAATAAGGTTTAATTTTTAATATTTTACAGTTCAAAAGTAAGCTCACTACTGTCTGTCCCATAGAAGAACATGACAGCAGCAGCCTGTCAGTCAGCAACAGGAGGATCTCCTTTGTATTAGAATTTGAAAAATATAAATCGTTTTTTTTCCACCACCCCTAATATCAGATCAATATCGGTATCGGGCCGATATTGAAGGCTGCAATATCGGTATCGTATCGGAAGTGAAAAAGTGGTATCGGGACATCCCTAAATGTTACTGTACATTATGTATATTGCACTGAAACATGATTTGAAGAAAATCGTGAAACAAATCGAAATCGAAAAATCTGCCAGAAAAATCGCAATTAGATCTTTTCCTAAAATCGTTCAGCCCTACTTCAAATTCTAAAAGACCGCTGGCGACATTACCAGAAAATAGTGAGAGATGCCAAAAGAAATCATTTCTCAAATATCATTCTTTCAAATTATAACAAGCCCCAAGTATTATTTAAAATCATTGACTCAGTCCTTAACCCCTCGCAGACCGCAGGTATGGAACCATCTCCTGCCACTTGTGAAACCTTTTTAGACTTCTTCACTGGAAAAGTCTCCTCATCCAGAGCGTCAATTACTCCTCCTGCCTATGATCCCTCCATCCTGGTCCCCTGCTCTGCTATTTTTAATGAGTTCGAACCTGTTACTATGTCCCTTCTACAGGAGATTGTTGGCCACCTGAAACCCTCCGGGTCTCCAAGTGATGCGGTCCCTCCTAGACTCTTTAAAGAGGTCTTTCCCTCTGTAGCTCCATCTGTCCTCACGGTTATAAACAGTAGCCTGTACTCTGCAGTTTTCCCGAAACAGTTTAAACATGCAGTGGTCCAGCCTCTGATTAAGAAACCAGCCCTGGACCCCACAATCCCTGCAAACTTCAGGCCTATTTCTAAGCTGCCATTTCTTTCAAAAATCCTTGAGAAGATAGTGTATAGTCAATTAATGGCCTTTCTGGAAGAACACAATATTCTCGAAACATTCCAATCTGGTTTTAAAAATCTCCACAGTACAGAATCAGCCCTACTGAGAGTTTTTAACGATATATTTTTAGCTACCGACTCTGGGGACAGTGTGATTCTTTTACTTTTAGATTTAACGGCAGCATTTGATACAGTGGACCACAAAATTTTAATTTCTCGTTTAGAACACTGGGTGGGTATTAAGGGCTCAGCATTAGAGTGGTTCCGATCGTACTTAGCAGACCGAACTTTCTGTGTCAACATTGGTGATTTTATGTCTTCCTGTGCGCCCCTCCCATGTGGGGTACCACAAGGTTCGGTCCTAGGCCCTCTTCTGTTTTCACTATACCTGCTCCCACTGGGGTCCATCCTACGCAAACATGGCATATCCTTCCACTGCTATGCAGATGATTGCCAGATTTACCTGCCCCTCAAAAAGAATAATGCATCTTCTTTGAAGCCACTTTTTAAATGTCTTAATGACCTAAAGGCCTGGATGGCACTCAACTTTTTAAATTTTAACGAAAATAAAACTGAGGTGATGGTTTTTAATGGCACTGCTGTGACTCCATCCATTGATCTAGGTTCACTAGCCCAATACTCAAAACCTACTATCAAAAACCTTGGGATAAAAATGGATCCTGGGCTAAACCTTGACAGTCAGATCACGGCAGTTGTGAAGTCAAGTTTCTTCCAACTGAGGCAGTTGGCTAAAATAAAACATATTCTCTCAAGGCAGCACCTAGAGATGACCATCCACGCTTTTATAACTAGTCGGCTTGACTATTGTAATGCCTTATATGTAGGGGTTAGCGCATCCGCCATCACCCGTCTTCAGATGGTACAAAATGCTGCTGCACGCCTTTTAAGTGGCATAAATAAACGTGAGCATATTACCCCCATTTTAACTGCGCTACACTGGCTGCCCATTCGTTTTAGGATTAATTTTAAAATTCTTTTATTTGTTTTTAAGTCTCTTAATGGCCTTGCCCCACCATACCTTTCTGAGCTGTTAGAACCTTACGCCCCTACACGCCCCCTCAGGTCAGCTGACCAGCTGCTCCTGAAAGTCCCGAAAATGACCACCAAACTTAAAGGGGACCGCGCTTTTTCAGTTGTGGCACCAAAGCTATGGAATGACCTGCCTCTTGATATCAGACAGGCTCCATCGCTGCATGTTTTTAAAAAGCGCCTCAAAACTCACCTGTTCTCCATAGCCTTTGACCCCGTTTTTAACTGATGTCTTTTATTCTGCTGTCAGTTATTTATTGTTTGACTCACCTATGCGCTATGTTTTAATTGTTTATTTGTTTTGTATAGTGTTATTTTAAATGCACTTTATTTTATTCTTTATTATTTTTCTGTTGTGTTTTATGTACTTTTAGTGTCTTATGCCAATTGTATATTTTGTGTGTGATTTTGTACAGCACTTTGGTCCACTGGGTTTTTAAAGTGCTTTATAAATAAAGTTGGTATGGTATGGTATGGTATAACTCAAAGAGCTTCTCCAGATAACAACATATCTTTATTAAAGAAAAAAACTTGAAAGAAGAATGTAAAAATGGCAGTTGTCATTCTCAGGGGACAAAAACTACTATCTAACTATTCTAACTATTCTATTATCTCTAATTGTTCCATGACTTTGGACATGACTGTTATATTTTTTTTTTATTTTGTTTGTTTTGTTGCACATGATCGTAGACTAGACTAGTCTGAAAATGGCATAGGCCTCTGTGCTGTAAGAAAAAGAAATCAAAATCGAATCGTGACCCTAAAATTGAAAATCAAATCGAATCGAGGATTTGGAGAATCGTGAGCTCCGTAGAGAGAAAAAAAGACCAAAACAGCGAAAAAGCAACCGTCTTGCATAGTTCCCCTTTAAAGACTGCAGCTTCAGACTCACTATTTAAATCTAATGAAAAACAACTTCAAAAGTTTGGTGACAGCCCCAAGAAGTTCTGTTCTGTCACCCCCCTGGAGAGGAAACGCCTCGTACTTTGAAAGCTGCTGCAGTGGGTCATGCCATGTAATTACTCTGATACAAATTAGAAGGCTAATTAGCATTTTTAAAAACTTTTTCTGATAAAGCCTGCACACTTCTTACTCTAATGGTAAAATGGCTTGTTTATTGTATCTCTCCAGCCACAGTTTTACTTAGAGCAAATACGTTTCAATAGTGAATGCATACTTACTGTAAAGGTAGGGTTGAGGATCTGTGGTATTCTGTGGTACTTTTTACTGAAATGCTATCCTCTCCACACCCCGATTGCAATCCATTAATTTAATGCTTTTTCACAAAAATTTCAAAAAGTCAGTCACCTGTGGAACGAACAAGCCTGGAAAAACACCATCCAATCATGTTGAACAAGACATTCTCGACGATTGGATTGCGATAGGGATGTCACAATTACTTGTTGTCACAATTAATCGCGGTATTAAACACCGCAATTATTTAATCGTAAAGATTCCTAAATACCGTCACTTCCCAAAAAGGATGATGTTGGAACCATATCGGCAGGTGTGCGCCAAAATAAAGGTAAATGCACAGATACTGGTCCATTTACCTAACGTAACATTGAATTGGTAAGAATTTAAATGTTAGTGTGTCATTTTTAATGAAAAAAAAGCAAAACAAAACAAAAAATGATTAAGATAAACGTAAACATTTGGTATAGATGACAATTTATGACCTGAATATTTCAAACACTTCCCCTGGGGATTAATAATTGGTCATATATTAATAGATACCTGAAATATTTTGTGTAAACAATGAGTAATGTAGTTATATTTTGGCTATATTTGATTTTACACATTCATAGTGTTGTGAAATTAATTAATGCATAATAATCGTGATAATCGTAACACCGTGATTATTTCTCTGACAATAATCGTACCAAGAAAATTTATAATCATGACATCCCTAGATTGCGATGTGTCAATCAAGCTGCCGTCTCTCTCTCTCTCTCCCTCCTTGCGCGTACCGCTCTTCCTGCACTAATCACGTGTGCGATCAGAATCTTCAATGAGTAACGACCGCCGAAAAGACAACGGCAGTGATACAATGTACCACACTCCAGTGGTAGGTGACAACGTAGCTCTAAGCTGGGTGCTGGATGGTTTATTATGATGTCAGGTGTCTTCTTTCTCGTGACTGGGCCATGAGAAAAAGCTGGAGGAAAGTTTAAGATGCTGCGCAGTGTCACGCCGTCACGGCGATACTTTGCAACCCACGGTAATAATCCTAATGTGAGCTACGCAGCTTTCCGTGGTACCATCGTGTGTAGCGAGGAAAGGGGCTCGGACTTTTGACTTTTGACTTGTGTATTTTCAAAATGTGGCCTGCTGCAACCGTTTTTCCAGGATCTCCAACCCTACCTTTAACGGTGCGAGTAGATGTCCTTATATTATTGTACTGTTGAATAAGCATAATCACAATTAACAGAGGCAACAGACAAACATCCACCACTGTATACTGGGTAACATGGGTAACTGGGTAACTTTTAATCTTGGCTGGGAGGTATGTGGTTGCACAGATCTGTCCGAGGAAAATCTTACCCCTGGGTTTCTTTGGAGAGGACAGTGCTATTAATCTCCCACTTAGAGAAAACCTGTATTCAAGCAGCAGGTGAACTGCTGCAGGCGACAGTCGCACTTTACTCATAGCAAACACACAGCTTCTATTACAGAGCCTCCACACACACTGATCGGCTAAACATAAAACTGCCCCATGGTGATGCTACACTGTGTGTGTGTGTGTGTGTGTAGTGTGATGAGATGAGATGAGTGCCTGGCAGAACTGGAGCTCCAGGATGGTCATTATAATCCTCCAGCATAATCTGAGCCAAGCTCCACACTCCTAGTTTGTTTAGATTGAATGGTAACCTCTGACCATGATGTGGCAGTCACTCACACAATCACTTAGAGTTATGTAAATAGAGGTCAGGAGCCTCAGTTAATCTTCACATCAAACATCGGGATGAGGAGTGGGGTGGGGGGGCCGACAGACTGGATTGAGTGTTTCAGAAACTGATGGTCTGCTGGATTTTCACACTCACAACAGTCTCTAGAGTTTTCACTCTGAGTGTTGTGACAAACAGAAAACATCCAGCAAGCAGTAGTTCTGCAGATGGAAACGTCTTGTTGACAGAAGGGAAGTGGAAATAAAAATCAGCCCAAAGCCTTTCTTTTTCTTTTTTTTGACTGTTCAGTCCTGAACACTGAACACTGATTTTTGTCCATTATCAAAGTAAATACCAACACCACATTTAATGAGTGCATTATTAACATTAAATGAAAAATAATAAGTCAATAAATGTAGTTAAAGCATAGGCTACATACATTTAGGTTAAGCATGCTTCTCACTTTAATCATTTTTTGTAGTAATTAATTTTGGTCATTCATTCCTGTTTCAGTACTAACAAATAGAAGTTGACCTGCATTATAATGAATTTGAGACCTAATTGCCAGAGTTTGCCCTTTGGCAATTTCAACAGCCATGTCATGTGTATCACGCACATGATAATTTGTTGCAACACAGAAAATCATCTGTGTGTTCTGACTTTAACGCGTGTGGTCAGGTGTGACTCACATGAAACAGTATGAGTATGAGTACAGTATAACTGAGCAACAGTGTTTACAACTCTGGAGGGTTCAAAATGAAAATTTTCTTCAACTGCACTCAAATTATCTCTAGATTTCAGAGCATTGACTCATTACATGTAGGAGGTTAAATCAAAATGTATAATTCACACACCCTCAATGGAAAATATCAGGCACCAAACTACAAGGGTCTTTTCATGAATGAATACAATCACAATGAATGAATACAGTCACAAATCTCCAGCAGGAGACTAAATGTGCAGCGTGGTAGTAGCAAATAAAGTGGAGAAGGGTACTATGTGAACATGAGTCAGTCCTGACAACTGCTGTCAAGGACAGGGGGCTTGCAGCTTTCAGCCCGAGAGGAATGGCCCAAATATAACGTTGTGTTCACAAACTGCAATGACAAACAAAAGACTCTACCTTTAAAGACAGCACCAAGATTCAAAGTCAGAGAGTCAGGTCAAACAGACTGAACTTCGTCCTTCTGCTTCATCTCTTTAAACAAGTCAAGCTGCGTTGTGTAGAAACTTGATTGTAGGAATGTAAGTAGGACTCTATTGACATCAGTGCCATATTCTTCAACAGTCCCTTAATGATTCCTGACCAGTCTTCTGTGTGGGGAAACTGAAATTAATGTATTTCACAATGCCTGTGTGATGCATCAAATTATCCATAAAACCAACCACAGATTGTGTGAGCTTGTTCTGGTCTGCGGTCCTCGGCATGCGTATGATACCAGGAAAAAACATCTAATTACTGGGAAAAAAAGAAGATTAAAAAGAACGAGACTGTCTTTTGCATGCAGAGGGCCGCAGATCTGGAACGAGCTAGATGAGAGCTTGAAGGTGGAGACGTCCATCTCCATTTTCAAGAAAAAGCTAAAAATTAAATTACTTAGTTTATATATATAAGCTGCAACCATTGAGCATCTGAACCATAGTAAATTGAATGTAAATTTTATAATCATCTGCTTTTTTATCTACATGTTATGAAAACCTACAGTTGGTACGCTTGGGGTCCACGTTTTCTAATGTCTGTTAATGTTTCATGTACTGTATTGTAGTCTTGTATATGCTGTATTGTTTTGTGTTATATGTATCCAGGCTCCCGCAATAAGCTTTTGGTAGCTTCAATGGGAGACCTGATTCACACAAAATATGTGTTGTGTGTGTGTGTGTGAATAAACTTCATGAATTATACAGGTCAGACCTGACACTCCCACCACACTAAACTGTTTTATTCCACCTGTTAGTCAAAATCTACATAAACAAATATACCTAATACCTAAAAATATGAAATGGTGTTCTTCTATTTCTATTTTCTAATAAACTGTCAATTCAATATTTAAATAACAGTCAGTTTCAGTTGATTCCTTTCCAACTTCAGTCCAATCAGTCCAGAGTGGTGACTTCTTGGCTGAAGGATAGACAGATGATATTCATGTCTTGAAATGACGTCCACCACTTGTTATCTGGACTGTCCCCCACAGAGCTGCGGCTACTGCTGGACAACGTGAGATTAATTTGGAGCATGTGCTGGTGGATGTGTGAGATTTAACAACAAATGGAAATGTTGTGTTTTTTATTCACAGTCAGGTCAATGGATAGATCACTTAATTTTCTGCATTAGACCGGTGTATACAAATATTACTGATGTAAACCAAACACTCAGCGGTGACCCTCTGATCACAGCTGAGTGTTAGAGAGGATGTGCACGATGGAAGCCTGTTCTCTGGGAGTAGAGAGGCTGGTATGATGTTACATTAGTGTACTGCTCTTATAATGGCCTTGCGAAACAAGGTTGCCTTTCCATTTAACGAGTACAAACAACAACCAAGCTACAGATGAAAAACAGCACTGAAAGCCAGTTAAACTCCTCAGTGTTTGAGGCTCTGGGTGTCATCTGTTGGAGGTGATGTTTGTCAGTGTGAGGCTTCAGTTCCTCCTCAGTTTTTGAAATGAGAGAAGTAAGATGAACAGTGTTTCGCCGGCTGTGCTGTCAGCTCTCAACTATGTTAGTACTGTAAGTCACTTATCATAACTTGCTCAGTCCAGGTTGGTCGATGTATTACATCTCTGGGACGCCCCATGGTGCTGCACTAATGTTGTATTGCACCTCATTAGCTACAGTATAACGCTAATACGGCTAGCAGTAGGATGCCACTGTTATCACTATGACTTTTTTCTTGACAAACTTGAAGTTTAACTTCATCTGCATGTGATATATAATTCAGAAGCGCAAACATCGGTTTGGTTCAAGTGATGCTCAACAGTGCTCATCTGTGCCCACAGAGGTCAGCACAGTGCAGCAACTTTCACCACACCCCCATTGAGTAAACACGCCTCACACATTATTGAGGCTCACACTAAGACTGTTTGTCTGTGAGACGGAAAAACAGAAAACAGCATAAGGTTGTGTAGCCACGCCTGCTGCTCTGCAAGCCTGTGCCTTGAGCTAAGTGCATCGTCCCTCTATAATACTCTGAGAGATGATGTAAGATGCTGATGTATTGTAAATATAATATCATGTTCACTATCTTAGTTTAATTTTAGTAAAACTATTTATATAGCACTTCTCAAAGTGCTGCACAAACATTAACAACAAAGCAATATACGACAGAGAAAAGAGATGCAAGTACAACAGAGAGAATTATAAATATGTGTGTTAAAGCAATAAAGTCAAAATAATAGACAAAGAAATTAAAAACCAAAAGCAGAAAGCAAAGATAAAAGTTCTGAAATTAAGAATTAAGAGCTGGTTCATAGTCTTCAGGCTCTAAAAGCCAATTTACAGTCAGTCATTTGGTTTTTAGCCAAGACTTTGGTACAAATTTGGGAGAAAGTTTTGAGGCAGAATGCCTGCCTGTTCTCCCTCTCTCTTTGACCAAAGCCTTAAATACCCAGGGGGCAAAATCCCAGTTTTTTGAAAAACGGACACGGAGCGTTGTAAAAGGTTTGACACCAGAAATGATATCTAGGAACTTCAAGGATTAAAACCTGGGTGGACAACCCGGTCAACTAGCTGCTGGAAAGCTACAGGGGGCCAAAACCCCTTTCTGGGGTCATTTTGATGGCGAAATGATGTAAATGCAAATATTTAGGTACATAAATAGTCATACAACTATGAAATTTGGCAGAGAGTATCTTGACACATAGGGGGAGGCATGAAAAAAAGATTCTGGGGTTTGTTGCAACTCAATTTTAAGATATCACCCCCAACATCCCAAAAAAGACCAAAAAAAGTACTGTTCGCCTGACAAATTCTCATGAAAATTATTATTTTTCAGCACTTTATGGAGAATATCTATGCTTAACATATATATAGAAAATTTCCTTAATTCATAAGCTTCCATTTGAGTCCAAGATAGCCTTTCTACTAGCTACTGGAAAGCTACAGGCTGTCTCCAAACAATGCAACACCTATTGTGAAAAACTACATGTTAACTGGCATGATCAGAAACCATTCTATTTCTGGTCTCCCCAAAGTGAACAGATAGATAGAGAAGACTGTTGGCCACAGCAAGTGGGGCTTTGGAGATAGAAAGGCTATCTTGGACTCAAATGGAAGCTTATGAATTAAGGAAATTTTCTATATACATGTTAAGCATAGATATTCTCCATAAAGTGCTGAAAAATAATAATTTTCATGAGAATTTGTCAGGCGAACAGTACTTTTTTTTGTCTTTTTTGGGATGTTGAGGGAGATATCTTAAAATTGAGTTGCAACAAACCCCAGAATCTAGAGCTATGGTCGCGAGCCATCACCGCCACCGTTGTGTTTCATTGAGAAGCCACCGTTAATATAATACATCCATGGAAGCCACAGTGACATGAATGAGGCAGGAAGCTCCTCTAACTTCACACCATGGATCCATGGGCTATTATCACTCTCATCACTTCTTTTCTTCGTCTGTTATGACGGTTGCTGGGAGCTTCGAGGCCCATTACCGCCACCTAGATTGGAGTGAGGACTCGAGTTTTTTTTAATTTTTTTTTTATATTCACTCAGACGTATTCGTCGTGTGACTGTGTGCACCGAACCGTGACCCCTACGGGACGAATACATATACCGTTACACTCCTAGTTACCACTGATGTGATTTTAGCAATTAACGGAGTTAGCATGCTAATATTTGCTAATTAGCACCAAACACACACTGCGGTAGTCTACGAAGAGGCTAAATGGCCAGAAGTTAAAATGCAGTATTTATTATTTACTGCATTTTAATTGAATGTTTGTGCCAAATTTGAAGATGTTCCATCAAGGTGTTGAAATATTAAATATCCATGAGAACGGGACATTCAGACAGAACCTGAAAACAATATGCGGTCACCTGTCACCATAATAAAGGCATACAAATTGAAACAATAACAAAACGAATGAGCTGGTGATTGCAATATTACACTTCAACAACTAATAATCAATGAATGAGCACAGGACAATAACATGGTTGAACTGTGTAGCAGCAACCAAATGCCGAACTGATCAACTGTGACATCAGTGCCACACTCTTTTAAGCCATGGACACTGTTCCTAATATCAATTCAGATTTGGACTGAATGCTTCCCATTCAACACAGATGACACGCAGCGAATTGGTTTCTGAGAAAGCAGTAAATGCTGAAATCAGGGCTAATTAATCCCATTGTCAAGGATTTTTTTTAAACATCTTGTCAGGCTACACTGAAGGGGCACACACGATTGGATAAGCTGCTGATAGGAGGAAATCCCCCAGTATTGTTCAGAATTCCTGAGTGTCAGCCAGCTGGAGAGAGAGATAAAACACAGGCATAATATTTGAGGAGGGAGGTGCAGATAGAGATGGTACTTCCTATATGCATCATCAGTGTTGCTGCCAGTTAAACTGCTGAACTACAGATGTTGTGATGGATATGATCTTTAAGGTTTTGTTTATTGGACGGCTCCATTTCCCCAAGTCAACTGATTTTACGAGGCACTGTGTGATAAAAAATTCATAAGGCTTCTGATTTAAGATCTGAAATAACAGACTACCTTAATGTGTTTGAATCACAGCCTAGGGGCAGAAAGTAGCATGGAAACATTACCATATGGAGCTGTCAGCAGCCACTGCTTGTCGAATACACTCTGCTGTAACTAGATCATTTATCCTTTATAACAGCTTCCTTGTTGCATCACATGTGTTAAAGATAAAAACAGTCTTATGACTTAGTTGAAATCATACGAAAGTCATAATAATAATACATTAGACTATTATAGCACTTCTCAAAGGCACGCAAAGACATGGTGTGCATCACTGAGAATAATATGATGAAATAATAAGGGTGATGTATGGAAAAGGCTCAACTCTAAAGTCAAGTCTCATATCAAATTTACATTATGTGTTGTAGTATAAGTAAAATATTAAGTTTTATTGTTGGAGCTATCAGATATTCCTCTGGTGTCGTTGGTATTCCTGTGAT
Organism: Trachurus japonicus; assembly: GCF_045865225.1. Taxonomy (NCBI): domain Eukaryota; kingdom Metazoa; phylum Chordata; class Actinopteri; order Carangiformes; family Carangidae; genus Trachurus; species Trachurus japonicus. Next base: position 16,132,677 of record NC_140911.1, read on the forward strand.
CTAGTATTCCATTAAGTTCAGCTACTACTAATATTTTAACAGTTGAGTAAAATAGAAATGTACCCTAGTTGTTGAGAAGGAGGAAATTATCAATAGGGAGCTGTTCTTGTACAGCATGTTTATTCTTGCTGTTAAACTGGACATTTTTACATTAGAGAGACTATGGGATTGACTCTAGTGGTCGTTTGATGATCTGCAGTTTTCAGCTTCTTTTTTTGAGCCCTATAGGTTGGTGTTTGATCTGTTGGGGAAGTGTTGGCTGCTGTTTACTGACAGACCTGATAACAGCACCTTGTTTCTGTCCCCTGGCTCCAAACCGATTGTGTGATATTGTGAGTGTGAGCTTTTGTTATAGGCCCAATGTCCTGTGCGAGTAGTGTTGTAAATGGATTTGGGATTTTAGGGTTGAACTGCCTTTTTTTCCTTTTAAACTGTTCTCTCCTGCTTTGGCATTTACCTTAGGGAGTCAGGTTTAGTGTCTTTTGTTTCATTTATTTTCACCCAAGGTAAGTCAGCACTTTCTGAGGAGATGAGCTGAGCTTCCTCTTTTTGTTTTGTCCTTGCTTCACCCTGAAGTTGTTGGTTGTAATAATTGTTGTTTTTTTCTCTTTGATGATAATAAACCGCCTCACTTTATTGATGAATCAGTATTTTGACCTTGGTTTTGGGGACCGGTACGAAATCTCCTTGTACTTTTATGCTGTGCTTCCACTCTTCTAGACAGAAGCACAACAGGGGTTCAGTAGTTTATCTGATCTGAATGCAGTTCTGAACCAGTTCATGAAGCTTTCTGAGCTGTTTTATCACGTGTCGTTTCAACAAATTAAATGTTGATTATATAACTCAAAATGACCAAATGTTTAAAATGTATGCTACAAGGCAGGAGGATACAGAAATACAAGGTGGATGGAGGGAGATAGTATAGAGTAGGGCTGACCTCCAAAAGTCGACTATTCGACGATTCGATTCGGAGGGGTCTGATTCGACTATGAACCTCATAGTCGAATCTAACCAAGACCCTACCATTCTGACTATATGGGGGTGCCCACGGCTGCTGAGCATAAATTGTTACATAGAATATCTTTTTTCGTTATAAAAAGCCTATTTTGATACAAAATCTGCCTACTTTCTGTTAATAAAGAGTTCAAAATGATCTGTGCATTTAAACGGTAGTCTTAGCTTCTTACTACGTATTAATAAATCACCCACTGCAGTTGCACAATCAAATGAGCGGAGGTGAGCAGTAGGACCGTCAAAGTCACGGTACTCAGAAGTCACTGCAGAACACTCACTGAGTGGCAAAAAGACGAGGGGCAGAGCCGCCAAAGTTTAAAATCAAGGAAGTCTGACAGTCTAACTTTGTCAGCATTTATCATGCATGACCTGACAGAACAGCAAAACATTGTGAGGATACATCTGACTTTGACCGAGTTACATTCAAGAACCTGCTTTCAATCACGGAAAATAAATTAACTCCAGCGGTGATTTTTTTTCGATGGATCAGCTGTGTTTACCGTTTCAAGTGTCAATAGTTCTGATGGTTAGACAGATGAATTAGTCCCTAACACATCCTAAAGTTTGACATGTCAGAGTTTTTCAGAAGAGGAACTTGTTTTTTTCCGACTTCCGAGTTGTCATGAACGCACCATCAGTGTCGGGAGTCACAGCTGTAATCTCGTCCCTCTGCAGCCTGTCTGTCTCTCTGCCGGTGCCGCGGTCACACTGTGTGTGTTACAGGATTGATTAACGTAATGTACGGATTGTCGAGTCCTTCTGACCTCCGTTTGTTTTGATACTACTATGTTTTACCCGGTTTCTCTGTGTCCACGACCACCACTATCCTTCATCACGTTGAGGGATGTTTGATTTGCCACTCACAGTGCGAGCAGGAGCGTTGTCCAGGGCAACGTAACATAAACGCATACCCTGGCTCACTAAAAATCATCATTGTGGGAAATAAATAAAGGTATTTGTTTTACACCTCCCATATTTTTTAGGTGGTTTAGCTCTTTTGTTTGAAACGGGGAAAAGTCGCAAATTTGCTGCTATCTTAAAAAAAAAAAAATTATAAAAAAAAAGGTTCGACGATCAGTCGACTATGGCAAATTCTGACGAATCAGATTCGACTATGAAAATCCTTAGTCGAAAACAGCCCTAGTATAGAGTGTGTGTTATAATGTCAGAAAACAGAACACAAGTCTAATGTTTTATTAGTAAGGTTCAGTTGTGTAAAATTCATAAATCCAAAAGAGCTCCCTTCTTGAAAGCTAGTTAGTCAAATTATTTGAAGATTTGGTTTGGTAAATGTCTTCTAAAAAGACTACATGAGTTACTAATGTGAGGGTGAAAATTTGAATGAATTTGAATGTGAAATGCTGTTGCTTTTCAAAGGATATAAATGTCACATTTAGCAGGGAAAGTGGTTTAGCAATTATCGTTAGTGCAACCAGTTACAAAGGAAGCTATGGTGCTATTGTTCCAGTCCATACATTTATCATTATAACAGTGGCAACCAAGGTACAGCACACCTGTATGAGACGTTTGTCATACCTGGAAACTGAAGCTAAGTTTCATTCCAGACATAAAATAGTCATGATCAGTTGTATTATCCTGAGCTGTTTGAGAAGATGAACACACATCACATCATGCCCTGCTGTCAGTTACTTGAATTTGAATTCCCACATGGGTCCATATAGTGGTGATGATTGACAATCATCACCAAAAGCATTACCTGTCAGTCCATGTGACTGTGAAAGTGGCCTCAAGTCATCTCTAAAACATCCGCAGCCATTACATCTGCGTTTATTCTCATGTGGTCCTAATCAAAGTTGTTTTTATTTACCTGGCGAAAGGATCGCTGAGCTTATGCACACAGACAATTAAATACAGTCCTTCCTGTGGGCTGCCTTGCACAATCAAAGTCTTTCACTGTGGCCCACTGAACAGATGCAAAGCTGCAGACAGCAGCTGGAGAGTCGGTGCCTTGCCCAACAGTGCTTTGACAAAAGGCGGCTGAGGAAGAGTGTCACTCTTTGGTGTCCACATGGATGCTAAGAAGACGTTCTGTTCTGTGTTGGCGAAGAGCAATTAGTATTCTCAGAGACACATTAGGGGACACCATTAGAGTTGATGTAATCCAATAAAGGTAGCAAGTCAACATTGGGCTTCCAGGGGAGAGCAGAAATGAGAGTTGTTTTGACACACGCACAAGCATGCATATGCACGCACTTGCACATACGCACACAGGCTCATTTAATTCATTACTGCAGCCTACACATAGAACACAGCCTCACTCTAGATTTGCTAATAGTGTTGTGTGTTTAATGGTGTTGAACTGAACCATGGCACAATGTGCAAACAGCTAATGGCTGGAGCAGCATGTAGTCCTCTAAAGTTTGATCACATTAGAGATTGAATTTCTACCTCTGTGGCATTCTGATTGCAGGATGCTCATTTCCTTTTAGACCCATGTTGGTAATGTGTTCGACATTTTTGAAAGACTTGAAAAAGACAGCAAACTTCTGTTTGCTCTTACATTAAGCGTACAAAGTGTGATTAGCACTTCACTAAACCCCCCTCACTGATGGCAGTGTGGTGTGAAAATGCAGTCATCTCTCAGCTTGTGTTCTGTTGCTGACCTGCTGGTGTCCTGCAGAGGCTGCCCGCTCCAGCCTGACCTCCTGCTGTCTGCCTCTCCCTGCACATGTACATATAGAACATTACACCTCAGATGAGCTGTGAGCCACCACAAAACAAAGCAATACAATCAATTATGAGTGGGGATGCATGGCAAGCTGCTCTAGCCAGCAGGTTCAGGTTTGAGCTCCCATTTCACTCTATGGTCTATTGATTTTGCTAAGCGCGGTCGACATTCCTCCCCTGCTCCCCAGAAGGCGCAGGAAGCAAATGATGCTCAAAGAGTAATGGTCAGATTTACCAATGTGCCGAAGTTGCTTTTGTTGATGTACCATAATCCAATACACTGTTATTCTGAGGTATGTCTACTAACTGCAGCTCTGCTTCCATTAGCGCAAGCACATTATGTGTGTATGTATACAAGTATTATTCATTATTTCATATGACTCGTAAACCTGTCTTCAAAGTAGGCTGCATAGACCGCCATAACAGACTTCTATTCAGGTTTCTTAAAGTGGTTCAGTTGTCGTGTTTGAGTCAGATACAAAAATAATTATTCAGTTGGACATTTTAAAATAGAAACGATTAGAATTTTTGACACTTGATGTAAGATATCCATCCAGAAATCCACAATAATATCTTTGAGAAAAACACTTCTCATTGGACAAAAAGAGTCAAACTCAGGACTTGAGAGAAAACACCTGCAGAATTAGATTTGTTTGCTAAAGTTACAAAATTCAACAGGAAAAGCCCATGTTCAGATCAAAATGAACAAATGCAATCCACATTCAGTTGGCCCTTGTCATCATCTTTTCAGAGCATCTACAATGACATAAACCTCTGGTCAGACTATTCTCCTTAGACCGATGCTGCTCCAGTGGCAGATTTTTTATAAATGACAAAAGACTGCATGTAAGGGGGCAGGCGAAGCTCAGAGTGAAAGAGCACTGCAGCAGAAAATCACACATGTGAGGCATGGTCGGGGGTAATGAATCTAAAAAGAAAGTGTGGGCAGTGGAGCTGGCTTTTACAGTGGCTGATTCCCAAATGCAAAGGGCCATCGAATTGGAAGAACTGGCAGAAATGTCCTCAAAGCTTCATGTTGATGTCATCAAGGAAATGCAAACATCAGAGCACAATTCCTCCTCTGTGAAATCACAACACCTGTGTTCCTGGAAACATCAATTGTTTTCAAAGCGCTCGAGCAGGAAGACTTGGCAGCTGTGTCCTTGGTGTCCAGAGATGGGTACGAGTGGATTAGCTGATGACCGATCACCAATTCACAAAGATTTTCTATGAAGCCACAATGTCAGCTACTGATATCTGTCCTGTTGGAAGGACCTGGTCAATGAAGCCAGACCAAGGTAAGAGATGAAGATGTAGTTCTGAGGTCAAGTCACTTCACAGCCTCACCGTCCCAGCACAGCAGAGCGACAGTGGCCAATGTGAATTCACTGTGTGAGTTCTGTGGCTGAGAATCTTCTTTAAATTACACTAATCTCCCAAGAGGACAAGCAACACAATGCAGAGTGTAAGGTGTACGATTTGGTGCCCATCAAACACATGCCACTCTGCTTGTCTCAACATCTGTAGGACAGTGTTTTCCAAAGGGGAAGACGGCCAATGGCCATGGAAAGCAAGGTGCCTACTGACAACAAGGTGTTGTGTTTAGACAGGCGATGCTGAAAGGTTGTGAATGAAGGGTTGACTGCAGGAGAAAGATAAACCAAGATATATTGATGTATACAAAATAAATGCTTCCTCTCCTGATGTATGTTCACTGTCTTCTCCCACAACCCACAAGATTTCACAAATATGAATGTATCTGTATTGGTACTCAGCTGTCAACAAAATTAAAGTCAATGGGTATGTAAACTCTACACTCATGAAGAATATTGTCAAACTTGTGCAAACATCTGGCATTGCTGCCAGACTCTAGCATAGCTCCTTCTGTAAATGAAAAGAGATAGTAGAGATGTAATAAAGTGAGGTTGGCAAAGCCATGGCACATCCAAATATATCATTTCTGCAAATGTTATGAGACTAAAGTTGCCACAATACTTCATTTGTTTTCTGCAATATGAAGGTATATATCTCAAGCATCTCTGCTTATGTCACATCATTCTGTCAAGTCTGACCAAAAGTATCACAACTTTATTGCACAAAACCTTGAGCTCCAATGGGACTTGATTACTTTCAAATGCAAGTTGGTAAAAGTTATAATTGTTACCTATTAGGTTAGGGCTGCACGATTTATCTTATTTTTATTTTCATCGCGATGTCACATCGCAAAGGTTGCCTGAAATGCGATGAGTACGTTTTATTTACAGGCGCACCTCATACCTGTAACCTAAGCTATACCACTAGACGCAACGTAACAACAACAACGGCCGACTTCCGTTGGGTCCCTCATATGCCGCGCCTTAAGCGCATCCATGTGACGTCAATCGGCATATTTGTACTGGCATGACTTCTCATGTTTAGTCGACTTATAATTTTTGGAGTTGGTTTACGAAGGGGAAGTTTTCCACTCTTTTTATCTGTTTTTGGTGTATTTGTGTGGCAGTATTACAGCACCACTACAGGCCTGGCATATGTACTACAGTATACCAAGTTTGGAAAGACACAGGAACTGTATGGTTAATATGCACACCTGAATATTTGCTTACTCATCGCTGTATTGAACAGTGTCATCGCACATCGGACATTTTGCTAATACCGTGCAGGCCTATTACTGCTTTTCTATTATTGACACCCTACACTTTAGATCATGTGCTTTGATTATTTAAACAGAGCCTTGTGAGTTCTCTTTTAAGTCGACCTCGCTCATTCAGCTCTGTCTTTCTTCTGGGGAGTTTATATTCTCAGTTCAAAGATTCAAAGTAAAACCTGAAAACATTTGACGTCAAACTCTGCATCAAGATGACATCAAACATCCAAACTGAGTAAATCCATCATGATGCACGTTTTTTTGCAACACTGAACATCCACCTCTATGATTTATTACCTTTACAGTGGTCCTCCAGTAGCTAGCACCTAGCTGTTTTGTTGATACTCTGAGTGTGAATACTTCGTAGACAGAAGCCTCTTGTGGATAATTCATGGGCACTCTGAGTCACACAGTATGCCTGCAGCATTTAGTGACATTAAGAAGGGTCATTGAATTGTCATTAAACTGGGACAAGAGGCTTTTTCACTCCCACTAAATGGCACCATGTATAACCTTTGTTTTGAAATAAGCAAAATCACACAAAACATAATGAATACGTATGATGCATATGTTGGGTATGCGTAAACAGAGTGAAAGGTCATCATGTCATCACTGAAACATGAAGCAGCTACAAAGGCCTACTTAAGATTAATATGTAAAATGTTTTCCTGGAATTAAAACCTATAAAGTCCATTAAAGAACATTGGAGAATAGCAATAGCCTGGCCCAGGGGACAAGGAAAGTGGTAGGATGGCAGATTCATCAGTCTTCTTGGTAAATATTTTATTTTCTGTACTCGCCATTTCAAATGCAATTCAAGCTAAGTGACTCCAAAAACAAACAAAACAACAACCAAAAGAATCTCAGAAAATTAACTTGTGAAAAATGAATCAAAGGGCATGAGTTGTACTGTATGAGCATGTTTTTGTTGTTTCTCTGTGTCTGTCAGGCTACGTCCACACAATTATCTTTTTGGTTTTAAGAAAGCATTACGTTCTCCCCACACAGTTCATACTACCACGCCTGCAAATGCATATCAGGCGGCCACTCACATGCAGTGATTTATACACCAGTGTCGTCAGGAAGCGGATGTGAGAAACAGCAAAAACAAAAAGTAAGTCCAGAATTTGCTTAACTTGTATCAACAATGAGGTGAAGAAACAGTAAGAGGGACTTGTGACAGCTGAGATAAGATCAGAAAGCATGCCTGTCTCATTGTTTCAAAAGTCTCATCTTCTGCCTGTCTACACTAAATGCAATGTTTTTCCCCCACAACTCAAAAGTCACTGTTTTGGGGGCTTTAAAACACCACAAGAGTGTTGACACAAAGCATAAAAGGTGTTAGTGTGGATGTAGCCTAGGCCTGCTGCAGCTCTGACAATCATTCGTACTGTGCACTCAATGTCAGACTGGACAGATATTGGGATGAAATGTAGATGCTACAGTTTGGATGTGCAAGTGACCTAGAGATTCAACAACGGTCTGGGGGTAAATACCAGATTATATCCACTAATCCCCAATGGAATTTAGATTTTCACTTTATACCAAGGTCTATTACCTGACTTCCTGACTTAATAACACTCAGGTGTGCTCCAAGGAGACTGAGTGGACACAGGAACACAAACGTAGCACATGGCCTTCATCCAAACATGCAGACAGAGGAGAGGAAACATTCAATATTCTCACTAAGCAGAGAGCAGGGCGAATGAATTAAGCTCTGATTTCTGGCAGCTCATTAGCATTCTATTGTACAGCTCTTTCACCGTGCATGTACAAACCTCATCGAGACCTTGAGCTGCACTATTTTTCATGGTGGGTTACGTAAGACTTGTGGCACTGTGTGTTCTGCTCAGCTAGGTTAAATACAGAGTAAGTGCAGGGGACAATCCATCATGAATCGCCTCTCAACCCCCACGGGTGGGAACCCATGCTTCTGCTTCTAATAGTTGCTTTAACTCATTTTTAATGTTGGACCATGACTGTAAGGTAGAAAATAATGAGATTCATAAAACATGCTTTGTGTGTGAAGGCACAGGATTACATTTTTTTTTTTTTTTTTTGCATTTGAAGCAATCAGACAGTCATCTTTTGTTGCAAAGCTGATTTTCCAGATTTTAGGATGCTGCACTGTAACAGCAGGATATGCCCGAAAAAACTACACTGCTCCCTAAAAAAGCTCAAAAGAGGTCAAGGCAAACTATTTTGCAATTTTGCACCTAATTATGCGTTTTTTTCTGGACTCTATGAATAAAGTAGCACATTTACGCTCTTCAAAGATAATGTGCAGACTTTGTTTTTATTCTATTCTGAAAATCTCATTATTATTATTAGTCAAAGTTAAAAAAGTAAATCAGAGATATGGTGGTTTATTAACCTTGACTTTAAAAGATCAATAAATAATCATTGTAAGATTAAAACCCATGACAATCCCAGGCTACCCCCCACCCCCCACCCCTTCCTAAGATGTCACAGCTTTGTTGCAACAAAGCTGTGAGAAACACTGCACTCAATGTGGTGTATTAAAATATGCTTGACTCAAAAAATAAACTCACAATCCACACACATTTCACATATCAGACTTGCATTAATTCCTATCAGTCGGTGTCACTTTATCTCAGTGGAGCAGAGGACAGATACGGTGCCCTTCATCCTGAACAACACTACGAGTCTATAGCATCACATCGTTTACATCACTGTCAAATACCAATGGGCTTTTGACAGCAGGTTTGCTTCTTTGTAATGCAAAGTTTTAATTTCTCATTGTTCATATTTTTTCATTTGCATTTTCTACAGACAGGGCATGATCAGTAAATGATTTGACACACAGTTCAGAGAGGAGATGAGCAGCTAAATACAGAGCAAATCCGCACTGTATCTTTATTGATCAACGGTCCAAGAATTAGTGTTAAAAATGCCCAAAGGGGCTGGAACAACATCTTTTCCAAAGGATACAGACAGGCAAGTACAAAAGCTACCAATATACGTAAGTTAATGTTGCATTTCGAAACAGCTAACCACACCCCTTTACTGTAGGTCAGAGAAAGTGTTACTATTTCACACAAGGAGCAACACGGGGATGAAGTAAAGTGAACTGTCAGAGGTAACAACTGTTGGATTCTAAGCAAAGCACACAACCTCAACATCACTGTAAAAATGTGTAGTTTGATTTAGTTCTGCCCTCTTCTGACTATCTTTTTACCTTAACCTGCCTTTCCTCTTTTCATGTTAACTATAATATCCAATGTCCTCAATGTCTTTAGTCTCATTTAGTTCTTAGCAGACAGCCTTTTTAAAGAGACCTAAAAGCTTTGATACATGAAAATGTCTTGAGCTTGTGTTGATCACAGACCTTATTTCATTTCTTATTTCTTAACCGAATACTAATTCACAAAACCCATGGACTTGGGGACGAAGGAACCCCGGGTATATGCTAATCAATTTGCAGGTTGTAGTCATCTTTGTTATAGAGCATCTTTGGTTTTGATAAGCTTCCCACACTGAGACCTTTCAGTCGGACCTGACGAATGCTAGAACATCTGGAACTGGATAGCTTAAGGGAATTCATTTTGTCTGTCAATTTTCAATAGCTAAATGTAAAAGGTACAAAAAGAATAACCTCTCTTTTGTCTGATATCAAAGAAAACCTAGCTATATGGAACTGGAGTCTATCAAATGAGTAGGCTAGGCCAGGATGAGCTGTGGAAACCACCAGACTCCATCTCTGTCCCACTGAATCGGGAGTGTCTCAGTGAGTGTGCACTAAAATAACATGTGGATGGAGCAATACAAAAGGCACAGCTGGGCAGGAAGTACCAGCAGTGCAGCAGAACTGGGGCAGACACTCTTTGGAAAACAATCAGGTTTTTAATTAAATACATAAAAAGAAAATACAGGTACCTGAACACAGGGGACAGGCAAATAAACTTCCATGCTTCCAGCTTGTGTTCCTGTATTTATTCTGTATTTCTGGGTCATTAAAGAACAGTCCATGATTGGTGTGTAATCATATTTGTCTTATACTATTTGCTTTGAGGTGGTCTAATCACTCGAATCGGTGCAGAATACTGTGTCTCCGGAGTTCATGCAATTAGTCCCATCAGCAGAGTCTGATTCTCTTAATTAAAACAAATGTTTGACTAAATTCTGCATGATTAGTTGGACTACTCAGTATTAGAGATCCTTCAGTGAAGGGCAGTGGAGTGAGTCTGTGTGGAGAAAAACGCTTGTGCCGTATGATATCTGAGAGGATACGAAATCACAACTCACATTCTACTGGTACACTACAACTTTTTTTTTATTATATCTTCGTCTCTTCTAAACTCCCCCATTCACCTGCTGCTGCACAGTTTGAATATAAACTATTTACTGCCTGTTTCAGTCACAAACTGTCTGCTTCATATTTTACAAACCTACACCAAGCTGCACAAAGACTAGTCTACCTTTGACCATAGGTGAAAGACATCTAAAAACACACACACACACACACACACACACACACACACACACACACACACACACACACACACACACACACACACACACACACACACACACACACACACACACACACACACACACAATGCAAGTTCAACTGTACAGAAAACCATCGACAGTGACTTAAAGACACATCACTCACATCAATCAAAAGCGGTGCTGTGATATGACGAGAATTACATTATAGGTGAAGAGCATAAATAAAGGTGCAAGGACAGTGAACTATTCCTTTAAGTCTGAAAAGGGAATCAAACCAGAAAAATCTTCATTGTTTTTAGGCACAATGAAGAATGTTGTTATTAAAAGACAAGCCAGGATTCAAGATGTTATTTAAAAATAATAATAAAAAAGATGTTATTTAATCATCAAAAGATTGTAAAATGAGATTAAAGAGTTACTACTTTGTTTATGCTACTCATAAAAACAAAGTGTGAGTTGGAAATAATAAATAACTAAGTCATAAACTATTATTTTGTGGAGAGGATGACTGGTGCCGCCTCATGGCCTGAGGAAAGACAGTCTGATGATACCTCTGTATCACTCAGCAGGCAACAGCAGGGTGAACAGGCTGTGACTACGGTGGGTACTGTCTGTTAGTATCCTCTGGCTCTGTGCCAGTAAATCACCTCACAGTGATATCAGAGATATCACAGTGATGCTCTGCAGATGGCCTCTGGTGATGTTCTCACCCACTGCAGAGATTTCACATCATGGGCAGTGCACATCCCATGTCAGTTTGTCATGTTTGCAATTAGGATGTTTCAAACGTAGGAAACTAAGCACTAAAAAGCAAAACTAAGTGTTGTGTGATAACCCTGATAGGTTCTTTGGGATGTTGATTCCCAGGAATAACCTGCTCAGATTTCCTCTTGATATGTCTGAAATGTGACCAATGATGAAGGTGTTGTCCACAAACTTCGCTACAGGACTGTGAATGCAGCCATGGGTGCACAGCGGGAACATCAGAGGGACGAGCATTGAGCATGCACCTGTAGTGGGCTGGGAGTGGAGGAGGCAGCGCTGGACTGCTGACCTGGCACACAGTGGGTCGACTCATATGATTAGAATTTCTATATTGTGCACCTGTATTAAATATCTGCATTATATCGAGTGCTCCAGTTGTCTCTTTTGGGTTTAGTCCTCGTGAAGTGACCCAATTGCACCTTCCTACCTACTGGTCCTGTCTGAGAGCACCGATTTACCGGCTGAAGCGCAAGAGCACCCTTCCTTTTAGAATTTCTATATATAAAGCAACATCCTCCACACAAACACACACTGCCATCACTACCTTTATACTGTTGTGCAATATTATTGTCACAGTGCAATACTTTAAAGTACTTTTCATATTTAAATTCTATACTTATTTAAACTGTGTACATTTTTGTCTGTCATACTTATAATATTATCCTCTTTTCTTTCTGTTAGAATACATTTTTGTCTGTCTACTTTTTTCTGTGTTGCATCATGACTGAGTAGCAGTTCCAGTTGAGGGTAGGCTGATATCCTGTTTTACACAAGTACTGCTCTAATTCATGTGTACTTTAAAGCAGAAGTAAGTGATCCGGTCGTTTTGGCTAATGCTGCGTTCCAGGCAGGCTTTTGAAACCGTAAATTACAGCTTCAAGTCACGACTTACGACTTTGTAGCGTTCCAGGCAACCCACTCGTGTTTTTCCGACCTGTTTTACCTGTGAAAGTCACTATAACGGCCACTCGTAACTTCTGACCCGTGAAGTCGTACCAGATCGAACTGGTACGACTTCTCAGGTCGGAAAAACACGAGTTACGAGTTGCCTTGAACGCACCATAACGTCTTGTCAGCCGATGGAGTTAGCAGCCCCCGCCCTCGTCATGGATCTATTGGTCCTCGTCCCTACGTCACCACATTCAGGCGCATCCCTTGGCTGCACACACAGCCCTTCATGCCGTTCTCTCTCCTCATTGGATAAAAGTTGTAGGATACGAGAAAAGTTTTCTCCTGGGCTCAGAGCAGAGCAGAGGGACTGACAGACCCGTGTTTCCGTCCAAACACTCTATGTAAGTGATTGCTGTGGGAAGATATAACTATTTAAGACTTACATTAAAAATATATCGCTTACTTCTGCTTTAAGCACTGCTTTCCTTGCTCATCGTGACAGCATATATAATAGATCTATAGTTGTTAAGGTCCACTTTTGGTCAGTTCCCATGTTATAAAATCCACCCCTGGACGTGGCCCTAGTTATAATGAATCCTGGTTTCTCAGGGTGGTGAACACATGTACAGTACTGCTTCTACTCGAGGCTATTCAAATTAATTCAAGTTACTGTGAGTGAGGTATTGACTGTAAAAATCTGCTAAGTTGGGTGAGTCAGCTCAATCGAATGTGTTGAAATTAAAGGGGAGGAAGTATGTTTCGTTCATCCTCGTGTGATTCAGAGTAAACAGACAGTTTGAATTCCTCTAAAAACTCTGCAGCTCCACCTGCACTGCTCGTTCTGTGTGCAGTGGAGGGCAACGGCATGCACAGAGCCAAAACACAACATACATTCAGAGAGCGATACACTCGCATTTCATTTCATCAGTCACACAGCGGGCTCAAAACATAAACACAATCAATCACGGCACGGTCCTGAGCAAAATGGTCAGTGAGTGATGAATGAAGGCGGGGGCTGTTAACAGAGAGCTGAGCCACATTATGGATTATTTTTGAACAACACCTCACAGCAGTGGGGAAGCTTCAGCCATGTTGATTATTGTTTGTGTGATCGATTCTCATTGCAAAGCGTCCTTCAGGTTTATAGCAAGTCTCAGTGGCTTACTAAATTCTCAATAGATACATCCCAGTGCAAGTTCTTCTCTGATCCTGCTCAGATCAAACTTACATTCTCAGAAAAATCAAACACCATATTCATTTCATTACCACTTCCCACTGCCCCATCATCGGGCCTGGCAGCATGACTCACAGTCACACATCACAGATGTTTCACAGGATTCATATTTATCATTTTTATCATCAATCTTTTGACATCAGCTAATCGAAGGTAATATTAACAGAATAAAAGTAGAATAAAAAGAACTAAGACAACTCAATATGAGCCTGGGGCTAGAGTTTCTCATTTACAGAGGTGCACAGTAACAAAGTATCTACTTGAGTACTTGACTGTATTTTCTCCAGTATTCAGCACTACAACAGAAGTACTTTTGACTGTACGTAGTAGACTTTTATTTTGAAAAAAATGTGATGGGTCGTACAGTACAAAGTGGTCATCACAGGAGAAAAATCAATCACAGTCGACTCTACTGTGTCAGTCGTGCTGTGTTGCTGTATTTTTCATGTCCTAACAATAAAGATGAGGCAGAGGGCTCTTCACCAGAGACCATGGTCTGATCTGAAGTTTGCGTTTGAAGGTTTGGAAAAAAAATCCTTTCATTTCAACCAACTGCTGAGGTAAGTCTAACCAAACATCACCACTGCCAACAAAACCGGAGAAAGCACGCAATTCAAAACAACAATGTATTGACTTAATTTTTTAAAAAACTTTTGAACATGTAAGTACTTAAAAATCAAGTATCCAGTACTCTGAAATTGTGTACTTTCTCCACCTCAGTTCATCTAAATCACCAACCCTGCCCTTGCCCAACACCAGCTATGTTTACTTCAAAGGTGCTAAAAGTGATAACCTACATTTATTTACCTTTTTAAAGGGACAACAAGGAGTTTTGGAAAAGCGAAGCATTTTCACACTACATTTATGAGCCTCCGCGCACACCGTGAAATTCTTTGACCGGCGCAAGACAGTCAGAGGTTCGAAGACGATCACATACCGTCGTAGTTCCGACCATAAACGGCGATTCGGCGGCGTTATACTCATGACTCGCCACAAAACCGAAAGTAAAGAAACGCTGGTCGGCTCGACCAGCATTTCTGCCACCACTAATAATAACAAAATAACGATAGAGACAAAACGATATATTTATCGAAAATGGGCCCATTAACAAGTGTGGGTAGCGTAGATTCATCCACATTAACGTGAGACTTTTTTATAACCAAATAGAAACTCCTCGTTGTCCCTTTAAATCATTGCTGACAGTGAAGGGTTTCTAACAGTACTTTTAACAAAATTATGCTGAAAAATCTGATCTTGATATCATATTTTAAATATAGATATAGATTAACTGAGGTAAAATATCCAACTGGTACATTTCCATTTAATTGGTGGTCCGTGACCGTGGGGCTTGGGCATATATATTTATATGAGATTCATTAATAACAGAAATGGTTTTGCAGTTTAGTGATTAAGGTCTGTCTTTTCATTGTATTCTTATGCAAAATATAATTGAATAGTTTTATAATGTGTCAGGATCATGACACATATTATTCAGTATGCACATCACCTCTGACACCTAGCCTATAATATCTCTAGTGTTAAAAGCTGCTGTGCATATATCGTTCATATATTAATTTCCCTTGAGATCCTTGAGACAAAGATATTTTACAATGAAAGTCTTTACCACTTTCACATTATGAAATTGAGGGATACCCATGACAAGAAAAGAAATGTTGCTCAGTTAAAAGAGTGTAGGGCCTACATTGGTCCCTCAAAGTATCCACTGTTTTGAGAAATTGTGAAATTTGTCTTGAATATATAATAATCAACACCTCAAAAATGTTTACATACATAATGTGTTTCTTTCTTTTGCTATTTTCAGGTGCAATATGGTTAACCAAGTAGTTTTAGGTCATCGTAAAACTATGGATTTGGGCCCTAGGATGCTTTAAAACAAAATTAAACCTGTTGCAGGCCTGAGTTTTTGGCATTTTGACCTAAAACAAACAACTGACTCACTTGCTCCTGCAAACAAAGACATAAAACCACAACACTGATTAGTTTTTTTTTTTACTCACAAATCCATCTGTTCTGATCTGCAGCATCAGCATGTGAGAAGGATGGTGAATCTCTGGGTTTCATCTGCAGTTCGCCTGAAAGGTGAAGAGCAGGCGATGGTTGTCAAGGGAACAGTCAGGTGGCAACAGTCCGAACTGAGTGAAAGCCTGATGGGAAACTTTTACTGGCCCACAGATACTTTCCTGGTCCACTGTGAACATTAGCTAACAGTGTCCTTAAAGTCATTCACAAACTCATTCACTCATCATACCGAGTCTACGAGACTACAAATACTAACACAAAGTAGTAACATTAGTTGCTAACACATTGAAAATAAATGCTAACTCCCGCTAGCACGCTAATGCGCTAATCACATTTAGCATCTCCAGAAACACGCTAACGTTACCTCGTGTAGAAGCAGTAGCCTACAAAACGTACAAACACAGTCGTTTACCTTATAGTAGGCTACATGCTTCTGTTACTTGTCGACATCTCTACACCCTCCTCCAAAGTATTGGACTTAGTTACTCCGCAGCTTTAAGCCTCTGGTTCACCTGGGCATCCAAGACGTAGACCTGTCCCGCCCCTCTACCTTTCTGTTACGAACTGATCCACAACTCTGTTCACTGTTAACAAACTTGTTTGAATTTCAATTAACTTTATTAATACAATCACTAAGGTTTATTTCTGGTGTTTAAATCATTAAAAAAAATTAGGCTACTTATGTTAATGTAAACGTTTAACAAAAAAAAAAAAAAAAAAAAAGGCTATAGGCTAAATTATCTTTTTTTCTTCTTCTCCCTGTAAGTTACAAGTCATCCAAAGGCAGCTTTGGACCAAGGCTGTTTAATGAAGGTAAAAATGAAACATAAGATAAACATAGTCATCTGAAAGTGTGACATCTTCCACAATAGGATGAACTGAACTATTTTAACTACACCAAAGATAGATGCAGCCTTGGTATTTTAATGATAGGCTACACTCATTCTTTAACAACACAATGTCTTGTTTGTGGATGGGTAACCTTCTACTCTGAATGTCTTTCACCATAAGATCCTTTCTTACATTTTAATATTTTTTTCAGCAGCACAAGACAACATGAGGCAGATATTACAAATATTCAATTCTTTTTTTTTTTTTGTATCTCAATTCCAATCCCTCGACTGTCCACTAGTACGTCTCATCCCAATCGCCTTAGTGCACAATGAGTGGGACCACTTTTCATTTCTCAATATAGTATCTGTCACTATCCAAACATTTTCTGTCTCTGTCCTTTTTTCACTGAAAATGTCTATTATGGTGGATTCAGTGTCTTTCTCAGAGCCACGTGAACAAGCTACAAAGGGAGCACTGGGAGATCCATCCAGACATCTTGTCTGTCAAAGACTAGGCTACACGGTGATATTCCCCTGGAGATGACATGAAATCATGGAATAGGCCTATGTAGCTGTGGAGGATGTAGGCTACTCAACAAATACCCATAATTGTGCCTTCTGGAGTAGGCTACAGGGGAGAGTTATCATTCTATGGAGTCATTTTGGATATTGTGAAATTGAAGGCAGGTCAATTGCTGTCACGGAAAACACATAATATAAACATAACTGAAAAGGATAGAGACTTCACAGCATTTTATGACCTACAATTGAGTGATATTTTGAATGTTAATAATAATGCCCTCGTTTATATTCTGTGTTTATTTCTCTCAAGGTTGGCTGGATCCATCCTTCAAAAAGCAGCCTCTGCCTTTGCCTCTGGGAGAACTCTGCCAGTGTTTTACCAAAGATGCTAAAACTTGCTGAGGGAAAATCTCACTGAACAAGACCCTACACTGACACAGGACTGAAAATGTATGACTTTGGCATGTGAGCTGTCCTGCAACTGACTGGTAGATGTCATGTTAACACAGGCACAAAAAAAATTGTCATTGAAGGGGCAACTGGGGTCTCAGAGAAGGAAAGTCATTTATTTTAATCATTGCATAGGTAACATAATAACTTTTTTGAGTGGTGTTATACAGACGGATTGTGGAGCTGCAAAACAAATTTCCATACAAACAGACAATAAAGGTCTTCTTAATCTTCTAAATCTTTTTTGAACATGAGGCACAAACATTTCTTTAAAGCAGAAGTAAGCAGAATGTTTGTGTTAATATAAGTCTTAAATAGTTCTATCTTCCGACAGCAATCACTTATATAGAGTGTTTGGTCTGAAACACGGGTCTGTCAGTCACTCTGCTCTGCTGTAAGCCGAGGAGAAAACTTTCCTTGTATCCCACAACCTTTATCCAATGAGGAGAGAGAACGGCATAAAGGGGCGGTCCTCTCTGTGTGTGCAGCCAAGGGATGCGCAAGCATGTGGTGACGTAGGGACGAGGGCGGGGACTGCTAACTCCATCGGCTGACAAGAAGTTAGCCAAAACGACCGGATTACTTATTTCTGCTTTAAAGGGATAGTTCAACATTTTGGCAAATTGGCCCATTGCCATAATCGCTATAGTCATAGCAGTAGGTTCGTTACCTTCAATTGTCGGTGTAAGCTATTTTTAAAACGGAGCAGCGGAGCGGCGAACTGCTCAGAGCTACACTATGGAGGCTAATGGAATTTCTTGGTTTCCCTCATCAAACTCATCAAATACAAAATCCCAAAACTCCAAAACGCTTTCGTGGACAAGTTGTGAGCTGCACATTCACCACGCTATGAGATAATAACACAACGTTACGAAACGGAGCCGTTTTCGAGGTAAATTCATGCAAAACCGCTGAAGCGTGTTGCGTTCAGGGACAATTTTTCAGCAAGCAAACTCTGTATTTACCCTGTATTTACCTTGAAAACGGCTCCGTCTCGTAACGTTCTGTTATTATCTCATAGCGTGGTGGTTGTGCAGCTCACAACTTGTCCACGAAAGCGTTTTGGAGTTTTGGGATTTTGTATTTGATGAGTTTGATGAGGGAAACCAAGAAATTCCATTGGCCTCCATAGCGTAGCTCTGAGCAGTTCGCCGCTCCGCTGCTCCGTTCTAAAAATAGCTTACACCGACAAATAAAGGTAACGAACCTACTGCTATGACTATAGCGATTATGGCAATGGGCCAATTTGCCAAAATGTTGAACTATCCCTTTAATAAAACAGATAAGGGCAATCTAAAAAAGTATGAAAATCACTGCTTTTTGAGTATTGAAAATTCCTTGTGATCATGAAGCAATTCTTTTAATTTGAACGTCTCCAGCGCTAATTACTACAAAATATCTACTGTGCTTTGTGTCATAAAATGAAAAACCTCCATTCAGCTCACATAGCTACCATATGTTTTCTCATTGCTCATGCTCAAATGCAGCTTTGACTCCAGTCCAGCTGTTTCTCTTATGAAGCTCATTCATGATAAAGCAGCTCAGGTATAAAACACAGCTACACCTTAACTGACCAAATAGTCTAATATTTGAAACACTACACATTTTTTATTCTTTTTGAGCAACAAATACACTCTAGTCTAGTGTGGGTCAGAGCATGACGCATTTCAGGTTTTCAACAAGAGCATGACCAACGCATCCTGACCTACTCTTCAAAGCAAACTACAGAGTGGTATCTCCTTTTATTGTACTCCACTTCCATACACTCCTGTCAAGTGTGAGTGTTGTGGTGATAGCATGGGAGCAGCTGTCAGATGTGTGGCTGGATAAGACAAACTGGGTGCATGCTGTGACAGCCCATCGATGTCCGTGTTGTGAGCCTACCACTCGCTCCCATGGCTCTATAGCGTACGCTCTGTCAGGACCATTGTGCTTTGAGTGGCAGTGGTCAAAGTTCCCACAGGAGGCAGCATAGCATGCTGGGAACGCAATTTAAACCCCAGGATTTTGACAGGGTGACACTCAGAACAGTGTATTTTGAGTCCAGAAAAACCTTTTAAGAAGTACTGTATGACATTGAATTTCAAATGTAGCTGTTTAAATTGCTGCATTTGGCAAATTGGCTGTCAGGGCAAAAAGGATATTTTGTGCCAAAATCTCATTTACAATACAAGTTCTCACAAAAGAGACAACGATAACAACATGGTTTACTTTGTTGAACAGTCACAAACAACATAAATTACTACTTTCACATAAGAATTAAACACAACTCTTTTGTTTTGTTGACCTTTCCTTTCATTACAACCCACATGAAAAGATCCTGTCAGTTAAAGGCTGTGCCATCTTGGACAGTATCACATCCCTGGTGAGAGTGCCCAACTTATTCATAAGAAATGTGGTTAAAAGAAAATTCAACTTGTGACCATTAAGTTTGATTGACCTGTGTAAAAATGTGCAATAAGTTTGCTGCTGCTTCTCCCTAAAATCGCTAAATCGACACCTTACTGCTGGGCACTTTGTAAACTCTGAATAGGCTATTAGTAGTCTAATTTTCTCTGTATTTTAATTTTATTTTATCTCTGCTGCCTTGTTGTTTCTGTTTTCCGTTTTTTTTCTGAATGTTTTCTTTTTCTTATCAACCTGCCAAGGGACAGCAGATGGAAATTCGCCTGGTATTACAATCTGGTATATTTACATGCAAATATGAGTATGCATTGTCCCTTCTTTTATATAAATTAAACTAAACTGACGTGGACTGTAATGTGGACTAAGTTTGTTCAGCTGTCTAATATTTCTGGAGACATGGTCAAATTATGAAAGTGAGCCATTTTGTTGACCTAAAAGGCAGAACCAAAATGAGATCAACTTACATTTAACTGAGGATTAGATTTATAAGACTAATCCTCAGGCTCTACAGTCATACAGTCATCATCTAAGTCATTATTGTTGGCTCTCATTATTGTTGAACAAGGAATCTCGGGATATGGTTGCACCACCAAGGATCCACCTGTCGAAGAAGGCTGCATGTTTCAGCCACGTGACGTCTGAAGGAGCCCAGTCATGCCACAATGACGCAATTAGTTTTAAAACGCAGCCTCCAAAGGATGCAGCCTTTGAATTGGGGAACTTTTTTATACTACTGCCCTTTGCTTCCATCATGACTACTACTAGATGTGAGCTAAAAGTAACTATATGGGCCATAAGAAAACTGTTGCACAAATGACATAGACTAATTTTTTTTACAGGAGCATTTCTGACAAAAACATGTTCATTCATCACTGGTCAATAACCATTAAAAAAATTAAACCTTTTGTATTACGGACACGGACGAGAGTGAAATCTTCTCTGGGGGTGACAAGTCGAGACATTAGAGTGAAATTAAGCAGCAATCAGTGAGCTGTTAGTCTGGAAAAAGGTGCAGCCATCAGTGAAGGCTGGATTCCTAAGTTGCCATTTAGCCAATTAGACATTTACAGGAAGTTGCCAGAGCTGAGTTTAGTGGGAACAAATAGGTGATGAATGAGGCTAAATGAGGTCTACTGCTTTATACTTCTTTTTAGTAAGATCCTTTCTGGCCTCTGTACACCATGAAAAAGGGTAGACTCATCTTATACACTGATGATCTTTATAATGCACGAGGTTGTGTTTAGCATCTAAAGGAGCCACAGCAGAGGGCCGGCACACAATCAACCATACAGACAGCATTTCATGAGATCACTGCCTGGCTCTGGGAATCAGATGATGTTTACATCAGCCCGAGCAGATGAGAAACTGAGAGCCACTGTTTGAGTTGAAATAAATTGTATTCTGTCTCTTCTATCTGTCGTCCAGCAAGCAAGCTGCACCGTCAGTCAAAATGGTACAAACATAGCAACCACCACATCTGTGCCACTATGGCTCTGATCTATACAGTTGGACATATGTATCCTGTATAATGTATCCTGTTTTGCTCACATTAAACATTTGTCACAGTGGCCATTCCCCCTGCATTCATAACAGCCAAATGCTATCTGTATCATTATCATGTGATTATATAAACAATATTTTCTGAATCTGTATGGAAGCATACTGCTGCCTCTATGATAACAGTTGATTTGCTCAGTCTTTCTTTACAATGAGAATATTTCAGGGATCCTTGTGCTGACAGTTTACAAGTACAGTAGCAACAGGTTATTTTTCACATTTTAATGCTATATAATAAAAATACAGTATGATATTGAACACTTCAATTGCTTATATCACAAAAAGAAAGTAAGACAAAAGACATCATAATGAACTGCAACTTTGGAAGAAATGGCAGAGGGAATGCTGCTCATGCACAAGCTAAAGTTTTACTGTGCTGCTGCCCTGAATTTATATGAAGATGCAGTTGAAGAAGTAAAGAGACTGAAAAAAGGAAAAGGGGTAAAGAATACAGAATGCAAACTGTAAGCAGTGAAGAAAGTTGAGTTTTTCTGTTAGGAAACTAAGCTGTTTTGCACAACACACAAGGTCTGGAATGATAGCGTGTTAAAGTCCTGCATTGTCGTCAAAATAACCAAATTATAATTAAATGAATTTAAATAAATTACAATTCTGTATTTAGATTACACCTTTGGGAGAGAAGGAGAGGTTTGTGGTTACCTGAAGTGAGACTGTGGACTGACTTTTCTATATGGATCAGTATGAGCTCAAAACCAAACAGTGAATGTTCCCTAGACTCATATTGTTCCTGTCAACTGTCTTCCTGTCTGTAGTGTCTTTATTGCATAAACAGTCCAATAATAAAAAAAAAGTGATATGATACCGCTCAGAGAAAAACATTTATTGAAGATCTTTCATTTTGTGGTATAACTATTTTATTATATGGGAGAATAATATTTAGATCTAGAAATTAAGGGTCTGAGAAGAACAGACATTAACTGTAGGTCTGTATTTTATATTTTACATTATTTCTATTATATTTTATTATAATATAATACATAGGAGCAGCATTGTGTGTTGGATCTGCTGCAAAAAAGTGCACATTTATCTCTGCTCTCAGGTTGCAGAATATATATAATTATATACATCAGTACAACATGTATAATGTCAGGTCACAGGACAGTTTTCATTTTGCTCTTGTTCAGACTGAACTTAGGAAAGATCAGGTTACATTTTCTTATGTCACTGGAGCCTTTGAAATAATAAAAGGCTGCACGTACACAGTTTTCTTTCTTGAGTACTGATTTGTATCGTGCATATCTCTGAATTATATGTGTATTTACTTTAAAATGTGTGTCCATGTATAAATTGTATGTTTATATTTGTACACAGGCATCACTTGAAAAAGATCCCATTCTCAATGAGACTAGGATTTATTAAAAGTAACAACCTCTACCAGAAATAAAATAACAACCTCTTCAGAATCAAAATTGAACATTATCACTCTAGGCAGCAACAACTAATGTCTAAATATAAAACATGCAGGCTGTGAGGTCATTCAAACAATCATAGCTTGTAATCCTGCCTATTTCCTCTAATAATGTGCTGTGTAAAGCCTGAAGTATTTTCCAGGGCACTAAATTGCTTTAAACACCATCACCTTGGTCTGAGAAATTACCCCAAGAATTAGTGTTAAAGAAATATTCAAGCCCTGCTTGAGATAATTGTTCCCCTTGGCTTTAGCAGTGCAGATGGAAATCAGTGTTTGCATCTGCAAATATCTCCCTGAAGACTTGTGGAAGCTGCCTTCTCTTCTGTCTTCAAAACAGCCAGGAGAGATGGCTTTGTTCACATGGAAACCTCAGCAGAGAGAGAGTACAGTGAATGATAATTCATAAAATCAAGTTAAAGGTGTAAGTTTAACTCCAGAGGTCTCACTGCCAGTGTATTCATATCACATCATCTCTGCTTCACCTCAATAATCTTTATTCTATTTGTTCTCACTGATATTAGTGAGGATATAGTGCTGTCATATAGACTTTGACAGTTGCTATGGTAACAGATGCTCAGTGTTGTTGGTGAGGTGTTTATTGTCCCAAAGCAGACCATCTAACTCACGTCAGATCTGGACTTTGCTGTGTCAGTCACTTTTACCAAAGTAGAAAAACAAAATTATTGCTGGCAGGTCAAAAGAAAATAGTTGAAACCAGGAAATAGTAATGTAGGAATCTGATGTGGGAGGCCAAGAAAAGCCATGTTTCTCAGACTATAGTCGTCATTTTAATAAAAGTCACTCAGACTATAGCTGGCTGCTATAGGCAAACAGCGCCCCTCTTCCTGATGTGTGAACATGTGGTGAAACAAATGTCTCACCTGATGTCTAATGA
The DNA here is from genome assembly GCF_045865225.1 of Trachurus japonicus. Taxonomy (NCBI): domain Eukaryota; kingdom Metazoa; phylum Chordata; class Actinopteri; order Carangiformes; family Carangidae; genus Trachurus; species Trachurus japonicus. Next base: position 16,156,521 of record NC_140911.1, read on the forward strand.
CAACAATCACATCCCAGAGGAGGCCAGGTGACAGTTCTCAATCCTTGATTAAAAAGAAGAATGATTTACCAATCAGATGAAGCTACAGTACAGTACCATCATGCCACATACCACTGTTGAGAGCAGGTGAAGATATAAAAATGGCCACAACCATCCACCAGAAAACATCACCATGTAGTAATTCATTGCTTTTGAAAACTTCCATTTTAGGTTCATTATAGACTTGAGTAGCTGCACCACTTTACAAACAGAGCTCAAAAGTCGGTAGACTAGACTGGTCCAGCCTATTCCTCAAGGCAGTTTATGGGAGCGATGACAAAATGCATCAACCTTGTGCTAGTTCAGTTTCTCTCACCATCTCTTCAGTGCAGGGATTAATTATGATGTTGGGAATAATTAAATTTCATTAGAAGAGCTGCGGAGACATAGACACAGGAAACTATTGAGCAATCGAAAAAGTCTGGTACAATAGCCCTACATCTATTCTGCCTAATGGTTGAATTCTCCTTTTCTGTTAGTCAGCTCCTGGATGGTTTTATCACACCAGGGACCTCCAGTGTTATGATACAGAGTAGGGGTTGAGGGTGTCTCTTGTCGTACAGACCTTTCCCACATCAAACTCAGTCCTATGTCGTGCCACTACAAACTCCATCATAAACCTTCATTACCTGCCCTGCTGTGCTGTTCTAGTTGCGTCTTACCCCACTCCATTAACAGTCCTGCCCTTGTCAGCAAGCTTATAATAAAACCTATCTCATCGTCTCCTGTTGTCTGTGTTCTGCCTTTTGGGTCTAAAATTGAACTGAATCTAATGTCATCTCTATTACAGTGCACAGACATTAACATATCATGCTATTTATAGATGTCTGCCTCTTTATTTGCCAAAAGGTAGGATTTACAGAGTCATCCAATTCACAGGGATTACAGGTAACATTTTCACTGTCAGTGCCGGCATTGCAGTGGTGGTATGTGAATTCATGTTATTGTGTTATAACAAAGATATATCAGCAACATCTGAGGGAGTTGTTATATGCAGCTGCACATTATTGCACATACTGAGATCAGATAAGATCTAACTGATCCCTGTGGGAACGTTCATTGTGTTGCGGAAGTTAAATCTAAAAAGAGTCTGTTTTTTAACCTTGCTAAATCCTTACACATTCTGACATGCAGTAAAACCTTTGGAAAGAATATTGATTAGGTAACGCAGTGTTATGAGCTCTATGATTTATTTTTTCTTAAAATTTACATTAGAAAATCTATATGTATGCATGCATACAGTGGAGCCACAATAAAAATCCACAGTATATGATCATTACATGTCAGGTCTACTTAATTATATGCTACTACTGTAATGTTTAATTCTGCCCCATTATTTCAAACCAATATTAGCCTACTAATTTAGAATATAGTTCATCAGTGTTCTGGTTTATTGCACATTAATACAACCTAAACATATAGTCTTTCTCATAAAGACTATTGTGTTACCTATACATCTCGATGGATAAAATAACAAATTCAATCATTGGACAGAGGTAGACAGAGGATACAGGACATGAAAAACATACAAAGAGGAAGGTAGGCTATCTATCTATCTATCTATCTATCTATCTATCTATCTATCTATCTATCTATCTATCTATCTATCTATCTATCTATCTATCTATCTATCTATATATCTATCTATCTATCTATCTATCTATAATCAAAATAAACCTTTTGCTTTTAGACTACATAATTTACAGGACGGAGGATGATCCGTATGCGAGTGCCTGTCTCCTCTTGAACAACAGGTCAGTGAGTAACGACGTAGCTACACGGTCCTTCTACTTTAAATCTGCGTGTACGCTAACAGCGTAACTGACGCTGCAACGTACGCACTCTACGTAGCGGTCGAGAGGGAGGAGGGAATGAGGATACTGTCAAAGAAACACTGCCAACAGGGAGATTTTTCCTGTCTAGCCGAGGTTAAACTGTGTCGGCCAGGACAAACACTGTCTCCGCTGACGGTTCATCTCCTGGCAGCTGCAGCTTTTCGGTGACTTGTGTTTATCCCACGTACAGTAGCAGGTGAGTTACATCGGCTGGTGGCTACTGGTCTGCCCTGAAACTCTCCCAGGCCGTTTCATACACAGCTGCTGTATGCACGTAGCCTATTTGTCTTGAACGATCAAACTAACTCGTTTAAACCACACACAGGTCATACTGTAACGTGTTTTGGAGGCTGTGTGCGTGTGTGTGTGTGTCCCCGGAAACATTTCCTTGTGTCGTTGCGTCTTTGGAAATGTTGATATCCTACTGCGCATGTGCGAGAAATGAGCCTCTTGACTCATGCAGTTTATTATGACTGTCTTGCAATAACAGTAGCGTGGATAGTGTGCCTTTTTTATATGCAAAGTTGCTAAATATAAGCATTTCCAAATGTTCTTCATACAATATAATAATAAGAATAATGTTGAGAGTAATAATATAAAATAATAATATGTGACTATAAATATTTACATCTGTCACTTGTGTGCCAGTTTATGTGCTTTTCTTCTCTTTTTTTCTCCCCTAGGTGAATGTAGCAATGCCTGAAAAACATGTCTCACAAAGAAGATAGTGAAGGGAAAAGGAGGTGAGCAGCAAAAACAAACAACATGAAAGTTCCAGTAGTGCTTATTAGGCCACTGGGGAAATCACTTCATGTAAATGTAATGCACCAGTGTTGCACTGAACACCTTTTGGACTATCTTCTTTCAGCTCTCACCGCACTGAATTGTACGCTAGCGTCCCTCGAACATGTCTGCCCATCGTGTACCACCCCGACTACAACATCACCTTCATGGGCCTTGAAAAGCTCCATCCGTTTGATGCGGGGAAGTGGGGAAAAGTAATTCGCTTCTTGAAAGGTAAGTGAGAGAGAGAGAGAGAGAGAGAGAGGGAAACCGAGTGGCAGATGGGGAGGACATCTCCCCAAGCTGATGTACATGGAATCGCTCAGTGTGGATCAGAGAGGCAAAGGTAGGCGGAGAACAAAAAGGAAAGAGTTGTGAGGTGAGGTGCAGGCGTAGTAGTGGGAAAGGCAGAGCATTAAAACACAGATAATTAAAGAAAACTCCCAGTGGGAGTCCGTGCAGGTACAGTAGATGAAACCCAGTGCAGGTTTCAAGGCCAAGGGAGAACAGTTGCTGCATCACCGGCAGTGGCGTGCACAGACCTTTTGAAGGGCAGGGGCGAAAAGGAAAAAAAAGGGCACATATGGGTCATTCTATAGAAATGGTCGCTTTCCTGTCCCTACATTATTCACCAGGAAAAGCGCTCAAAAGTGTTCAACAATGACACAAAATATACATGTTTTTTTGTAATTAAAGTGTTTTCTTGTTATTAAACCATGCATAAGACAGTTATAATGCACATTTATTTTAAAATATATCTTGAAAATCTGGTTAGTGACATGAATTTGGCTTGTCCCTCAGGTAAGGAGTCATGGTTCAGTGACATATTTTGAATTTAAATAAATTGAATACATTTTTCTCCTGTTTTAAGACCATAATACAAAGGAAAGTGTTACAGCTATTTAGTATAATACTTTAAAAAATGAAAATATCAATAAATAATTTAAATAATTTACAAAAAATAGCTGTCCCTTGATTTCGTGTCACTGGTGTTACTATTTGTAAAACCCTTTATTTTGAAAAACTACTTCATCTCTGCAAATATTCTGGGGTCAAGAGTTAATTGGAGGCGTGTCCATTTTGAGGAGCACATGGTTAGTCAGCACATTCTCTTCACATGTTGACAATTTTAAGATTTAACGAGTAATTTCATGTGAGGACTTAAAATGCGTCACTGGTGTTATAGAGTTTATAGTAAGGGGAAAGTAATAAAATAATTGATACAATTGTATGATAAGCTGATATATTTACAAGTTAAGAAGTGTGGTTTTGCCTGCAATGTCCACCATCTTGAATAGGCCATCTTGTCTGTCCATTTGTCACTGGTGTTACTGTCACTGGTGTTATTGTTCTAGTTAGTAACACCAGTTTTCGTTAGTAACACCAGTGACCAGTGGGTAACACCAGTGATGATCATTAACACCAACCACCATTAGCATTTAAAAAAAAATATATATAATAAAAATATTAAAATACATTAAGCTGTAATTTATGTTGATTTATAATGGTAAGTGGTTAACTGTTATGTGACCGTGTTTAAGTTGTTAAAAAAATAATACAAATGAAACATGAAATTGCTATTCAAAAAGCTACCATTTTCATAGAATGACCCATATAGTGCGTCCTCGCCACTGAAGTGGGCACTTTAACACGCGTTTTGGCTTCCAAGAGGGCACTTTAACGCACGTTTTTCAACAATTGGGCCACGAGGTGCACGCCACTGATCACCGGCACAGCTTCACATGAAGTTATTGTCAAATTGCACCATGAATCTTTTTGCCATAGAAAGTGCTGTTTGCAGTTCAAAAAAGCTTAAGACGTTAAGAGTGTAAATCAATGGCTCTGAGTCTCTGCTGACAGAAGAAAAAAAAAACCTTGACATATTTGACGAAAATGTGGATGACGCAGATTTAACCATAAGGGTGTAAGAACCTTAGACAGTCCTGTGAATCAAAAATAAGACACTATCAAGAATCTTCATATTCTTATAACCATATTTAAAAGGTGTTGCTGTGGAGCATATCAACTACATGCATCACATTTTAGAATTAATTAATCACAGTTTTACTGGCATGTTATTGCAGTGAATTGTAGGTTACACAGTGGCCAGGTGGGTTGATATAAATACTGTATGTTGATGATTCTACCATTGATGAGAAATTTTTTTGGCACCGTTTGAGTTAAACGTAATATTGATTGATTTTTTGCTTTTCCTCTCTGATCTTAATAGGATGGACAAAATAATGTAATCACTCATCAGTTCAACTGTACCCCACCAATGTACATCCTCCAAACCCACCAACCAGTTGAATTAACACCTTTCTAAAATGAATAAACTTCACAAAGGTGTGATTGTTTTATTTTAGAGAGCTGCTATTACAACACCCACTGTGTGTGTGTGTGTGTGTGTGTGTATATATATATAGTATATATATATATATAATTCTTTTTTATTTATTTAATGAGGGTAATTATCTGATGCCTGTCAATTACTTGATGCCTTTACCTCTTTGTCTCAGAGGAGCAGTTCCTCAACGATGGGAACATAGTGGGAGCCATTGAAGCTACAGAGGAAGATCTGCTAGTTGTTCACACCAAACGCTACCTCAACAGATTAAAGGTATTTTTTCCCCCTCAGCACTTACCTCACCTTTTTTTCCTCACCTCTCTTCCATGTGTCACTCAGACGCACTGAGGAGACAAGGGATCTATCAGAATTTGAACGATATATCTCTTGTTATATGTGATTTAAACAGTTTGTTGCCAGGTTTTTCCCATCTGTACTTATAATGCAGGAAGGGACATAAGAGAGATGGAGTTCTCATTAGCATGCAGTGGATTATCCCATAGGAGCATTGGTCCTCATTCAAATCAATCACTTGGGAGCATATTCAGAAGATAGCACCTCTCTGAGTCCTTTGAGTCAGTAAGACTTTTGTGCTTTTAATTTATGAGCCCCAGTAGTTGATTAGGATCCCTGTTTGTTTTTCCTTCCAGTGAGAAGCTGCAGCTCAGTTGTGTGTGGACATTTCATATGCTGATAACAGTAGTGCTATCATGTTCAAAGACTCAATGTATTCTCTCTCCCCCTCCTCACGTGTCTGCATGCAGAGCCAAATCTTGGAGAGCTCAAAAGAGGTACCTCAGAACTCTCTGCTGTGAATTAGCATTATTCTGTGCTTTCCTGTTTCACAACAAGGCCAAGGCTCAGTCATAAACTCCCTGGCAGTACAGTATCACTGTGCATTTCTTTAGTCAGCTTTTTTTCACCTAATATATCCAAACCCTGGTGAGCACACAGTGTTATGCCTCTGCACTGGCGATTGTCCATGCATTCAATTTGTTATATGATATGTACACAGCTGGCCATGAAGTTGGAATAATTTTGTTTTCAGACACATTCCTCTTGTTATTCCTTCCATAAATGTTAACTGTGGTTTAATTTTCACAGAGACATGTTTGGGTCTTGTTTGAGATTGAGCAATAATGTTTTTAGAAGATATACACTTTATCTATTTAGAGTAAATCACATTGTCACAATCATGTCATGAGAACATGAAAAAGAAAATCTTATTCCAACTTAACAGGCAACCATGTAGATATATCAGTATATGATACGTCCATATCTTCCACCCTCATGCAATGTCATGAGGGAACTTCTTTAAATTTGGCAGAAACATTAATATGGCCTCAAGGGTGAACCTACTACACTTTGGTGGTCAAATGTTTCTTCATAACTGAAGAATTCATTCATTAATCATGACATGATGGTTAACACAAATTTCTAATGTGTCTAAAATTATTAAAGGGACAACGAGGAGTTTTGGAAAAGCAAAGCGTTTTCACACTACATTTATGAGCCTCCGCGCACACCGTAAAATTCTTTGACCGGTGCAAGACGGACTCATGTTTTCATTCATCAATAATTAAAGTCAGAGGTTCAAAGAGGTTCACATACCATCGTAGTTCCGACCATAAACGGCGATTCGGCTGCGTTATTCTCATGACTCGTTGCGAAACCGAAAGTAAGGAAACGCTGGTCGGCTCGCCCAGCATTTCCACCACCACTAATAATAACAAAATAACGATAGAGACAAAACGATATATTTATCGAAAATGGGCCCATTAACAAGTGTAGGTAACATAGATTCATCCACATCAATGTGAAACTTTTTTTATAACCAAATAGAAAATCCTCGTTGTCCCTTTAAGTAATGGCATTTTACAGTATATTCAAATGATCAAAAAACAACTGTTCTGCAAAAAACACTCAGTGCATCAGCTCAGCATGAAAGTAGGTGTTACAACTGTTATACCAGTCTTAGCTACACTTTGCACTGAGTGTACCAAATGTGACTGAACAGAGCGACAGAGCTGCGTCTGGTCTTAAGATGCGCGTTTACACAGTACACAATACAAGCAATCATTGATTCTAAGCAGCACATGTTGATCTAACGTCTTCCTTCAAACAACCTGGAAGATATGGATGAAGAAAACCACCACTGTACACTGATAATATCACCCACAGTTCTTTGAAAGGCTCAATTTGTGTAAAAGCAGAATACAGTCAGCAGCTTCAGGGCGGGTGGACGGAGCCACCATCCTGTCCAGTGATGGAGTAGAGAGGGAAGCTCCTTAAATAGGGCCCATCTGTTATTAATGTGTTGCCGTAATTGTCTTCCGCACTGGTTGTGTGATCAATATTTTCCTGTTATTATCACCATGGATACTACTTACTGTAGACTTCTTAACTGACACACGTGCACCTCACTACATGTAAACGTGACACCCAGGCACAACACATATGGGATTAAATGTAAGCGCCGTGGTGCACTAGTCATAACTTCAGGTTCGGTCTTAAATTAGACTTTATGTTACACCCAGGTATAGTCGCAGCCGGTGCACTCCACTCCAGGCTGTTAGTCAATGCTGTGACTCAGGGAAGGGAGATTCTGACTACTGTATATTTCCTACAACTTGGCTGGCTGGTGGTGGCATACAGCTGGGAGGTGGTAACTCTAGTTTTTCTATCACCTTTGGTTTCCTGTGCTTTTTAGCCTTCTAATGACTTATAGAGTCATATCGCAAAAAAGCAAAATATATTAATGATGTGTTTAATTGTGTCCTTCCCTGCAGTGGTCCCTGGTGGTGGCAACTATCACAGAAATCCCCCCTCTACTATTTCTGCCCAATTTCCTGGTGCAGCGGAAGGTGTTGAGGCCTTTGCGGACACAGACAGGAGGGACAATAATGGTAGGCAGCCACGGTTTTAACTTCTCCCTCATGTGTCTTCATGTTTGTAGCAGTTAAAATTTACATGTTTTGTCCATCTTCTCACTAGGGGATGACTGCAGCCCCCAGCATCCAGCCAACATCATGAATGGGCTACTTGGCCTTCAAAATCTGTAAATTAGCCCATTTGTGATACTGGCTGGATTTCTCAACAGCTTTTAATATCTCATATAATCAAGATGAATTCAGCAACTAATAATCTTCAGCTTCCCTGGTGAACTTCCATTATTCATAACAACTATAATATCAAAGAAATCCTTGTGTTTACGGTTAATTTAACAGAAATAATTTAATACGTTTTAGCATATTCAAAGTTATAGTGTGCACAAATTTATAAATTCTTGCTGTGTAAATAAGAGCAATTTTAGTAGCTTAAGAGCAACACATTGCTCTTAGTCTGTAATATAATAGTAGTATAGTTTAAAACATACAGTTATGGCCTGGTATCAGTCCCCCTGGCTCTGTACTGTGCAGAGTGAGCCATGTGTGCTTCACTCCTGCAGATCTGCATTGGTGTGTTGGCATTGAAAAGTTAAGCTCCATAGATTTTACATTTGCAGGGCCGTTGCCCGCCATATACTGCTTTATCTGTCATGACAAACTCTTTGACAGACGCAGTTTTTTATGCTACGGTACAGGAAGCATTCGCATTCACTTCATTTACCTTGAAGTCTTGTATTTGTTGATATGGCATTAATTAACATGGAAGTTTTATTGACAAAATTGTCTTTCATAACATGTTTTATGCAAATGTTGTAGTTGAGAGGAATAAAATGTTTAGCACGGCCTAATTGTGTAATCTGTACCGACGGGTCCACCACCTGCTGTGGGGCAGTGGCCTCCATGTAAATTATGTCAATTACAGAAGTGAAAAAAAAGTGACAGTGTTGCTTCGTTTGGAGCCACATGAAGCCATGTAGTGACTAGGAATTAACTAGCAGGACCAGGACCACACACACACATGTATATGTATATGTATGATGTGTGATTTCTGAGTTATAATTACTTCAACTTCCACTTGTAGTTCATAGCACCATGAGTCCTGGTACCAGATCATATGTAAGGGCAAGGCCTTGAACTTACCTGGGCTTGATCTCTCCGTCTTGTCATCCATTTGTCAATCTGTCTTGGGTTTTTCCTTCACTGATGGTATAACCTCCCCTTAGACGCTGCTATAGGTGCCTTCCTTTTTCTCATCACCATGCGTCTCCACTTTCTGGAGTTGAACTTCATTCTTGACCATGTTGCCAACTCAACAAGGATTCATCTTGCCCGTGGCACATGAGATCGTTGTACTTGAATTTTTAGATTTAGAATAGAATAGAAACTTTATTTGTCTGAAACCAAAGGGTAACAGAAATTACACCACTTTTACACAGACACACACACACACAATATGTTGAAAAAATACACAAGAGATGATACACCAGATGAAAAAACACACACACACACAATTCTAAATTCATAAATTTATATATATTTATGTACAGTTAGAGGCATAACACAGTAGCTTGAGTTTATCTCCTGTAGAAACCTTGTTTTGGTTTCCACTTTGTGCGGCTCACTTAAAACTGGGATCAATCTCTATTAGTCTTGTTATCCGAAGAGGAGATTTTAATGTGCACAAACTGATCAGTGTCATGCACATTGTGTGATTTCAATTCATAAAAGTGAAATAATTACAGATGATATCAGACCTACAGTACAGTAGCATCATGCCAAAGCTCTTTTCACTAAAAGAGATCCTGGGGGTGATGGTTGATGGAGTTGTGCGGATTAAATTAGAGGGCTATAGTACAATGTGCCTGGTGCTCTGTTTAGTTATACTGAGTGCTTGTTTTTCTCAGACAAAGTAGAGTGTTGAGCCATGGCCAGAGTGTGCATACATGCTAATGTGTGTCATTACTCATCCATCAGATAAATCTATTGGCATTTATACACAATCTCCCGAGCTCATATCTCCTCCCCTCAGGCGTCCTACACACTGAGCTGTAGGAAAACATGGCAGACGAACCCCCTTTTTTCATCCGAGAGAGAAATTTTGATCTGCCTTTGAAAAGAGCATCTGCCACTCTGTGTGCAACACCATTCCTCTTAGTTAATGAAACATTGCTGGGTATTACTGTGGTGGAACCTAGAGGGATTTCCTTAAGTGTAGCTGATACTATGTCTCGGCTTTTATTGATAAATCTGATCACATTTTTGTCACAATGTTTTGCAGCTATTGTAACCATACTTTATAGTGAAGTGTGTTAGATAAGCCATCAGTGGTTTACCACCAGTGAAGCAAGCAGCCCCAAATAACTGTTTTCTCATGTGTAGCCATGCACATCAGGATTAAGGTGATCAACATGAGAGACAAACATTGCTTGTGTCTTGAGCTTCCCCACTTCCTGTCAGGTGAATGTGTGCTCCTCCAGCAATATTTTTGCATGGAAATGTCAAGGAATAGTTTAGCATTTTGGGTAATACTACTTTCCTTTGGAATGTCATGAGAAGAGCCTGGAGACAGCCAACCTTGGTTTAATAGCTGTTTTCACACTAAAGATGATAATTGTCGATGTGTTTGTAGCTTAATTGGATTGTTTTTTTGTTTTTTATAGTTGTGGCTTTATATGACTAACATTTTAGGGTTCACATACTCTTTCATTGTGTACAATGGCTGTTTTTGTCTGTATGTAAATGAAGGAACTGTATATGTGCCATAGATAAATGGAGGTCAGTTTTCAAATGAGAAAATCCAGAACCTTTGGTATGACATGCAGTATTGTGTAAGTGTTTTATTCAAGTCTGTGATGCATAGGACATACTTCATGAAATAATTATTTATTTTTTTCTGTTCTTTATTGAACATGAATCAATGTATGAACATTGCAAAAACCACCTGATTGTTGTTGCAGTTTGTGGCTTGTTTGGACCCAGAAAGGAACATACTCACTCATCTTTATATCTTTACATTAAATGTTGTACTGAAATATTCTCTCCTCCACAGGCAGGAAAATTGGCTATTGACAGAGGATGGGCCATAAATGTAGGTAAGTCAGTTTACAGCACAGACAATGATCTCAACTCATAAATAGACATTACTCTATCTGCACTCAACTGTTATTCATTAATCTTCAGTACGGGGAAGTGAATTATTTGTCACTCTCAGTGCCCAGCGCTGTCTCCTACATTATTCGTTTTTACAACACAAATATGTCTTCAAGAACATAGTTGCTGTCCAATCCAATTACAATCTGATTACATTCAACACGAGTGATAGTAAAACATGATAGGTGTCAATCAGATCTACACTATGTAGTTTCTGTCTGTGCATTGTCAGAATTACTGAACCCTAACCCAAATCAAGAAGTCACAATATCTCAGTCCTGCTACAGATTTTAACTGTGCAGGGATTTTATGCCACTGAAAATTCTTTGTATTGTCACTTCACAGTTTTTCCAGTTTTTGCAGCCGTGTCCTTGTCGTAGGCAACCATTTCTTACTCAGAGTGAATGAATCTGAGCAGTTTGATGTAGTTGCTTGGTCAACCATATTTTTTTGAATTTGAATAAAAAAAATACCCCCAAAACTTTATTTTCCCAGAATTCATGGCAAATTAAGCAGGCTTTATACTGTGTCTGAGCTGCTTGTCAGATGTCACACCTGTCAGAACTGTTTTAAACCCACTTCACGCTATGATTGGCCAGCTGTGCAGAAGAATCAGGGATTGTACTTATCTCTGTAGCTCTCTTTTTTTGTTGCACTGTCAGTTTTGGCACTTTTCATCTCAACAACAAGGCAAAACACTGTGAATGTCTTCTTGGGGAGACTACCGCAAAATGGATTCAAATTTTTGATCACATATGACAAGTTTTCACTCTGACTTCCTGTTTGGATGAGGACGAAGGATTAGTTCTGAAAACCATAGACCAGCCCTATGTCCAACTTAAGAGAACTGGACAGCTCAGATACAGTAAAACTGGATGCCTCATATGGATAAATGTCTGTAGATGCCAGAACTTTCTTGTTATTGATCTAGATTGGCAACCCCCTTGGCCAATCTGTGTTGTAGGTTCACCTTCACCTACCCACCCTGTGTAGGGGGTATTGATTCATCGGGCTGGGGTAAAATGGGGAAGTGGTGAAAATAGTCAAAACTGTTTTTTTGGAGTGAGACCATAATAGCTATATTTGAGCCAGAGACGCAAGCTCATCCCTGTGACGGAGCTGATGCTCCGCAGAGTCAGCACAATCTCAGACACAGCCTTGGTGCATACTCGCAAACTAGCTCGTTACAGCATGAAGGTTGTGATGGTGACTGGCAACTTTGCACGTTCTGCTTGCTCAGCTATCTCCCACCTTCTGTTGATGAATCAGGGGAAAAAAATTGTCCTGCATCAATAAACATGATTTTAATAAAGATATAAACAAAATATCGGATGCACCTGACGTCCGTGTATTGTGTTCTCAACACAATAAAGATTCAGAGGCTTCATAGAAGATTGTTTTTGGAAGCTAGGTACTAAATGATAATCACATTTCAGCCGTTGCTTTACCAGCCTTTATTAATATTCTACTCGACAGTATAGTTTAATGAAGCATGCACGTCCCTGTGCTGCTTCCCTGTGCGAGCAATTCAACAGTCCCATTCTGGTGTCAATACAACCATTGTTGAACCTTGGGGCCATTTTTATAAGTGGCAATAAATTCAATAACAGACTATTTTAAATCACCAGTGGTCATTGTGAATAATAGACTGGTCAGATGGGCAGTGACCTGCTCAGCTCGTCTAATGGCCCTGACACTGAGCCAGTGAATCTTCTGTTTCCCAGGAGGAGGCTTCCACCACTGCTCCAGTGACAGGGGAGGGGGCTTTTGTGCATACGCTGACATCACTCTGGCCATTAAGGTAAGACTGATGTTTAAAGTTTAGCTCATCGGAAACATCCATGTTTATTTGATTAAAAGTGAGATCATGTTACTTTGGGAGGAAGTAACAGAGCATCCTTAAGTTTTGCTGCTTGTTCAGATATGAACTGGTAACTTACGGTGGCTGATGATACTGTAGCTAAAGTTAGCAAGTTTTTTTTTCTATTTGGCCACAATACAAATGAGGAGCAAAAAGAAAGGAGTAGGAAGGAAATCAACACAGCACATCAAATACAAGAACAAAAACCACACTCATAATAAAAGTTAGTACAAAGAAGTAGTATAAAACTAGAATGACAGAGCCACTGGGCAGAACTCAGCAATAGGAACGAGGCAAAAACCAAAACATTGGGGAAACATAATCGTAAACTTAGGAACACAGGTGATTGAACTGGTAGTAAAACAAGCTGGCGAAAAACAGATGAACTAATAATGGCCGAGAAGAAGACAACAGCCTTTAATAGGCTTCTTTTTTTTCTTAATGCAGAAGGGAGGCAAGGGTAATAGGGAGCATGTGAAACACAGCAGATCTGACTGGGAAATGCACGGAGGGAATGAAATGAACAGAAACTTAAAGAAGTCATTTCAAAATAAAACAGAAAATAATAAACACCAAATAAAGTATTTCAGAGGGGCAGGCCAGGACAGCTTATCATGATGATCATCTTTCCAAATGTTTGATCACAGACCATGACTCTGTGATAGAAAAAGTCCTCTCTGAACACCATGTAGAATGAGACAAATGTCCATTTTCAGCAGCACAAGCTGTCCAAATAGCAGAACTGACTGTGTAAATGCATTATAGATAAAGAAACGGTCAAGTGTGAGTGAATGATGAATGAAAGGATGTTATCTGTCTTTTCATCTTTACTAATTAAACTTTTCACTGAGCAGCTCAGAGGCTAGCGACAGCTAGAGATGGACTGGTTTCCTCTCAATGCATTTGGCAAACAGACCTTAAATGTTAATATGACAACTCTGATCATTTAATTTGTTTTTATCAGCTCAGTCTCTTTGATGTCATACACTTTATTGAATGTATACACAATCACATGTTTAAAGACTGATCTCAAGTTTTATTAATTGGTGTCAGATTAATCAAATGAAGGGCAATCATAATTGGAGATTCAATATTTTTCACTCCAGCACTAATGATGACAAAATCAGGATATGGGAGACAAGTGAAACGATAATGATAATGGAGCAGCTTTTCCATACAGTAGTATGATTGTCCTGATTTTAGAAATCAATTTTCACTTTTAAAGAAATCAACATTAAGATGAATAACTGGGTTGGAGGAATGATGAGAGGCAGACCCACATATTGGAAAAATATAGAATAACACCAGTTTCATCCTTTGAGATAAATTTAACCCAGTGGCTCATTATATTATAACAATTTCTGTGTCTTTGTGATGCTAAAAGAACAAAAAAAGCATTTAACGGCCCTTTGATTTGGGATTCTGCTTGGGGAAAACATATTAGACCAGTCTCAAAAAAGGAATGACTAAAATGCCTCCCATACACAGGAAGAGTAAGAAAGACATGCCACGGCTTCCTTCAAAAGATGACTGTCATTATGAAGTTATTGTGGATGTTTATTAAATGTAACTCTTTAAGTTTCACTTTGGGTTCTACTGAGTGAGACTCTAAACTATGAAAGAAGCAGAAAGCAAATATTTTCTCATCCATCTCTCTTACAGTTTCTGTTCGAAAGAGTGGAAGGCATCTCCAGGGCTACCATCATCGATCTGGATGCTCATCAGGTGAGCCGATACCATTACCTCTTTGTGTCAATCTGAATTGCTGCTTAGGGGACTGACATTGATGACAAGACTCCCCCCTCTACACACACACACACACACACACACACACACACACACACACACACACACACACACACACATGTATATGCACACAGACACATGTACACACACACATACGCACACACACACACCGCCCTTTTGCAACAACACCAATCAATGAGGCTCCCTGTGGGTCAAATTGGCCCTTACTGTCATATTCAGTGGGATGTATCTAAAAACAGCTCCCCTGGCAAACAGCTGAGTGCATCCAGACGTTGGATAATATTGGACTTGGGCAGTGGGCTATCTACTCTAATGTCAGCTCTTCATATGTTTGAGTTTGTTGACACAGTGATGTGTGTGTTTGAAATAATTCATGTGAACCACAGAAGCAACAGTCAGTCTGGCTGCAGTGATTTATAGTCGGACACAGTCTTACTGTAATGATGCTTTTCCGAAGTGGTTGACTTGATTCATCAGTAAAGAGATCCAAAGAGTCCAAGATCTGAAGTGCAGGGTGTTTTAATACGAGCTCAGCCACAGAGTGAGTAAAGAAGCCTCTTTAATACCTCTTTATATAGGGAATACATAGGAATGTATGGGTAACAGGTGGATACCACTTTGGTAACTCTTTTTAAATAAGTGTCCATCACTACTGCCAGTTCTTCCAGCCCTTCGGCATCTTGCCCACTATCTTATTCTGGGAAGACATGTACATTACCTTTTGTGGTCTACAGTACTTGGTTCGTTCATGCAGACATGTAGGACCTATAGGTGAAAACCATAGACTGTAAAAAGAATGGACGTAGCACCCGTGACATCACCCATTGGTTTTGGGGAGTCGTTTTTGTGACTCAAATATGGCGGCCTGAACAGCGCCATGTTGGATTGGCCGGCCGAGAACCCGCCCACTGGCCTCGAAGCAGCTGTCCACGGAGCTGCTCGGACCTGTCACTCAACGTTTCCGCGCCCTGATTGGCCAGAGTTTTAACCTAATAACAGTAAAACGGTAGAGTTAAAAAAAAATTCACCCCCCTCAGAGTGTGTGCGGGGGTAGAAACTATCGATTGAGACGAAAAAACGTTCTGACACCAGGCTTTTAACATGTTTATTGAGGATGTAAAGTCGGCGATTTTAACACGGGGGTCTATGGAGAATGCTCCCTTCTGACACCAGCCCCCAGAGGAATCCGAGGGGATTGCAGTTTTTTGAACGCGGAAGTGAGCTTCACTTCTCAGACCGACAACTGCCCCCTTGGTGAAAACATTTTAACACTTACCCTACCTGAAACTCTCAAAAGATAAAGATACTGTCACTGAGTATGCTCATGTACTCTATGAGACTCCACAGCTCTATTACTTGAGAAGAGCATAGTTACAAAAGTTACAGTATAGTATAGTATAGTATATGTACTTAGTTACTGTTCACCACGTATGCTTTGTATCATATCTACATACAGATATGTTGAATAAAAGTGGCCCCTTAAATGACCCGACATGGTTTCACCAAGCTCGCACCTAACAGCTATACAACTACCAGCCATGCTTGCTAGCAAAACAGCAACATCGTGCTTTCAGCAGAACAACAATTAACTGCAGCATTAATTACCAACGATCTCATGATGCTGATGAATTTTGAATGAAGCTACCTTATATAAAGTTCGCCTGACCCGCTCTACCCTCTGAGCCGCAGCGCTCTACTTGCTGCAGATCTTGTTAATCAGGTCACCGTCAGTGGACTGAGCTCACCCCAGCTGTAGATAACAATGACTCAACATTTTTTGGAAGTCTGATTATCATATTTTAGTCTTACCTCGTGTTTTCTACATAATGACTTGTATCCCCCACCAATTAGCCCTCAGAACTGTATTAACATTGATGACGTCTCAAGGTTCCCAAGGTCTGTGGCTGCATGCCAGTAACGGGGCTTTATCCATTTTGAGCTATGGCTCATTGGTCATGATGCGCCTTTACCTATTGACAAGAAAGGGATCAATACAGATGCAGAGTAAATAATTCATGAAGAAGAACAAAAGAGCAAATCTGCATGAGGGCACGGATGCTGGCCTGAAGTGGCCCTCTCAGCAGATAATTGGGCAGAGAGAAAATATTGAGGATATGCAGTAAAATCCTAATTATGACCCTGAGACATGACACTTAAAGTCCTTTTATTCTCACATAAATTGAGGTTATGACCTAGACAGATGTGTTGCTTATTCACCCAGTCAACAACAAAGCAGTTAATGGTCAGTTTTCTGTTTGGTTTTTTAAGAAGCTTGACTGTAGTGCTGCTGTGAAGGCATAGATACTGTATGCAGTGTGAGCTGTTCACATGTGATAAGGTACTTCTTATGTGTCAAATACATTTTATAGACCATCAACTGATATTATTTTGCAGCTCGCTAAATAAAGACAAACAATGATGGTTGACCTTTCCATTTACACTTGGTGAACAATACAAACATCACCACTGCTTCAACTGCTGTGGAGTGACTCACTCTGTGAAACAGTACGGGGTAGTGTTGATATAGTGAAATACATTGTATAAAGTGTTTCTAGTGCTTTATCTACTTTATTATGGATCAGTGACAAAATACATTTAAAGGCTGAGATACATAATCAATATATACTGTATATAGGATTTAAAATCCTGAATGAAGGATGGTACATCCTATGTATGTGTTTCCCCTTTGAGCACCACCACTGCTACATTATGAGTGCTACAATTTCACACATTTTTGTCTGATGTTATCTTGGCATTGTTTTTTGAGTCATAGGCCAGTGCATGAAATTGTCCCAGACCCTCTCATTCATCTGAATTAAAGCAGCGTAGCTCACATGTTACAGCTCAGCCACCAAAAAATGAACACTCATTCATTTTGACAGGAGTAGTAACCAGGTTAGATTTGTTAAAGTTTATACCCAACCATCCTATTATCCTGCATTGCTCAGCTTGCAGTGGCACAACCACAAAAAAATAGTCCATTGACGTATTGAGGGCAGCTAGTAAATGTCAAACACGTCAGTCAAGCCTCTTCATCATCTGTCTCTTTATTCATTAATCCCAATAAAACTGTGTCAGTACCGCTGAGTTCAAAGAGGTATTGATAATAAATTACCATCTATACTGTACATGTTTAGGACATTGGCCATTTCCTGCTCCTAAACAGTATTATCCTGTCGTCTGGTGAAAAATCCATTCCTGTTCTTGTCTTTTGATCATGTTTAGCTAAGTAATGATAGATTGTGCTATCATTTGATACAGATGTTTGAACTTGGTGAGGTAGACTATCTGTTTTGAAGAAGTAAAGGGTAGGTCTGTTTGAGGCTGCAGTCAAGGCTTTCGGCTGACACTAACAAATGTCGGTGAAAAGCAATCTTTTATTGTATAATACAGTATGTGGGGAGAGGATAAGACGAATAAGACTACAGGCAGGGACAGTATATAAGCTGATTTATAGTCTCAGGCCATCTTTACATGTTGATTCAGTCATTGTCTAAAGGAAGCTTATATTAGCCCTCAGTATGTGTTAATACATATTACAACTCGCAGGGATCTACAGTACACCCTACATTTGTTCCTAATACTGGTTTTCCCATACAGTAATGCTATCAGTTAAATTCATACATAACTTTGTCTGTTGTTTAAAAAAAATATATGTTTCCTCTTTTTAGCCAATGAATTGGATTTAAATTCATGAGTAGCCTACAGATGCCGAAGAGAAATGTCAATGTGTAGCCTTTTTCTCTGTGTCTCATTGACTTTTTCATGTTGTTCATCTCTGGAAAATATCCAGCAGAAGTTATGCAGACTGAGATGGAGGGAACTGGAGTGACCAGAGTTCACTGCCTTTTTGTAAAAGTGTGTGCAATCTCTTTCAGTACATTTTTGACGTTAGTGTCACACTTGGTCAAGTATGTCTGAGCCATTACCATGTGAAACTCACTATACTGCTTTAGGCCCTTTCTTATGCCCTTTTCCCACCAAAATTAGCAGGTATAAGCTGAGTGACCCACAGTCAGTCGAATTCAGTCTCGCTGTTCGGACTAAGGGCACGCACAAATGCCATGAGCGACGTTGTCACGTGCACTTATGTATAGGGCACACACACAAACACAGAGTGAGTTGCTAGTGGATTTGGGGACTGGTAAAATTGATCTGTCATATCTATCTCATCCTCTGATTGGGCTTCCTGTAAAAATGCCAGAGCCTCCATGTGAGACGAATCGGTTGGTCATTGTTTGTTTTAAAAACTTATTGTAATGCCGCTGTGTTTCTTTCTGGTTTAACAGCACTGTGTTGGACAGGTGACAGGTCTGTGCTCTCAAAGTTGTTATAGCACACATGGGGAGAAATTGAGCAGATTTACCTGGACCAGTGCCAGTCGGAGCTGATTGGAGCTGGAGGTGATAAATGTAATTTTGAACCGGGTGTGAATGTCGATTCAACGCTTTTCCAAAGCTGACAAAAATCGGATGTTATCAGGTCTTAGCTACATACTAGTCCACATCACACATAATTCATGTGCAACACTTTCTCATGTGACTGTCACATTTTGTTTATCTTTCTTGGACCATCTCTGGCAGATGACCACTGGTTGTCTAGAAAGCATAGGATCATTATCAGCCTCTCCGATATTTAACCCTCAGATTTCATGGTTGTGCAGAACCTGTCACAGTAAAACTTTGCATCCTAACACTGAAGTATACAGTGTTAGGATGCAAAGTTTTAGTGAGACGTCCAGTGGCCGAGGCTTCCAAGATGAGTCCCTATGATTCCTGAGGAGGTCCATGTACAGTCAAGTAAGAGGGGCATCAGATTACAACACTGTGAACTTCATCTAGTTATTACATACAGTAATATAATTGTTACCTAGTTCAGTCACTACAGTATGATTTTAATAAGCATGAAAATCAGAAACAGTGATGTTAACTGTAGATCGGCCATTTACTCATCATGCAGCTTAAACTTGTTTGTTTGCTTTCACATTAAAATGATGCACTCAAGTACAAATGACTGTACACGCCTTCTTACATGGTTTCACTCCAGTTTGAAAACTGAGATGGTTGGGTATCATATCAAAGCTGGTATCATGTCAACTCTCGATCTTAACCTCAAATGTGAAGTGGATCCAACCAGACCACACATTAGAAAACATTGTTTTTCCCCCTTTGGATTCAACAATGGATTATACACTCACTTGGGCATGATGTTCAGCTGGCACCAAATTGCCTGGCTTGTCCCATACATCCTCCTTTTCATTCAGTAATACCAGGCTTGGCACAATGCCTAATCTCCTCCTGACAGCAGCCAGACACATTGGGTGACAAATTGATGGAAGGAAATGAAAAGTGATGGAGTAGCCATGACTTTTTTATTAAGTATTTTAACATTTAATGCCTGCAGATGACAAGACTATTTATCCCTCATCTGGTGCTGTCAGTCAGTGCTGCGCATCTCCGATAAACAAATGGGTCTGTGTGACACCTGTGTAGACCCTGGCACAGTCAAGAAAAGCAAATGCAAAGAAGCAGAGACAGGACAGACAGAGAAGGCAGACAGAGAAAGCGCTGAATAAAAGTTGCGGTTCTGCTGTGTTACAGGGAAATGGACATGAACGTGACTTCATGGATGACAGGCGGGTGTTCATCATGGATATGTATAATCGCTACATATATCCAGGGGATGGATATGCAAAAAGTAAGTGAAAGCACCACTGATTTTTGTCCATAAAACATATTTTTAAACATAAATGTCAAAGTAGTTTTGAAAGTATTAATATCTGTAGACAGATTCTTCGACTTCATGGGAATTCATGTTCATGTGATTCATTTGGTGACAGAATAAGCTCTCTGCTCCTCTGATGCCTTGTTGGCAGTGGAGGTTGGAACAGAGCGGGCAGCCTCCTCCAGCTCCAGCCCCTAGATGTCACTCAGTGCTGTTTTAATTATGCAGTGAATCCCTAAGCACTACCAATCACTCTATTAGCTCTCAGCAAAAAATACTGCCAGGCCATGCAACACCGTAATCATGGCTTTTACACAAATGAATGTGTTAATACATTAAAGCTGATCTGACAGGGACCGCATGTTAGCATTTAACCCTAATTCATACAGTACTGTGCAGACGAAACGCCACGGCCCTGACTTTAAAACGTTCCCCATCCTTCAGCTTCCTTCCTCCACACAATTAATTGAATCCTTGACATTTTATAATCTTCTCCCCCCTAATGAATGTGAAATAAATGTACACTCTGGCTTTTTTAAGATAAAAAAAAATGTACTCTCCTATTCTGCTCCATATGTCATGCATTTCCTTGTACTTTTAAAAAACCAAAGCTTTCAATTTTTGACACTTTTTTTTCTTTCAAGTCCATCAAACTAGCAAGACCAGACTAAAAAAACTACCAAAAATTCTGTTCTACATGGACATGCATTGTTCTTTCCAGTGTCTTCAGCATAATTGTTTGACTTTGAAACATAAAGGTCTCTTAATTAACCTTTTTCATCACTAGCACGAATTATTGGAAATATACATACTAATTTATTAAAGCACAACGGAGCTATTTCCTGTCGTTGCATTCTGTAGGAAAGAAACTCAATTACCTACCTGAGGTTCATGTATATTGTGACTCAGTTATCAGGAATTCTTTGGCCTGTCTGTGCTGAAAGAAATTCAGCTTTGTGTAACCACTGGAGCAATTACCGGTCTATATGTAAGGCCTGTGGATTGAGCTCAACATAACGACCTCTGTCTCATAATGGCTTGTTTACTGATAGCAGCCATGGTACTGTCTACTGTTGTGCCTTCGCTTTTGAATGTAACATTATTGTACATTTCAGGAGCCATAAAAAGGAAGGTAGAGCTGGACTGGGGTACTGAAGACTCTGAGTACCTTCAGAAAGTAGAGCTCCACTCCGAGGGAGCGCTGAATGAGGTCCGACCTGACATCATCGTCTATAATGCAGGGACAGACATCTTGGATGGGGACCCTCTTGGGGGACTCTCCATATCACCACAGGTACCTTACCGCTGTGTCGACACATCCCAATAAAAACCGAACATTAGAGCCGTAAAGGTAGTGTTGGAGATACGCACGTCAAAAGTCCAAGCCCCTTTCCTCAGATTTCTCTCTGAAGCCACGCCTCCAGAGCGCAGCAACACGCAGCGCTTGTGCAACGCTGGGTTCACAACAAGGTGGAGCCGTGAAGGTATCGCCCTCGACCCAATGTAATCCCAATGTGAACGATACTGTTGCGTGTCACTGAGCAGCATCGCTACCTTTCCTCCAGCTTTTTCTCATGGCTCAACCAACCAGCATCCAGCTTAGAGCTACATTGTCACCTACCAGACTTTAGTGTGGTACATTGGATCACTGCTGTTGCCTTTTCCACAGTTTTACAGAATTGTCTGTTCCACCGGTGACTGACTTTTTTCATTTTTGTGAAAATCATTTAATTAATTAGTTGCAATCAGAGTGTGAATAGGATTTCAAACAATTTTGTAAAAAAAAAAAACCTCTAATGAGGGGAGGATTTATTGCAGCATTGTTGGATTTGGCTGTGTTAGGTAGAGAGGTTCTTAAACATTGCACCATGGGAGTGGCACCAATCTGTGTGTGTTACAATGCACTCGTTAGATAATTATTCGAAAGTAAAGGAGCAGAGCACCTACAGATTAGGCCACATCCTTTGAATTCAACTTGCAGGCTAATATCTACTATTTTTAGTAGAAAATGTCTCTGGTGGGTTGGGTCACATGAGCAGTTCATGTAGCTAATGTGTCAGAAAATTTGAAAGCATACTGAGAGCTGATCCAAATGAGCCAAATTTGTATTTATTACTTCCTGTGGGCAGAGATTTCCGGCCAGTGATCCAACAAATTCCAGAAAACAATAAAGCAATTAAGGTGAAGTGGCGATTGCCATACCGATGTGTGTTAGAGAACTAATTTATGACTGGGGCTGGTAAATAGCCTGAAAAAAAGTTACCACAGCTTTAATCATTATTATTTAAAGTTCTGAACATGTGTTTCTGCTGCTTTCTGCCTAACAATGTTTGAAATCAGTCCTCGTGCGACAAATTGCACCATAATAAATGACACGAGCTGTTCCCGTTCTCAGTCCCTAGACAAGTCGGGGAGTGTGTGTTTCTTTTCAGTCCCTCCCATATGTGTCGCCCTGAGAGGCTTAGTGCTCTGCTGTGGAACAGGGAGATATAGGAACAATCAGTCCTCTTCCAGGCCTCCCCTCCCTCCTCAGGGGAGGAAGGCAGCGTAGATAGAAACGTTATAGCCAGAAGTTACTCAGAAATTAACCAGCTCTATCTGAAGCTGTGGATCAACTGACAGTTTGCCTTTCCCCTTCTCTGCCAGGGAATTGTAAAGAGAGATGAGATTGTGTTCAGGGCTGCGAGGAGACGAGGCATCCCCATACTCATGGTAACATCCGGGGGATACCAGAAAAAAACAGCCCGCATCATCGCAGACTCCATTCTCAACTTGCAGCAGCAGGGCCTGATTGGTGCAGAGGCTATGGAGGGGGAGGGATCATCATCGCTAGCGGCCAGTATGATGAGCAGCTGTGGACCTGCGGGATCCACAATGACTGCCGTCTGAGGGGCATTAAGTTCAGGGATCTCTACAGCTGTGACTGATGGCATTGAATTAACTTTACATTGTGAAGAGAGCAGTAATGATGTCATGATGAGGAATGTTTATTGTGTGTGTGCGTGTGTGTGTGTGTGTGTGTGTGTGTGTGTGTGTTAACAAGCTTTGTGAAGTTTGCACCTAATACAAGGGAATAACCATTCAAAGGGAAAAAGTTGTACTGAAACAATAGCTCTCGCTTGACAACGGCAGATTTATAGAAGCTCACATGTGCGACAAAAAGGTTATTGAAATTTGAATCAGTGGGAGAATGAAGGGTATGTTAGGCTTATGTATGTTCTGCATTTTGGAGAGGTATTCTCTCATCTCAGGAAATGTAATAAGGTCGTTTATGAAGGATAATATATTAATCGTCCATAAAACGGTACAGAGGTTTGATGTTCTTACAGACACATGAAAAAGTATAGTAATTATCCTCCAGCTCACTTTATAGTTATGGAGGTTAAAAATAGAAATAACAGCTCTAGATAAGTGTAACTATCAAATATAAATCAATAATGCAGTTTAACCCCACAAGTCTTAATGTCTTGTGCTCATCAGCATTTTGTTTTATCATTTCCTCCGATAGTATTGTAATATAGTGTGCACTCGGTGCTTTATAAATCCACTGATAATCTAAAGTTAATGTTTACAGGGAGCCCAGGGGGACTTCACGACAGGCACTTAAGTGTTTTGTTTCCAAAGTCTGAACAGATTTGAAAAAGTCAACATGGGACTCGAGCACTTTAACTGGTGTGTGTGGTGGTGACTGAAAGTTCACCAACACATTCCTGAGCTCCTGAAAATCAGTCTTCCTTCTGCAGTTGGCTTCTGTCACCCAGACATCAAAGTCCAAAAACTGAGAAGTGTTCAATTAAAGAGCAGCACTGACCACTCGAGCTTTTCATGGCTTTTATATCCGATTGGTTTCAGAACTCAGAAGTCCACTAATGATGTTTACACATACAGTTGTTATGTACAAGGAGAAAAGTTTCCAGAAGACACTAAAGAATCTCCATCACAACAAACACTGATTTCTGAAAACTGCTGTGTAGGTGTTTATTTGTGTATAATACCAACTTTCTGTACAGTATGCTGTTTTAAGTTAACCTTTTCTTTGTTTATACATAGTATAAAATACTGGTATCGCCTCTTCATGCTTATGTAAAGGTTTGTGAGGCATGTTGTTGGATCACTGTGAGAGACAAGAGATAGAGACAGAGGTTATGGTCTGGTTGGGCAAGAGCCGTAAGTGGCTGAATATTCAGTGTGATTTTTCAAATCTTTGAAATTATGAATCATACAAATTACTGTTTTGTTTTTTGTTTTTCAATTTAGCCTTAGCAGCTGTGTCCTTTTTCAGAAACAAGTGAGTTCTGTGGCTGAGATTAATACTGGAAAGTCAGTATACAACATAACTACCTGGGAACATTCATGGCAAACCAACAACAGAAACTCTTAATTCAAAAATGCAACCACTGCTGCAGCAACCGTCTTACCTGACAATAACATCAGCACAACAGAAACTGCTGACTCACTATTGATTTGTTTGAGCAAAACAAAACAAGTGAGTCACTTTTCCTAAATAGAAATTGAAGAGTGTGTCAAAGCCTGAAACAATCCTTTAAGTAACAATTTCAGGTGCTTTCACTTGCGTGTGAACCTCCTTATAAAGACGTTGAGATGAGTTGTGCTTTATCTAGGGCATGTTTCATTGACGACTTATGTTTCTTTTTGTTGCAGTTCTGCCATGTTCCCAGATGTCAGCAATATGAGTAGTAATAAATTGTAATGCTCCTTTAATCCCCTTACAACTAGATGTCCATTATTCTGAAAGCCAAACCCATGAATGCCGCCTCACTTGATTTGTTTAATTCAGGTTTAAGGGACGAGATGTGTTGCGCTGATTCAGCCGTGCTAATTGACTTCCCAAAGTACTGCAACAACCTGGGGGAGTACAGTAGCTGCAGAAGGAGGGAGAGTTGCACATGTGTTCATACTTTGAAGTTGCACAGTGCAATGAGATGTGTGCAGCAGTTGGCTTCTGAACGCCTCCCATTGTGGAATAAACACATGGACTGAAGAGCTGTATCAGTCTGAATCCTGTGTTGGTTGAAGGAAATAGACCAAGACAAAGCTGTTGACCAAATCAGAAGAGATGTTAATAACAAAACCACATCCTCTGTGGACTTTGGTGTTACATTAGATGTGTTTGCAGCTGAAACGACAGCTGGCAGGTGCTGCTGTAATGATTTTTTTTTTTTTTCTAATGTGTTTTCACATTCATTATCATCTGCTCCTCTGGCTCCACTCTTCTGTTTCAGAGCTAAAACAAAAAGTTACAAAAGTTAGGACTGGAGCTCAGACTCATCATCATTTAAAGGATTAAAACGCCTATCTTTGAACAGCATGAAAAGCAGTGTTCGGTGCTTATCCAGGAAGCTGTTTGGACACATTCATAATGAAACTGTGAGAGGCAGGCCATATTAGCGGTGTCAGTGCTAATTAGCTAAAGCCTTTGATCTGGTGTGCTGCTTTTGAATGCGGCTGAAAGGTTTAGAGCAGTCTACCTTTAATTAGGACTCAGAATATATCACTTATTGTATGCTGGCCACCTTAATATCTGATGCGATCCTAGATTCCAGCAGCTCATCAGCTCTTTTCTGTGTCAGCCAGCGTTTTAGCCGTTTGAGTTGATTGAATTTTGCGTGCCAAAAATAACACTCAAGTCTTCAAAGCTGTACTGTTTTTTGTTTTTTTGGGGGGGTGTGTTTGTGGTTTGTGCTGACATTGGGAATTACATCTATGCATTCATAATGACACTGAATAAATCCTGTAACAAAAAATGATTCATTTTGCATTTTCTTTTTTCGCTTGCTGTTATTGCTCATACAAAGAGAACGGTATACTGTATGTGGGAAAGAAAAATGCTGCTGCTGCTGTGTTCAGCATTTTTCAGAATTCTCCACATTGAGAAGTGCTTGTCCCACATGGGTGTTTCTAAAGCCCTGCCCCAAGTGATGTAATGGTTTATCCCACAGTGTACCACTGGGACTCAGACAAAAAAAAAAAAAACAACCAAACAGCTCGGATTCAGTTTCTGAGTCATTTGGCCTCACTGATGCATACTAGGCTACTGGTGAATTTCCACGTTCCTGCAGCCTATCGCATCTCCATCCAAACTGAGGTGAGACAGAATCCCTGTAAAGTTTCAGAGCCTTAGAAGTGCATTGTCACTGTTTTTTGTCCATTTCACTCATTTCCTTTCATTAGCAGATAACTGTAAGGGGAACCTGTAACAATGGTAAACATGAATTTAAACAAAACAGGATACAGTTTAAAAACTTGCCAGAAGAAGCTTTGCAAGTATTTCATGTCATCTGCTATGTTTGCAAGTCAAGACCACCAAGAATGAAGAAGAAGTGAACAACTGCCTTTCTCCTCTAAACTCCTTCAAATGGTAAAAAAATAACTCACAATACTTTGGTGTTTGATTAAATTAAATCAAACACTGTTACCTTTAATAAAAGATTTATTAAAAAGGCAAAAATAAAGCTAATAGCACAATCTGGCTGAGGCATAATGAGTGCATGATGTGGTCTGTCACAAAACACAAGTTCCTTTCACTGCTTTGTCACAGTGGTGGCCCTCAATATGATTCACATACTGTAAATAATTAACATTTTAAATAGCAACTTTAACATAACATCAATGTTGTCAAAGACCATACTATGTAAAAATAGTATCTATGTTATCATTTCTTTTGATGAAATGAATTGCCCACTTGCAACACTTTCACAGCCTATCTGTTAGGATAGACTTTAGAAAGCAGTTTCTTATTCAGTGGGAGAGAACTTCTTTTACACAGGTTATTATCAGTCAAAACACGTGCACACAGAACACAATAGAAAACACATTGCATCTTAAGCGTGAATACGGGACAATTGTGACTAATAAAAAAGTTAGCCCCACAGTGTACACACCCACCGCTCTAACAAGAGGTCCACAGTTATCAGGGTAAACAAAAAGAATGTGTGGGAGGACAATGAGTTTGAGGACTTTAACTTGCATGTTAATGTTTTGGTTTCACAACTGACAAGCAAACTTTATTTTATGCACAAAGCAGTGCAGTGGCAGAGTTCAACTTCTGACTCAGGGGAGAGAAAAAAATCAATCACAACAAGCAGCTGTACAGACAAACAAAAGACGACTGTCAGTGTCTGATTATGAATGTGAGCTGTTGTTTTCCTCCTCTACAGAATTGTAATTCACAGGAGTGAATGGTCTTAAACATATGTACTAAGGTGTGATACAAGCTTTAACCAGGAGCCACTTTAGCTTCTTACGTAATGCCTTCCCATAATCACCATGAGATGTGACACAGAACCAATTATACTAATGAGCTCATTAATAACACTAGTCAGTGTTTTAATTAGTGCATATGTTAGTAACATTACACTTGTCTTCGCCTAACACATTTGTCATATCATTATGAACTCAGGAGTTACTGTAAGTGGGAGCCCAAGAGTTCATAAATGTAACCAGGGAAGAGCAGAGTTAGTTTTGCAGAAAACAGACAGACAGACAGACAGACAGACAGACAGACAGACAGACAGACAGACAGACAGACAGACAGACAGACAGACAGACAGACAGACAGACAGACAGACAGACAGACAGGCAGGCAGGCAGACAGCATCATTTCTAACAGCCCATGTACTGTGGTGTTGTGACAGAAGCCCTGCAGTAAGCTTCATTAAACATGTTTCCCTGCAGGCTGCCTGGCTCCTGGATGCCGTCTTACCTCAGATGAACTGCTCCAGGGGTTCAGCTGCTGGACAGAGGCCGAGACTATCAAGTGCTCCTTGTCTGGCTGCTTCGACAGAGATGTTTTCTCCTCTCCAGACAAACCAGCCCAAGAGGGGTATAATCAGTTCACAGTCCGTAGCCCTGAACAATATGTTTACATTCACAGGAAACTTGCAGGGTCAAAGGGGAACTCACTCACAATATTACACATGAGGTTCAGTTTACTAGTTTCACGATATATAGAATTGGACATAAAACCTAAAATGACTGATCACACAACTAAGGAGAAAGACGATGGTCTTGCTTAACGGAATATATAAGGGAGATGAGGAACTGGACTCAAAGATAAACTGATGAGATTTTGGTAGGAAAAGATCAAAGTTCTAGGTCATGCTGATCTCACATACTTTTAATACAATATATCAGGTATTCATTCAAATTCATTCACTAATTTGAGGAACAATTTCATTCAAATTTCTATAAATATTAAATAAGATGATAAGGTTTTCTATTCAAGGTCACTTCTGATTATATTATATTATATTATATTGGAATATGAGGGTTAACTCAGGTGTTTGAACTGAGTCAGTGACTGCTGGCATGCTTAGCATAATGTGAGGTCTAGATTTGCTTCCTCTCCAAGGCTGTATGGAAAATGTATTCACTGGCAAACTGTTACAGAGTTGTGGTTACTGTTTTTTTTATGCCTATCAGTCATCTGGAAATACAGAACACAATTGTCCATTGTAATACATTCACTGACCTTGCCAGCGATATAGAAATCTGATGTTTAAAGAAAACAAATCCGAGGATATTGACTCAGTGCCTGATTTTTTAAGTGTTTATTATGTCTCAGGCAAGTCCTGGAAGTCCTCCTCTCCTCTTCTAAGATAGTTAACTAAGTAGTTTTAATGAGTGTTTAAGGGATCAAAGGGTTTTTGGCACAAACACAAAATAACTGAGAACAAATTTTGCATGAAAGTATCTCATTTTCACGGTTATTGGCCAGACTTTGACTAAATGCTTGTAGACCTTTTTTTCTTTTTTTAATCTGGTCAAGCTGAATGTGTCAGAGTGATGCTGGAAGAGATTTAAAGCGACTCAGGCTCATTCAGTCACTTAAAGGACAAATTAAAGCAGCCACTTTGTCTCCTGCTCTGATACATGGCAATTGTGGTGAGCAGAGTGTAACTAAACTGAGTTGAGCAGGAGTCGTATTGTTTTGACAGTTGGTGCTATAGTGTTTCAATGTAGTGAGGCCACAGTACGCAGGCTGACTTACAACTACAGTAATGTGTAGCTGAATTTTTGTCTCTGGCAGCTTTGCCACAGGAGGTGATGTGTGAGGGGTTTATTTGCATTCTCGGACAAAGATCCTCTGGTTCATGCCAATGTTCAAGTGCAGTGCCGTTGCATATAGGGGAGAAGGTGATGACAATTGTAGGGGCTGCAGGTCCCGCAAAAAAACCCCCAGTAGCCTAATCTCTCTATGACCAAATTATTCTATATAAAACCCTGGCTATTCATCCTAATGCTGCATCACCATCAAACAAAGCCACAAAACATGCAACACTTATGAAATAGGTTTTATATTTCAAGCAATAACCCCCTGCCTTCTTGGAGCAATTGGAGGTGAAGGGCCATTACCAATGAGTTATCATCAAAAATGTTGATTCAAAATTTAAATAAAAACACTAATCTAGCGGGATAGCTCTTGGAGTAATGTCATTGGCTTTGGACTGGAAGGCTGGGGTTCAAGTCTGAGAGCAAGGAGAAGAAGAATTTCTTTATGGCCGTCATCCAGCCTCCTCTGAAGAGCACTGAGGCTGTGTAGCCTTGGGCTTGGCCACGTGCATTTGTCACCACACAAACATAAGACAATAATTTCACAGGAATTGCCTAAAACAGGACTAACATGATAAACTGGTATCATTCCATATTGAAAAAATAAAATGTACTGTCCCTTACTAAATCAATACAGGACGCTCATCCTAATCTAATGCTACTCTACTTTTTTTTACACATACCGTCTTCATTTTTTTTTCACATGCCATGTATGACATTAGAAACAAGAAAACAAAAGTTCCATGAGACATACAGACGTAGAATGACAGGCAAGTTGTCTGTCACTCACTAAATAAAAAAATGAAAATACACAGCCAATGAAAAAAGTGACGATGAAAAGTCAGTCAAGTATTTTTTCAAGGGGCCCAGATTTCCTAGCAACGGCCCTGTTCAAGTGTCAACTGCAGGTAATTTGTATTGTCAATGGATTTCAAAGGGGCTTAATAATGCAGCCATTTTCAGTTCACCTAAAGCCAATTGGTTTTCACAGCTCCACATCCACTGCGTCTAGGGGGTCATTAAAGATCTGGTTCCAGCCTGTTTCCAGACCTTTCAATTGCTGTCACATCTCCAATTGTTGCAGTGGTTCAAAATAAAAAGGTCTGGTGGTTTGCTTGACAGCAGTTTCCTCATTTTCCACCTTATTGAAAAGCTGTAGTGCTTTTTTCTTTTTAAAGTCCCCCACTGAATTCACTATGAAAAGTCAACTTTCAGAAATAACTTTTTTAAAATTTGATTATTGTGAAATATGTTAAAGCAGCATACATTGATTTTTTTTTCTGCCCACATAGAGGCTGCTAAAGCTGTAAACAACACTAATAGATAAATTATCTAAATATCTACATTATTACAGCTAATGTGTTTGCAAACAGTGGCTTATTTACACATCCAGCAGACAGAAAGTAACATTAGCCATAGCATTGTATTGGAATACTCTCTCGGTCTCCAACAAAAACTTTGAGAAAATAAAAAGGTAATTTTTCAATGGCTCTGTTACAGTGGTGTGACTGTACTGACACAGGAAAGGCAAAAAAAATATAATATAATGTTAACTTTTCCATTTTTTGTGGTTGGATTGGTCCTTTATCTAGCTCAAGGTTATAGGTAATTGAACTTTAAAATATGATTAAATCTAAAATACAGCTTCAAGTCTCTAAACTTACGATTAAAATGTAGCTAAAATGTAAAAAATGTGTTTTTCCTTGTTTTAGACTTTGAAAATTAGCCATCCTATAACGGCGCCTCTAATTAATTAGATCTGTGAACGGCCAGTCGGCCTGATGGGTTGATCTATTTAAATTATGATGGAGTTTTGACTGATATAATACGAGTTTTTGTTTTGCACAAGGTGTTCTGATTTATACATTCCCTTTACCATGTCACTCATCATGTGACCCTCAGGGGCAGGTTCACACACATGGCCTGCATGCCGTTCTCTCTCCTCATTGGATAAAAATGCGCTCAAAACGTTACTATTGTTGATGTGCTAAATAATCTGCACATAAGAGCAGATGTGACTGCAGACCCTTTTCATTTAAATTTTGCTTTCCTGTCTACAATTTTGAGGAAGATATAAATGGATGTGCGCGACCGTGTCTACTCACTGTACTGACACAGGAAAGTTGTGAGCTTTGAAACTTAAACAACATTGCGTGACAGCATGCGCTATGAAGGATCCACCCAATGGAGCCTTTGTTGTCCAGAATTTTTAGTCCTGTTACTTTACTATCGCTACCATCTTTATTTACAGTCAGTTTTCATTTGTGTCAAGTTTTCATTTTACGTATCTGATTCACAATAAAGTAAAAAAAAAAAAAATGCTGTGATTTTCACAGCATCAAATATTTACATTAAAGAAAAACTGAAATAAAACCTAAAAGTGCTAGGCTGGAGACAGAAGTTAGAAGAGACATTTTTCTTTTGTGGTATTTGTGAGATGATCCTTCAAATGCACTGAACAGGTTTTATACATGATCTCTGGTTGGCTGGCAGTACTGGCGGCCATGACAACCCTCTTTGACAGAAATGGAGTAATACATATCTTGGCAGTATACAAGCCTGACTCGGAGCCAGAGTGGGAAGAATTGAATATTGAGGTAATTGTATTTGTTGCTGGTATTACATCATGGTGAGAAGCAGCTGTGTCAGAGTACTTTCATGTTTTTACAGCTCGTAGATAACATGTCTGACAGCAAAATAGACAAATCTTGTTTCCCCCATTCCTTCTTTGCTGTTAGTGCTGTGCGAATATGATGTAGTGACAGAGAGATTTTTGTGGCAGACAGAGCTCCAGTGGTGACCGACGGGGACTTTTTCTCATTGTTTCCCACCAATTCAGCAAATGCCTCTCAATGGAATTTGTTTACAGCCTACTGTATGATATATTATGCAATATCTCCCCTGCAATGCAGTGGGAATATTAAGTTGTTTCGCTCACCTTGTCAGATTCCCGTTCCAAGAGGGCTGCCTACACACTGCTGGGTATTATTTTCTCTTTCACTCCCAGTGGGTTTGAATATAATCATAGGGACTTAGCAGCAACCTTTGAAGACAATAAGTGGATCATTTCTTTGTATTAGAGAACAGGGAGTGCATCAGTTGGTTGTATAAAATACATGCTTTTGCTGTTCACTAACAAAGAGGCAAATCCTCCTTCTACTGTGATGTATCCTGGGCTGACAGATGCAGTGAGTTTTGGGAGCTTTGCTCTGAGAAATCACACTCTGTTTCAATGGCAGTTTGTCATTTCATACCCACTAGGCTCCTCTTCCTTCCTAAACTACAGATGGCATCATTTGAGTAAAATGCACTGAGGACTCCAAGGTCATGTCTTTGTCTGTAATGTGTAAGTGTTGATTTGCTTGTTTGCTAAAACCAGGTTCCTCAGCGACACTGTATATTGTTAACATGAACCACCTACTTATCCGCTGCATCACTTAAAGGTCCAAATTGTGGGAAGTGAGGCTGACATTTCTTTGATAATAAAACAGGTCTTGGCGCTATAATGTGGAAGTATCAACGCCTCAGTGAGAAATGCACAGAGTCTCCAGAATCAAAACAGGCACTTCCTATACCTTTCTTATTTTAAAAGTCTAGGAGAGGAGAGGTGTTGTAACTCCTTATCCCGGATAACTTTAAATTAAATCATTAATGCTATCCAAACACAGTAATAGAGGAAGTTTTGAGTTTAGGGAAGGGACAGGGAGAATTAAGATATTGAAGTTAGAAATTATGGTCTTTTTCACAGGCTATGTTGGTGCTGGAGGAATCTAAGCTTCAAGGTGATGTCAGTGGCCCTGGTTATCCACAGAAAACACCACATCTTGTGTTTTGTGTTTCCTGACAGTCGGTGGCACATGGCAGCCTAGACAGAGAGCATAAATGTGTTGGACATTTTACAAAGCTTTCCTCTGGTTAATTCAGCCTTTGTCTTCTTTTATCTTATCTTGTTTTGTGCACACGGCTCCTGTGGCAAAGATTTTACTCCACACGTTTGTTGCCAGTATCTGTATTGTGATTTATGATGTTGAGCCAAAAAAAATTGATGCTGGCAGCTGTATGTGATTTGTTGATGTTTTGAACGGTATGACTCAGGCTGTCTTGCTGTTTGGCTTGCTCTAAAAAATTCCCACCTTACAGATGGATATGAATTATTCATCTGTGGAAGCTGTAATGCTCACTCTCAACCAGCAGGTGGCCCCATGAAGAGGGTAGAGTCTGTATACTGTATGTACAGCTGTAGACTGTACTGTATGGGACAGGCTTTCTCATGGTGTCAGGTGATGAACTCTCCTCCCAACTTTTAGGTATGTATGTGCTTTGACCTAATGACAGCAACAATAACACAATTAGGAACTATAAATAATGGATTACATTCTCACAACACGAACACTACACAACAAGCACGCCTCCTCTGCTCTGTAGCATCATTCACCCCTACTGTGTTTTTCATGGTGATCACTGAACACATCTTCTCTGATGAAAATCCCATTACGTTTGGTGGAACCATCAGACTGGACAACAGAAACATGCATGGGAGTGAAAACATAGAGGTCCAGTAATCACACATCAGCACAGAGGAAATTCGCTGTTGTCTTTGGCTCTAAGGAAGACGTCAAGCTGTCATGAACAACCCCTCCTGCAGATGAATGTGCCATATGGATGAAGCTAGCTGCAGACTCCTCGCCATGCTATCTTGAGGGGATTTATAGAGGGTGAAACTGACCTTGAATTGAGCAGACATGACGACATTTCTGAAGAAGAGTTTATAGAATATATTCTGTCTGAGGGTGTCCAACATTGGTCTCTCATATGATGCATCATCAGAGCACAGAATACGTCTCCATTTGTTTGTGTTATTGTGTGGTACTTTTACATGAGTAATTGATCTGAACTGAATCCAGCACTAAAGTCACACAATAATAAACTAACTGACTGAGGCAGCAGCACCTGTAATTTGATAACTATAGAACGGCCATTTAAAGCTCCGTCTGCAAGAATGTCTGTGAGACACTTATTAACATCTGATCCTGTCAGTTTCAATAGTCTACCAAGTCTGAAGCATTTTTGTTCAATATTAATCATTTATGTCCTAATGTTTTGGCAGCTTAATATAAACGTACTGCTGACACATGTAGCTCCAATAGGAAGCGTCGCTGGCAGGAGACCACACAGAGTGTAGGACCCAACTAATCTAATAAAGAATTATTGACTGTGGGTTATAAAATTCGGGATACACATACCGTCTTCATCCATTTTTCAGAAACAGTTGCAACTTGTATTCTTTGGTGTTTGTTTACAACATAAATCACCCAAGAGGAAGAGGAAAAGAAGAGCCAAACGTGGGGCGAAAAGGAAGAAAGTAAGCAGTGTCGTGGCCTGACGTTGAACACTGGTGCCCATCTGCTGTGGGATATGAGCGCCCGGTTTGATGCATACTGTTTGGCACCAGTGTGTGTTTTTCTCCGTTAACATCATCAACAACATATCTATAACCAGAGAGCTGAAGCAAGCCATAAAGAAATCCTCTCTGCTTCTTCTGCCACTATGGTCAGTTTTCAAGATGAATTCTCCTCTGGGTGACCAGATCTCAACAGACTGGAGACAGAAAATGTGATTTGATCTAGAAAAAAAAAATGATAGAAACTATTAATGGACCACTGAATTGGAAATGTCCATGGCTTTCATTTCAGAAATATGGTCACCTTATTATATGAGTGCCTGACTTCCAAACCACTCTTAGAATTGGTGCCTGTGCAACCTGTTACGTAAACTACAGGAGGACAATGTAGAGAAGAGTAGAATATATTTATTGTCATTGTACAAGTGCAAGTAAATTTGGGTGCACTTCAGACTGGGGCAAGGAGACGACAACAAAAGTAAGAGCTATTATCTTAGAATTAGAGCTATTTTATATAGAAATATCTTTGGACAAAATTGTTTGCTATATGCAGCTTTTGAAGTGTATCTTGGGTGTAATTGTGTCTACATTGTATTTTAGTATATTTACCTGAGACAAATAATGGAAGACAGACAGTGTGGTGTGAGCAGAGAGAGAGAGAGAGTGAAAAGAAGGAGCTGCTCATGGGCTGTTGTTCTTTTTCCCCTTGAGTCTGGTTCACAACTGGAGTTTTCCTTAGGGCTCCGATGATCAGTCTGCAAAAATCTGGAGTTATATCCAAACATTTCTTGATCCCTTTCTGTGATTATTGGCAGTGGTGCACAGTAAGTGGCCTGTTTTTCAAGGCTTCACATTAAGGAGAGACGTTGGGTCTCATTCAAGAACATTTTTGTGTTTGGTATCCTACATTTCTTCTCTGTCAGGTTTCAGTGTCGGCCTCACCAACGCCTAACTACACTGAGGATGATACTTTGAACAGGATATTAATTTTTTTTTAAAGAGTTTAGCGTTAGAGTTTAGATGTTATTGTCCCTTTAGGGAAATTCTTTTCCACCGTACCTCTTCATTTCACACTGTACACATTTAACAGTCCAAAAAAAAAAAAAAGTCCACACTCTGGCTGGTTCAGCGAGGCCTTTTGTTCAGGGTCACTATGAGCGGGCCCTTTTGCACCCCAGCGCCCTGTATCTGCATCCTGAGGGAAGTACGGTGAGGTGGGTATTCAGTGGGTGTGTGATGTCCTGTTCTATTAAGGTTGCAATGCGTGTGATGGACCTGTTGTATAGATCTGTTATGTTTGGTGTGGGGAGAAGCTGATAGTTCTGCTTGTGAGTTTGGCTTTGTTTTTAAGGGATAACATGTTGAAGAAGCAGGTGGAACAGTACGTGGACTGGACTGAATCATCCTTTGATACAGCAACAGAAGGATACGAGAGGCAGCGTAGAGTTTATCATCATTTCTTTTCAATTAAACAAAACATTTATACTATACATTGTTATTCTTAAAGTGAGAGGGTGTGTCAGTCTATTGGTTTAAATCAGTGGCACACGTCACTGAAGAATGAGTCTGTTAATGCAACAGACTGATCATGATTTGGTCCCTGAAAAGTTCAAGAATTTCTTTATTTTCAGCAGTTCTTCCCATGTCCATGTTCTTGTTCGTGAAGTTATGTACTCCCATCCCTAATTCCTCATAATTAAAGATGAACTTGGGAAGATGTGTGTAGGTGTGTTCAAGGCTGGAGGAGGCTGCCAGAGCAGAGGCCTCTGGAGCTGCAGGACCACACAGGGCCCCAGACTGAGCTTTCATCCTTCAATCTTCCAACAGCCGCAGAGACGTGGCCCTCTGCCTAGATGCGAGCCGAAAGATAATCAATCAACTTTGACTCATCAAGCCAAGACACACTGCAGTCTTTCAGTGTCTTGAGAAAGCCATGGGTTTGCCTTTGTTGTAACAAAGTTTTTCATTGATCTGTTTGTCTGAGAGATCCCTCTTTTCTGGGATGATTTAACAAATATTTTGCTGAGAGTTATGTCTACAAACGGTTTTTGAAAAATCTCAGAAATTATGAAACATGATGCATGTGATGATTTTATACCAAAGCATTAAAAAGCCTTGAGTGAAGTCCAGCTTTCTTTGGCCAGAATGCAAACTGCTGTTCAGGAAACAGTTTATATTTTACTCTTAGGAACACTCCAACATTTTGGGAAATTTGTTGACGAGCTGAGAAATAGAGGAGAAGAAGAGCCCGGTATTAAGTGTGTGGGTGAAATTAGATGTTTAGCACAAGTCTTGTTTCCAAGTCTGGAAGAAGAGGGCCACATGCACCTGGCTTGTAGCAGAAGAGACAATCAATATTATCTTCCAAAAATGGTCTCATGTTGTGCCATATTAGATAAAAAAATTTTAATTATTATTTTGATTTACTACATTAGGCGCGGATACATCAGAGAGTCAGTCAGGTTTATATGGTTGGCAATCTCCAGACTTCTTAAGGACTATTAACGTCACTCAGCCTAGCTGTAGCCAATCATTTTATTGTGTTTTCTAAGAGCAGCTTCAAAACCACAATATTATGTCTAAGACTAAGAGCACTGGTTCAAAATTGTCTGAAACATGGGAAATATAAACCTCTGAGCTGATTAATTCCTTTTCTCAATGCCAACATGCAGAGCGATGTCAAACTCCTGTGTCATATTCAGATTCAGCCTAGATATACTCAGTCTCTGGTATGAGGTGACTATGACATCCAAATGTCTCTTTCTGTTTCTGCTGGTCGACATACAAGGCAATGTCCAAATTGGCTGAATCTCCTGCTCATGTGATGCCATGAGATGTCTTGTTAACAGTGGCGCCATATTGGAAACCTAAATAAGCTGCAGCTGCTGTGCAGACACAATGCATACAGTGTGTTCTTAGCCTTATCTTTGCTTGACACCACTGTGACCATTTTTTTAATATGCCTTCTTTTTCCTGACGAGTTGATGGTTTGATTGAAATGTTGAACAACTCAGAGATGAGGATTATTTCAGAAATCTGAAAGGAGGACACTAATTAGAGCTTTGTAGTTAGAGATTGTTTTGTCTTACACACTTATCTGAATATCTAGGACTTCCAAAAAAGTAGCGGCAAAGAGACAGGCTGTTGGCGGAGCGTAAAGGAGACAAGGAGGGAAAGTGTCTGGACTCTCAAAGGTTGATTACCTGACCCATTAAAAGTGTTCCTCAGGGGAACCGGCTGCTCTTGCTGGGCAGACAGCGAAGAAGTCATGTTTGAGCCCTCATTTGAACGGCCTGCTGGTGGGCCTCGGACAGAAGCCAGGCGTTTTTATTCGTCTGCCGCAGACAAAGCTGTCAGGGAAGTCTCTGAAACCGCCACGAACAAGTGGAGAAACTGCCGTCCATGTCCAAGCTGCCACAGTCAATTAGCAGCAAAGAATTAGGGAAACAATAGGTCTTTCATAACAAGGCATAGTTTATTAAGTCTGCTTAATTTTCTGTTTTGGCTTGCACGAATCTGCAGAGAAGCCTGCCGGAAAATATTCTTTGGATAAATGTGGTTAATGTGTGAAAGGTTTGGAAGATCAATTGCAGATAAAGCAAAACTTGTGCTCAGTCATCTGTACAAAGACATAATCTGTCCCTTCAGTGTAAATTCATGAGTGGAACCTAGTTGTGATTTATAGACATACCGGAAACTCTTCTTTGCCTGCATTCAGACTGCAGCTGAACATCTGCTATAACACTTCAACTACTTAAGTTTGATTGATTTAAATACTGGCATAAAAGACAAAGAAAAGCCCATTTAAAGTTTGGGATGTTGTTCTTTCAGTTAGTGTTTTTTGACTCAGAGATGGTACATGAAGGAATGAGCCAAACACAACCAGATGGTGCTGCCTGGAGTCTCATCCACACTCTGGCTGCTGCTGATTCACTACTTCCATCTCAGGAATTCTTGGCAGGACAAAACACAAAAAGAAAACCTGAGCGAAAAAGGTCCTGTGATGAATTCAAGCTACACAATGTCGAGACTTTATAAATGAGTTGGAGCAGGACTCTGGGTTTAACTGCAGTTTAACACTCACAGCTGAATACACGCTTACTGTTGGGATATATATATATATTTTTTTAAGTTTTCAGCCACCTCAGAGTGT